>NW_024704747.1:20510735-21168144 GCF_018977255.1 Callorhinchus milii | reverse complement strand
TATTAACTCCCCATCAGTGCTGAGCTTGACACATACATGAGCATGAAGTGAATAGAGGAGTTTATATAAGGGGATTAGGAGAGAGCAAAGGCTCATGTGTAGTATAAAGGCTGTCACGGACTAGTTGGGCTGAATGGTCCATTTCTGTGCCGTATCATAGAATTATAGGAGGCCATTTGGGCCATTGTGTCTGTGACGGCTCTTTGAAAGAGCTATCCAAATAATCCCACTCCCCCGCTCTCTCCCCATAGCTTTGCAAATTTGTCCTCCCCAAATATCTATCCAATTCTCTCTTGAAAGTTGTTATCGAATCTGCTTCTACCACCCTTTCATGCAGTGCTTTCCAGATCTGAACATCTTGCTGTGTGAAAAAATTAGTATCACTCTGTGTATTTCTAAGACATGTGGCAGAACTTGTTGAACAGACTCCCCTTCTGAACCAATAACATCCATGAGATGACTGGGTCAATATTACTTACAATTATTGACACACCACTTCTGAAAATATTCGACCCAAGTAATCAATAGGACCTGTGTGGAAGAGTAAGTGATTTTGCTTTGACCAATATTACTGTGACAGAAGGAGCATACCTGCTTTACCAACTAATCGGTCAGGTGGATAATAATAAGTATAGTATAAGTGCTTATAGTATAAGCATAAAATTCTCATAAAATTCCTCATTTCGATTATATAAGATCACATACGTGTTAGTTGTCAATCTCCAGCCTGCTTCTTACTCATAGTCACATACGTAGTTATGCTGCTTGTTGCATTTTAATATATATTTAGGTTTCTATTGTGCATTTCATGTAATTTTGGAGTGTTCAGTACTGTGCTGAATAATAATTATCATTACGTTTGATATAGGGCATTATCATAGGAGAAATGTCTCAAACTTCTTTGTAGGATTTTACTGTAAACAACAACAACTTGCACTTATTTGCCGCCCTCCACGCAGGGTAGAATCTCAGAATGCTTAACAGTGCCGGAGCCTGACTGAGCCAGGGGGAGTGGGGAGGTGGCTGTAAGCACGGTCGAAGAAGAAAGTTTTCAGGTGGGAATTGAAAGAGGGGAGAGAGGGGGCAAGGTGGAGGGATTAAAGGAGAGTGTTCCAGAGTTTATGGGGCGTAGTGGCTGAAAGCGCGACCTCTGATGGTGGGGCAGAGGGTGTGAGAGATGAGCAGGAGGCCGGTGGCAATTGAGCGGAGGTGCCGGGTGGTGGATTGGGGAGTGAGGAGGTTGGAGAGGTAGGGAGGTTCCAGGGAGGGGAAGGACAGTTGGGGGTTGAACTGGACACCTAGGTTACGCACTGGTTCAGTGAGTCTGAGGGAGAGCCCAGGGAGATTTAGGAGTTGAGCCAAGGTGTATGGCTTCCATCTTGTCCATATTCAGCTCCAGGAAGTTTACACTCATCCAGGTGACCAGTCGGGGGTGGGAGGAGAAACCATTTGCTGAGATGGAATGGAGGCGGTTGGTTAAAATAGGACTCGAACCATACGAGTGCAGTCCCACTAAAGTAGATGAGGGAGGAAAGCTGATGGAAGAGGATGGCATGGTCGACTGTGTCGAATGCGGCAGAGAGATCCAGGAGGACGGGGAGGCAGAGGGAGCCCTGGTCACAGATAGAGAGAATGTCGTTTGTGACTTTGACAAGTGCGGTCTCTGTGCTTGTGGGCAGTCAGGGCGAAAACCAGACTGCAGGGGCTCGAGGAGGGAATGGAGGGAGAGGTGTGACCGAAGTTGAACTACAGCAGTGCATAAAATGTGTAGTGACTGTTTATTTCGGGCAAACCTGGCAGCCGATTGTCCTGTAAAACAGCCATGAATTTAGTGACCATTTAATGAACATTTGGGGGTTTGTGGGCCAGGCCACCGGGAGCAATTCCATTCTCTTTTTGAATAGTGCCACTTGGGCAGGTAGACAGGGCCTCGGTTTCATGTCTCATCCGAAGGACGGCACCTCCGTCAGTAGAATGCTCCCCTGAGCACTGTATTGGAGTGTCAGTCTTGATGGTGGGCTCAATTCCTGAGTTGGGGATTGAAACCACAGTCTTTTGACTAACAGGTGAGAGTGCTACCAACTGAGCCAAGCAGACACCAGACATGACATGGAGAGGAGGTAATTGAATGAATAAAGGCGATGGATTAATTCCGAGACTATTAAGTGATAGAAATTGGATTAATTGCTGCAAAGAAATCAAAGAATATTCTGCTCAAAAGGGTCAAATTTTAAATGACGAAATAAATGACTCATAAGGTTATTGCACTTTTTTGCCATTTTAATTTTTTAACTGCTGCATTTTAGATTGTGGGTAATTCAAACATAACAATAAATTGGCAATTTAGTAACTGACTGCCAAAAATATAAGCCGTCATTCTCGGTGCAAAATGAGCTAGATCACTTCTAATCTATTTGCAGATTAATTTAAAGGTAATTGCCGTTCTGTTTTGTAAAGATCATGTGAACTGTAATTACGTTTTATTTTCCCATTTGCAGCCATTTCAATTCAGCAAACATAATGAAAAATATCACATCTGGGCAACAGCTGTTTGAGTTTCTTGGACCAAACCTTGAAATGCTGTGCCATTCAAGTCAGGGAACTGAAGGGCCATTTGGAGATTTATATAATAACTTGCTTGCTGCTGGAATAGAAATGATGTCTAGCTTGGAAGCTCTACATTAACACTGAAAGGAATCTTTATATTGGAGATCTCCACAAGATAAGTTAGTGAGTTAATTGATATGGACGACTATTGTTCAACTCAGGTTGCATGGTATTGTGTTTAAGGATACAACAACAAAAAACAACAAAATCACATTTATAGAGTGCCTTTCACGTCGAGAGGACGTCCCAAAGCGCTGAACAGTCAGGTGTCGGGGCCCGAGCATGGGGGAGGGTTGGTGTAGGGGTGAGGAAGCCAGAGAGGTGGGAGGGCAACCAAAGGCACGATCGAAGAGAAGGATCTTGAGACCGGCCTTGAAGGAGGCAAGGGAGGAAGCGAGGCGAAGGGACTGTGGGATGGAGTTCCAGAGTATGGGATAATTCAAAAATAATAATCCTTGCACTTGATGTTGTGCCTTTCACATTGGGAGGATGTCTCAAAGCGCTTCACACTACTGTAAAGTGTAGTGACTGTATATTTTGTAGAGGTACGTCTCAGACAATTTTGCGCACAGCAAAGTCCCACAACAGCCTTGAAGTGAATAACCATTTTTTTGTATCTGGGGGTACTGTTGGCCAGGACACAAGGAGAAACATCCTCTCTTTTTGAATAGTGGCATGGGATCTTTAATGTTCACCTGAACAGGCAGATGAGATTTCGGGTTAACGTCTCATCCAAGTTATGTAATCTCTAACAATATTGCACACCCTCAGGACTGCATCAGTGTCAACTAGATTATGAATTCAAGGTCTTTCTTTAGAAGCTTGTTCAAACTTACTTAAATAATACATTATTGTTCTGTTGAATGTGTGCTGGTTTGTTCTCAAAGTTGGGGGCTCTTTCAAAACTTAAGGTCAAGGGCTCAAATGTTCCAGGTATGTTATTTGATGAAATTTCGCAGCAAATGGTCACTCACTGTAGCCTAACATGTAGGAACAATAACGCAAATGTCTATTCAAGAAAAGCACACTCACCCAGAGGTACACACCCTAAAATATCTAAACCCACGGAGTTTTAGGCGGAGTTTGGGCCAAACCGAAGCTGGAGCCCCAGAGTGCATTGAAGCACTGCTGGAGTTTAACCAGCTAAACCTGGGTTTAGTTTTTATTTGCAGGAATAAAGGTTTGCGGAGCTGTTAAGAAGTGCTGTGCTGTTGCAGTGGAGCTGTGTGAAATGATAGAAATTTACACCGCTGTCCCTGAAGCACTGAAGAAGGTGAATATTCCAGCCAATGGGTCCCAGGTAACACTTGTTAAAACATCAGCTGCAGTTTTCTTGTCCAAAACCTCAGCACTGTCATCTCAACCACATCAAATTAATTGTATGTGTTCTCCCTGTGCTCTGATCCACCAAGGCCTTGCCATCTTGCCTTTTGTGATGACAAACTCTCTGGCTCCACAACTCTCTGATAGCTCTGTTGATAGAGCCAATACCTAAGAGTGAATGATACAAAGTCCCAGGTTCATTGCTCCAGTCTCGGCTATGTTTTCTGATTGCTGGAAAATAGCATCTTACTCCCAGAGCTGTGCCTGCTGAGTGTTGGCTGTGGACGAGATTTCTGAAAACATTATAACAAGTGTCTTCTCTACTTTAGCAATGTTGGACTCTTTCCCTCTAAGGCCAACGGCTTGCTTGACTTAAAGGGGACTGACCCTTTAACTGAGTTTTAATAATAATAATAATCCTTGCATTTGATATAGTGCCTTATCACGTCTTCGTAGCCTGTCAAAGCTCTTCACAGAATATACTATAAAGTGAATTGACTGTATATTTTGAGAACGAAATGCGGCAGCCAATTGCACACAGCAATGTTCCTCAATCGTGGATTGAGGACCAAAGTATTATTTTTTTGAAGGGATTAGTACCATGTTGATCCTTTTCTCATCTTTTTCAAAGAATATTTTCATCCACCGTCTCCATTGAGAATGCTCTTTGGTACAGTACATCTATGTTATGGAATAAATATCCTGCCAAGTGTTATCCTCCTCATTTTGTTTACTTTTTAGATCCTTGGTAGGTTAAGGAAATAGCTCGACTTTGTATAGTCCCACTTGAGATCCACTTGAAAGCATCTTACTACCAGAGCTGTGCCAGCTGACACTAGTTCAATGCTACAAACTAATCATTGCAATCCTGCATTACATCAACATCTCCAGCTTTATTTACAAGGTTCTTTTGTTGCTCTTTTCCACTGGGTAGAATTACATAAATTATTGCCTGATTTATGCACCATCTGCCATCTTGAAAATGCACTCGTTTTCCCTCAAAGGACGCACCCTGCTAACTCAATCCCCTAAATATACGAGGCCCAGGTTGACAAGAGTCAAAGCACCAGTGGATGCATAGGTACTTGTGGCTAAATATACATAGCTTGCTGTTATGAGCCCATTCTGTTAAGTTTCTCAATGCTTGTGCGGCTAGGACCACCCTACTCATTAGGGCTTTGGCTTGTAGCACTGACAGAGCTGCGTGGGAAGAATCTCTGCTCCCCAATGACAGGTCTGCACTCCAAGTCCTGCTGACAAGCCGGACTGTCAACAGTGCAGACCTAGGTTTTGTACAGCTATGAATATAGCAGAATAGTTAAAAATTATAATTGCTAATGTGCACTTTCTTGGGATCACTGACTCTTACATAGGAGTAAGAAAAATAATTGATTTTTTTCTATCCTTTAGTCTAGGAGCATTGAAGCCAATTACAGCACCCTTGCTACTGTACTGGTTGAGTATAGCCAACTCAGCACGCACCGGAAAATGAAGCTATGAACATTCTACTCCATAAGCCTCAAGGCTATAATAAAAAATTACATCCGGAATATTTATTCATAAATTCAAGAAAACTTGGAAAGTTGAGGATTAAAAACACAATTTCTGTTCTATGTTTCCTAAAATATTAAAGGAAAGTGCAAGATGGTTAAGATTTTTATTCGGTGAATTATGTAGTATTTTGATATTTCCAATGCCTTTTGATTACAGAAATACCATAAAGCTTGATTCACATGAGGTTGGACACAACTACTCAGGACTTGTGGAAGTAAATTGAGTGACTGCTCCCTCCCTTAATGTTTAAACAAGGTTTTCCGACTGAACTGCAAAAATATCTCTTTTCAAGGCTGAATAGCCCAGTGTCCATATCCAATGCTGTGAAGGAGGGCTGAGAAAGCTTGGGGAATGACTATAAGAGCACATTTCAAGTAAATACTATTGAAGTTCATGCTGTAGATAAAATATGCACTATTCAAAAAGAGAAAGGAGTTTCTTCCGGTGGCCTGGCCAATAATCTTCCAGGCAAAATTGGTGACACACTTCATGACCGCTTATGGGACACTGTTGTGCACACTTTGAGTGCCATGCTCACTTATAAAACACACAGTCACTATCCTGTCCAGTAAAATTCCCGTGAAGCCCTTTGAGATGTTTTCCCGATGTCAATGGTGCTATATCAAATGCAAGGATTTTATTATCATGATTTGATTCTTTACTGATATTTTTTAACAGGCTTGATAAAAATGAGTTGTGTTTCAGAACCACGTTTATATATAAAAAAAAGTTTGCATCTCAATGAGGAAGCATGGAGAGCTATGAGAAGACAGCTGGAATGCGAGGTATGAGACAACATGGAGGGCGATGGGTTGGCCTGGGTGCTAATTGAGTCAGCAATGGCCCACCCATGACTATGCCTCTGGGTATTGGAAATGTTGAACCAAACTGTGCTGCTTGAACTGTGCTGTCAAACTTTGACCAGTTTGACTTCTTATCCAACCTGATACGTGGAAACAAATCGGCCAAATCAACCCATCTAGTCCATGTGGTGTTTATACTTTCTATGATTCTCCACTCCCCTCCTAATTACCTCTCCCTCATGTAATCTGTATTCAGAATTCTGTTTCACAGCACTCAAAGTTTAATCAACATTGTAGACTTATTCAGGAAGCTATGTCTGCAGGGATTTCCCCAACGGGAGAAATTAAGAACTTTAGATCTCGTTCACAAGCAGAAAAACCAAGCAAAGCTATATGCTCTGTACCATAGCACCTCACTGGCCATTGGACTATAACAGCGTGCTATCATTTAGAGGATTTATGTGATCTAGAATTGTACCTAGGAGGTATAGATTCTGCAAATTGTTCAATGTGATAGACCATCTAAATTATATGTTTCGCTTGGCTTCCGTAGTTAGTTAGCTTATTTAACTGCCCTTGGATAATGAAGGTTGCTTTACTGGTGATTGCGATCCCTCTTTGTGTAGCGGTTAATTGGGACCCAGCACAGCCAGCCTCCTGCTACCTGAGAATTGGCTGTGTTTGTCAGTTGAACACCTAGAAGGCAAATAGCAGCTTGTTCTGAAAGCAGACTCGGAGGGCCCCATGACCTCCTTCTGCACTATAAATTTCTATGATCCTGTGATATGAATGGCCCTTGCTTTATTTGCGGTAGCTTGCTGCCTTAAAATGACTCCGCATTTACCTACATAAAAGTCACTACGCTTGTCATTAATTGCTGCAAAATACTTTTGAGGCATTTCGAGATGATAAGGCACTATAAAAATACAAGTCTTCCTTTAAATATGACCACGAGGGAAGGTCTATGGCAGGGACAATGATGATGTTTGAAAACGTCAACGGGATTCATAAGTTGGCAAACTTTTTAATTAGTTGTAAATATATGGGAGTCACCTAGAAGAGATAAGCCTTTATCAACAAAGTTTCCATTTGTTCTGCTGATCCATCACCGAGTTGTACTGCAAAATCAATAGGTTGGATCAGAGGATCCCTGTGGATCAGAGATGGTTTTTAAAATGTATCTTTTCCTTCAATATCATAATCAGATTCCAGAAGAGCTGGCGCAGGAATGTGTGCTCTCTGAAGCCATTGTACATCTGGAGGAAAAGGCAATTACTAAATTCTATTAACAAACTTGATGTCCTGCCATTGCAATAATGTCCTGGCTTAAACCTGGGTTCAGGCTGTAACACACAATTGCCTAGGGCAATTCAGGCTTCTCAACAGCATTATAATGCACCTCTTGGGAGAAGCAGATGCTACAGTTGCTTTGGGGTGGAAAGACAGAGAGAAGATGAAAGAGATCGAGCCTGTCAGTCGACTCATCGCTCGCCGTGCCAAAACAATATTATGCAAAAAGGATGTTGGGCAAACGGGATGCTGGGCTGTATTGCCATATCAATTGAGTTCAGTCCCCCAGAAATCATCCTCAAGCTGTGTAGTGCTCTGGCCAGGTCTAGCTGGAGGAACGAGCCATGAGCTGGGTCAATAGAAAACCATGGAAATATTTGCTTAAAATTGCGGGGAGACCTGCAATATTTCGCAAAGGATGCGGGTGGGGGGGTGCGGGTTTGACAACTTTTGCAGAAAATTACATGGAGTTGATTAGTGCTATTGAGGTACATTTTTCTGTCAACCTACATTTTTTCACTTTATTGATGAAAACTAAACGTAAGGAAATAACACATATTAGATTGTTGCAAAACAAAATTAATTATTTCTTTACCGTAAACTGGGTGGCCCCCATGCACATACACACACACACCTAGAGAGACTCAGGGACACTCACAAATACGCAGAGACACAGACACTCACAATCACACAGACAATCACAACAGCGGAGCCCACGGGCGAAGCTCATGTGCGTACGGAGCTGCTCTGCCAACAGTGAGGTCAGGTAACCAGCGAGAGCTGAAACTTCTTTTGTAGCGGGGGCGGGTGTTTATAGTGGATTCCGCTGGAAAAATGCAGGTGCACTTTTCTATTAGCCCAGACTATGAGCAGCAATTGGACAAGCTGGGGCTCTTCAGTCTTGATACACAATGTCTCAGAGGGAACCTCATGAGGGCATATAACATTTCAAACAAAAACAGAGATCACTGGGAATGCTCAGCAGGTCAGGCAGCATCTATGGAGAAAGGAAAGTGGGTCAATGTTTCGGGTCCACGACCCTTCGTCAGTTCTGATGGATGCTGCCTGACCTGCTGAGTGTTCCCAGTGATTTCTGTTTTTGTTTCAGATTTCCAGCATCTGCAGTATTTTGTGTTTTATATATAATTTTTTAAGTGGGATTAGTAATAATTTAGATCCATGTTCTATTTGAAAAGACAAGGAAGCTTGTCCCATTGTCCAGGCTAACAATGGTACATTGATTACTCAAGTTCTTTGCTTCATTCGTTGCTGCTGTGAAATGCCTGGGACTTTTTTTTCACATAAAGACTCAATACACTGTAGTCACTGTAAAGTGCTTTGAGATGTTCCAACAGAAGGTGCTATAGAAATGCTGAAAAAAAGTGCGAACTGGAGCCCATTGTGTGACCATACAATAATAATTCTTGCATTTGATGTGTGCTTTATCACAATGTTGAAACATCTCAAAGCGCTTCTCAGAATTTTCTGTAAAGTGTGGCTGCGTATTTGTAAGCCAATTTGCACACAACAATGTCCCATAGGGCAATGTCCCACAAATAATCATGAAGTAAATGACCAATTTTTCTTTATTGGCAGGATTGTTGGCCAGGATACAAAGTCACAGTGACATAAACTCCTTTCTCTTTCACAGATGAGACCTCAGTTTAACATTTCATCAATCGACAGCACCTCTGACAATGTAACACTCCCCAACACTGCATTGGTGTCAGTCTGGAGGACTATGAGCTGAAAATTTCAACATAGGTGCTTGAATCCACAGCTTTATAATAATAATAATCCTTGCATTTGATATAGCGCTTTTCACGTCGGGAGGACGTCCCAAAGCGCTGCACAGAACACACTGTAAAGTGAATTGACTGTATATTTGTGGGCGAACGCGGCAGCCAATTGCGCACAGCAATGTCCCACAAACAGTCGTAGTTGAAAATGACCAATTTAATTATTGTTTTTGGTTTTTGGAGAGATTATTATTAGGCGTGTGGAGTAAGGAAACTTGCCCAAGGTTTCGCCCTCTGCCTGGAATTGAACTCAGGTCTCTCACTTGCAAAGCGAGTGCTCTAACCACTGAGCTACAGGACTCCTCATCCTTTAAGGATGAGAATGCGATCAACTGAGGCAGCCTGAAACCTGGATTGTACATGCAGTGGTGAGTTCTAGTAAACTGTCCTTCTTTTCCAGGCCTTGTTCACTGGACTGGACAGTCCTTCAGGAGACTCCATCTACATCTATGGCAAAAGTAAAAAATTGGAAAACTGCTACCTTAAGTAGGAACCTTGGGTGTATGCATGCAATATAACGTCCATTTTCCAGACCTCACCATGAAAGAACCTTTGCTCCTTTACAGACACATCGATGCACTACTGTGCAGCCAGAACCAGCTGCATCAGGAAGTCGGACAGTATGTCTTGGTTATGTGGTTAAGTTTTAGCAACTCTGTGAATATAAGTAGGTGTGGATATCAGAGAAGTTAAATGTGGCAGGTAAAGATGGTGCTATTTCCCCCTTTGAGGGTTTCCACATTAAATAGGTTAAACAAGGATATCTGCACCTTTTAATAATTTATATTTCAGGAATCCGAGCCTCATCATAAGAAGTAAATGATTTTTAGTTGTTTCTTGACATGCCACTTAGAACTTTCTGCTGAGTTCAGGAATATGTAGCTGAGAGTAGAATAACAGTGGAACAAATCTGTGATTTGAGGTACATTACCATTCCTCTGCAGAGCCAAGAGGGGTCAGGAATAGGCAATAAAGTGCACATTTCACTGTAATGATAAAGTAATGGGTTCGGCAGCACTGAGATCAAAATTTCACAGCGTTAAACCAAATGAATTTGATGATGTAGCTTTGAGCTGTGCAGATGGAAAGGAGAAAATTGCATGAGACACTGTGAGATGTATTAGCAGCCACACTGTTGGGCTTTGCGCTACTGGTTCACTCAGTAACTGGCAACAAAGGTATTGATCTGATGCAAAAGTGAATTTTAATTCATGCTCTATATAAAATTGCAGCAAAATCTAATTCAGTGATAGCTTCCCCACTGTGTTAACTTATTTACCCTGGGAGTAGCTGAACCATGCAGACTGCAAATACCCTAGGTTGGATCCCTTATTGTTATGTGCTTAGATTAGCTAATTTCAATTGAGACAACATGAGGGACATAAAAGTTGTTCTCAACGTGCCAGGATATGGAAAGACTAGGTTCTTGTCGTAACTAGAATCCTGATAAGATTTCTGATTTCAAACATCTTTTGTATTTGCTTCTATTCTTGCCAGATAGGTTATTGAGAAAAAAAATGGATTTTCTAATAAAATGTAAGACTGGTGAGCGCTCCTAAACTGGTATAAACTTTTTAAAACAAGTTACAGCAGTGTTCCTGCATTTGCTGCTAATAATATTATTAATAATTCTTGCATTGATATAGCGCCTTTCATGTTGGGAGGACGTCTCAAAGCGTTTCAAGGGACGTACTGTAAAATGCCGTGACAATGTACTTTGAAGGCAAATGGTAAGCACTTAATGTTGGGTTTACCACCTACAAACATTTCATCAATAACTATTTCTCTTAGCAGTACATATAGTTCTACATGGGAATCTCACCCACACAATATATAGGAAGGACAGTCATACTCTCTACTCTTCATTTAGATGAAGCTGAAGTGCTCAGTAATCACATTGCCTTCTTGGAGCAGAGTTGTATGAAGCGCTGTGGCTCTTGGTTTTACCTCAAGGAAACCTTTGGGAAGGGAAAACCATCTCAGTTTGACTAAAATGATTGGTATTAATTATAAGTTCTAAATCTTCTAATACCTATCTTCGCGACTACATCACTCCCACCCTCGCTCGCCTCCAGAGGATTGAATTCAAGATCCTCATCCTCACCTACAAGGCCATTCACGGCCTTGCTCCCTCCTACCTCTCTGACCTACTATCCCCCTATCTACCTGCCCGTACCCTCTGTTCCTCTGGCTCCGGTCTGCTCCACATCCCCCGCCCCAACCGCCCTACCATTGGTGGCCAGGCCTTCAGCCTCTCAGCCCCGAGGCTTTGGAACTCTATCCCCCAGTGCCTTCGCCGCCTCCTCCCTTTCCTCCTTCAAGGCCGGTCTCAAGACCTTTCTCTTTGACCATGCCTTCAGCTCCCTTCTCGACTCTCTACCCCCTCCTCGCTCCCTCCCTTCCCTCCCCTCACCCTGCTCGGGTCCTGACCCAACTGTACAGCGCCTTGGGACGTCCTCCCGATGTGAAAGGCGCTCTATAAATGCAATCTTGCTGTTGTTGTTGTTGTTGTTATCGTCCATTCCCTAACTTTTAGTGTTGACTATTTTTCCTCACAAGCACAGAGAATCGAATGCTAAGCAAAGCTTGTTAGCTTCTCAACTGGTGTGAATCCAGACTTGTGACACCACTGGAAGTGGTCAGTCAAAGATACACATGACAGGCAAAGGTATTACTGGAGATTTAGTGAATTTCCTTTGGTAGCAAAGACAGCCTTCTCTCAGGAGATAAAATGGGTTGAAGTAAAGTCTATAAAAGAACAGATTGTTCAGTAACTGGAGGAGTAAAGGGCTTGAAGGACTGAATGACCTTCTCTCATTCAACAACAGCAATTTACTTTTATATTGTGCCTTCCACATAGGAAAATATCTCAAAGCACTTTAAAAAGCATTCCACGTTTTCTTATGTTCTCACTTTGATCTATGGAACTATTTACCAAGGACATAATTACATATCAAGAAGACAAATGTTTTCTTTATCTCACATCTGAAGAATGGTACTCCATACCAATTAATGATAAATAGAACAAAATATTCCAAATTGATTTTAGTCTATAATGTAGCATTTCCCCCTGAATCATGCTACAGGATTCCTAAGCTTTATACAGAATTGTGTGTCTCTGAATATACCTTTATTTGTGATGTCTCCAAATCTCCCTTTGTGGCAGAATCCAACTCGAGACAACTTTGAACACTGTGACACATCAGCAGTGACAGCTTTTATCCAGTCTTACATCCTTGCAGCCTATCTGAAAGAAGACATTTGTGGTGAATTGAATTATGTGCTGCCTCTAGTCCGCGCTGAGCTCTCCAGGGCATATCAATCACTGCTGAGCTAGGCGCTAATATGTCCACACTCAACCTGAGATACTATGGGATTTCTGACACCAGTTTTGAAGAGGTACATTTTCAATTTAATCAGTATCAAGTATAAATATTAGATGAACTTGCATTTTGTTCAATCTTGATTTTAATGGCATATGAGGACATGTTTCTTCACAATTCACCTGTCACTAGAGAATAGCTTCAGGTGGAAACTATTGTAAACGTCTTCACATAAAAGCCCTTTAACACATCTATGTAATTGAAATTAAAAATTAACCGGAATCATTTAATTTTGCACCAATGTGCTTCAGATCATATAGAAATGATAATAATTATTGCAGTTGATATAGCGCCTTCTCACATCGTCAAAACATTTTACAGGGTCTTTGCATTTGTTGGGGAAAACAAGTCTCAATTGATACTAAATGTATAAATGCATGAAATACATACAAGTCAATTCATTTTAAATAGTCTGAATACAAATCTCCTGTTTACTGTAAAATTCTGACTTAAGCATTCAGACAGTATGACTTTTCACAATGCTTTGCTGTGCTATTATCAATGCTATTCACAATCCACTTCCATTAAAGGCTTGGGTTGTGTGTCTTTTTATAGGAAGGCTTCACTTAAGAAAGAAAGGGGAAAAAATCAATTTTTAATGCAGTCCAGAAAGAGGGGCAGGGAATATCAATGAGATAGGATCATAGATTTTAGTTTGATTTATTTTCGATGTAGTTTCAATGATTTCATGATTTTCCTTAAAATTAACATGATTTAGAATCCATTACTATTAACGCACACAAACTTATTCCTTTGTGCCACTTTAATAGCTTTCCCTTAGATGAAACAGAAGGTACAAGTGACACTGAGAGAAGTTGGTCAAAACCAAGAAATCCAAGGCTTCGGCAATAACATGTTTGATGGGACTTCGATAAGCCACTACAGCCTTAGTGATAATGGTAAACTACTGTGGAAGCACCTGAGACTCAGGAGTGCAGTGGTCTCCTCAGACCCTACTGGCTGTTGTTAATCCCTCTTTACAGGCTTTTTGATTTCCACGACCATCATAGTGTAACGTAGAAAGTGATTGTGACCACAGTGCAGCCAGTGCTCCATTTCATTGGGCATGTGGGAGGTAGAACAGCATGTGGGAGGTGGCTGTTAAACTCCTCCACATGACACAGCCTTTGTCTGAAGTTAGGAAAGTGGCTCCTTTACAAGGCCCTGGTGCCTTCAGTGGAAAGAGGCATTGTATGGCCAGGATCTCCATATCCTTGTCTTACGGTGGTATCTTTTGGGTATCTAAGGTTACAAATCTCCATATCCTTGTCTAAGGTTAAGTGGATACTTCACCACCCACTTACCTCGTCCTAGTTAGTGCTTTGCGCCTCAAACCTTTGCTATTCAGTAAAAATTAAATCTGCCCAGTGCATGTATCTGTGCTGGCACTTGCTTTGGGTAGGCATGATGTGCCTGTGGTTTGGCAGACACTTCACTGGGTTCTCATTCTTTTGTGAAGAGAACAGATGTTATATTATCCAATGCACTGCACCCATGCCTTCCAGGTTCTTCCTCCCAGATAATGCCATCGTAGCTTCTGAGCGTGGCGTGTCTTCTACCAGCTCTGGAAAGAGACACTACCCGGTGATTTCTCTGCCCTACAGTTTTGTACTCATTTTGCCTTTGCAGACAGGAGCCGTAGTGATTGAGATATAATGATTTATATCCTGGAAGATTCTTTCTGAGGGTCGTTCTTCTTCCTGTCATGACCATTGTGATCTTCACATGCTATTATTGTCTCAATTGGATGAAAAGATGCTTTCTGAATGAGACAATCTCAGTACTGCTGGTCTCACTCTCCGGCAACTAGACTCTCTTAACACCTGTGCAACTGAATCTCTCAGACTCAACACATAGGATTGCTGGACACTCAAGTAATTTTGGTAACTTTGTTTCATTCCTGCCAAGGGAAATGTTAGAAAGTTAATTACAAAGCTGTTTTGTTCCAAAGTCCCTCGACAGAAGATTTCTTCCGACTTGCCAAATAAAAAAGGAACAGATTTGATTTTTGGCAAATCATTAGTGTGGTTCAATTGAAAAATAATTTGAATAGTCCAGAGAGAAATGCCACTGTCTTCCATTCCAGACCTCTATGAAAGCTTAGTTCCATGACTTGATATAATCACAAACCTGGTGACCATTGTAAAGAAAACCTACTTTAATTATTGTACAATAAACTATGAATAAGATGATACTACTACTGTAAACAGCATGGACAAAGGAGATTTTTTGTTTTACTGAATTCATGCGCTAATGCATTTATCATATAGAAAACATCCAGGTCCAGGTAATAATGTAGCCTTTCACATGATTCAAACTGGTAAATTGTAAATTTGAAAATAAATAATAATTTTTTCATCTGATATAGCGCCTTTCACATTGGTTGATTGTTTCAAAGCATTTCATAGGATTTCCTATAAAGCGTAGAGATTGTATATTTTATAGGTGAAAGTGGCAGTCAATCTGCACATAGTAATGAACCCACAAACAGCCGTAAGGTGAATGACCAATTTTATTTGAACCTGGATTGCAAATTACTTATATTAACTTTTGCCAGGCAATTTTTGAACTCTCTTATAACAAATGAAAATATCAGCTTTGTGATAAATTATTGAACGTAAAAATATGAAATAAAATGCTATTTGAGTTGCCGATAAAATGTGTGCATTTACAGTGGATCTTTCTTTAGGTTTCAGGAGTAATGGCACTCTGGGGATCGTTGCCGTTTACAATGCTTTCATTTCCAGGAATAGACACCATCTGCATGGATAATACCAGTAGCAGGTGGGTGACATTTTGCCATCTCCAAGTTTGCCCAGCTTCAGCAATAACACGTTGACAACCCTCCATCTGCAATGTGTTCATTCTACCACCATGTGGCAACTTTGAGCTATTGCAGATTAATTTAGGGATGGATGCAAATGACACATTATGGTCTAATTTACAATTTCGTAACGGGAATCTGTAATAAGGAATTGGAGTTGTACAAATGGGGGCTTTCTTCCTGTAACTGGAAGCACATCACGTAGCATACGGGAAATCTGTTCCAACCTGCTGCTCTAACCAAATTTGCTCTCTTAGGCGCGCAGTTCCAAGGGAATTGCAAAATGCTAACTTATTTCTGTAGCTGATATAAAATTGTAAAGCCATTGACACCTGTTTTTCCTTTCCATCACAGGCAGAATAGTCAGTGTTTGGCAGAATCTATGTTAGCTCAAGGCTCTCCCACTGGACAGTCCCCCAAAGAATATAGCGATTGCAACTGCACTGTTAATACCCATATATAATTACTGGTGTGATTCATCACATCTCACTGAATCCCAGGAACATAACTCTGATTTAATCAACTTCTGAGGCAGAGTTTGGCAGGGATTTCTGGATGGATTCCTTATTATGGAATTCCTTTGAAGTAACACTAATATCTGACATGCAGAATTCCTAGTGGGATTCCTTATGAAAGAATCCCATTGGAAATCCCGGATATTAGCTGTCAATGTTACCACTAAGCTGATGTAAATAGAGTAAATTAAATCTTGCTTTGTGGATCTTCTTCAAAACAACTTGTTCAAAGGGGGCATTAATCCAAGACTTCATCTAAATAATTTATTTGTGATTAAACAGTAAGTAGCGATACTTAAGTAATGCAAACTAGGCCTAGTGCAAAAAGAAATGTCCACTGAACCTAAAGAAAACATAAATTATTCACTTTCAAAGGTATTTGTCCAAGTACTCAAAGTTTCAGACGCCTGTGATCTGAGATCAGTGAGGCCATTTATAATGCTGTAAGTGACATTTACGGAGGTGAGGCTTCATGTAAGATTATCAAATATTGATGCAGAGGATTTCTTTCAAGAATTTTCACAGAAGAATTTTCTTCATCGTAGAAAAAAAGGCATCTTATTAGTTGAGGCAATTTTGTAAATTGTAAATGATATAATTTATATTATTAATAACTTCTTTTGACTGTTTCATCATAGGATTGGATATTTTTTGGTCAGCAGGTTCTATCTGACGCAACTCTTTCACCAAATTTAGGAATATCCAAAGTAAACTACCGAGAATTCCACAAACGTTTGCAAATTTCCCTTTATCTGGAATTGGGTGCACGTTGACTCCCCAGAAGGATGCACCCTGCTCACCCAAACCCAGCACAGATTGGCAAGATCCAAGGCTTTGTGGTCACCAGGATGTGAGTTTGTCTGCTAGAGTTTGTCTATCCAGCCAGCACCATTATAGCTTTGGCGAGCAGGATTAACAGCTGCTGAGTGGGAAGAATCTAAGCCCCGTGTGACTGTGCTGCTCCTCCAAGTTCTGTTGATGAGCCAGGCTGGCTACTCCACCATCGTTTGTGCCCCGGAGTATTGTGCATCTGCAGATCAGAGGATTAGGGATGTACTTTCTTAAATTACTAACTAACTATACTTGTTAATGTAACTAATTCAATGGTGCAACAGGGAACTTTTTTTTAAATTTCAGCCGTCAGTATGGATCATTCCCAATTTCCTCCTAATCTTCCCGATCTCTCGGAGAAAATACCAATTTGAGCTCAATTGCGGGCAAGTTTTTGCTATGGACCCAATATAATCTGTCTGTGGGAGCTTTACAGCTGAGAGAGAGAGAGAGAGAGGAAGGGGTGGCTTTCCTCCCATGCAAGAATGTGAGATTTGAAGCCAGGTTCCAGACATGCAAGGACACAATGTGCTAATGCATTGCTTCACAAAGCACTCTGATCTACCTTTTGTTTAATAAAAATATAAAACCTAGTCTACGATCTCCTACGCATAAAATTATGTTTTCTTTCTTGTCAGAAATAATTCACATCTTTGACAAGAGAAATAGACTCCACATCCCTTTGTGCAATTCTCTGACTCACCATTGGCAACCGAGCTTTCAGCCTCTATGCCCCAACTCTGCCTCTTCCAAAATCGCTCTACCTCACACACTTTCTCTCTGCTCCAGATACACTTCTAGAAACCTACATCTTCAAGCATGCTACATTGTTAGAGGTGTCATCCTTCAGGCGAGACGTTAAACCGAGATCCTATCTGCCTGTTCAGGTGAATATTAAAGATCCCTTAGCATAATTCGAAACAAGAAGGGAGTTTCTCCTAATTTCCTGGCCAACATTCCCCCAAATAAAATTTGTCATTCACTTCACGCCTGTGTGTGGGACATACCTGTGTGCAAATTGGCTTCCATAATTGGCTACAAGATACACAGTCACAGCACTTTCCAGTATAATCCTGTTTATCATCTCATCCAAAGAACAGCACCACCAACAGTGCAACACGCTCCCAGCGCTGTAATGGAGTGGTCAGCTTATACTATGATTCAAACATGGGGATTGAACCTGCAATCTTCTGACTCAGAGATAAGTGTGCAAGCAAGTGAACCAGGCTGTGAGGCTGACGCATAAATATTTGTGATCTCTGGCAGCTTTTTTTTAACTCTAACTTAAAGCAAAATTCAATTACAATTGGTTTGTTTATTTAATTACTACCCCCTTTCATATGTTAGCTATTTCTGTGTTCAGCCACCCGTGCAGAGACGAAGAGTTCGAAGAGGATTTAATGGAAGCACTTCGATATCTGAAATCCAAACCTGCTGGTACTGCTAATACAATTCAACTGAAGATGGCATGTTTTTATACATCCAAAAGAAGTGGGCACATTGCATTCTCTTGAAAAGAAAAGAGCATTTCAAAGCACTCTTCGATTTACTATCAAGCAGGCAGCAATTTCAAGCTCAGGCAATAGATTTAAGTGGAGTTTCTCAAGAATGGAGCCTCAGCTACATAAGTCTGTAGATGTCGTGAACCTCAGATTGATTTTCCTCTGACTTTTCCAAAGAAGCTCTTTGTCCCTTCTTCGTTCCTAAATGTTTGCTTCATTTACCTGAAGTTGTTTTTCATGATTCCTCTTTTGTTGTTCTGTTGTCCTGTTAAGCTTCTCCTTTATTTGACTGTCTGCTCCAGATAACTTTTCCTCTGATGTATTCTCTTCAGGGTTTGGAGTAGCTGCTCGTCCTTGCTCTGATGAGGTACCTGTGACTTATCTGTGCTCCAAACTCAATATCAGTCTCCTTGTGCGTCAGCCTGGCACAGTCAGTAGCACTCTTGTCTCTGAGACAGAAGGTTGTAGGTTCAAACCCCACATCGGGACTTGGAATCATATAGTCTAAATTGACACTCCAAAGCAGAACTAGGGGTGGGGGGAGCAGGTTGCATTGTCAGAGGTGCCATTCTTCAGATGAGATGTTAAACTGGGGACTTGTCTCCTGCTCAGGTGGATGTTAAAGATACTATGGCAAGAAAAGAGAAAGGAGTTTTTCTCAATGTCCTTGCCGACATTCCACAAATAAAATTGTCACTCACTCCACAGCTGTTTGTGGGACATTGCTGTGTGCAACTGGCTGCTGTCTTTCACCCACAAAATAAAGTCAATCGTTGAGACTCTTTGAGACTTTCAATGATGTGGTAAGGCGTTATATCAAATAAGAAGTCTCAAATCTTATTATTACTTCTGATGTTTCTTTCAGGCCAAGACATCAGATTATGAAAAAGTTATACCGCACTGTGTAGTGGTTTGGGCTAATACATATTCACGTTTGGGAGCTAGGGTTGAATCCAACCCAGGGCTGATGGGGTGAAATTCTCCCTTGTGCCTATACGCTCTACAGACTGTGAGTGAAATGAAGTCATGCTGTACCAATAAAGTTCTGAGCGAGCACAAGTTCACAGTCCACATTTTCAGACAATTCAACATTAAATTTGCAATTTCACCCAAAGTGCATTGAGACGGCCTCCCGATGTGAAAGGCGTTATATAAACGTAAATTGTGTTGTATCGTAAGTCAGTACATGCGGTCAGTGGAGATGTCACAGTAGTGCAACAAAGGAGTGCTCTTCTCAGTTTGTGGCTGCAACACATTGTTAAGTCTCTGTCGAGATCTGTCTCTGATCAGTAGCATAACTCATTCGTGTGGACTTATTGCCACTGGTACAGAGAACGGCAAATAGAAAAAAATATTGTTCCATTTTGCCGCACCAGTATTGCAATAAAAAAAGTTCTACTGTAACAAGGTTAGGGCACAAGAATAAATAATAATAGCATCCACTGTGCCAGTTTGTCTCAAAAAGTCAGGTTGGCGTTAGTGGTCGGACAAAAGCGCATTAAGCATTTGATGTCTTTTCAGTGTTTTTTCTGATTAATTTTTCTTTCCCATCTCTGGAATGTATTTCATTCCAAAGCTTTTTTGCTGTTGTCACAGTGCTAATCAAGGAGCTCAAATAATACCAATCCTTCCATTTGATATAACTCCTCATCACTTTGTCGAGAAGTCGTAAAGCGCTTCACAGGACTTTACTGCAAAGGTCACTGATTGTGTATTTCTAGTTGAATGTAGCAGCAAATGTGTACACAGCAAAGTCTCACAAATATCCATGAAGTGCACGATCAATTTTATCTGGGGGATTGTTGACAAGGACACCGAGAGGAATTCCCTCTCTTTTCAAATTTTGTTAACATCCACCTGAACAGCTGACAGGGTTGCGATTTAATGTCTCATCAGAAGGACGGTACCTCTAACAATGCAGCATTTCCCAGCACTGCTTTGGAATGTCAGTCTATAATAATAAACAATAATAGTCCTTGAGTTTGATTTGTCCTCGCTGGTGAACACAGCGGTGGTGCAAACACATTCGTTTGTGCATTTCTCGTTTCCCCCCTGACCTGCTTTCTCCTTTGCCCATTAGAACTGAGAGCATATTGAATGTGCTCCCAGCTCTGTGCATTCTCCTGGGTTATTTCATCATGAGTTCCAGCTTTGTGATTTATGTGGTCAAGGAGCACCAGACTGAAGCTGAGCGACTTCAGCATATTTCAGGCGCTGGTGCAACATTCTACTGGGCGACTAACTTTATCTATGACATGGTAAATGACTTATTCTTACTCAGCACAATTACAGGATCTCGGAGACAAATTACTATTACTAAAGACATCTTGCTATGAGATATTGTCTATTCATCAGCAAATTCCAAGGAGCTGGGCGGATGATGTTTTTTTTAAGTTGCACACCACCTCGAATAATTTATGAGACTATCTTATGAGTGGAGTCCAGTAGCTCAGTGGTTAGAGCACTCGCTTTGCAAGTGAGAGACCTGAGTTCAATTCCAGGCAGGTCAGGGCGAAACCTTGGGCAAGTTTCCTTACTCCACACGTCTAATAATAATCCCTCCAAAACCAAAAACAATAATAAATTGGTCATTTTCAATCTACGACTGTTTGTGGGACATTGCTGTGCGCAATTGGCTGCCGCATTCGCCCACAAATATACAGTCAATTCATTTTACAGTGTGTTCTGTGCAGCGCTTTGGGACGTCCTCCCGACGTGACGTCAAATGCAAGGATTATTA
Source organism: Callorhinchus milii (assembly GCF_018977255.1). Classification (NCBI taxonomy): domain Eukaryota; kingdom Metazoa; phylum Chordata; class Chondrichthyes; order Chimaeriformes; family Callorhinchidae; genus Callorhinchus; species Callorhinchus milii. Next base: position 21,146,973 of record NW_024704747.1, on the reverse strand, counting down.
TTATTATTATTATTATCTGGATAACGAATGAAAAGTATAATCTTGTCTCTGGAAGCTGTTATGAAAGTTATGTAAACCGTGTGTAAATGTATGTGTACAGAAGGGAATTGCAGGTGCTCTTAAGTATGTGATTAACAGCTAATGAAAATTATTTATTACTACGCAATTATTAACCAGTTGTCGTTGTCTGTTATAAAATGTATTGTAATAATCCTTGTATTTGATATGCTGTCTTATCACATCATTGAAATGTCTCAAAGCACTTCACAGAATTTCCTGTAAACTGCAGTGCTTTGTGAGTACATAGGTAATAATAATAATAATAATAATAATCCTTGCATTTGATATAGCGCTTTTCACGTCAGGAGGATGTCCCAAAGCGCTTCACATACCACACTGTAAAGTGAATTGACTGTATATTTGTGGGCAAACGCGGCAGCCATTTGCGCACAGCAATGTCCCATAAACAAACGTAGATTGAAAATGACCAATTTATTATTGTTTTGGGTTTTGGAGGGATTATTATTAGGCGTGTGGAGTAAGGAAACTTGCCCAAGGTTTCGCCCTGACCTGCCTGGAATTGAACTCAGGTGTCTCGCTTGCAAAGCGAGTGCTCCAACCACTGAGCTACAGGACTCCACAAAGTTCAGGATATATGTGCATGCGACCGCCAGAAAGGTGGAAGGTAAACTAGATGGACCTTCGTCTTTTTCGTTTAGCATTTCTTATGTTCTTATGTACTTCTGTGATTATTTGCTCAACTGTCAGAAATGTGTGTCTTTTTAAAAATTTTATACTGACCTCCACGATTAACTTTGCAGAGACTTTGTTTGTAGTCATGCTTCACCTGACATTAATTACTGTCCAGTTTTATTGTTGGATGAAAAGACATGGTGGCATAACATCTTTATGGAAACAGACGCACACAATATTGGGGAAAAATAAATCAACCTTAAGTATATTTCCATGATAGAAATTCACCCATCGCTCCCACAAAGCTGTGGAAATAAAATAAACCAGCTTATAAAATTCTCCCTTGATAAATTAATACAATTTGATGGAGCAGTGAATTGTCTTATTGAAGTTCCCAATTCATCCATTCAAACCCCATCCATTTCTGAGAGACATGTGCTATTACATCGGCGCCTAAATGAAGGTTGCTTTGGAGAGGGTTCATGGAGGCTAATGAATGTGACTTTGAGTTGCAACATTCGAGGAGAAGCTTGTTGGGATGAAATGTTTCTCACCAGAGAGAAAAAAAGATTGTAAGGAGATATAGGATTATAGGAAAACAGGAACAGGAGGAGTTCATCAAGCCTGCTCCACCAGTTTATCAGATGTTCGCAGATCTTTTATTCCTCTACTACCCAATCATCAATGTCTTTGGGGTGGCATTGCTGATGTAGATGTAAGCAGGCTATTTGACTTACTCAAATAGCTATTGTGAGCGTATTCACAAGAGGACATGTGTTTAAAATGATCAAGCCTTGAGTGAGACAAAGTGTAAAAAGTAACAGAGAAATCTGGCTCTACTCACCTTTCCTCCATGTGGAAAGGAAGCAACATGAAGACACAAGCAGACGAGGGAGCAAAGTAGAGAAATTAGTGAATTGTGAATGTAAGACTTTCTCCGAAATTTTATTAGACTTCATCTGAGCGCTCCTGTTTGTACATTCAATGCTCAATTTTAAAACTGGGTATCATAGTCCAGATGCCTGAAATATCTCAGTTAAAGATCACACAGAATTTGAAAATTCTTAAATCAAGTCTGAATTTGGAAGCCGGTGAAAACTAACTGCTTTAACCCCAAATTAAAGCTGGATTTAAGAGTCCGGTTTTTGAACCACACAGGTCCACAGTACTCCACAGCAATGCTGATAACAAACCAGCCAGCCTGACTCCTTGGCAGGACTTCGAGGGACAGGCTGGGGGCAAAGATTATGCATATTCGGTTCCTGTTAACCCTGAAGCCAAAGTCCTATCTGGACAAGCAACAGGATACTTGCAAGACAACGCTCTCAATGGCAAGCTATACAGTTTTAACTGGTTAAACATGAGCAATCCCCTAATTTATATTGTGGGGTCTAAGCTTCGGTTCTCAAAGTGGTACACCTCAGCTGTTTAGCAATCTGTGTACTGGGTCCTTGCAAATGCGTTTTAGAGGTGGAAATGTTAGCTCTCAAAGTAAAAAGCATTCATCAGTTTGATTTAGGCAACACAGGCAACAATTGGCCCACTTAGCAGCCCTCAAGGAGTTAATTTAAAACCAATCTCCCATTTTGTGGGGATTCCGTGACTCTTAATCTCCAGAGGTTCCCGCAAGGCACGACCAAACTACTATTTTATCATTACGTAAATTAATCAGAACCTTGAATTTAGATATACTAATTTGTTGGAAATTGTAGTCATTTATTATCATCCTCCAGCAAAAGACAGTTTTGTAAGCTGCTGTGTACACCGAAACATTGGTCTCATTCAGCCGGAAAATTTTAATTGCCTTTTAACAATGCTTTGTTTAACTCGTAACATTTTGTCTTGAAGAGTGTTATCCATATGCTCTACTGTCAAAGCATGTGGTCCCAATTGGATTGCATAGAATGTTATAACGTTAGATGACACCAACACGCCGCCTTTACAAAAAAAGTTTTTGATTTCTTTATGAAATGCAGAAATGAATTATAATCCAATTCTGCTGTGACCCTTCTTTTTTGTCCCTTTGCTTTTAATATTTCAATTAGATTTGCTATGGTTTCTTGACATACCTGCTTGCTGGAACGTTCAAAGATTCTGATGTGGCCTTGATGTACCAGCATTTTCACTGGCATCAACACCATGATATCCACATCTGTCCTATACTTGTTTACTTAGGAGCACAATGACCAGGTTCGTGTAAACCTTTAGTAATAAGGTAGAAATTCATTGAATAACAAACTACAGGTTCAATATTTAATATACTTTTTATTAAACAAACTAAAGGCTTTTAGATTTCACACCCCTCACGCAGAAGTCCGACTGCAAGAGATAAGAGTTCGGATGAGGCAAGGTTGTGGAGGCATTTAAAAATTAGTCAACGGTGTGAGCCAGAAGAAAGAATCTTGAGGTTTTAAAAGCCTGTATCATGATATCAAAACTCAGAACATTTTAGACGTAGTATTTCAACCAGTCATGCGCTGCAGCATTGAATTACTAAAAGTATTTTTTTGTGTCACTTTTCGTTTCAAATGAGGAAATTAGATTTCAGTTGCACTTTATTGTCTGCAGTTATATTTAATGTTTAAAAAAAAGTTCAAAACCAAGCATCAATTTGCCTTCAATGCAATTGCTAACTATTTTAAAATGTGATGGAATGTGAGTCCTCTTCTCCCATGGCTGGGCGCTTGGGGTGTAATTCACTGGAGATGTCCAGGAAGGTGGTAGAGGCCAGGTCAATGCATTTATTACAAAGCAGCTTGATGCTGTGCTGCGCTGGGGGTATGGTAAGGTGGGTGTTCTGACAGCATGAGATCGGATGGGTCTCATTGAACGGCCTTCTGCATCCAAACCAATGTTGTGATCTTGTGAACCCAGTGGGTGTAGTCCACTGTAGTAAATGCCCATAAATAGGATCTAGTTCACCTAGTAGTAAGTAGGAACTCGGTTGTTAGTCGATTAGCTGTACATGGGTAATATTACCTTCCAAAAAATAAATAAATATTAAACACTGATCTCAGTTTCCATGTACATGAAGCCAGGTTGCGACCAAAGAAGGGTCCCTGGATCCTGGCAAGAGGCCGGTGTCTGAGAGATATTCCAGCGGGTCAGTTTGAAACATTTGGGAACATTGCAGGATCTGCTATCTCCAAATTCTTTTGTGGATGTGACACTGTTCGAACATAGAAGGGAGTTTCTCCCGATGAACTAGAGCCTCATCATGTCATCGAGGCTTCTCAAAGCACTTCACAGTATGTCGAATATCCCTCTGATAAACTGGTGTCATACTGTGAAGTGCTTTGAGAAGCCTCGATGACATGATGATACTCTATGTCAAAAACAAAGTTATTATTATTATATTAGACCTCAGTGTGGCACAAACTGGAGCTCAGCTGCACTCAGAGCGGACTTAAATATGGCTGGTTTGCAAAATGGAAAGCAGGCTTGCCGTTGTGTGCTGAAAGCATATACCAGTTACTTTCCTCAGTGCCGAGATCTCTCAGCTTACTGTCTATAAAAATACATCAGAGAAAAAAAACTATAAAACCCACTAGAGTAGCGCCTCCTGATTTTTCAGATCTTCTTCAGTGTCTGTCACAATTTGCCAGCTGCAGATACATAAAAGTAATGCTATTGTTTTACTTGTTGAAAGGAGACGTGGAATCAACCAGTGTGAAGCCAATTTTCTTTTCACAAAGCGTCAGGATTCGGCATTACGAGCTACCATATTTTGTAAAATTGCAGTCTGAGCCCTGCACAGCTTATAAATTGTCAGTGAGGTTACCGTCTGCAGTGAAACAGAACCGCTTGCATCGATTTATATTGTGGTCTTCTACTTCCCCCTTCTTCTGCTCACCTCCTCTGCTCAGCAAACTTGGGATGCACATCCTCCATCCCAAAACAGACGACTGACCCTTGGGAAACTATGCTCCCGCTCTTTGGAAATCCTTCCCTCTTTATCACATATTTGTGTATCAATAATGCCCTTTTGCCCGTGAGCAGCATGTAGTAGTTTGAGAACCTATGCTTTATGAGTAGGACCTATGCTGCCGTTATATTTCTTCTCAATGCTGTAGATTGTGGACTTCAATTGCTATAGCTTTCCTCTCTCTGTCCTTTTTACTAGCTCTATAACATGTTCACCAGGCTTCTTTTTAGCTTGTCACCCAGGGTGATTTAAAGTGCCAAAATTCTTTCCTCCTCCCTGACCTGCAGCTATTTGGTCTGTCCACTTCAAAGCTAATATTAGGAAATCACCTTATGGAAAATCATCATGCAATGCAGTTCAGAGCCATAAAGCCCAAGCATAACAAGTTGCTTGCTTCCTCCACCCATTGTAAATAAAGACGGAATTAAAAGATCACTATTCTTGGCAATCAGGCATAATAGACACCACTATCTGGGATTTATTGAGATGTACATTATAGTAGTATCAAAATATTATAAATTTGCAATAGAAGGCACTGTGTTACAACAACAACTTGCATTTGTATAGCTCCCTTCATCCCAGATAGTATCTTTAAGTGCGGAAACATTTTCCAAGTGTTATGCTGCTCAAAGTTCCTAACTCTTTAACTTCTCTCAAGGCTTTCAATTTATAGTCTTGGCTAACACTCCAGTGCAGTGCTGACGAAGGCTATATTTTTGGAGGTGCCAGCGTTCAGATGAAACGTTAAACCAAGGTCCCATCTACATGGTTAGATGGATGTTAAAGATCCTGTGATGCCATTCGAAAAAAAAGGTGAGTTTCTTCCCGGTGTCCCAAATAAGATTGGTCATTCACTTCATGGCTGTTTGTGGACTATTGCTGTGTGTCAAGTGGTTGCTGGATTCACCTGCATAAATACAGTCACTAAACTTTACTATTTATCCTTAAGCATTTTGAGATGTCCTCCAGACATGAAAATCACTGTATCAAATGCAAGGATGATTACTGTATTATTATTATTTATTACTCCAGTTATTTAGAAGTGGATTTTTTTTTGCCTAGGTATAATTTGTGGGATCTATTACTTTAGCACCAACAAAACATTGATGATCGCCATTATTCAAGCATAAAACGGTTGAAATCATTGAGTTTAGAAATTCATATACGCATTGGCTGGTTGTTAATAATAATAATAATCCTTGCATTTGATAAAGCAGCTTATCATATCTTTGAGACATCTCAAAGTGCTTCACAGAATATACTGTAAAGTGGATTGATTATATGTTTTGTTAACTGAAGACCAGAACATTGCAAAATAATAGTGCAACCGAACCAAGCTTTTGGACACTTATTTTAAACTAGGCAATTTATTCTAACTTCTAATGAACTGCGGGTGCTTTAAATTATTCTCTGTAAGTCGCAGCTTCACTCTCAGCATCACAATCAATCCAATTGGATGCAGTACCAGTGGTGAGGAGGGCTGGGACTGACCTTTCCCTTCTGGGATTTGGATTGGAATGCAGCCCAGATTGATGTGATGAAAGTTTCCTCTCTTTCTCTCTTGCTCTCTCAGTCGGCTGCAACAAATACTATGTGACATGAATTTGAGACATTCGCAACCTGGCTGCTAATGCAAATTTGGCCCAGAGTAACATTTTCAAGATCAGATGTAAACCGTGGCACTCGACTGCCTAACTGCTGTAAGCTTAGATTAGAAATTCCCAGGCAAGGTATTGTAGAGCTAGAGAATCATAGCTTACCATTGCAGTGATATCTGCGCCACTGCAACTGTGCCAATCATACTTCTGATTCCATTCATTGTATTTTTCGATGGCTGTGGCTATCCTTGGGGACATGGGGAAGGGGTAAACATGTCTCCTTGGAGCTGAGTGGACTCCAAGACGATGTGCTTTGCAATGGTGTGTCAGAATTGAGTCAATTCTCTGAGACAATCTTGGTCTTCCGGTCTTGAGCAAAGCCGATCCACAATACTTATACTGAGTTTATAATTTACTGAAGTTGGTTTTCCAAATTTTCCCACAATTTTGCTTCGGGCAAAGCCTGCTGGAAATATCCCTGCAAACACTGCTCATCGAGTACCTAGACATTTATGTAATGGACGTGCAAAGACCCCTTTGACATGACATGATAGGCTGGATCTTTGTAGCTTTGGCCATTCAAGGAATTACTTTGGTCATTCAAGGTATTTGCTCCTGTTTCCTTGATTGTTCTCAGAACATTAGCACTGAATTCAACTGAAGAGTCCAATATTGCCATCACTTCACAAGATCACAAGACACATTTGGATGAAAAAAGCCCTTTAGTCTTCTTGTTCTCATCCTTCCAGTATACCCATTGTACCATCCTTCCAAGACACCATCAAGCTATTTTTTAAAAGTCCATCATCACAGATTCAACTACGCTTTGTGGTGACCTCTTCCAGTTGTTAATTACCTTCTGGATAAAGAAATAAAACGGACCATATAAGGATACATATGCCTTGCGTCCTTTCCCCTGCTCTTCACTTATTCAGGTTAGTTATTACTCAGCCTGAAAGTCCTTTCAAGACCTTAGCTTAATTGGAGCCCTGGGCGTTGAGGTCCTTTACACTCATGATTGAAACAAACCAACCCTTGTCTCAGCCTCTCTAATGGACCACATGGCAAATATCCAAAACGTTAAACAGGAAATGTTTGAGAGAAAGTAATGATGAATTTTGTTCAAAAGAATGCTTGTATTGGTGAGCAGCGGGGTTGGGGATGGGCGGCGGTGGTGGGAAGGAGAATGTTCTCCTGGGTGTACGAAGATGAGGATGTGCATGCAGAGAGCCAGAAGGTAGAGCGAAGTGGAGCACAGGCAGCGCCCTGGGACGTCTTTTTCCGACGTGAAGGTCACTAAACAAGTGTAATTTGTTGCTATTGTTGTTAAAGGCAACACTGCATTTATCACAGTGATAATAATAATCCTTACATTTGATATAGTGCCTGATCACATCTTCTAGCCGTCTCAAAGTGCTTCACAGAATATACTGTCAAGTGAATTGACTGTATGTTTTGTGGACGAAACGCGGCAGCCAATTGCGCACAGCAGTGTCCACAAACAGTCGTGGATTAAGTGTCCAAATTATTATTATATTTTTAGTACTGCTTTGTTGCACGTGATTTTACAATGGTTTGATGAATTTCTCTCCAGATTTTTTTTAACAAAGCTCCAGATTTGTTTTTAATGAAACTCCTGTGTAAAATCGCCCAGTGGATGACTGAGCAGGGTGTACAAAGACAAGGATGTGCATGCAGAGTGCCAGAAAGTAGAGCAAGGCACAGCAGAGGCAGATTTTTCACAGCTTGATCAGCTCACTAAAACATAACAACTTCCAAAGAAAGAGAATGTCAGGGTTAATAATATTTCTGTTGGTTTCCCAGCAGGGGAAGTGCAAACAAGTCCTTATTTTTGTAAGCAGAGACATCCACTCTGACAAATTACTATTCTCTGTGGTGAGCAAAATTCTACCATGTTGTGATTGCTTTGAAATAATGTATAAATAATCCTCTTGTGCACAAATCTAGCTAGAGTCCAGTATTTGCGTTCTGCAAAGCCTGTGGGCATAAAACAGTGGCAGGTACATGCAAGTGCATGCACTAACTTGGAGTAAGGTGTCAGGAGAAGTATTGTTCATTCAGGTTTTCCTGATGCTCAGTAACAGAAACAAATTGAATTTTCATCCCCCTCCCCCCTTCCCAAAGGATGCAAAAGGCTATGATTCAGATCATATTCACCCAAACAGAAGTACTTCCTGTGCAATTGCATTCAACTCCGCGCCAGCTTTGCCTGTTAATTTCGAACCTGATTACAAATCCTTATTTCCTCTGTTCTGCTCTTTTAAACCTTGTTTAAGCAATTGTTTCTGAAGAGATCAGCAGCTAGCAGTCAGAAATCATCGAAACGTGCTCCAGAAATAAAAGTGAAAGTAAGCGATGAGAGCAAAGATACATTTTAAGAAGGCTTCTGTGTCTATACACACACACACACACATATAATATATAACATGTTTATAAAACACATCTTGTAGATCATTCAAGATTGATTACAAGTAAATGAATGCACTATCAGTTTGAACCACTTACGCAGGCGCCAACTTGCAACAAACTCAGGGAACAACATCAATAACTGTCATTTGTACAGTGACCTTCACTCCCGATAGGATCTTGGAGCGCTGCACAGTGATGGAGTTGGACCCCGAGCAAGGGAGAAGGGGGATTGGTGCTGGCTCCGCATGTGGTTTTGTGGTGTGTGTTCCAGTATCTATCACCACTAAATAACCAGATGGTGCCAGGTTATTTTTGTAAATGCGTTACCATGAATATTGTACAATAGAAAATGGAACACACCACAGGACTATTGTTACAAAGAGCAATGTACAGCCAAAAAACTTTCCCCAAATGGAACCCAGTGGACCAAATAGAACTGTTATCTTTACACAAATTGTAGACTAATCGAAAAGAAATATATATAAATGAAACAATTCAATTAAACCACATTTTTCTACTAATGTTATACTGTGGTTCTTTTTTTCCTTCTCATTCATGTTTCATTAATATTGAATTATGAGAGGAGTAGACCACAAAGAGTGAAGCGAATGCAGAACTTGTTGCCAGTAACTGTGGTTGAAGCAGAAAACATCAATGTATTTAAGAGGAAACTCGAGGGCACAAGGGAGAGGTGAATAGAGGGGTATATGAGAAGGGATTAGGAGTGGAACAGGCTCATGTGGAGTATAATCACCAGCACAAACCAGTTGGCATGTTTCTGTGCTGTTTCTGTTTCTTTCTAGTGAATATCTTGCCTTATCATTCGATATATTAACCATAATAGTGGAGTCCTGTAGCTCAGTGGTTAGAGCACTCGCTTTGCAAGCGAGAAACCTGAGTTCAATTCCAGGCAGAGGGCGAAACCTTGGGCAAGTTTTCTTACTCCACACGCCTAATAATAATCCCTCCAAAACCCCAAACAATAATAAATTGGTCATTTTCAATCTACGACGGTTTGTGGGACATTGCTGTGCGCAATTGGCTGCCGCGTTCGCCCACAAATATACAGTCAATTCACTTTACAGTGTGTTCTGTGCAGCGCTTTGGGACGTCCTCCCGACGTGAAAAGCGCTATATCAAATGCAAGGATTATTTATTATTATAAAAATCCTTCGATTTGATCCTATGAAATATAATGATCAAATAGTTACATTTTACCATTCTTAGATAAATTTTTAACATTGGTTGCTTGTCATTTTCGCTTGTTTGATGCGAAAGGTTTTCAGTAGGTCTTGATTTTTTGCTTTATCTCCAAATTCTTATTATCATTAATAATTTACTTGTAATGGAATTTACTATATGTCATCTGCTTGTAACCTCAAAATGCACAGCATTTGAAGGGACAGTACATGTGATGGGTAAGAAACCATGTCAGCAGTCAAAACCAACGAGTAGTACTGTCCCTTTTGTTACACTACCTCTCAAAGCAACGTGAGTTGCACACTGTCAGGCAAACTGAGGCTAATTCTGTTAATCATTGAAAGCTGACTGATGCCATTTCAACTTGTGCTTTGTGAATCTAGCATCTGCCTACAAAATACACAGTCACTGCACTTCACAGTAAATCCAAAGAAGCACTCTGAGACATCCTCCTGACTCGAAAGGCCCTAGATCAAATGCAAGGATCGTTGTTATTATTAAACACCGGGTCACTACATTTACCAAATTACTCTGTGAGCATTTTGAGATGGTTCGCTATCAAATCGAAGGATTTTTATAGTTATTAATATATAGAATGATAAGAGCAAGATATTCAATAGTTAATCTTGATAGTAAGGGTTCATGACATTTTCTTGACAAATTCTCCAGACTGGTCAAACTTAATAACAGAACTAACCCCTCCTCCTGTCTTAGTAAGTTTTAATCACTAGTCTCTAAAGCAACACTCTAATGCCCAGTTTAAAATCCTTTGTCAGAGAGACTGATGGGTTTTCTGTTTTCAGTTCATTCCATTCTCTTTCATGCATTCTGTTCACCTATAAAAAATAAAGTCTAGAAAACGTGAAAAGCGCTATATCAAATGCAAGGATTATCATTATTATTATTAACAACCCTTCCTCCCTTCTTGCAAGTTGACCATGGCCTCTGCTGACATTCAGTGTGGATCAGATCAGTGTGCGGAATGCTGCATTGCTGTATTTTGCATGAGACTTTGAAACTTGGATTCCGTCTGCCTGTCCAGGTAAATGTTTATGATCCAATAACACTTTCGAAAAGAGAGCATTTCTCCTGTTATCTATCCAGGGAGAAAGTAAGTGCTCATTCCATTCCAGACAATTGGTGTTCTGGCCAACAAATCCCCCAAATAAAATTGATTACTCTTTGGCTGTTTGTGGGATTTTGCTGCTGTGTTTTGCCACAAAATACACAGTCATTACACTTTACACTATATTCTGTGAAGCATTTTGAGACATCTCTTGACGAGTCGATAATGAACTGTATCAAATGCAAGGACTGTAATGGTTATTATGATTAGGATTATTATTATTAGATACAGGGCAATATCCATGTGTTCGGTGACGTACACGTGGCAAATTCTCGGATTTGGATTCTCTTAAAGCATGGTGATGGGTTTCCACATGTGTGAGACACCCAGTGATCAAAGCAAAAGGAACTTTGAGTGATCTAACTTGCAGTGTTTCTTAATAGGATTCCATTAAAAGAAATTCTGTTACTACTTCCATTGTCCCTCACATGGGAACTCTGTTCAGAGTGGAGTTCCCTTAAATCGATGTGCCGTATGTACTCTCGGTTACTGGAAGGAATTCCCATTTGTGCAACTCAGATTCCTTATTAAAGAACAGAGTTTTGAAACACCCACAAATCAAAACCCATTGTAACGTTTCTAGCAATTTTTTCATTTGTGCCTATAAGTAGTTTGAATGCATTTCTGTATGTTTGCTTTGTATTAAGCCTTAGCTGTGTGAATATTATCTCTGTGGTTTTCGATTTAAACTAGTTTTCATTTTAATATTTGTTGGCAAACAGCAAAGCTACTGATCTGATTGTGAATTCCCCAGTGTTGTCCCTTTACTCATCCCAGCTGTTGAAATATTGAGGAGAGCAATCTCAGCAGAATGGAAACTGACTATTAGAGATAGGAAAAAGCTGTGCTCTGCATAAAAGGAAACAATGGGCATCCTTCCACATAATTTAGACACGTGTATTCACATTTGTTATATTTAGTTATAGAATTAACTTTTTTAATGGAAACGATTATGATATTTTACCTTGTATAACACAAAGGCTCAATTGGTAGCAGTCTGAGGCTGACGGTTATCGGTTCAAGATCCCACCAGGACTTTGAGCTCATTCTATTTGCACTTCAATAATTCTATCCATTGACGAATTTACCAAAAGGGGGGCATGAACTTGAGATGATTATTTGAAACAAAGGAAGCGATTAGAGGGCTTGATTTTACAGGAAGGGTTCTCGGGATGTTGTGGAATGTGTTACTACAAGAAGCTATTGAAATTATTTGTGTCATTTAAGAAGGAATTAAGTAAACGTTTGAAGAATAAAGATCCAAAATTCTATTGCAAAAGAACAGGGGATTGAGTTTAGTGTATATAGCTCCAGAAGGATACTAACGCTTGTGTGACTTTTAGCAGCATTCTTGTCTTTGAGTCAGGAAGTTGTAGGTTCAACCTCCATGTCAGGACTTTGAACTCAAACTCAGATTGATAGTACATTGCAGTATTAGAGGTGCTTTGCACTGTTGGAAGTACTGGAGGGAGCATTGAACCAAGGTCTTATCTGCCTTTTTACATAGATGTTGAAGATCCCATGGCACTATTCAAAAAGAAAAGGAAGTTTCTCCTGTTGACATGGTAGACAATCCTCCAAATAAAATTAGCCATTCACTTTGTGGCTGTTTGTGGGACATTGCTATGTGTTCCCCATTGAATCATAATTGCTCTGACCTACAACACATGGTAGTATTGACATTCATTTCTAAAGCATTTTAAATATAAGGTGCCAGTGGGACACTTATAAATCGTGCTCGGCATATAAACTATGGTTTTTATACACAGCTGAAACTATTTCTGCTGGAAAATGATAAATTTCTGCACTAACTGTTCGATGTGCTTCAGTGATTGCACGTCATGAAACTAAATTTCTTGAACGTGGTTTCAAAAAGCACAATCTGTGTGGTTGGATCTTAAAACATCCCCTGTTGTTGTGGGAAGATAATGGTTTTTAACATAGGAGCATTAGGGCTACATTTAATGAATGCTTGACTCAATGCTTTGGGGAAAGGGGTGATTTGCTGAATTTGAGTGAATTTGCCTGCTTGGGAAGAGTTGGTGCACTAAGGGACCTTTCTATTATACATTCACGCTAGCAAAGTCGTGGAGAATAATACAGTTTATACTTCACCTTCTGTTATCACTCTATGCCCAAGGGAACCGTAATCTCACCAGGCCTGGAGCCCAGCTTCCAAGACCGTCTTAAAGAGGTGCATTCTCCCCAGGAGATAGATTTAGCCAGGGACAGCATTGCTAGTGCGTGGATTTGGCCTCAGCTCAAAAACGGATCAGCTAATATCCTTAAAACACTCTGTGATCGAGCTAGCCTTGGATAAGGTTCAAGTTTTCACAAATAGCATTGACAGTCTTTCAAAAAAACGTCAAAAGCTAGCCATCACCTTGAAAATTCATTGTAGGGAGTGTGAAATCTAAGAATTATGACAAGACAATACAATACAATGCACTTTACATCTATAATAGCTCCTTTCACATTGGTCGGGTGTCTCAAAGTGCTTGACAATTAGGATTACGAGCACAGGAACAGATTTAATTTCTAAATGAAAATCAGGACATCTTGAAAAATTTTTTGGAATTGATTGTTTTTTTTCCCAATGCAAAGATTGTAATTTGTGAACCGAATTGGTAACTGTATTTTTCGATAAAACGAAAACTACAAGAAGTGAAAGTCTAGCTGGTTTGGTATGCTAAGCATGTGCAGTTTCCTCCAGAGCAAGGTGGTGCATGAAACAAAAGCAATTATAAAGGAGTCAATAATATGGCTAGTGACTGTGGATACAAGCTTGAATGGGGAGAAGTCTTAACTAAACGCAAGATGGAAGTGAAAACAAAATAGTCATCAGTAAGCTCCCTGGTTTAAATTTCATATTAAAACTAAAAATCTGTAGGATATAAGTGAAATAGATAGGTTATGGTAACAGTGTAAGTAACCCTTTATCAGACCTGAAACAATTAGTCTGGAGAAGCCTCTTTGTTATAATAGTAATAAAATAATAATCCTTATCATCTTGTCGAAACAGAATTACTATGAAGTGTGGTTGCTATGTATTTGTAAGTGAACAGGGCAGCCAATTTGCACATATCGATATCCTACAAACAGCCATGAAAAGATTGACTAATTTTATCTGGGGAATTGTTGGCGAGGAAATTGGGAGAAACTCCCTTCGCTTTTTGAACAGTACCATGGTATCTTCAACATCCATCCAACATATAGGATGAGGAAAGTAAAACCAAAGAACTATTGTCTGAAAAGCCTCCAGCCGTGACATTTATATAGGATACAAAGGTTATTATAGACATGTGTCAGATATACGAGCGACAATAATGCTGGGTTTCGCCTGAAGCTGCTGATGTCTGGAATCCGTCACTGTTTATTTTTTGGCACAGAATCTGTGACACCAGCAGCAACATAGAAAAACAACTGCAGGAGTGAGAATTTTATTTTCCTGCGCCCGGGACTTCCCATATGTCCAGCAAAAGGTGTAGACATTCTAGGGTGAGATGAAGATTGTCGCTTACACTGTAGTACTAACCACCAGGCTGATCTGCCTTCAGATGCTACACTGTAAGCTAAATAAGCGTTAGGAGAAATGCATAAGAAGGGCATAGGAGGGAATGAGATCATAGAAAGAAAGCTTCTTATTGTATTTAGCTTGTGCTCCAACCACTTTGCCCTCTTCAATCCTATAAAGAGATTTCTCGAACCCAATCATTCCGATGAAAGGTCATGCATGAACTATTGACTTCTCGTTTTCTTTGTACTCTTTCCAAAGCTGATGAGTCTGTTGTTCATTTTCAGTATTTCCCGTTTTCAGATTTCCAGCGTTTTATAGTTTTTCTTTATAATTCAATCAAAATTGCTCAACACAATGACAGGGTTGCAATTTTGTCTGTTGAATACAAAGGGAAAACCAACTCAATCATTGCAAGGGAGAGACTAATAAATAGCTAGGGACCAAGCACTGAGGCTCATAATCAGTTGCAGAGCAAGTGGAAACATGAAGCAGCATGTTATTATCCTCCTACAGATAAAGCTGAGAAAAATGGAAATAAATTCTCAGAGACAATGGCTATTGCCTGACATTTTTTTGCCTTGCTGAGGATTTTTTTCACTTGTAGTTTATTTGCATTCAACTTGTGCTTGTTGGATTCGGAGAGGGAAAGTTGGGTTCTTTGCACACATGAGAGACGCTAAGCTCTTATTGTCCCATAGACAAGCAATGACAGAATGGCATTTGATGTCTGTATGTGGAGGGGAGATGGTGGTTTTCTGAGAGACTGAGTCATCCATGGTTTCAGGAGTTCTGGCAAGATTGTCATGAGTTTAGGTATCAGCCAGACTTTGAGCTCATAGTCTAAGCAATGCATTGCATTAATGAAGTGACATTCTTTGGATGAGATGTTAAATTGACTTCCATCTTCCTGTTCAGATGGATGTTAAAGATCCCATGATATTATTGGAGGATATAATAATGATAATAACAATAATCTTTGCATTTGATATAGTGCCTTATCACATCTTCGAGATGTCTCAAAGTGCTTCACAGAATATACTGTAAAGTGAATTGACTGTATATTTTGTGGAAAATATATCCTGCCCAATGATCCTCCAGATAAAAATCAGTTATTTTCTTGATGACTGTTGCTGTGCACAAATTAGCTGTAGCGTTCACCTACAAATACACAGTCACTACACTTTACAGTAAATCCTATGAAGCATTTCAGGATAATTTGTCAACCTAATGAGATGCTTTGTCAACCTAATAAACTATAAATTGTAAGGATTATTATTTTTATGAGTCGGGCTATGGAGCAGAAAATCATCCAGGGTTGCCATTGCTGACAGAGGTGCTTAGGAAATAATAATTTGCAATGCATATATTGCCTGCCCACTTCATGCTGAAATATGAATATATGAAGCATTTGAGACATCCTCCTGATGTGAAAGGTGCTCTATCAGGCATAAGGTTTGTTATTATTATCTTCTGTGAGTTGATCTTCGATGCGATGTGGGCCCATCAGGCAACAGCAGGGGTAAAACTGCTCCACTGGGGATTTCCAACATGAGGGAGACAGAGAGAACGTGTTAGTGCTAACCGTATTGTCCTTGAGTTGAAATTCATATACAGAATCCCTAAGAAATTTTCATTTGCAATACACATTTTGCCCAACCCCTTCAAGCTGAAATGTGGGCATTTGACAAACTGCGTAATTCAAAGTACAAATACCCAAAGAATCTGATTAAAATAACAAGCATTGGAAAGGCAGAATAGGACACCAGGTATAGGACAGTAAAAACGAAGTTCATGTTGATTACAAAATCATGGGAGAACTCTAATAGCAAGCCTTACAAGAAGCAACATGAATCAATACACTG
Organism: Callorhinchus milii; assembly: GCF_018977255.1. NCBI lineage: Eukaryota > Metazoa > Chordata > Chondrichthyes > Chimaeriformes > Callorhinchidae > Callorhinchus > Callorhinchus milii. The sequence goes on along the minus strand of NW_024704747.1, from coordinate 21,130,622 downwards.
AAATGACAACTATGTACCTTAAGTGATCCGCCATCAAGGGTAGAATGGATCGATGATGAGACTTGAAAGATAGGAATTAAATGAGAATGAAATACCATTTTCTCAACCTGGGAAGGGCGGAGGGAGTACTAAATATAATAATAGGAGTGGACTCATAATCTTGATAATGGATTTAAGAATTAAGATTAAGAATCATTTCAATACCTGAAGCTTGGTCCCTAGTGAATGTTCAATGGCAGGTAAAGGATTGTAATTGACAACTAAACTTTGTTGTATTATTTTCCTTTGCTAGTTTCCCTGCATTAAATTTACATTCCCATTGCTGGGAGAAGCCATGGTAGGATAGTTGGCTTTATACCACAACAAACCTAAAACCAATGGCAGGTGGCAAGGATTTGAATAATTTACAGTAATACAAATCACAACAGGAACATAGGAGATGCCAGCAGTAAGAAAATAACACATTTTCCCTGGCCCAAGGAAAAGGGCAAGAGGCCTGATTATACATTGCAGAGATTATATTCCAGCAATAAAAGGAAAAATAAAGAGGATTTTGTCTATGGCTTTGTGTTAAATGAAGGTGTCTGCTACGATACACAACTTATAAATGACTAGCTTGGTATGGTAGCCTGAAAGAGTTGCAAACCATTCTCAGTTGAATGACTTAAGGGACAGGGGCCAGATTGAAGCTGCAAATATGAAAGCAACCTGCAGCTACACAATGCTGCAGCAAAACAAAGGGGTCATAGAAACAGCCTTTTTTTGTGCACACAAAATTGTCCTCTGAAACAATTTCTTTTTTTATTAAACGTTATGTGGCTACAAGCTCAAGGAGCTCACGTGGAACACCAGGAATGAAAGAGAAAAACAGACTTCTGCACAGAAAGGAAGCAAGAAAGAAAGTAACACAGAACAGCTAAAATATGGGAAAATTGAAAGAAACACCAGGAAGAAGATCCCGACATTAATAATGAAAATAATGCATTTTATTTGGTCTGCTGGATGTCGGACATATATGGAAACACATTCCCAAGCTTTGCTTAAGAGTATCCAAACGACACTGAGAGTTCCACATTTGGTATGCTTTGTGGAACTCTCATACTGGCTTGGATAGCTTTAAGCACAGTGATAAGTTTCTGCATGTGTCAGGCACCTGTGTCAGACACTGCACATGTCAAAAAATATTATCTCCATGAACATAACAGGCAACATCCTGTATCTATAACTTTTGTGAATGATTTTTAAAGAATGGGTCACCGGTCATTGCGCGATTTATTGGTGAACGGCTATTGTTTGTTTTATGTTTGTCTGGGTGTCTGGGTGCTTAACACATACGGAAACCTGTCGTCAGAGTATCCAAACTAAACTGAGAATTCCATTCTTTCCACCTACACATGGAAATTCCAGAAATAAATTGTTGGAATGGAATGTGTACTTTCACTGGAGGGCACATCCTGCTTACCTAATTCCAGTAAGTATTAGGTGCAGGTTGGCAAGAGCCAAGACTTCTGTACACCATAATGTGTGTCAGGGTACTGCTGGAGTCTAACCAGCTAATGTTATCACTGCCTTGCAAGCTTTCCTGCTGCTTGTCCAGGTAGGACCACCCTACCCATTAGGTCTATGGCTTGTAGTTTAACGGGAGCTGAGTGGGAGGATTCCCTGTCCCCAGTGACTGATCGGAGCAACCACTGTGCCTCTGTGCTCAACTCTGCAGGCAATGGGTGATAGAAAAGTAGGCTTTGCTCACTGGGTACGAATGGAATGGTTCAGTCGAGAAAACAATCAATACAAAATATATACAGTATATTTTATTTGGCTAGAGGAATAGGATGGAAACAAACATAAGATTATGTGATGGATAGTGGTGGTGGAGATGCAGTAACCACATTTTTGTAGAAGGAATTGGTTTTAAACATTAAGCAGGACATGAAAGGACTCTGAAATGCCAGCTAGTCATAATTTGTAAGACTATTTTGTTTTAAAATGTAAAATGGTACAGAATTATGGAAAAATTCTCAAATTCGGTCTTAAGAGCACCTGCCTTGCACGCAAGAGTATTGGGTTTGATTCCTGGCAAGGCAAAACTTTGGGCAAATTTCCACACACCTCTGTTCACCTAGCAGTAACTAGGAATCCGGTTGTTAGATGATTGGCAGATCGCTCTTCTGGGGGTAATAATCCCTTCAAAAAAGAACCCCCCCAAAAACAATTTGGTCACTTAATCCACGACTGTTTGTGGGACACTGCTGTGTGCAATTGGCTGCCGTGTTTCGCCCACAAAACTTTAATATACTCTAAGGTCAATTCACTTTACAGTATATTTTATGAAGCGCTTTGAGATGTCTAGAAGACGTGATAAGGTGCTATATCAAATGCAAGGATTATTATTATTATTAATTTGCAATCTGGTTCTTTTCAGTAACTGCGCAAAAGGGTTTTCCACAATCTTGCCCGACCTCAAAATAAACTGGCCTTTTAAATGAAGACCAAATGGAATTTCCGGCCTCAGATGAGATAGCCTGAAGGTAAGAGAATAATTGAGAGAGGAACAGAGAAAGCTGTTTAGGAAAATGCGTGCTTTTATCAGTGAGTCACCTCCGCAAGCTGCAAGTATTTCCATTTGATCCTGAGGTCACCTTCCTTTGAAGCTTGACACTCAGAAGAATTGACGACTGTCAATTTAATTACATTGTGGCTTAGAATTTATTTGCTCTGCCTTGAAATGCCTGCATGAGATGTTTAAAGAGTACCTGTTACAAAAAATTAGGAAAAGCAGTTAATTTTTCCTTTATTTGTCACATAGCCCAAGGACAAAGTTTCTGCTTCTTTACACAGGGGTCAACTCCTGGAAAGTGGGAAAGTCAGATATGGTAAAATGCAGGTTTACCGGACTCTGATTATCGGAATACTCCAATGGCTCTCTTCTAGCGTATGTACTTGCTGGTCCTCGGTGACCAGGGATATCGACCTAGACTCAGTTTGAATTCTAGGAGAAACTCCCTTCTTTTTAGTGGCATGAGATCTTTAGCATCCACCTCAGCAGGCAGACAGGACCTTGACTTAATGCAATGGTGGTGAATCTATGGCCCCCAGACTTTCGTAAGAGTCTAGGTAAGACCATGCCCTTAAAATTCCAACATGGGCCTTGAAACCCACAACCTTCCGACTCAGAGGGAAGAATGCTGCCAAATAGTCTGTTGCACAAAATATCAATTATCCTATTCTAATTCATTCTCTTTAGCACAGTAATACTTCACAAGACGCTTGCTGCCTTCTGAGCGATTGAAATCCATCACCCAACAATTTGCGAGAACTGTGACAGATCTGGTAGCTAAAATGTATTGCTTTTCCAAAGAGCAAACCTTTAATATTACAGAAGGTCATTACTTAGTGGTAGAGATAATAATTATAAAGTTAATGATCTAATCATAGCATCCAATGGCTTCAAATACTTATTGATGACTAAAATGTATCATTTTAACTCCAAATTGGCGATAGATTGTGCCTTGGAATCTCAAGTCTAGCATTTTACATAAATGTCTAAAAAATACAGTATTAAGATTATGGATCAGACAGTGACACCAATCTATGTAGACATCTTCTTAGAAAAGTTTGTGTAAGTCAGGGAGAGAACTTTATGCTATTTTTATTTTGTCTGGGAGCAAGATAAAGAAGAATTACCAAGCAATGCCCTCTTAAGCATGTCAACTTATTGAATAGGAGAGATACTATCTCACTTTGATGGGCTGCGAGAGAGAGTCTCAGAGAATGCATGCATTTGATGGGAAAACCATTAATTCAGGCAAAACCTTCTGCTGAGTGCTATATCTGAGGATTTAAAATATTCATTCTACAAGTGAGGCGTACAGATTGTTCAAATCCTTTTTTTATACATTCGCTGAGGGGAGAGGGTCCACATCAAAAAACAGTTCGATGCTAAACAAGCTCAATTGGTTTCTGAGGCACTGGGTAACCTTTGAGTTTTGCAACCCACTGTCACCTTAAATATTAGAGAATGATACACTCCTAAGCTTTATTATTACCAGTAAAGTATTCCTTGCTTCATTCTAACATTCAATGTCTTTGCTTAACCTATTATATGGGGATTGAAGCAAGCAGCACATCCAAGTTACCAGCACTTACATTCATAATTTTCATAATAATTCATAATTCATAATAATTTTCTTATTTTTCGTGTCAGAGAGTCATAGAGCTATAAATTTAGTCTGACCTAAAGCGTACTGAGCAGATGCAATGTTTTGCCATCTCCATGTGGCTCTGTGGTGGAGTAATGTTTGTTTGCGGAAGGAATAATGCCATTGGCTTTCTATTACACAGGACAGACGAACAAGAGGGTACAGGTTGTGAAGAGACAAACACCAGGAAGCATTTCTTTACACAGAGGATAATTAATGAATCAATGACTGTGCCAGGAAAGGTAATTGAAGCCGGACGTTCCTGGTACCTGCCGTCCACCTAATGAGGGTCCAAACTCATGCTTGTCGTATATCAAATCATCCTGTACGACAAAGCCCTCACGGGTAACGGGACAGGCAGTGGGAAAACTTGCCGGGCAGCGATACCGATGGCAAACTATGCGGTTTTAGCTGGTTAGAGGCCAGCAGTATCCCAACCTTCACAAGGGGGAACCCCAAGCTTTGGCTCTTGCCGACCCGCCCCAAATACTCTCTGGGAATGGGGTACGCAGGTTGCGTCCCTCCAGGGAGAGAGTGCGCATTCCAATAAATATAGCCGGGGGTGCACGGAGCTCTCAGCTCAGGTTGGATGCGCTTAAAAATGGCGATGGGTTGCTGCACGCGCCAATGAAAAAAAAACCAATTGAGACCGGGATTGCCCCAACGTCAGTCCACGTCTCAACCGCCCCACTCTGTCTCCTCCGGCTGTCGATCAGTGAACCCCTGGACTGTCAGTCAATGCGCCCCCCGCCCCCCCCCCCCCCTCCCCGGCTTTTTTTTTTTTGGGGGGGTGGGGGGGGGGGGGGTTTCAGCCGGGCACGGGCGGAAAAACCATCACGATGGTCGAGAGTGTCCGCTCCGAGCTGAGGATTCCACGCGGCCTCACCCACCCGTGGAGGTGCCCGAGAGAGGCGCTGCGCTCTCTCTCTCTCTCTCTCTCTCTCTCCCCCCCCACCCCACCCCGGAGGGAGGGACGCCTCCCGCCCGCCTAATTCCGGGAAGTATTAGGGGCGCAGGTTGGCGAGAGCCGAGGTTGGGGGCTGTCGGTCAATACACCCCTTGGCTGTCGGTCACTGTCACTACCACTCCCCGCCCCCTTGGCTGTCAGTCACTGCCTCTCCCCGCCCTCTTGGCTGTCAGTCACTGCCTCTCCCCGCCCTCTTGGCTGTCAGTCATTGCCACTCCCCGCCCCCTTGGCTGTCAGTCACTGCCTCTCCCCCCGCCCCCTTGGCTGTCAGTCACTGCCACTCCCCGCCCCCTTGGCTGTCAGTCACTGCCTCTCCCCGCCCCCTTGGCTGTCAGTCACTGCCACTCCCCGCCCTCTTGGCTGTCAGTCACTGCCACTCCCCGCCCTCTTGGCTGTCAGTCATTACCACTCCCCGCCCCATTGGCTGTCAGTCACTGCCACTCCCCGCCCTCTTGGCTGTCAGTCATTGCCTCTCCCCCCGCCCCCTTGGCTGTCAGTCACTGCCACTCCCCGCCCCCTTAGCTGTCAGTCACTGCCACTCCCCGCCCCTTGGCTGTCAGTCATTGCCTCTCCCCGCCCCCTTAGCTGTCAGTCACTGCCTCTCCCCGCCCTCTTGGCTGTCAGTCACTGCCTCTCCCCCCGCCCCCTTGGCTGTCAGTCACTGCCTCTCCCCGCCCCCTTGGCTGTCAGTCACTGCCACTCCCCGCCCTCTTGGCTGTCAGTCACTGCCCCACCCCGCCCCCTTGGCTGTCAGTCTCTACCCCGCCCCCCCTCTCCCCCCCCCCCCTCCCTTTAGCTGCCAATCAGTGCTCCCCCGCAAGTGGTTCCGGTTCCGGTCTGGTGTTTTGGCGCGAGCGCTGGCAGTTGGCGGCCGTTATGAAAGTTCACTCGGGCAACGAGATGTCGGGGTTCGGGCTGAGGCGGCCCTGGGCCCGGAGCGGGGGGGCGCTGGTGCTGTTGGAGCGGCTGCTGCAGTGCTCGGCATGGTAACTGCCGCTCTCTGCACTACACTGTACAGGAGAGAGTTACACACAGCCAACGGCTGGGGAGAGGGTGTATTTCTTCCCCCCCCCCTCCGGGCGGAGGGGGTCACACTCGGGCCATGTCTGGCTCTCTGGGCCGTCTGTTTCGGGGTCTCTTTGTGTATGTGTGTGAGTGTTGGTGTGTCAGTTTGTGTTTGGCTGTATGTGAGTTTGTGTGTGTGTGTGTGTTTGTATGTACATGTGTTGGTGTGTCTTGTCACATGTGTGTCCTGTGCAGTCAGGATCTCTGCCCCCCCCCCCCCCCCACCCTCCCCCCGCCTCGCCCCCACCCGTTGCTCTGAAACTCTTCCCTGAAATCCCTCCGCCTCACCCCCTCTCCTGCCTCCTTCAAGTCCTGCCTAAAGACCGTCCTCTTCGAACGTGCCTTCAGTCAACCCTCATCCCCCACCCCCTGCCCCCCCCACCCATCCACCCCGACCTCCACCCCTCCTGCTCCCAACTCCCAGCTCGGGTCCAAAAACACCTGACTGTCCAGCGCCCCCGGGACGTCTTTCTGACGTGAAGGATGCTGTGCAAGTGTAGATTGTTGTTGTCAATATCTGTGTGTGTGTGTGCGTGTGTATGTGTTGATGTGTCTTGTCAATGTGTGTGTGTGTGTCTGTACCAGTCTCACTGCAATGCACAATCTTCTTGCTATGAGTTGGGATCCTGGCTGTTTTCTCGGGGGGTGGGGGGGAGATTTCCTGATTTGTCCTCTGACCTCTGTGCCCACTGATTACATTGCAAGAGTTTAGTCAACCATAACTTTTATAGGAGCAGGAGGGGGGGAGCAGGGCAACAAGAGATGACCTCGGTAGAGTGGAGCCTCTTAGATCACTTTAGCGGTGAAGATAGTGAGGGCAGGATTATATGGAGGATTGTCATTGGAAATATGAAATGCAAGAGATAATAGCTATTGGGCGGTCTTGTGAGCTGCATGCAGCAAACTTTTCCTTGAGGAATTGAAAGAAAGAGGCGATCATTGCCCCTATCAAAAGAGATCATGATTTAGCTACTGCGCTGAAAGAGTGGGATTTGGAGGCAGTTGATGAATATGAGTGGAATCAATAGCCAGAGAATGGATATGATAAATGGAGGAGTTTATGACTTCATATGAACTTGGGTTACTCTTTGGAACCTCAGTTATCCACTATAATAGGGAGATTTCTCCATTGATAATTGTAATTGGCTGATAAGTCAAATTCCACTTAACTTAATTGGTTATTGAAGATAATATATACCTGTAATCCCATATGTCATACACTACATCTTTTTGGCATAGGAAGGGTGAATCTTTTTGATAGCTTGAGATGCATTTTTAAAGCAATATTTTCTTAATAAATGAATTATTGGTAGAGTCCCAGTACATGCTTGTTATGTAAAACTGGCCAACATTAAAAAAAAAGAAAGTAGAACTGCTTCTTATGGACCAGGAGCTCACTTGTTCAAATCCTGGTCCATGATGCATTTGCTGCTCTGAACCAAGGCTGTGTCATGAGCATAAGTTGGACTAGTTCTTCTCAGGGGTAGGCGGGATAAAATTGGATAAGGTTGTTTCTAATGCTTGTTCACCACCCTCTACAGGTAATGCGAATGTGTGGAACTGTGGTGAAGAAAAGTCAGGCATAGCTGTGACACTGCAGTTGAACTATTCCATTTGCCCTGCACTCCTCTTGACTAACCCGCAGCATGGGTGCCAACCCTTTGCTATCTAGTGCCTTGAGACATCCTCCTGCCATAAAAGGCGCTATAATAATAATAATAATCCTTGCATTTGATATAGCGCTTTTCACGTCGGGAGGACGTCCCAAAGCGCTTCACAGAACACACTGTAAAGTGAATTGACTGTATATTTGTGGGTGAACGCGGCAGCCAATTGCGCACAGCAATGTCCCACAAACAGTCGTAAATATAAATGCAGTTTTTGTTTTGGAACGATTTGCTGATACTGCCAAGACTCGCACATAGCCAATTACTATTTGGGCAGGAATACTATACCGGAACCGCACCTCAGCAAGATGAGGCTGGAGACGAGGAGCAGGGAGGCATTTGTCAAATGGGGACAAATTTGGAAAATAATTGGATATACTAAAAAATTTTATATAAAAAATTAGGAGTGTGATCCAATAAACTATATTTCAGTGTCTTCCCAGTGACATGGAAGTCCATGTGAATTAGACATTACGCAATAACTCAATATCTAAACATTGCTGGTTTCAAGGTATCCTGAAATATAGCTCAGAACGGTTGTTGATCCCAAACATGTGAATGGGCTGATTTAATTTATGTCAAAATACAGTGTAATCAGGGTGCTTTAGGAATTTTGGTTATGCAGTTTTTCTGCAATTGTGGCTCAACATCTCTTTGCAGAAAATGACAGAAACAGCAATATAATCCTTTGTAATTGTTCAGTTTAACTGTGGCCTGATGATAATTTACCTGCTTTAAATGCATATAGTAGATGGTTCTTGTAACATTTTTCAGTCAGATATGTTGTGTATTCTGCATTGCATGTCTTGATGCTCCATAACTGTCTGTTTATATCTCAGTTGTAAGTTGCTGCAGGAGCCTGTCTGCCTTGGAGGATGTGAACATGTCTTTTGTAGGTAAGAGCTAAGATTGAATTGTCAAAACTTGCCATGTATGAATAAGCCTGCTAGGATATCGTTGAATTTTTTTTTGATTGCCTGCCCTGTGCATTTAATCCAGTTTGGTAGCCGAGCAGAGACTTCAGTTGGTAGATTGGTTATCAAAGAAATGCAGATGTTGCACATAATACTGGAACCCAATGAATGCTGTGTATTGGCAAAGCATGAAATCGATTTATTTCTCTATATGCCTGGGTATAAATCTTTTAATGGAATATATTATCACTAGAGTACAGCATCTAACCTAAAATCGTGATTTTTTTCTTACTACTGCAGAAAACCCGATTAAGGCCTATCCTTGGTGCCACAAACATTTCTTAGAAAACAAGAATTTTTAATGATAGAACTCACAACTATATAGGGGGTTATTCTTGTGGAACATAACGCAGAGAAACTCTTACAATGCAGTCACCTGGGTCCAATATCTCAAAGGCAGTTAAACCAGACCATTGAAACAATGGCTGATTTCTGGGTCAACAGGTTGTTGTTGACAGCACTTCCTGTGCTATGTCCCCCAGGCGCAAGCAGCACTGCGACATTGTTTCTTTTGCAGAGTGATTTGGCGTTGGGCACTCGTATTAAAAGTAAACCCTCACTTTAGGGAAGAATTTAATAAAGTGGCTGAATATATTATTTGACAATGCAAAGATGCAAGTTCAATATCCTCTAGGTAGCCAAATAAAGTGTGTATAACTTGAAGGTTATAGTATTATATGTAAGGATACAGTATTTTTGCACCATACTAAAACTAGCATTTTGAGATTGCCTATGATTTCATTCACTCAACAAGTTCCTGACTTGGAAAAGCTGAGCAGAGTGTGTAGCGTGATGTCTGTACTCTCCTTACAGAAGTTGTGTTGCTGACTCCATTGGGAATGGCTGTCCAGTCTGCCATGCTCCAGCCTGGGTGCAAGATCTACAGCCAAACAGGCAGATGAACAACATGATCCAGTTGTGCAGCCAGCTTCGAGTATTGCTCGATAATAAAGGCTCTACAGGTGAGACTTGTATTTGGAAAAGTATTGGGTTCTCACTAACTGCCAGACACACAGTCCAAACTGAAAATATATTACTGTTATTCCCCAAGTTTTATTTTGTTGTCATAACAGAATTATCATGGACCAAGAAAGTTTGGGATGACCGAAGCTATTTAGCCCATTTGATCTCATCTTTCAAGTATGCCCACTAACCTTACTGCCAGCTCAGCTGCAACCTTTTTGACTGAGTCCACTCTTCCTAGTAACCTTTTCCAGTCATTAATTACCTTTTTAAATTTCCCTTCGAAACCCTGCTCTTTGTAAACTGTATCCTCTTGTTCTACTGGCTTGATGCATTTGAAAGTATTGTTCTGAGTTTACTTCAATAATAGTAATCCTGGCATCTGCATGTGACCTTTCACATTGGGAGGATGTCCAAAACTGCTTCACAGGAATTTACTGTGGAGGGACTGTGTATTTGTGGGTGAATACTCAATCCCATGTAAAAGCTTATATACCTCTATTGGGTCCCCTCTGAAATGGTTCTTTTGAAGACTGAGGAGCCGAAGCTTGTCTAATTGTTTTGCATTGGAGTCCTGTAGCTCAGTGGTTAGAGCACTCGCTTTGCAAGTGAGAGACCTGAGTTCAATTCCAGGCACAGGGCGAAACCTTGGGCAAGTTTCCTTACTCCACACAGAGCCTAATAATAATCCCTCCAAAAAAAAAAAACAATAATTAAATTGGTCATTTTCAATCTACGACTGTTTGTGGGACATTGCTGTGCGCAATTGGCTGCCGCGTTCGCCCACAAATATACAGTCAATTCACTTTACAGTGTGTTCTGTGAAGCGCTTTGGGACGTCCTCCCGACGTGAAAAGCGCTATATCAAATGCAAGGATTATTATTATTATTATTATTATTATTATTGCTCTTTTCCATAACACTGGGGATCATCCCTGTTGTTCAATTCTGTTTTTGTCTAAATATACATGAAGTTATATGCCTTCATAGTCATGGGGCTATAAATATACTTAGTTACAGAAGTTGACATTGGAATATATCGATCAGAAAATAAATGTGACAATTTCAGAAAATTGCACCTTGTGCTACATACGATGCTGAAGGGCTGGGTATGATAAAGGTACAAGCCAGCAAGAAAGCAATTAACTAATCTTGTAAATCACAAGAACATTAATTCTATAATAGTGATTTTCTTAACTACCACAGCAAGTTCTGTAATAATAAATGTAATAAATCAGTGCCAAATAATAAATTCCCATGTTTTATAAAAATAAGTTCTCCCAACAAATCCAATTTTTCGTGAATTTCCAATGCTCTTGGCAAATGTGTCTCAGCACCTTAGGCACTGGCAGCATCAGCATTCACGGTTGCACACTCCACCCCACCAAGCCAGTTAGGAACCTGGGTGTCTTGTTCGACCCTCAACTGTTGTTTCTCCCCCATATCCGTGCCATGACCTGCTCTGCCATCCCCCATCTCCGCAACATTGCCGGACTCCACCACTGCCTCACCCCTCAGGTCGCCAAAACCCTCATACACTTCAAGGTGCGACTACGGAAACTCTCCTTGTCAGCCTCCCCAACTCTTCCCTCCACAAGCTGTAGATCATCCAGAACTCTGCAACTCATGTCTTCTCCTGCACCAGGCTCCATGACCCCATCACCCCACCCTCGCCCGGCTCCACTGGCTCCCCATCCCTCAGAGGATAGAATTCAAAATCCTTCACTTTCAAGGCCCTGCACACCCTTTCTCCCTCCTACATCTCTGACCTGCTGACCCCCTATCAATCTGTCCACTCCTTCCGATCAGCAGGCTCCATCCTGCTCCAGGTCTCCTACCCGACCCGCCCTACCCCTGGCGGCCGGCCTTTCAGCCTCTCTGACCCCACTCTTTGGAACTCCATCCCACAATCCCTTTGCCTTGCTCCCTCTCTTGCCTCCTTCAAAGCATGACTCAAGATCCTCCTTTTTGACCGTACCTTCAGCCACCTTCCTATCCCCTCTGCCTTCCCTCATCTGAAACCTGCCCCCCACTCTTGGGTCCTGATCCCTGACTGTTCAGCGCCTTGGGATGTCCTCCCGAAGTGAAAGGCGCTTTACAAATATAATTTTGTTGTTAGGTACCTGGATAATTTATAGCCAAGAACTGAGAAAACAGGTGGAACATGTTGTAAATTGTGCACAGAATATAGATGCTGCAGTTGGAAAATTGAGTTTTCAAATGTGGGACTGGAAACTGTTCAGCCAGAAATGAGATGATTAAAAGGATTGAGGAACAAGCTTTGAAATTTAATTTCCAGTGTGAGTTTGGTTACTTTTTCACTTTTACTTTTGTGTTTCCATGGGCACTGGTTGTACTCCAGTACCCTGCCCAAGTGGATCTTGTTCATGTGTGACTCTAGAGCTTTGGGACGCTACCTCGCGTGAAGGGCGTTATATAAAAGTTATTGTTGTTTTGTGAGCCTTGGCAGCGACTGTTGGCAGGCCACAGCTTAGCTTGATGTCTCCTTGTCCACCTTCTGCATGCTTTAAAGAGTACTGGTAGAGCCAGGAGAAGGAAACTTGGCTGTTTTTTCCCCTCCCTAATCCTGGACTAATTTAGCGTCCCCACGAGCCCCACCTGAGACCAGCAAACTCCGTACAAACCAGGATTTGAATTGGTGAGCTCCAGGACTGTATGCTGCAGCTACACATTGCATCATTGGGGCTAATGCCGATAACCTTTCTATCGGGCCTCCTATTGATTCTGTGTTTTCCCCCTTTATGGCAATTTATTGAATCTTTTTTAAAGAAAAGTCTGTTTGTGGAATATTTTTGTCTCAAGCTATTAATCTAAAAAAGCTACTGAGATAATAGAAAAGATTCTTATCTAAAGATCAGTGAAGCCTCCTGTATTAATGGCCCATTTACCAATGTTAATCTTTTGTCACTTGTGCGTTTGGATTTATTAACTCCCCAGATGCAGTTCCTACTTCGAATTGCTCCCAGCTGATGCGCTCATCAAACAAACTATTGCGAAGTCACAGAAATAATCCTAACATTATATATTTAATATAGGGAATCTTGGTAATAACTTTTTTTTAAATGAAAGAGGAGCTCATGATTGAAGATTCTTTAAAACGTTCATGTTTTGACTATGCAAGCTGACCTTGTTATAAATATGCCGTGGCAAAGTCTGCTTATAATGTAGTTATACCTTGGAGTAATGGCATATCAGAAGCGAATGCTTCCAGCTACCAGTGCTGATTGCCTGCATGTGTGCACAATCACCGGTGACCTGATGATCTGGAAGCGTTGACCGGAGGCGAGGCCATTTCCTAGAACACCTTGTTATAATACAAGGGTCTGAGTTTATGGAGGCCGACCACTGTGTTATAACTGTCAGCCTGTGTGCATTGCTTGAGAAAAAAATGTGGTTGTGTTTTGAAGTTTTGCAGATATTTTGAGCATGTGAGCTGCTGCTAATCTAGCATGTTTTTAACCTTTTAGCGTATTTCCTTCCTGCTTTACGTTTCTTGAACAGTCTGTTTCTGCATAAATGCCAACTTGATTTCTTATTTATTCATCTTCTAGATTTTTAAAAAGTCTCATGTGTTTCCACATTATTTCTTGTCAGTTAAATAGTTCTTTATCTCTCCCAGTTTCTTCCATGATCGTCCATCTCTCTTGTTACCTATTACATGCACGGTTAAGAGCGAATAAACTTCAGGCTGGTGGAGTTGCAGTTTACATGTGCTCCTCAACATTAGGTTATGGAACAGTTTCAGTCTTGATGGAATGAAATTGGAATGAAATTCTTTCTGCATAGAGGGAGAGAGAGACAATAAAAGTGCAATGCATAGTGACTCACAAATAGTAAGTTCTGCCAATGTGCTTCATGCCGACTGGTAGCGATTCTGCCCTTATTCATTGTACTTAAAGCTGTGTTCCTGTGAGTCAGTGAATTTCTGCTTTCAGGCACTATTTTAGAATCCCATTGTAAATGTTGAGCTTTAGACCCAATGAAGATGCAGTGGGTTGTGGAACTTGAAATATTAGGTGTGATGTACATTGTCTACAGAATACTTAATCTGCCCAGTAACAAATCTGAATTGTCCTTTCCGCATGATGTTTTGACCCTTCAGGGTGTTTTTTTCACACATCTCTGCACTCAATTTCCTCTTAGAACTGTTTTGCTCCCTTTTTTTCAGTCAGCTTTGTTTTCACTTAATCATTTTTTTTGATGGATGTTATTAAGAGTTCCGCAGATAGTGGAAATAATTTAAACTGCAGTGATTTTAGTCAGAGGATTTGGTGTTTGTATGTATATTCTTGTTGGTGGGAAAGCATAATCTGTACCAAAAATATTGGTACAATACAATGTGAAGCCATGGAGGTTATGACTGTCAAGTTAAATATTCATAATTATTTTGAGTGTTTTTGTTATCTGCACCATGTGAGCTATAATAGCAATAGATAAGCATAGTCATACAGGGTATCAATAATTTGAAAATGTTTCAAATGGATACTAATACTATTAGGAGTTTTAAACTTGTTGAGTAGGGAAGAGCTCATAAGTTACTGTATTTCATTTTTTTTTCTAACAATTGCAAAGAATGATATTGTGGAACAGCAGAATTTTACTCAGAGTTGGCATTAAAAAAATCACATAAATAATAAAATAACCTGAATTATAAAATCTGTCAGTCGGCTCTTTCATTTCTGATACTATTAATTGTTGCCGGTTGTTGAATCGTTCTTCAAGGATCAGATGGCTTGGAGCAACTTTCCAAACAATTACTCTGAATTACTACAGTTGAAAAAATTTTCTGTTGAAAAGTCTATTTACTTCTAAGAGAAATTAATGGTACCATCGTCCTCATCATTAACTAATTTTTTTCTGTACTGTATACAATATGCGCTCTCGATTGATTGCGATTAGCTAGTCTCTTACTTTGCTTTCATGATTGTAATGTAACAATTATTGATTATAAGCAATCTTAGCTCCACTTTTTTGATATGTGAACTCTCTTGAGTCTCTAACTTAGCTTGTCCAGATCCATTACAAGATCAAGCCCGGATGCTTAACATTTTTCATCCTCCAGGCCTGGCCCATTGCAAGTAAAGGGTAGATTTCTGCTGTAGCACTAGCCATTAACAACAACAACAAGATTGCATTTATAGAGAGCCTTTCACGTCGGAAGGACATCCCAAGGCGCTGGACAGTTGGGTCGGGACATTAAATCCTACATTGCATTAAAATGCAGGTTTCAAAGTGATTTCTTAATAATAGTTTATTAAGGAAGTTGCAAATGGAGTCTTCTTCCAGTAAATGGAACTATGCAACTCAGACTTGTAGGAATCCCTCTCTTATACTGTTTATGTTCTGGAGGGCATTGTCATTGGAATCACTATTTGAGACTCAGTCTTTATTAAGAAATTACATTTGAAATCACTATTTTAAACCTACTGCTCTTCAGTAACTTTATCCAAAGTATTTATGGAAAAAATTGGGTCATTTTTGTTGTTTTTCCATTGAGCCTAGAAAAAATAGTGGATGGCAAAGTGAAAATGGGTAAATTTCTGAAATAGTCTTCACTTAACTAGTATGGGTCAAAAAGTAAAAGTTTTTTTATGCAAAGAGCTACAATAATTATAATTCTACTCAGCAAAGGATTTAGGATCTGTCATGTCAGAATTAGTTTTGCGGATGCATTAAGTAGTTTTAAATTCATCAGTGCTACTTCAGTAGTTTCAGCCATTAATTGCTTTGCGTTGAGAGATGATACATATTTATTTTTTGAAGCTGTTACTTTAAAACATCCATTGTTCTAATAAATTAGTTTTCAATGATTCAAAGTTTTGACTTTGGTGAATTTTTTTGTCACTGATTTATTTTGAAGTAAAATGCCACAATTCCTTCCAGTTTAAAAGAAATTTGTAAATAATCCATATTTGACCTGTATAATATTTTCTTTTTCACAAATTAAAATAAAATAGATGGTTTGAAATGTAGAGCTGGGGGTAGGCTGTGTTTTCAAACCAATACCATTAGGGTTGTCACTTAGTCACTTGAATAAATTGTGTCAAACAGTCACAGAAATTTGGTTTTAGGTTTTTGCACAGGACACTTTACTAGTCAAGCTCTGTTCTTGACAGATTTTTCTTAAACTGAACTCTGATTATCTTTTCCACTTCAGAAACAGCAGTGATTCCTCTGTGCATGTGAATGATTCATTAATCAGACCAGACCCTTGTGATTGCAGACTCAAATTCGATTTTTCTCAGGAAACTTTCAGGTGATGCGGATGCACATTGTAGTGGTTCTTATTTATGCACAGACAAAGTTCGACCATTTTCTTTCAGTTGATTGGCTGTTACCGAAAAAGATGAGAACGCACTTTGTCCTGCTCGTTGAGGCAAAGTATCTCTTCCCCCTGCTAACTCCGGCCAGCTTGCCAGGTCCTTCTGTCAGGTGGAGTTAGTTCTGGTACATCTGGGATTCAAACCAACAGCTTCAGGATTATGACCAATCACTAACAAATACTATTAATTCTAGAGGTTTTTGGAAATGTAAGTCTCCTCTGTTTAAGTGAAAGATTTCTGAGCCCATTTTTCTATTGATTTGCACAGTAGTTGGGAATACTTGGCATAGTTTATAAATTGAGAAAGGAAAATGGAATTTTGGCAGAGCATAAAATCTTTCTTGTTTAGGATTCTTGTTGGTTTTCTTGTTGAATGGGCAAATCTATTGAAAACATCATCATTCATGCAGTAACTAATATGATATTTTCAAAATTACCATCAGTAACATACTTGCTCAGGAAATAAAATTGATGACTTTCCCATACAGCAGCCAGTGAGCAGTTGGTAGAGACCTTGGATCAGTTCATCTGCCTTTTCTTTTCATCTAGGAATTATGAAGGGGGATAAAGGGAAATATATAGGCCAATGAAGAAAAAAGGCTGGGTGTATTTTGGAGAATGCTTATATACAGTATTTGTCAAATGTTTATTGTTAATGAAGATCTTGAACCTGACTGCAGAACAAACAGATGATCCGAATGGATCTTAACAGGAACTACCATTCCTGCTATGCTGCTCATGGTGTCAGCACATCCCTGTGCAATGCTTAAGACTTGGGAAACTAATTGTTACTCTTACTAACTTTGACCTGGCGTTCCCTCATCTTTCACCTGCCCACCCTCTGCAGGTCTGCCCCCCACCCCAAGCTCAGTTGTACAGTCAGCATTGTGAAGTTCAGTGAGATGTCCTCCTGACATGAAAGGCACTATGAATGTAAATTGTATTGTGTTTTACCGAATGTCTTGGTTGAGGTAGCCACCTCTCAACTTGAGCTTGTCTGCGGTACTCAGATGACCACCTAATAGAGAATTCTATAAAGCTGGTGAAAAGCAGAATGAACAGTTATTCAGTTACTTTCAAGATCATTGCCCACTAGAAACCAGGCATCAATTTGTTATTGATTCTTAAATTTAGAATTAGTTAACAAGAAGATGTTATTTAGTTTCTTCTGCATACTAACATTTGGCAGCATCTGGCTTAAATTTTTTTGCTGTGGCATAAATCGTATCAGCAAGAAAATGGTACCGATCAACAACTCTGTCTGGTGCCACTCTTTCCTGAAAATATTCCACTTAAATCAAAATTTGCTGAGTATTTGTTAGTGGATTATCATGAAGCTACTGCCACATATTTATGGCATAATGTAAAAAACATGCTGCAGAATAATTAATGGGGCTGAAGACTGCGGCATTCAGTTTAATGCTTTTATTGTTGCAGGCTTTTGACTGAATGGATAATGATCACCTTGTCATGTAGTGAGAAGGAGAAACGCTGATTTAATATGCAGAAAAAATAATGGTACTGTTTTCCTTGTAGGTATGAACAGTCTGTACACTTAACCTTCAGCACTGATCTGCATATTATTTTGCGTTTTAAAAATAGTTTTTGTCCTGTCCGTCATCCTGTGTTCTGTCATCCTTAGAGCTTTAAGAGACTAAGCTGCTCGTATTTTTGAAAAAGATCTTTTATTTGTGCTTTATTATGATTAAATGTGTGTGATTACAGTCATTACAGCAGATCATTAGAAGGTCTTGTCTGATCAATGCTTAGCATTCATTGCTAGTATTAGGACAACAAAAGTTGTTGATTTACAGCAAGCAGCATACAATTAGCTTTAAAATTGGTGTCTGGATTTTCTTGGTTTGGTGCAGGTTGAAAGGAAATTGACTCAGCAAATCTTCATGATGTGATTCACTATAATTTTACTTCCTTGTTACTTTGTGGGCCAAATTAACTAACTACTGAACAGTCTTTCTTCGATATCAAATCTTTAAAAATAGTTATTATGGAGCCATTCAGTCACACAAATACCACAGTTTTTCAGTTATTTAGAAGGTAGTTGATAGAATGGGATTTTGAGACCCAAACTATTTCCGTTCTTCTTTGCAATCTCCCTACAAGTGGTCTCAGAAGATCTGATCTCTGTCCTAGTTTGTTCATTGTGTCATAATCCTTTTTTAAGGTAGCTACAGCAGTTTATTCTGTGTGGTTCACTTATGCATTTTGCCACAAGCTATGTTATGCAGGTGCAACCTCAGCACCACAAAGTAATTTTTGACCTATCTCAGCATTGTGAAATCCAGTTTTGTCCTGAGACACATTTGTGGCTCAGGAACAAGAGCGTGAGGTACACAAGTCGAAAAGTTAACAAACGTTACAGAATTTCCTCTGAAACATTTATTTATAAGTCTGTCGTACTCTTTCAGTAAAAAACACCAAGAATAGCACATAGACAGCAGTGAAGCTCAAACATAAACAAATCTTAGCAGTATAAAAGCAAAGCAACACGTTAGTCTGAGATTTCACAAATGTTTTTCTCAACCAATTTCTGAAAATTTGGTGAAAATGAATGTGCAACCACACAGCAGTTACGAGGAGATTGGAGACCTCATGAGGTGCAAGTTATATTCATTTAAATACATGGAAAACAGTTGGTGAGATTTGTACGTTTAATATACAAATCTACATCATTGTATTTTCACTCAAACGTATATCAATTGGGTTTTGTTCGATAATTCAGATGTATATTTTGGGTATTATTTTAGGTGACTATTTCAACAGAATATTTGAAAGGCCTGACTAGAGAACATTTTACCACATGCGTATGATGGGTTTACAACAGCAACAACAACAAGATTCCACTTATAGAGCGCCTTTCACGTCAGGAGGACGTCCCAAGGCGCTGTACAGTTGGGTCAGGACCCGAGCAGGGGGGAAGTGGTCAGGGTGAGGGGAGGGAAGAGAGGAAGCGAGGAGGGGGTAGAGAGTCGAGAGGGGAGCTGAAGGCACGGTCAAAGAGAAAGGTCTTGAGACCGGCCTTGAAGGAGGAAAGGGAGGAGGCGGCGAAGGCACTGGGGGATAGAGTTCCAGAGTCTATGGGCTGAGAGGCTGAAGGCCCGGCCACCGATGTTGGGGCGGGGGGGGTGTGGAGCAGACCGGAGCCAGAGGAACGGAGGGTACGGGCAGGTAAGTAGGGGGATAGTAGGTTGGAGAGGTAGGAGGGAGCAATGCCGTGAATGGCCTTGTAGGTCATAATAATGCACATGCTTTAATGCATATGTAAGCAAATTGTCAGCGGGAGTTATCTGATGAGACGTGCTTTCTGCTGAAATTGAGGTGGCTCATGGTTCTATGGTTCATCAATGCTGACCTAGCATTGAATCCGACATTGAATCTGATGCAAATAATGAGAGATAAAGGAAATCAGACCCATGCAATCTGCTGGCAATTTATTGTTGCCTTTTACCCTGTTACATTCAAAGTACTTGTTATTTGGTAATTCTGAACTCAGTCTAGGGTGATGTTCCAATACATTGCTGTGGAGTGCTATATTGTTGGAATGCCATTCTTCGGATGACACTAAGCCAAGGTCCTATCTCTGTTCAGATGGATAATCAAGATCCTGTGGCAGTGTTTGAAAATATGAGGGAATTTCTCCCAGTGGTTTGTTGAAGATTCCCCAAATAAAATTGGTCATTTACTTCATGGCTGTTTATGGGCCATTTCAATTGCCTGCCACGTTCGCCAAGAAAATATATAGTCACGACACGTTACACTGAATCCAGTAAAGTGCTTTTAGATGTCCTCCTGATGTGAAATAGGATATATCAACTGCAAGGATTATTATAAAAGCACATAACTATTGTCCACATGTTTAATAATTCCTGAAAATGTCTCCATTATTTGATTTTTTTGATTTTTTGGTTTTCATCTTAGATATTAAAGCAGTTCCCTCAAGTACATCAAGCAGCAGTCCTCAAAAGATGACTGATAAAAAGAGGCAAATGAGAATGTGGTTCAGCCCACGCAGTAGAAAAATGAGATGTGTGCTGGATATGAACCTCTCTATGCAAGACAAAAAGAGCTCAAGCTCCATTCTGGCTGAGGATTCATCCTCTGTGTTTGAATTTTTACCATCACCACCTCATCTCATTGGCTCTCCGAAGAAGAAAGCTCCACCAAAATCTAAGCAGACAATAAGAAAAAGGTTGGTTGATGCCAATAAAGTGTGGGGCTTTGGAAAAATAGAAGGCCAGAAAATGGAGAAAGATGATAAGGGCTGTGCAGATAATGAAAAAATAATTCCATTCTGTAGCCAACCAGAGATTTTCAGCAGTCCACGAGAAACTGTCACCGGAGAGGCTACTGAAGAATCAATCCTTTCGTTTGCACCTCCGCTGCCTGCTTCTGATGCCTCTTCTGCAACAACTTCTAAGCGGGAAGACGCATCCTTTGAGCAGTTGCACCAAACTTTTGAGCCTAAAAGTATTCTTACTCCTGTCACTGTTCCTAGGAAGCCTCATGCTAAACGATCAAGGAAACGATCAGATTCCAGTAGGGGTACTACCTCAAAAAAGAGCAGACAAGAAGACCGAGAAGCGTCCTGTCTTGTAAACCCTTCTCCAAATCGCAGTATGAAAATGCGTGAAAAGTCCAGGCCAATCTCAGAAGCAAAACTTCCAGCTACACCGGAACCCAAGCCCGGCCGGAATGAGACTGTAAATGGGGCACAAACGTTTTCTCTGACAAATATCTCCTGTCACACTCCAACTGCAAGATGCAACAGTGAGAAAAAGCAAAGAGCAGTAGTATCCGGGCCTCTGGTACAGAAATCCCCTTGTACGCCCCAAATGACACCCAAAACAAAGCTGTCTGGAAGATGTACAACACCCCAAACCCCTCCTGTCACTCCCACAACAAAAAAAAACCATAAAGGCGAGACTCTACTGCACTTGGCATCCATAAAGGTACTGTACAGCGGTAAAAGCATTCATTCCAGAAAGATTTTATTTGGGATCATTTGTAACTTATGGTGTCAAACTGTTAGTTGACAGAAAATGCTGATTAACTTAGTACAGTATCTACTATGTGTGTGCGTATATGTGCTTGAGATGTAGTGTTGATCATTTGAAAGGGAATATTGCAGCTTTAAGTCATTGTCGCTGTGTCAAAATGACAAACATTTGTTAAACCAGATTACAGTATGAAATGGCCGCAGCAGTTGCAACTCAGTAACTGTGAAGTTTATAATGGGCCATAGATCAACTAGTGCTTTGAAATTAAGGTGCAAGGTCAGATACATCACTTTAATACAATATTACTGTTCATGTTTGGTGCCAATGACGAATAATGAAAATAATCTACACTCCAGCGAAACCCCATCAAATTCCTTGTGCCCACTGACAAAATATTATTGACCAAAAATGTATTTTACTAATGTTAAATAAATCTACCTGTTTAATAGAAAAATTAACTCATTCCAACATCGGTCCCTTTAAAAATCCTCGGAAGTATTGTAAATTGCTGTTGGGAATTTTGTTTTATCGTTCCTGAAGCAATGCAGAAGTTTATAAAACGTGAAGTCAGTCTGGCCAAATGCATGTTGCTTTTTATACTCGGAAGAAAATTTAAACGAGTATCCTATGTTGCTTCAGAATTCTTGGTAGCCACTTGGCAGGAGTTTGAAACTCTTGACTCAAGTACGTATTACCCTTCTTAGAGTCTCAATTGGCTACCGCGTTTTGCCCACAAATATACAGTCAATTCACTTTACAGTATACTGTGAAGCGCTTTGAGATGTCTAGAAGACGTGATAAGGCGCTATATCAAATGCAAGGATTATTATTGTTATTAGAGTCTGAATTTGGGATCATGCCCTACAGCTGGAGTTCGAAGAAGCCATGGACATTCTGAATGTGGTGCAGCTGTGCCCTTGCATTGTTGAAAGTATTACATAAGTACGATTACATAGTCTCTATCATTAGAAAGCATTGATAAGTTCCAAGCGAATCTGTCCAGCTCGGAGAATCTATGTTAGGAAATTCAGTTCACATGATTGAGAACGGTCCAAGTTTTAATGATAAATTAGACAGGCAAGTCACACATGATCAATGCCTTGAATTTACTGCTTCCCTTTGAGCTGGTTCAATTCCTGGCAAACCCATTTACACAAAAACCTCCAGATTCGGCCCATTCATATTTAGAACAATGTCTGATATTCCACCTATGTCAGTAACAGATATTTGCACTTTAAAACTTCCCAGTCAAGAAACATTACTCCTAAGCCATTTTGTGAAGTATACATGAAAAATGCACTGGATTTGCCTTTTATCTAAACTGAGTGTTCTGCATAATCCTGTCTGTGTTGTACAATGCTAATGTGCTGAGTGCTTTACTGTGATCCAGGGTGACGTGGGAGCAGTGGAGCAGCTATTAGAGAATGGAGCTGATCCAAATATCAAAGACAATGCAGGATGGACACCACTGGTGTGTATTTCTTATTCAACACTGGTACCTTGTAAACATGGAGCAAATGTTTCATATTGGCAAACTTGTGATATTCAACACACCAATTCATTTCATATTCAATGTATGTAGTATAAGATTCCCTTATGGACTGCTGAGTAACTGTGATTGGGAGGGGAAAATTTAGCCTATGACACCCCTACTCTTTCTACCCCCACCCCCCCACAAGCACAGACACACGCACACTAGAATAGCCTGTCATGGAATCAAAACACAGAAATGCCCACTTGAATAAGTGTTGCAACCTGTGAAATTGTACCCCAGCAAGGGATCGTGCCTTTCGGTGTGTAGGATGGAAAGAACAGAGGAGAAAATTGACTAAAATCATGTAAATAGAATGCAGAGTGGCAAGCACAGAGATGTGCCAAGTATCTGCACTCACGCATTAGTAATGATTTAATTACATGCATACTATTCAATCTACTGAGGGAAGATGCTTACAATACCCTTTCTACTACCCATGACAGCTATTAGTTTTTTATTTGCCCTCAAAAAATGTGTAATGTAATGCTCTGTAGTATCCTATCTGCTGGCTTCATCTCTTTTTTTCCCTGAAGCCGTGAACAAGAGCACAGAATTAACACCAGTGGGTTTCTCAGTAATAGCAATCCTGATGAGTTTCACTGACCCTACGTATATTATCAGAGACATTACGATCCAGTTCATGAAGCCAGTCCACTGTGGCTCTAAGCGGGGTACCTCAATCAATGAGTCAGTGACATCTAACCCAGTTGTCTCAAAGGTCTAGTTTCGAAAAGGATGAATGTAATGCTCATTGTTAGAGATGGTCTTAATTGCTCTGGAGTAGGATGTTGTCTCTTGTCTGAGAAACTGGTTTCAAGTAGCAAAAGAGCAGATGAAAATGGATTATCTGTTTTTTTTAGTGTACAAAGATGGCTCATTTCAGTGTTAATTCGGGCCCTTGAAAAATTAAGTTTCAAAATATGACATTTACAATTTAACATGAGGAATAGCCAGACATTTTATGCAGTAGGTGCTTATTTATATAGTCTTCCAAGAAGCACAATGAGTTATTTCAAGTAAATAGTTAGAAGCAAGAATATAACCTTCCAGGCTTGTCTCAACCACATGTTTTACCTTATGCCTGTTGGTAACAGCTGCTGGCCTGCATCTAAAAATGTTTCCTGTCTGTCCTCATCTGGATGATTGGCTTTTGAGAGAATGGTCTCAACACGGAGCAGGTCTTGACTCAACCAAACTACCTGTTGACCTCAGAAAATCCTATTTCTAGCTGCAAAAGATGCATCAGATTAGAGCAACTGAATGAGCACTTTTGCTCATGTTTGAGTAAAAAAAGAGACTTTCAGTAGAAATAATTTCAGAGACATTAACTTCATTTTAGTTTGTGAAGAATATATCCTGGAACTGCCAGGGAACATCTCATCATAACACACCCTTTGAGCAGAGTATTTTAAACAATCTACAGACCAAATGATTTAACAACCAACTCACCAGTATCCTTATTTTGTATAGATTTATTTATCCACCTTTTTAAACTTTATTCTAAATGTGGTCATTCAACAGAAATCTAATGCTTGAAAGAATTCCTTTTACCTCTCAATGAGGTGATTAAAACTGCATTTGTCAATTTGTCAGAGACGCTGTACTTTTCAACAAAAGGAATTTAACCTCCGCTCTGAGAATATTACTTTATTTAATTCAAGCAATATTGCAGATTTTCTTTTCACGTAGAAGGCTGCAAGGTGTCGAAAAATATTGTAGATTTAGAAATCTGTTTAGTACTCTACATTTAACAGTTTTATGACAATTTGAAGTGCTCAGCTTATTTTGCTTTGGAAGGTAAATTGCATGACCTGTGCTATTGCAAATAGAAGTTTTTTGGTAGAAAATAATTCAAAACTCCCCCCCACCCCTGCCCTGTTGAATTTTTGCTTAAGGCATTGTTCTTTCCTCCCCACACTTTGTGTCTTAAAATATGCACATCTGAGTTAATGCTGTTGTATTATTGGCCTCTAGGAGCTGGGGCTAATAATCCATCGGTGACTGCACTTTTTATACCTGAAATGTCAGATACCAGTTCAGTATCTTTCTAAGCGACGCTGCTAAAATCAGCAATGTAAGATGGGAGAGATGGCAAATTGAGTTTCAGCACTGGGGCCCTCAGGGTGTTGGTTGGAGGGGGATTGCTTGATACCCATTAAGAACTAAATTTTTGCGCTGAATTATACCCTGGAGCTACAGAAGGTAAATTTGCACAAATTCAGGTACTTTTGATTTACAGATTGTCTGAATATCCAAACAGATTTATCTTAGATTTTTACGGCTAACCCTTCTCGATGAAGCCTTTGCTTCATTCGTTGTAGGGGCCTTTGTATTGTGCTCCATGCTTTTACTCACTTTGCATTGCTATCATCAATTTTACTGGTAATTTCTAAGTATGGTTGTGTTTTCCTAGCATGAAGCCTGTAACCATGGTCATGCAAAGGTGGCAGAGCTACTGCTGCAGTATGGTGCTCTGCTGAATACACCTGGATACCAGAATGATTCACCCCTGCACGATGCAGTCAGGAACAGACATGTTGATGTTGTCAAACTGCTGATCTCACACAGGGCTGCCCAAGAAGTGGTGTAAGTACTGTACTCAACCAAAATAGACTTGAGATCTGTTAACTAAAGCTTCCTAACCTATATTTTGCCATGTGTCTAGACTTAACTTTTACGCTTCACTAAAAGAATGTAATCGTTGCATTAGTGTTGTACTGAAGAACTTATCACTATTCGAAAAAAGAAGGGAGTTTCTTCTAGTGTTCTGGCCAACAATCAACAACAACAACAAAAAAAATTACATTTATAGAGCGCTTTTCACGTCAGGAGGACGTCCCAAAGCGCTGAACAGTCAAGGGTTGGGACCCGAGTATGGGGGAGGGGGCGTGTAGGGGTGAGGGAAGGCAGAGAGGTGGGAGGGGGACCAAAGGCACGATCAAAGAGAAGGATCTTGAGACCGGCCCTGAAGGAGGCAAGGGAGGAAGCGAGGCAAAGGGACCGTAGGATGGAGTTCCAGAGTGTGGGGGCAGAGAGGCTGAAAGCCCGGCCACTGATGGTAGGGCGGGTCCGGCGGGGGACATGGAGCAGACCGGAGCTCGCTGAACAGAGGGAGCGGGCGGATTGGTAGGGAGTCAGCAGGTCAGAGAGGTAGGAGGGGGCAAGGCCATGGGTGGCCTTGAAAGAGGACGAGGATCTTGAATTCGATCCTCTGAGGGATGGGGAGCCAGTGGAGTCAGGCGAGGGTGGGAGTGATGGGGTCCCGGTGCCTGGTGAGTGAGAGTACATGAGCTGTGGAGTTTTGGATGATCTGCAGCTTATGAAGGGAAGAGTTGGGAAGGCCGATGAGGAGGGAGTTTCCTTAATCGAGTCTTGATGTGACAAAGGCATGGATAAGGGTTTCAGCAGCCTGAGGGGTGAGACAGTGGCGGAGTCTGGCATTGTTGCGGAGGTGGTGATAGGCAGTGCCAGTCATAGCGCGGATGTGGGGGAGAAAGGACAGTTCAGGATCAAACAAGATACCCAGGTTCCTGACTGGCTTAGTGAGGCTGAGTGTGCAGCTGTGGAGGTTGATGGTGCCACAGGGCCTGAGGCGCGGAGGCGCTGGCTCGAGCCAATCAGAAGGGCCTTGGTCTTGCTGACATTGAGTTGGAGAAAGTTGTCCCTCATCCAGGGCATGATGTCGGACAGGCAGTCGGTCAGGATGCCAATAGTCCTGGAGTTGAGGGTGGAGGCAGAGAGATAGAGTTGGGTGTCATCCGCATACATATGGAAATTTACCCCGTGTCTGCGGATGATGTCACCAAGGGGGAGCATGTAGAGGGTGAATAGGAGGGGACGGAGCCCTGAGGAACACTGCAGTGTTCCCCCCAGAATAATTGTTTGTGGGACGTTGCTATGTGCAACTGGCTGCCATACTTCACCCACAAAATACACAATCAAAAGCACTTCATAGAATTTCCTGTGGAGTGCTTGGAGACGTCTTGACGACGGATAGGTGCTATATCAAATGCAAAGATTATTAAGAATTTAAATTTACATTCAGCCATTTAGTTACATTAGTAGCAGTTAGAACAAATAGAGTAATAATTTATCATCATGCCTTTACTGAAAATTAATCTAGTTCCATGTTTGATGAAAAGTATCCTTACGGCAGTGTTTGTTAACCAGTATATTTGACCATGATCGTACAACTAACAAAAATATTACTGTAGTTTAAAATGAGTTAGAGAATCTTAATGCAAGACCAGATTTGGGACTATTAGAAGGGAAAGACAAAGATATTATCTCCCTCCAAGAAAACACAGTGAAATAATCGCAACAGCACAAAATGGAAAACTTAAGTAAGCATAGAACTGTCGCTTGGAATTATAACGCTGATCTTTATGATTCTCCAGTTGCACACCAAAACCCTTTCCACTTTGGTATAAGAAATCATCAAAGAAAACGCCATTATGTTTTAGGTGTACTTATTTAAGTGATAGGAAAGGCAACATAGATGTGAGAATAAGGTGATAAAGCCAATCATCCATTGCACAGAAAAATAATTTTGGGATTTCATTGATACACAATTCCTGCTGAACGAGTTCAATTTTGCATGTTTTCAATCTGACGAAACACACAGTTTGTCTTTAGTTTCGTTAGGTGATTGGGGGAGGAAGTGACAGCCTTAGTATCATGTTTTAGTTTTGTTATGTGAAGAACAAATCCCTTGATAATGTGGATTTTGTCAGATTGGTTGAAGACTTCATTGAGAGCTTGGGCAGCAATGCCCTGTTTCCTTTGTGCCCAGTGGCCTAGCAAAGGCAAACAGTATGACTTAGGAAGTCCCAGTATTGTGCAAATGTTTTTACAATAGCCCATTAATAACTTGATCAATTTCTAGCTTATTGTGCTCTTAAATAAGTATTTGCCTATAAAAACAGTCACTATACTTGACAGGTACAGTTTTAGTTTTGATGTTGTAGGCTCAGTAATCTGCAAGCTAAGTGCACCAGCCAAACAATCATGAATCTTAATAATAATAATAATCCTTGCATTTGATATAGCACTTTTCACGTCGGGAGGACTTCCCAAAGCGCTTCACAGAACACACTGTAAAGTGAATTGACTGTATTTTGTGGGCGAACGCGGCAGCCAATTGCGCACAGCAATGTCCCACAAACAGTCGTAGATTGAAAATGACCAATTTTTTTTATTATTGTTTTTGGTTTTGGAGGGATTATTATTAGGTGTGTGGAGTAAGGAAACTTGCCCAAGGTTTCGCCTCTGCCTGGAATTGAACTCAGGTCTCTCCTTGCAAAGCGAGTGCTCTACCCACTGAGCTACAGGACTCCACCTTGTTGCTCTCCTGAGCTGCTGGAGAAAGCCTTGGTGTTTCAGTGCTAATGTTCACACAAAGATGCAGCTTAATGTGTGATTTACCTGGAGCGGTATTAACAAGGAATAATTTATATGAGTGCTGAGAATTGTTGTACAGCACCCATTAGATATAGAGCTATGAATAGTTGGGAGTGAGTAATGAACCTGATCCAATCCCTGAAGACATAATTTCAGCTGTTAATTCCTTTTCTACCATCCATTTCTGATTTTTTTTTCTCAGAAAATCAAACTTACCAGTATACTCATTCATAATCCCACTCAGGCCATAAATCAGTTCCAGTGTCCTGAAAACTACTCTTTAATATTTGGATTGAAACATATTTATTGAGACCAGAGGCTGGATTGTGCAGTGCACCTGTGATCATGTATCACTGTAATTTTCATTCCAGTCACAGGATCCCAAATTAAATTTGCTTGTGGCTTTGTCATTAAAATCTTTCAAATTTGCAAAGCAAAAAAAAAGGGATGCATTATATTGCAATCCTTGTTAGTCAATATTCCAATCACTGGCAAAATAACACTAAAAGAACTGAATGTTTTTGAAGAAGGATTTTAAATCTGAATTTCAAGCATTGATGGTGACATTTATTTTTCCTGCAAATTTGTACTGGAAACCTTTACAAATGTTTCTTGTGCAGCCATTATCTGCCAGATTGCAACAGCGTGGCTGTAAAATACTGTACACAATTACAATAAAAGTCATTCCATTATTTTTTTCTGTTTAACTAGCGTGCAGGGTATCCATATGGCTAGAATACCTTATTTTTATTTATTTAAGTTATGATGCCTTAAACAAGCTAATTGCTTTGTTTGTATTAACATTTTAACTAAAGGTGTCACTGAAATGCTTACCTTGAAGGTTTGTATGTTTAAAAAATTATATTATTGCATCATGTGAAATAGCCCAACTATTTGAAATGCGGATTCCAAATTTCAGTTGTGACACATTGAGGAAAAAGTTAAATGTCATTGAAACCTATTTTAAAAATGAGAATCCCTGTGATTTATACCCACTAAACATCATCAGCGTGGGTTTAAAATTAGTTTAATGAATTTTAATTATGTAGATTATTTTAAGCGAAGTATGTTACAGCTGCTTAATTAATTCAAAGTGGGGTTTTATAAAATAATTTTAAACATTAGAGGTTTTAATTTTCAATTTTAAAATGGATCCGGTTTTCTGTAGAATGGGACATCCCTGATGCCAGTGAATGCTCTGTGAATGTTGCAGTTGCTGTGCTCTGGGACGCTACCCTACATGAGGGGTGCTATATAAATGCAAGTTGTTGTTACAAAGAGCATCTAGAGGGGCTAAGGCAGCCACACTGGCAGTAACCATGTTTTGACTGCTGTTGACCTTGTTTACACCGCTGTTTTAAGATGTGCATCTCACCTTTTACTGCTAAATGTTTGAAATCCATCATAAAGATTATTCTTTTTGTAACTTTTTTTCTGCCAGTTTTCTCCCATTCCATGTCTCCTAAATACATTAATTCCCTGACGGCTTTGATTGCTGGGTCTCCCTCGGGCACCTTGTTTAAGTGTCTATTATTCATATGTACATACGCTTGCTGGTTTCCAATTTTAATCAATAAAAATCAGTATTCGTTGGGTTTTTCAATTTTCTCTAAATCGAGGAAAAAGAATTGCCATTGTTATGCGTTGGACTTCGCAAACTCCTGCTTGTCGGCCTCTCCAACTCCTCTCTCCATAGGCTGCAGATCATCCAGAACTTTGCAGCCCGTGTTCTCTCCTGCACCAGGCTCCTTGACCCTATCGCCCCCATCCTCGCCCGACTCTACTGGATTCCCATCACATAGAGGATGCAGTTTAAGATCCTGGTCCTCACCTTCAAAGCCCTCCATGGTCTTGCTCCCCCCTACCTCTGCAACCTCCTAATCCCCTACCAACCTGCCCACTCCCTCCGCTCAGCAGGCTCCGGCCTGCTTCACATCTCCTCCTTGCCTACCCCACCATTGGCGGGTGGGCCTTCTGCCACTCTGCCCCCACCCTCTGGAACTCCTTCCCCACCATCCCTCCACCTTGCCCCCTCCCTTGCCTCCTTCAAGACCCATCTCAAGACCCTCCTCTTCTACCATACTTTCGATCACCCTGCTTCCCCCACTCCCTTCCACCTTCCCCAATCCTGACCCCCAGCTCCGGTGAGAAACACTGTCTGTCCAGCACCTTGGATGTCCTCCTGACATGAAAGGCACTATACAAATGTAATGTTGTTGTTGTTATTGTTCATCCATAAAAACCTTCGAGGTTTGTCAAGGCACAAGGACATGTACATGGACACAGGGCAAATTCCCAAATTTAAAATGTCATTCAAACCTAATTTCTTCCAGTTCTTTGTTACATCCCTAGGGTTAACGTCTGGGCCTGGATTGAAAAGAAATACAACTAGAGAACATTTTTCCTTTATGATTTGTAATATATAAAATTAAATTTGTGGAATCAGGCATTTAGGTCTTTAGATTTTGTAGACCTGAGGGCGTGACATATACAGTTTACCAGTCAGGACCAACTTTTTATTAAACAAATTAATTTTGAGTAAAATGAAATTACACATGACTGCAATAATTTCTTTCCTCCCACGCTTTGTTTTGCATATCTGCTTCAGGTCTACTCACTGCATGCATCATGCTTCCCTGCTTGCTTATTCTCAATTTGAGAAATCTCTGAATAGTTTTCTCTCTTAGTGTTTCTTTTTCTGAAGTCATGTGAGAATAATATGATGTTTCTACTCTTTTCCCCCGCCCCCCCCTTAAAGTCTTGGCTAGAGACCAACCTTTGCTTTTATTTCTCATCTGTCCAATGAGAGGTTTTCCTGCTTGATCTCATTTGTTTGGAACTGGTCTAAACGCAGCTTGTGGGAATCAGTTTTCTACCCATTGATTGATCTAATTTTAAAATATATATATTTTATGCCACTTTAAATGCTTCACTAAACACCTGTTTTGGACTTCAAAATGTGTGTTTCCTGTTGGGGTAAAACTGCACTTCTAGTCAGTCTGCAGTGGAAGTGTAAGAAGAAGCAAAAACACTGCATTAAAAGGTTATTCTTGGGCCGGAGGATATGGTAGTCATGTGATGGTCTATTTCAAGCGTGCAGGTCAAGGCGAGCCTCACATGCTCTCAAATGATCAAGGAAAAAGCATTAGACAACTTCCATGAGTGCCAGTATTTTTCCAGCTCATGTCCTGAAATCTTAGTATCAAGTGATGCTAGAGCAGGTGTTTCAGAGTTTCTGACTGCAAATACACAGGTCTTTTCTTAGACTTTTGTCATTTGTTTCTACTGGCACCTTAACTAGGAAGGAGTGACGACTGACATTGGAATTTGATATGCTTCCATTACCTTGACTAGCGGTGTGGTACCAAGTATGTTCTTGAGAGATCATTCGACTTCTCTGCTTCATCTGGTACACATGGACCAGGTGAGCTGTCCTTTTATATTATTTCAGGGCAGGAATACGAGGAAATACTGCCTCTAACACTGATATGTTTTTTGCTTCTACGATACAAAAAAGATGCTATAAAGCACTGTGTAGAATTTAAATTATGCTGATGTATTGCCATTGTTTATATAGAAATTTCAACAAGAAGTTCCACTTCCATTTCCCATACCCTTTCATATTGTCAAGTCTTAAGCAGAATAATATTCACACAGTTTGTCCCAAATTCCTCTACAAAACACACAGTCACTCCACTTCATAATATATCCTGTGAAATACTTTGGGATGTTCTCCTGATGTGAAAGGAGTGATACCAAATGCAAGAATTATTACTAAAGTTGTTAGCGTTCTCTTATTGGGGAAAACATCTTAATTCAGAGGCTGAGTACTGACTGAGGCCTGAATAGTGTTCCAGCTCTTGAGGTGCGTTGATCATGTGGTTGGGATACAGGATGTCAGAATGATGACTGCTCAGCCAAGTGTCAGCAAGATGGAGATAAGTCCGTTAGATATATCTCCTGAGCGGATATTCTCTGCCATTGTAGCTGGACTGACCATCTTCCTAAGGTGGCTTTTACATTAAAATAACTGAGCGCGCTCTGTGTGACCAGCTCAAAATGTAATCCACTTGTCTTTAGCCTCGCACTGATTTCTTCAAACTGTCACCAGCCAAGTAGTGAACTCTTCAAGTATGTATAATAACAAGCTTGCTTGATAATCACAGAGAGCCCCGGGGAAGCTTGCAGAATTACAGTCTTTGCTTTATTTTGACAAGGCTGTGAACTGAAGCATGATTTGTAATTTCTGTGCTTTATTTCTGATTCTACTTGTGCTTTAAAGTGATGGTAATCATTTTTGCTCATGTTCTGTAAGTTAGAAATGTAAAGGCCATTCAGTACCATCATTTATTTTCCTTGAGAATCTAGATGAATGCAGCACCTACTAAGTTTGAAAAGATAACAGTCAGGATAAGTCGAGACATGGTTAGGGGATGCCAAGTGTGGGTTTTTAAAAGCTGTTACACACAAGCCTTTCTGTGTGTAGGCTTTTTCCAATTAATAATTCCATGTTGGAGGGGCAAGGGGGTAAAACGCGATATTTGCAAACCAGATTTGTTGCATTAATTGCAAAACCAAAGGAACACATTTTAACGCTTTAAGTTTTTAGAAAGATTCCTGACATTAAGATTCCCTCTTTAATAAGAGTAAGATACGTTTGATCAACTTGTGACATTGGCTGTGAAGGTTAACTAGTCTTACTACTATTCTTTCTCTTTTAACCAAACACAACTTTTTGGGAAGAGTTTAAAAACTCAGATTAAATGCTATAGACCACTGAACCTATTAATTGGCCATCTGGCTCAGCAACACAAATTTTTAATCTCGCAACAACAAACTCCTCCTGTAGTTTTCATATTGCACCATATTGACCACATTTCATACTCTGCTTCACATGCATATGTGGTAACATCGCTTAAAATTCACACACCGACTGGCATTTACATACCTTTGAATATCCAGCAGCATTGCTTTTTATTTTTGTTTTTCTATCTATTGAAAAATGCTTTTGTGTTGCATGAGATTTTATTTTCATTTTGATCTGGTGGAGAAATATTGTTGTATCTTAGCATACTTAAAATTCTGTGCACCTGCTTTCTGTTGATCTGCCTTGGGCGCACAGCGCTTCTAGATTTATTCAGAATTCCACATTATCAGCACTGCCAAAGCTTTCTGTAATGTAACTTCACACATGAAAAAAAACAGTGTGCCAGGAGAAATCCTTTTTTTAATTTTAAGTGGTTTATAGTAATAGTTCGATAAAAATAATATTGATATTTTTAATCCTGTTGGTACTGAAAATTTCGAGTAGTCTGTGGTGTTAAACCCGTGGAAATTCTGCTTCAGCGTTAGTTGGAGCAAGATGGAATCAGTTTGCACAGGGAAATTTGGTACTTAAATTCATATGGGAATATGCCTTGCATTTTTCCCTAACCTGGTTTATATCCCTGTTGATCACATCTGTTTCTAGGATGAAATTCAAGCAGTGTATTTTCTAGGTTAGCAATTGTAGCAGATCTGGAATCGCAGTCTTGGGGTTGCATATGTGGGGGTCACTGAGAGTTGGAATCAGTACTGACTAAATAAAATGTTTCCCTTTCAACAGGCAGACATGTGCACTTTTCAGCATTTCAGCATCACCCTGTTGTTTTAATGATGAGATGATCCTCTTTGTATTTAAAAGTAAAATGTGGAATACAGTGTCGACATAACTCAGTAAAGGGCAAATAACCATATAAGGTTCAGAAATGCCTTTTCTGAGTTGTTGCTGAAGCACTTCCTTAATGCTGTGCAAGTTTTGGAATTAGACGATTAATATGGCTTAGCTCAGTGGTGGGC
This sequence comes from Callorhinchus milii, assembly GCF_018977255.1. NCBI lineage: Eukaryota > Metazoa > Chordata > Chondrichthyes > Chimaeriformes > Callorhinchidae > Callorhinchus > Callorhinchus milii. The sequence goes on along the minus strand of NW_024704747.1, from coordinate 21,096,657 downwards.
ACTCTCGTCTCTTTGAGTGAGAAGGCTGTGGGTTCAAGCCTCACGTCAGGAGTTGGAATCACATAGTCTAAGTTGACACTCCAATGCAGTATTGGATGGGTGGGGGGGGGTGCATTATTGGAGGCGCCATCCTTTGGAGGAGACGTTAAACTGAGGTCCAGTCTGCCTATTTTCAGGTGGATGTTAAAAGTTCCCATGGCACAATTCGAAAAGAGAAGGATGTTTCTCCCAGTGTACAGGCCAGCAATACCCGAAAATTATTTTAAAATTGGTCTTTTACACCATGTCTGTTTGTGGGACATTGCTGTGTGTAATTGGTAGCCTGAAATCATTGTAGTTTTAGCCTTAAAAGATTGTTATCATTATACACTGTAGATTTGGAAAACTCATGAAATTGGCCTTAACTTGGAACCTGATTTTCCAAGTTCTTTTTAAAACCATGTAAATCTCCTAAATATTAACCTTGCAATGTATATCTAGTCATCAATATCCTGTCTCTTAGACTTTGCAATGTGTTCCCACCCATACAGTAATATTATTTCTGAGTACTAATGATCACTTGGTTTAGAGAAGGCAGGGATTTAAATCACAGCGTTTTCCACCTTGAACAAGAGAAATCTGCCTGGCTGCTTCTTCACTGCGTGATATTACAAATAGCATTCATCCTCTTATTTGTCAGGCCATTTGTGCCATTTTATAGCCACCTTTTTCAGAAGCTAATTTAACTATTATAGGATGACCAGGTCACACCTTGTGTATACTTCATATGGCATGATGTAGTTGCAACTAATTGGGTGAAACCGAGCTGCTCCGATGGTGCTCTGAAGGAAAAAGTAAAGCAAACTGACTTGCCAGACACTGATGTTTGTTTGCAGAAGGGAACATCTTGCTAGTACATTAAAAAGCATTTTTATCTCAAGAGCCTAATGATTATTAGGTACAAGTTTAATGAGGGATAAACACATAATTTTAAAAAATATCTTCTTTGGTTACTCAGCAACAATTAGAAATGTTAATAACTCTAATGGCTTACAGTATAATGAAGGGATTAAAACGAGTACATTGGATTTTTTTTCTCTAGTTTGAATCAGTGCCGTGTACAATATCACCCCAAGCTGCATTTAGTTATTGATAATAATATTAAAATCGCCAGTGCAGACAGAAACTATTTGAAGCACATACCTTGCGCAGTTCCATTAATGGGCAAAAGCAGGGGGAAATGATCCAGAGCAGCAAGGCTTATGAACCTGCATCACGAAAAGTATTGTGGGCTGAAAACAATTGGATCTGCTGTAATTGGAAATGGACTGTTTCTTTTCCAACCATCTGGAGCAGCTGTTGTGCATGACATGGGCATTTTACTAGGTATGTGACTGGAACCAAACTACCAATCGCTGTGGAAGTGACATGTAAAAAGCACAGAAATCAAGGTAAACTATTAATTGCATTCTCAAGCCAATTGAGTTTTTAAATCAAAACTCTAAAAAGTGCAAGGTGTCTACAGTTTCTATCACCATAGTGATTATTTTACAAGAGAATGTGAAATTTTGTACTACAGGGGACAATTAGTAATGCGAAACCTGCCAACATTACTGGCACAAATGTGCACTTCAGGTGTAGTTTGATGTTTGTAGTATTATAGTTTTTGGTTTGCTGATGAGGCTGTTTCTTGCTATTAGCCATCAGACTAGTTCCTTTCATGAGCTGCTCCATGGTCTTTAATTTAAGGAAAAATCTCTTTCTGATAAATAGTCAGTTAAGAAAAAAATAAATTGGTATAGATTTTCCTGAAAGACTATAAATAAATTGATGGAATGTTTTCAGGCACTTATTGACTGAAGTGTCTTGACTTAAGAGCTCAGTGGTTAGGGTGCTCACCTCAAGAGACCTGGGTTTGATTCCTGGTTGGGCAAAACCTTGGGCAAGTTTCCTTACTCCACACACCTGATAATAATCCCTCAAGAAAAAAAACAATGATAAATTGGTCACTTCAATCCACGACTGTTTGTGGGACACTGCTGTGCGAAATTGGCTGCCGTGTTTCGCCCACAAATATACAGTCAATTCACTTTACAGTATATTCTGTGAAGCGCTTTGAGACGTCTAGAAGACATGGAAAGCGCTATATCAAAATGCAAGGATTATTATAAGTGGCTTTTGCAGAGAAATTCTTTGGATTTGTGACTGTGTCAAGTTCTTCCAGCTCCACAGATCTCAAAAAACAGAATTAAAAACAGTAGTGTAAAGGAAGAAAGCTGGAATGAGGTAAGAGTAGAGCTTAAATCTTATGGTGCTTTAAGCACTGAAAATCATTCACAATTTTCAAAAGTAGGTGGCTTTTTATTGTCCATCAGCAGAAATTTAAAAAAAATATTTAATACTTTTAAAATTACATTTGAAAACCATGAATGTTTATTTTTGGACTAGATTTCTATTCATTTAATAACTTACCGCAAAAACAGGTACCCTCAAGATTAGCTACTGATGATTTTGGTATGAATGTTAGCTCTGTCTCATTAAAGAACCAGGTAGAGAGCTCCTTTTGTCCATCGCTGTTGTTTTTAATCCAACTCTCGGGAAAAGCACCACATATTTACAACCTGCATCACTATATCAGGAGAGTTTAAAGTAATAAGGAAATGTGTTCTATAACTGGACATAATTATGAAGCTATTGATTTCTATCCAATGAAGCACTTTTCACTTAATCCTTTGACATTTGAAGGTTTTATTCTATATCTCAAGTGGTTTGGTTACTTGGGCAAATTGATCTATTTTGTCGTTAATAAAAGAGCCTTATTTACTTGTTTCTACCTGCTCACAGCAAAGCTAATTTGTTAGTAGGATCTCGGTGTGCACAATTTTGTGGTTGTGGTGGATTTGATTCTGTTTAGTCCTAGTCAAGACTGCATCAGTCTTCAAGTCTGTCCATCCCTATTGCCACTCTTTTTTCACTTTCAACAACCCTGTGTGTTAGACCACAGAATAGTTTTATAGTTTCACCCTGAGAAGACTGTCCAGTTGACTTGGAATGGTTGCCTTTCCCAGTATGAGTTCAATCATTTTTCTTTGGCTATCTTAAATATTGCCTCCCAACAACCGATATCTTTCAAAAAAAAATGCAGCCCATTCAAAACATTTTCTTCTTTTTTCGCCTACAAAATAGTCATTACACCTTACACATTACATAGTATATCCTATGAAGCGCTTTGAGACGTCCTCCTGTTCTGAAAGATTCTGTATCAAATATCAAGATTATTAATATTAATTTACTGGTTCCACATATCCCCCATTGCATGGTATCTTTATTTGCACAAAGCTTGTGTACAAGCAGCATTGATTGTCTTTGGTGAGGGAGGAGTTGTCTTTGGCAGGAGAAATCATAAACTATCACTAATTTTTAGAATTGATGAGACACCTCTGTTACCTCGCAGCTTGGTTTCCCAGTGGTACCGATTTGTAAGAGTTACTAAATCGTTCACCTAAATAACAAGAAAAAGTGGAAAGAAGATGCAGGAGCTAACCAGAGGAAAACGTAAGCGAGGAAGATGGAATACATTATTACAGTGGCTGTCCCTCAGCTATCTAGCTACTTGTCTAGCTGTTGGAATGTATTTGAATCTAACTAGATTTCTAAATAACTCAAATTGGAATTTTAAAATTAAACTAGAACTGCTCCCTTATATAGATAGTTCCCCTGTAGGATTCCTCCCTGGCTTTTCTTGAATCTGCGAGACCAGCTTCATTGTTCCACTTCAGTTTTTCGTAGCGACATGTATTTTCTGCTTCTTTACACTTCACTGCAGAAAACATTCAGAACGTTTGGATGATATTTATTTCAGAGCGAGTCTCTCTCCCTGCAACTTAGAGATGTGCAGTATGTTAAGTTGGCCCACTGGGAATTTTTATTGCATATAGAATGTTGGTTAACTTGATTCCAAACACAAATGAGGCTTTTCGTTTTAAATCCTTCGATTCCTACGCCTGTTGCAGCTTCCTTCCCCACATCCTTTCTGAAGGCAGTGGCTAATTTGGAGGGGTTGTTCCCTGACAAGTAACAGTAGTCTTGAGCTAGCTTTGCATTCTCCCTGTGTCAACCTGGACAGTGAGGGTTAGGTGCCTATCTCTTACATTCACTGCTTGTACATGTTAACATTCTGCTTCAGTATTCTGCCTTTGGAATCAGTATTTTCTTTCTGTCTCTTCCTGTAGCTCACTTCAGAATCTGCTAATCTGAGAGAAAGCTGTGTAAAACTTTTAATATGTTCGTCAGAAATTCATCAGTCCATAAAATAGCACCAAAAGTTGTTTCCTTTAGTTACACTTCACAAACCGAATGGGAAGGCATCTGTACAAGTAAAATCTGAACATAAATCCCTTTAAGGGACCTCTTCAGCTAGAATACACACAATCTTCCCCTTCATGTATATCCACTTATTTTAACATCATTATTCTGCCATAATGTCAGAATAAGGGAAACCTTAGGCAAATTTCCTTACTCCACACATCGTTTACCTGGCAATAAGTAGGAACCAAGTTGTAAGTCGATTGGCGGATCGCTTTCCGGGTGTAATAATCCCTCCAAAGAAAATAGTTACTCAATCCACGACTATTTGTGGGACTCTGCTGTGTGCAATTTGCTGCTAGGTTTTCCCACAGAATACAGTCAATTCACTTTACAATATATTCTGTAAAGTACTTTGAGATGTCTCAATGGCGTGATAAGGTGCTATATCAAATGCAAGGATTACTGTTCTATTAAATGCAAGGATTATTATTGCAAGTAAGGGCTGTCCAGCATATGCGAGATATAAGTTTGCAAAAGAGGATGTAGTTATTTTGTAAATTGTGAACCAGTATTCCCTCATTCTCAAAATATTCATCTATTTTTCTCTCAGATGTTGATGGACCTGCTGTGGATTTCCAATGTTTAGTTTTCTTTCAGATTTCTGTGCAGCTAGTCTTTTTAATTTTTACTGATTGGTATTTCTCTTTATGCCTCTTCCCACTCTGATATTCTGCAAGCCTGAAAACCATACATATTTCACAAAACCATGATTGTTTGTGTGGCCCGCACACTCTGTCAATATTTACAAGGAGGGCTTAGCTTGTACACCCCGTAGACAGAAGAACTGACCAGAAAACCCAGTACACACATGTAATTGAAGTTTGCAGACTATAAACAATAACCAGCATCACTGAGTGTTTTCAGCACTAATCCCATGGTTCAAGTGAACATAAGCTTCCCTCACACTATTATTAATATGATTGTCGTCTGAACCCCTAGTTTAGATGATGACTTTGTGATTGCTCCAAGGTATCCATCATTCTCTCAGTATTATGATACGTAGTGCTATTTATGGTTAGTTTTCTACCTGAAAACAACTTTTTTTTCATTCTGCTTTTTCTTATCTTGGGAGAGAACTAGTGCCTGTGAGTAATATTGTTTTTGAGTGAAAGCTTGGGAGAGCCGTGTACTGTATGGTATGTTAGAGGGTGAAAAACACAATTACAAAAAAAACTAGTTTTACAGAGAAAATGATACAGCTGTGTCTTTTCAGAAAATGGTTTTACTCCTGTACAAGGACAGTTATGAGAGAGGTTGGCATTGAAGGAGTCCCACTTGAATTCAAATCCCAGTTTCTTATTTTTAAACTGGCAATGGTGTGTTTGAGTTGGGGGTTAAAGGACAGAGAAACAACCAATAGCCCTCGGGTGAAAAGCACATTCATAAATTCTGTGTTGGTTTAGTTCTTTTCTCAAAGGTGTTGTGGGGTCCAACTTCATATTTGTGGGAAATCAGGTTGACAATTGGTTCATTGTCAGCCATGCTGCAAACCTGTTTATTCCTGTTTGTGGCAATGAAATCGAGCACTTTACTAACCTTATTTTTCATTGAAAAGCTGATCTTGTAACCTGTCGGAGCAAATCTTTCACTGTGACATGTACTCTATAAATGGAGGTGGCTTGGTACATTCCCTTTAGTCTGCAAAGAATTGCAAGGTATGAATTTATTCACCCCCCCTCCCCTCCTGTAATAAACATTACTGCTGTGAAAATAGTACTAGCTTCAAGGATAAAATCATTGCTATTAAACAGCCACCCCAAAAAATTTTCACTGAGTATCTGCTTTAGAATTAAAGAGAGCTTTACTGTGCTATCTATATTCGTCCACAAAATACAGTCAGTCCCCTTCACAATATATTCTGTGAAGCGCTTTGAGACGTCTCAACAACGTGATAAGGCACTATATCAAATGGAAGGATAGATTAGAAGGATAATTGGAAAGATAACAAGAATATTGAATGGCTTCAGAACATCTTGAGTAAAACTGAAGTTATTTTTAGCAAATGCGATTAAGCTTTAAACACAGATTGGAAACAGAAAATCCTGGCCTGCTGGAAAATTAAACTGGGAAGTTGTAGGTTAATAGTATTATTAAATCATTGCTTCCCTTCAACTTTGCTAAGATGTTGGAGGGAGAGCTGCCCACATCGGTTATGAGTATAAAGCTTATGAGCTTTCCAGGTACAGAGAAGGAGTTGACCAGTATATTACCAGTGGTTAAGGTATTGCAAAGACTAGAAGCTTTTAAAGTGTACAATGTACCTGGTCCAAACAACTTTCACTAATGAGTTAAAGGAGGTAGGAATTGAAATCAGCGCTGCTAGTTTTGTGTGCTAAATGTGGGAGAAATTCCTTTGAATTGGGAAGTAGCTAACATAATTTGATTTCAGAGCAGTGCAAGATGTATAGCATTGATTTTTCATGATGCCTCAATATCAGAAGCTCACCATACTGCTGTTCCCTGCAGTTACTGTAAACCTATAAAAAGAGCTGAAACTGCCAAATTCATTGTTATCGTCTTATGCCGCACTAAGAGTTAGAATGGTCCTGTCAAAATCATTTAGTAGATAGGTTAATCCATGTTAATATCACATTCTTAGGGGAAGATAGGGAATTTGTGCAAATTCTGGTACTAAAGTCTATAGTGAATTATTTTGTGGTTTATAGTTCAGGACCGTAGTAGCCTAATTATAACAGTTGGTGGTGGTTTATCAGGTTTACAAGCTTGTTTTAGTTTTTTAAGTTGTTCTGTGTCAGAATATCTTATTAAAGCAAAGGGTATTTTGAAGAAGTATCTTGAGCCTCCATCTATAACAGCAACAACAACAAGATTCCATTTATAAAGCGCCTTTCATGTCAGGAGGACGTCCCAAGGCGCTGCACAGTTGGGTCATGACCCGAGCAGGGGGAAATGGTCAGGGTGAGGGGAGGGAAGGGAGGGAGCGAGGAGGGGGGAAATGGTCAGGGTGAGGGGAGGGATGGGAGGGAGCGAGAAGGGGGAAGAGAGTCGAGAGGGGAGCTGAAGGCTCGGTCAAAGAGAAAGGTTTTGAGACCGGCCTTGAAGGAGGAAAGGGAGGAGGCGGCGAAGGCACTGGGGATAGAGTTCCAGAGCCTCGGGGCTGAGAGGCTGAAGGCCCGACCGCCGATGGTAGGGCGGTTGGGGCGGGGGACGTGGAGCAGACCGGAGCCGGAGGAACGGAGGGTACGGGCAGGTAGGTAGGGGATAGTAGGTCGGAGAGGTAGGAGGGAGCGAGGCCGTGAATGGCCTTGTAGGTGAGGATGAGGATCTTGAAATCAATCCTCTGGGGGATGGGGAGCCAGTGGAGGCGAGCGAGGGTGGGTGTGATGTGGTCGTGAAGCCTGGTGCGGGACAGTGCACGAGCTGCAGAGTTCTGGATGACCTGCAGCTTGTGGAGGGAGGTGGCGGGAAGGCCGGCGAGGAGAGAGTTCCCATAGTCCAGCCTTGAGTCTCAGGTTTATTGGGTCTGACCCCCTAACCTATTATAGCAATCTTCTAGGCCATTGTAGGTCTATTAAATCTTATTAAACTGACTTATAGCTAACAGAGGCAGCTGTCACTGTGTGCAAGAACAAAATTATACTCTGGACTTGAGTGGCAAACTGAAGCATGCTCCATTTTCTACAGCAGTGGGAATTCAGTTTTCAGAAAATTGCTACTGAATTACATTGCTCAATGCAAATGTTGCCGACTTTCTTTTAAACCGGCTGCAAATCACGTTTCCAGTAAAGAATCCAATTCAAATCCCTGCTGGTTTTCTGCCCCATTGTGCGACACAGTTTGCCTCCACTGGACTAGTTATTGATGCATAACTTGTGGTGCTTCAGGGACCAGGTGCCATATAAACCTGATGGGAGATTCAATGGTTTCAAACAGAATGAGATACGCCCTTTACAAGGGGTACTCAGGTATAATGGTGATTTAACTCCTATTTTGTTCTGATCCCCCTGCTGTGAAATAGAACAGTAAATGCACTGCTGTATGTTGCTCAGCAAAAATATGATAAATTAATTTAACAGAGGGTGGTTCCACTGTTACGAAATATTTGTTTATCAGTCTAAGTTCTGATTTTATTTTCTCAAAAAAATCATTCTCTAAAAAAGGTCGACTCCTTATTAAGAGTGGATAACATTGCTTTAAAGGCTGGAAACTGAAATGGTATTTACTTAAAATGGAGTGAAATAGGGCTCTAGATAGTTGTCTTTAAATATTGACTTGAGAGCAAAAAAANCAAGTATAGTGTGAATGGAAGTGTTAATGATTGTGTAAATGCTTGACCGACTGCATTGATGATCTACTCGGAGCTCCAAGCCACAAGACAGTAGTAAATGGCTCCAATACCCGTGATGCCTTGCTGTGCTTTAACAATGGGGTTTAATCTGAGTGCAGGCATGAAGTGTTGGAAATGTGCCAAATCTCTGTTCATTAGCTGCTGAGGGGTTTCAGGAACGCGGAACAATGTTAAATTAATTATTATAATTATAGCCTTAAACACAGCATAAGTCATTTAATAAGTTTGAACTGTTGCAATAAATTTGATTGAAAAGCGTATGTCAGAATTTGAAGCCACGGTGTGTTAGTAATCTAACGAATGAAGCTTGTGAGTTACATAATAACCCATCAAGCTGTGCAGCTCAACAGAATTTACAGGATGTGTCAAGTCAGTACCACCAAGAAACCAACCTACACATTTATATATATAAATGTAACCTATACATTTATGAAAATAACAAGAGTTTACCCTGGACACATAACTATTGTATATTGTGTTTGAAACTACTGTAGCCATCTGCTAATCCATCCCTTTGCCTCTTTAGGACTTCAAAATGCTTTACAATAAAGTAGGAATTCTAAAGGAAACACAATGAACTCTGATGAGAAGTGTTAAAATGTAACTCATGATTGAATGTTTCTGGTCTTTCCTTGTTTGCCCTCGCCTGTTAATAATAATCCTTGCATTTGATATAACACCTTATCAGGTCGTTGAGACATCTCAAAGTAATTCACAGGATATACTGTAAAGTGGATTGACTGTATTTTGTCCTACATTTCAATAGTTTTGTCCGGTACTTATCCTGCACCTAGCTAGTGTTGCTTTATTCAAAAACTATGATTGTATTCCTCTATTTCCCTCTTGAATCTATTTGGAAGCTACAATCTCTGTAGTCTGCTGCACCGAATGTAGGTTTATTCTATACTTGAGTTCATACAAATAGATATTCAAGAAATCTCTGTTTTGGTTTCCAAAATTTAGATACCTCCTGTTATTTTGTGATTGAATCTGAAAAATGCTCTTTCTCCACTCTTTTTTGTAATTGCCAATTTGAAAATGTGGAGATCACTCCAAAAATACTGGATCAAATCGACCCATTGTACAGTTAATATTTGCTTCTTCAGACAACACTCAACACTTCTGGCTTATGAATACCTTTTCAGCTTTTGGACACCTTTTAAAGTACGCTGACATTGCTAGCTAGCAAAGAATCTTCTAACAAATAGCAAAGATTCAGTATTATTATAGTATTTGATACTCAAGTAGGATGAAGTATTACATTTTGTGTGAATTCCCAAGAGTGTTGCTCTGCCAACATGATTTGCTGGCCGAGGATTTGAATTACTGTACGTGCAGCAATTACAGCTTATTCTTTTTGTCCTGTCTAGGAAGTTGAGTTAGGAAATCTCTTGCAACCAGATTTTTATTAATGTCTTTAAAGCTGCATGTCCTAATGTTAAAGAGCAGGCAAGTTTCTTCTTTACTCTCTTCTCCAATGTTTTAGCAGTTCTTAGCTTTTTATGAAAACTGATTTTAAAAGAAGTTTTTTTTTCTTGTGGGTTTTCTATTGCTGATCACTTTGTTGGATGTATCTCATAGGAATGTGAAGTACGGAAAAACAATGGCACCTCATTCAAACCCCCTTTGCCACAGTGATTGTGTTTATTTTTCTGTTGTGTTCAAAATGGTGGAGCAGTTTTCTACGAACTTTGAAATCTGAGCGATTGTTAGTTCTACTATTCCTGTAGTCCTGTAGCTCAGTGGTTAGAGCACTCGCTTTGCAAGCGAGAGACCTGAGTTCAATTCCAGGCAGGGCGAAACCTTGGGCAAGTTTCCTTACTCCACACGCCTAAGAATAATCCCTCCAAAACTAAAACAATAATAAATTGGTCATTTTCAATCTACGACTGTTTGTGGGACATTGCTGTGCGCAATTGGCTGCCGCGTTCGCCCACAAATATACAGTTAATTCACTTTACAGTGTGTTCTGTGAAGCGCTTTGGGATGTCCTCCTGATGTGAAAAGCCCTATATCAAATGCAAGGATTATTATTATTATTATAAATTAACCCAAAAGCTGAAACAGAACTGTAATAGTTGTACAATTTTTTTATGGTTACGTTGTGCTTCCATTTTTAAACAGTACTGACTTCTCAACAGGTTATAAAATATTTCTTTACAAATCTCATATTGAAAAAACGTAATTGGATGATAGTATTGTTTCATTTGTTTTGCTGTAGGTTTAATTAATGGAAACCCTTGTCTAATCTTCCTTCTAGACTCCAGTCAATTTATAGCTGCAGCGCAGCCTATGACACCAGTGGCTCTTGCAAATTAGACCATTAGCACTTTTCCATCTCTGATGCATAGAGGTCAGATACGCAGTTTCCCAGAGAGTCCTTAGAAAGTCACACTGCGTAGGTAGTGTATAGTCAGGCCACAATTTAATGTCTTTCAAGGTGTTGACAGTAACATGAATCCAGAACCAAAACTTCCTGAAGGTGTGGCTGGTAATTAATGGAGCAGAATGAAATAACATGAGCATGTTAATATAAAACCGTTTGCTAGCTCTGTAACGAGCATGATTATCCTTTCTCCAAATAATAAAATTGAACGTCATTAAAACCAGTTCTATTATAAAAGCATCTGTCAAGTTGAAATTTGCTATGAATCCCAATAAGAATTGATTTCTGTCACAACGAAGATCTGAATGAATTTAGCTATGATCATTCACAGCTATCCCTAGTTTTCATAATGTCTAAACTGAACATTAGGTAAATTCACAAAGCAACTCACTTGCACCTTTAAAATGTATGCCTATCTATTTGTTACTACTCGAAGGTGTCATATAAAATCATGTTAGTGTATTTGTGTGCTTTCACAAATAGCAAGGGAACAATGTATAGAATATGAAAAAGAAATAGGGGCATTTAGCTGACCCACCCCGGAGCTGCAGGACGCAGGTCCTCTCCATATGCTGGGTTGCTATTTTAACCCAGCTTGTGCAGTGAGGGGTTGGAAACGAAAATAGAACAAGAATAAATCATCAAACTCATTATTTTGAGCAGTTTGAAATCTGAGAATAGATCTGTTCAATTTGGAAATATATGTTTATATGTGTTCCTATGTGCACAGTAATCACAGTAATAACTTGATTTGAACCAAACTTCTAAAGTGGCTGCCCTTCATTAGACACTGGCTTATGTTAATTGACATTCTGCACTCCCAACACTAACTTGTCCTTCTGTGACGAAGGCATGTTTTTACCAGTTTTCACTAATGAGACCAATCTTGATAAAGGGCTTTCTTTCATCTGAATGGTGTTTGTCTTTGATATTAAGCAAGTCTTTCTTGATCAAGTGAATGTTTCCTTTAGCATTGACATCTCGTTAGATTTCAGTCAAATGTGTATCTGGCTTGTGAGTTTTTACTGTTGAAGATTTCCATTTGTTTAGTGTAATAACTTTCCATATTCTAAGCTGCACTAATGTGTGCAATATTTCTTGGTTGTTCAAAAATAGCCTATGCTTATTTGTGTCAGATAAATTGTACTGAACATGATTTTCAGAAGCTTTTGAAAATCCTACCCTTTTAGCTCACTGTTGTCAATGTACATCATGCTGTGTCTGATGAGAATTGTGAGATTTCATCTTCACGGTGTACCTGAACTGAGAATAGCACTGTACAATGTCAGACACTCTCAATAGGTAGAGTGATGCCTGGAGCGGATTATGTTGTTTCATTGACACCAGACGGAGTTCCAGGGTAGAAAAAAATATGAATTCCATTTTGTTTATTTCTATTTACATTTTTTGAAGAGGGGATAGAAGCATCTATATAAAAAAGAACTTGTATCTATGTACTGTACTTGCAATGTTGAGAATGCTTTTTCTTAGCTGCTTTGGTTATAATGACTTACTTGTGAATATGGAACATTTCCAGTCTTGAGTCAATATATTTGTGAATCAAGATTAATTCTGTGGAATTTATATGGGTGAGTTTTTGTGAAAAGCATTACTTTGAATGAATGGTGTTTGATCATGAAAAAATACCCACATTTCACCTTGAACCTTTTAGGAATATGACCTTTACATTCTAAATTGAAGAAATGTTCACCTTAAATTGTCTCCTCAGCAATATCTTTGGTTTGCGGCCCGTCGATTATGCAGATTCTGAAGAGATGATTACCGCTCTACAGCACTCGCCTGGAGATGAAGCTTCATTTCGTGCTGATCAGTCCTTTGTGGTGCGTATTTTGAAATAGAATCCTCTTATAATGTCCTTTGTTTTAACGTGAATTTGTTTATAATGTGGGTGCCAGCTTTCTCCATGCAGGCCGGATTCCTGCATGCTAAAAAAAATCAACTTCCAGGTCATCAGATGGCTGCTGACAACAGTTTATATGTGCTGCAGAAAAGCAACAAGCAAGAAGTGGTGTTGAAGATGAACTATGTGGAAAGCCGGCTGGGTTTGTGCCCACATGTGCATTGACATCAATGTTCCTCATCAGTGAGATTACGCTGTAGAAATGCTGATGCCAATTGAGCCCTGTTATAACATTGGGTGGAATTTTTTGATCTCCAATTACCGCATTATAACTGGGCTATACTGGTATTGTGCATAACCTTTTTTTAAAATATTGGGGATATTAGGTACCAGGAACTATTAATTAATAATTCATAATAATCAAAATGCCTTTTATTGCTGTTTTCTTTTTATGGATACTTTAATACCATTTCCATCTCCATTCATCAGAAGTATTGTCGAATCATTAATTGTTTACTTAAATTCATTAATCGTTAGCATGATTGAACTGCCTGAGAGACCAGTCATTTCTAACCCTGAAGCCTAATACCATTTAAAGATGAATTAACATTCAGTACACGCTCATTCCTTGGCTACTCTGAGAGGTATAACTTGAGGTTCTTGCTGGTATCAGCATTTATTGTGCTTGTACTTTGCCAGAAGAGTTAAATATTTTTTGCTACAGCAGCGATGTGGCTCACTTTTGTCTAAGTGAATAGAATTTACCTCAATTTCTCTCTTGATCATTGTTAATGTCCTGCTCTTTAACATCTGACTTACTGACTGGATAAGCTTGGATGGTAAGCTAAAGTATTCTTTAACTCTTATTCATAAAAAAAATCTTTCAAATAAATGTGGAAGAGTTCTACTTAAAGCTGTCCTGTTTATTGTCATTTCAATGAATAGGTGAGTATGAGCCAGAGAAGAGATGGTCCCATACTATTGCTGGGAAGTGGACTCCATTCAAACCTCAAGAAAAAGCTTGAGAAATTAGCCAAACTTCTTAAGGCTGGGACTTGCACCAACTTCAGTAGCTCAGGTAATTTTGTGGTGGGGGGTGGGGGGGGTGGAACCAGAAAGCATTCTAATTATTTATCACTGTTTATGTTTAGGTTACACCTTAGTTATGTAGCACTTGCAGGGGTAACCAACCTATTCAAGCAATAAAAACTTGAAAATTCTATCTATATAAGAGATACAAGGCCTCATTAGAACTCTAGTGTGATGTTACTACTGAATGCTTTAACACAGTATTAAACACACAAATTCTCCACGTAGTGAATTCCTGATCTCACTAAATAAGATTCTGTATCGAGAGGCTGTATGCTTCCTATACCCCAGGGCTTCAGCTTATTGATTGATTAGTTAGTTGCCCCAAACTGTTCTTGTGGATTTCTTAGCTGTCCCTTTTTTGACCAGAATGATGTACAATGTGGGACAGAGGAAAACCGGACAGAGCATATTGTAGAACTATTTATTTTTGTTGAGCCTGGTATTTATTATTGCAACAGATTCAACTCTTGGTCTACCTAAAGGCCCTTTATTTTTGCATAGTCTCAGTTGATTGCATTGTCTGGTGTGTGGTGGAAACCAGGATTCATACTATGATGTATTGGATTACTATTTCATGAATTGAAATGGGCAATAAACCGAATAATCTCGGGTGCTGTATAATGAATGGCATTTCTTTCAAATACACTGAGCACTCCTTCTCTTACCATGCCCTCAACTAATATATGACCCTCTAGCTATCAGATTATTGCCAGTCAAAATGCTGAAAACAAACTCACCATTGGAACTAATTTGCCTGAATATCTGGTGGTGTGAGATGTCTTCTGCCAATTTACATTTGCAGTTTTTAGTTGATGAGAATGAAAGCGAGAGGTTCATGTAAGTTAACCAAATACAAGATGGGAGCCTGGGCAGAAAATAATTCATACAAGTGTGTTTTTCAATATTTCATGTCATCAGTTGTAAGTTACAACACTAAATTTATTAACATATAACATTTGAGAGAAAAGGGAGTACAATTACGAATGAATTGATGAATCTAGTTAATTGTAATGAATTTATGGGCGCAGCATTTATCCAGAGAAAAACTCCCCTATTCAAGAGAAATTTATTACTGTTCTAGATAATTCATAGACCATATTGGATTCCAAATAGCATCAAATAGGA
Source organism: Callorhinchus milii (assembly GCF_018977255.1). NCBI lineage: Eukaryota > Metazoa > Chordata > Chondrichthyes > Chimaeriformes > Callorhinchidae > Callorhinchus > Callorhinchus milii. The sequence goes on along the minus strand of NW_024704747.1, from coordinate 21,081,537 downwards.
CATGTAACAAATAGGTTTAATCTGAGGTTATCAAAGGTTTAAGGGGGTGCTGTGATATTCTATGGCTACATCTCTTGATTAATACTTTCAACAACAACAACAACAACAACAAGATTCCATTTATAAAGCGCCTTTCACGTCAGGAGGACGTCCCAAGGCGCTGCACTTTCTGGATATCTTTAGGCTTTGGTGGATATTACAGATTCCTGCAGACTTTCTTTCATTTCAGATGCATCACTAACTATACCAACTTATAGGACAACTGAAGTCATGTGGGTCTGAAATGTCGTGGTGTTTACTTTCTCTTTGCCTCCCATTTTCACAACGAGTAATCTTTGTTAATAAGTTATATATAAAAAAAAATTTTTTGTAAAAAATCAGTAAAATCGTTTTAACCAAGTGTTTTTTTTGTTCTGAAGTGACTCATGTAATTGTTCCCAATGACAACAATCCCTCCACCATGAAGTGTCTGATGGGTATCCTCTCAGGCTGCTGGATACTGAATATTCAGTGTAAGTAATCTCCAGATCAAAATAACAATACTCACATTTTCATTGATGCTAAGTAACTTGTGTAAACCAAGCATCAAGTCCAGGAATTGTGTTGCGTTGCTCGTTCTTGCTCATTCTTTTGCGTTTGGATCAGATTTTAAAAGCAATCGCAAATATACTTGGTTTATTAATTATTTCACTGGAAGCACAAAGGTTATCTAACTAATTGATTGCTGTTATTGTATCTTCCATCTGGCTTATTTTTTCTGGAATGGTCCACATCTCCAAAATTTAATTTTACTTAAAAAAAAATCATTTTGCCCATCACTTAAGCATCATAGCATTGATTGACAAGCTCTGATATCTACTATTACCTTATTCATGTCTGTGTTGCACTGGAGCCACACTGAACATGAAAAGCAAAAGGTAAGTAAGAAGCACCAGTTTAGCTCAGTTGGCAGCATTGTTACCTGGGGATCAGAAGGTTAGAAGCTTCAGCACATAAATTCAGCTAATAGTTCACTATTAAAACTGCCAATCTTTGCATGAGACGTTAAACTGAGTTGCTGTCTGCTTGTTCTGGTAGCAGTGATAGTGTTGTCAGGAATTTACTAGAGAAAATTATATTGGTGTGACATTACACTGAACGTGCAAACATCTATTGATATCATTTTTTAAATGTGTTACTGAGATCAAAATGATCTCCTCGGACTCTCGGACACAAATCCCACAGTGTCAAAATAAAATCCAAGTCATAAAATATCCTCTCTGTATTTGGTCTCAAGTGTCTGCGTCAGAAGTGACCGGGGAGAACTCCTAGTCCTAGAAATGCGAGTAATGAATGGTCAAGGTGTGTGCTCGGGTGGCAGGATTTTTAATTAATGTAAGGCATTGTGGTGCTCTAGCACCAAAGCTGTGAGAGACAAATTGTTTGCTATTCATTTGCAGGAACCAATAAGAATAACTGAGAGTATGCAACTGAAATTTAATGAGGAATACAAATTTAAAAACCCTAAAGTAACGCTGAAAAAGATGGTTAAAGCTCCACAAAGCTGAGAAGTAATAGTTAGAACAAAGAGAATTCAAGCAACATCCATTGCCCCCTTTTCAGGCCCCTTATGTTGGTGACAATGACTTGGGCACTAGGCCACAACCATATCATTCTACAGAAATATGAGCAGATAAGAGTGACGATCGTGTGGTAATTTGGATTTTAATATTGCACAACCAGGAGCAAGTACATTGAGGTAAAGAATGGGGTATAGTAATGCCTTTATTTTTCTTGTGTCATTCTGGCTCAGTTGGCAGCCCTCTCGCCTTGAAGGCTTCGCTCAGCTGGCTTTGGCCTCCTGCACGTCCCTTGTCCCCTCCACTCCGCCATCGGTAGCTGTGCTTTCAGCCACTACACCCCAAGCCTCCGGAACTCTCTGGCTCAAACCCTCCACTTTGCCCCCTTCTTGACCCTTTTCAGATCACACTTGAAGACCTTCCTCTTCAACCATGCTAATGGACTCCCTAGCTCAGCATCAAGCTTCGCTACTGTTAAGCGCCAAGATGCTATCCCGAGTGAAGGGCACTATATAAGTGCTAGTTGTTGTCATTGACTTCATGGCTGTTTGTGGGATATTCCTGAGTTCAATTGGCTACTGTGTTCACACAGTCACTACACTTTGTCATATACATCCCGTGAAGTGTCATAGTGCCTTTCGATGTGAAATGCAAGGTTATTATTATTATTCCTGGTTTCCACCCAATTGAATGAAGCTCAATTAAAAAAAAACTCAAAAAGTAGCTGTTTGTCATCAAAATATAGTCACTATGTTTTACAGTGTATCCTGTAAATGCACCCTTCTGATGTGAAAGACACTGTATCAAATGTAAAGATTATTATTATTATTATTTGTTATAAACTATATCTCCCTGCTCAGCTAGTGTGACTTCCCTGATTTTCATTGGTTTGTCTCTAAATGCAATTTCCCTAGATTAAAGGGTAATTTTGTGCTTTGTACTCTGAAATACTGGAAAATAGATTGACTGGCTAAACCCTTTTCAGTTTGGATGCTAAATGAGATATTGGAGATCTTAATCCTTTCTGCTTTATCGCCAATTGAAGCCCAAGACCCATAGTTAAAGGACAGTATCCCAGCCCACTGCACTGTTATGGTTCAGGCATGTTTAAGATTTTATAATCTTACCATCACTTCACTATTCTGCTGAAATAAAGTGAATAGTGGATTCAGAAAGGTTAGACCTCTTTGTGCTGATTATTTTAATAAGGTAAAATTCTTGTTAGCAACATTCTGCAGATACTGATGAATTCAGATTTCTTGCGGTAGGACCTATTCACCACTGTAGCCTGGACAATGGTCCTGTTGGGATGCTTTTCACTGTTGCGTTCTGTATTTCTGACTAAGCTGGATTGAGCCAATATACTGTGCTGGGGCTTGACAAATCTGGTTGATGTTTATCTGCAGTTGATAAGAAAGGCACTCACATAAAACGTCAGTACTGGAAATCCACCACAGATCAATCAGGACCTGAAAGAGAAAGATAGGGCAACTTATTGTCTGACATTTTATCAGACCACCCCTAGTGTTCTTTGTTTCTCTTATGTATTCAGTGAGTTACTGTGAACTTACTGTTTGTTTTTGTCATCCATTTTTTTTCTTATATCTCCCATCAACAACTTAAATTTATATGGTGCCTTTCACCTAAAAGAAACATCTCAACCACTTATTTCAGGTTATTGCCTATCAGCTGTCTATTGTGTATATAATAATCTTTTGACTATATCCTAATGTATTTTTTTTCTTGATTTGCTATCTATTTTCTGTAAGTGCTCCCTCAGCACCCATTGTTTGAGTACCAATGAATTGTCTCACTTGTCAACTTGTCTAATTCAGCCTCTATTTTGAGTGGTTTAGGAAGCTACTTGGAATTAAACTCCCAACATTGAATATTGTGTGAGTTTTGGTCTCCTTATTTAAGAAAGGACATATTCGCCTTAGAGGGGGTGCAGGGTAGATTCACTAGGTTGGTTCCTGGGATGACGATTTGACCTATGAGGATAGGTTGAGTAAACTAGGCCTATATTCTCTAGAATATAGAAGAATTAGAGGTGATCTTAGAGAAACATATAAGATTCTTAAGGGTCTTGACTGGGTAGATGCCATGAAACTGTTTCCCTGGTTGGGGAATCTAAAACTAGGGGTCATAGTCTCAAGATTAAGGGTCAGCCTTTTCGAACTGAGTTGAGGAAACATTTCTTCACTCAGAGGGTAGTGAATTTGTGGAATTGTCTACCCCAGGAGGCTGAGAATGCTCAGTCCTTGAACATTTTCAAGTCTGAGGTTGATAGATTTCTAAAGGAGAGAGGGGTTAAGGGATATGGGAATAGGGCAGGTAAATGGAATTCGGTTAGAAGATCAGCCATGTTCTTATTAAATGGCGGGGCAGGCTCAAGGGGCCGAATGGCCTAATCCTGCTCCTATGTATATATGGTCTAACATTCTGGTGAGACGTGTTTCAGTTAGCCTTTCAGAGGTGTTCAACACAGAAGTAAGCTTTCCAGAGCCATGCCCAAGGCTTTCATGCACCTCAGGCTCTGGCAACATCAACCTCCATGGTTGCACACTGCAACTCACCAAGCCAGACAGGAACCTAGGTGTCCTATTCGACCCTCAACTGTCTTCTCCCCCATATTCAAGCCATGACCCGCTCTGCCTTCCCTCATCTCCGTAACATCGCTCGACTCCGCCACTTCCTCTACCCTCAGGCTGCTGAAACTCTTGTTCATTGCTTTCATCACCTCCAGGCTAGACTATGCAAACGTCCTGCTTGTTGACCTTCTCAACTTCTCCCTCCACAGGCTGCAGATAATCCAGATTCCAACCCCAGTCACTCTGCCTCGCCCCCTCCTTAGGCTCCTTCAAGTTCTGCCTTAAGACCCTCCTCTTCGACCATGCCATCGGCCACCCCCCTTCCCCCCCGCCCCCCAACCCCAGCTCAGGTCTGAAATGCTGTAAACTGTCCAGTACCTTGGGACGTCCTCCCGACGTGAAAGGCGCTATACAAATGTAATCTTGTTGTTTCAGCTAGATCCTTCTCCCAGTTATTGCCTTCAAAGTCTTATTATATTGATTTGGAGAAAATAATCTGTGCTGAATTTACACTTTTTTAGTCCAGGAGGAATAGTGCTGTTCGTTTTGCCCACTTCATGAGTTTTTTTTTCCAGTAGTTAGACAATAGTTTGAGTTGAAAAAAAGGGTATACCTTCAAAGCAAAAGTAAGAGACTGTATTCATCCTTAGAATTCTAAGCAGCTTTATCTATACTAATAAAAACTATGTGTGTGTGTGGTGTGTGTGTGTGTCAAGCCAATAACCAATTGACATAGACATGATTTATACCTCATTGGAAAGGTCTTGCATCTGGGAGTGTCATTGGGCATATTTGTTTTCGGGGATCTCCTATCGTTGATAAGCTATTTTTTAAAAAAGAATGCTTTAATTAAGACCCAAAATATGAGGTTTGCATGGTATTCTGCAGAAAGTAGAGACAGAGGAAATCTACACCATTCTAGAGATATGTCTCTATACTAATATATTCTGCAAAAAGTAGCGACAGAGAAAACCATGGGCATATTTTTAGGGGGGATCCATCATTGTATAATATAAAGTATAATAATACTGAAATCTACATTCCATATTGAATCCTTTGGTTGCAAGCATAACTGCAACGCGTACAGCTGGTTAGAATGTAAAATTGGAGCAAAGCTTTGTTTCCCAATGCAACGATTGACATGGACAATGTTTCATATATTCTTTCTGACGGCTACATATACATGCAAATTGTTATTTAAACCTGGGATGCTTATTGCAGAAGAGATTACGATATATAAAACCTTGAGATGCCAGGTTTTATAAGTAGTGAACTGATTAATGGAAAACAATTTTGTTAGCAAATGAGTGATACTATTGAATAATTAGAAATGTATGTTTATCCTGGACATTTTGAGTTATTTGTTGACTTCAGCCTCATAAATTTATAGTCTGAAACATGATATATTGCCCTAAATAACTGGCAGATTATTCAGAGTTAAATTGTGTGAAAGGTTTCTTTTAGGGATTGTTGCTGGTTGCACTTAAGATGTAATCCATTTCCATGGATGTGATAAAGAGCTGTGTCCCTTCTGTTCCTCTCATCTCCTCCCATAAGTTGTTAAATTACTTTAGAGTTATTACAAGTTAACAATTGCTGAGAAAGCATGTGTCAGTGACCTTTTTTTCTTGCAGGACCTCAGATTGCCACGACATTTAGATTTTTTTATACCAGATGCATAGCTATTCTAATAGTTCTGAGCATTTTTTTAAATATCTGGTTTGTATTGAGCATTAGATGGAAAACATTAGGGGAACTGCACTCTACAGCTATAATAATTAAAACCAGCAATTGTGCAATTATTTCTTCTGAGTAAAAGTTGGGAAGAAAACTGACAAAAAATCACAGGTTGCCTTGCTTCAATGTGCTATTTAGTTTTTTTTCTAGTAATGCTTTCATTGTTGATTGTCAGGGGTGACTGCTTGCCTGGAGAACGGGGTCAGAGTTGCTGAAGAAGACCATGAGATAATTAGTGCAAATGGCCCCAAATGTGGACGTCTCAACCGGCAACAGCAGGTAGGTAACACATTTATTTTATGATGGATACTATGCAGTACTACTAAAGTAACTGCACCTTTTAAGTGCAGTGTATCAGTCTGGCTCAGTGGTAGCATTCTCACTTCTATGTCAGAAGGTGGTTGATTCAATCTTCATGTCGGGACGTTAACTCACATAATCTAATTTGATATTCCAGTGCAATGCTGGGGGGTGTTGTATTGTCGGAGGTACTATCCTTTGAATAAGAGATTAAGCCGAGGTCCTGTCTGCCTGTTCAGATTTATTGACAACAACAGCAAGATTCCATTTATAGAGCGCCTTTCACATCGGGAGGACGTCCCAAGGCGCTGTACAGTTGGGTCAGGACCCGAACAAGGGGGAAATGGTCAGGGTGAGGGGAGAGAAGGGAGGGGGTAGAGAGTCGAGAGGGGAGCTGAAGGCACGGTCAAAGAGGAAGGTCTTGAGACCGGCCTTGAAGGAGGAAAGGGAGGAAGCAAGGTGAAGGCATTGGGGGATGGAGTTCCAGAGCCTAGGGGCTGAGAGGCTGAAGGCCCGGCCACCGATGGTAGTGCGGTTGGGGCGGGGGATGTGGAGCAGACCGGAGCCAGAGGAACGGAGGGTACGGGCAGGTAGGGGGATAGTAGGTCGGAGAGGTAGGAGGGAGCAAGGCCGTGAATGGCCTTGTAGGTGACAAACAACACTGTTTGAAAAGAGTTAGGGAGTTTCTCCCACTTTCCTGGTTAACAATCCCTCAAATAAAATGAGCTATTCACTTCATGGCAGTTTGTGAGACATTTGTGGGGAAATTTGGCTGCTGCGTTCACCCACAAGTAGTCACTCCACTTCATAGTAAATCCTGAGAAACATCCTCCCGATCTGAAAGGCAGAGTATAAAATTCAAAGATTATTTATCCCAATGGCATTCTCCACATGTGTCTATTGTGTCACATAAATTACAATGTTTTTAAACTTTCAAATTGATTCCTTTATCCCTTTAAAGTACCTGATTTCAGAATTGATAGTACCAATCAGTAGTGCACTTACATTACTTAACGTTTTACAGTATCAATAATATCAGGACACATCAACGGTATTGAAATGAGCAATCCATCCATGTATGGAAATTGCTGTAAGAATCCCCATTTTCCCAATGTGGCAGACAGCATTGGTTTTAATGCTGATTATAATCCAGTTTTCCACAGCATCTTGTGGGGTAGAGTCAGGATTGTAGAATTGTGTATCAATGGAAATGGGGATTTATTACTAAGAATGGGGGAATTTTAATTAAAAGTTTTCTAGACAAAATTCCTACTATTGTCTGCCTGGGGTGACTAACTGAGCTTTGCAGCAATGTTTATTAACACATGTCATTTTTATTCCAGCCCATTTAGATTCAAAAATATTCATATTTGTTGTAAAAATGTCAAACTATTTTTCTGTAATTCACTGTAGTGTACTTTTTTATTGTACTTGTGGTCCAATGCTTACACTGGTTGAAATGCATTTATACAAATCATGCCAAAGCACATCACTGCCCTGTTTCACTAAACTGTTTTATTTTGTCTTTGATAGCTGCCAGGACTGTTTGACGGCTGCTACTTCTATTTCATGGGCAGCTTTAAAATTCATGTCAAAGAAGACCTTGTGGACTTGGTAAAAGTTGGTGGTGGCCAGGTCCTTGCCCGACAGCCCAAGCCAGATAGTGATGTGACTCAGAGCATCAACACTGTAGCCTACCACGCTCATCCTGGCTCAGATCAGTCATTCTGTACTCAGTACATCATTTACGACAAAGACAGCAACTTTATACCAGAGAAAGTAAGACTGGGCAAAGTATGGTCTACATGTTCTACATGGCTCATTGACTGTGTGAAGTCATTTGAGCTGCTTTCAGTTACTAATCAAGGCACAAAATAGTTGTCTGTATATGTAATTGCTTCAATGCATAAAATGAAGAGCATAAACAATGTGGTTCTTTTTGCTATTTGATAAAATTATGTGAAGTATTGTAAAGCGAGATCTTAGGTAAAATCCAACTAATGAGTATTTGATTCGTTCTAAGAAATAACTCCTTTTTTGCTAACTAGACTAAACGATCATTATGATAATTACTGCAGATGCTGGAAATCTGAACTTTGTTTTTCAGATTTTAAACAATCATTATTCCAGATTGAACTAAGTTTGGGGAAAAGAAAGTCTGCATTACTTTTATGTTCAAGATCATTAACATTCACATTGATATAAATACTTGTATTTGTCTCTATTTTTCGTTCCATAAGTTGCAGATGGATATATAATTAACCGTTTGTTTCCTATTTTGTGGATTATAAAATCATGAATCTTGTAAGCTACATCCAAGGTTTCAGAAGAAAGTTGGGTTAAAAATGTTCTTTTTCAGAAGAAAATCAAACCTTTGAAGTTGTTGCATTAATTTGTGTAGTCTAAGGACAGTTAGGTGTGAGGAAAGAGAATAGCAGTACATTGTTTTTTACTAGTTGGACACATACACCTACAGAATAAGATGACTTAGCCTTTGCTTAAGATGGTCAGGACAGTGGTAAATCTACCAAATTCAGTGAGAAAACTGTCAGGAGATGATTTAGTGGTGATGGAGAGAATATGCATTGTCTCTGAAAGTTACCTCCGTGACAATATCTTGGCCTCGGGTCTAATTTCTGGGGATATGTGTAGTACTGAATCCTGCATGTCCCCAGATGTGTCTCATTCTGACTTAACGGAAATCGCTTTGGATGCTAATTTGATTTGGGAATTGGATTGCAGCTAAAGGAGTTTCCCATCAATCAACAGGAGATGGAGGTCCAAGCAGAGTTCCAATAAGTCATGCGAAACACAGGTACATGCAAGATCCTATGTTTATGAATCATTTCATGAACCTCTGAAAATTAGATCCTGTTATTACATTTGCAGACAAGTGACAAGAGTGCATGGAGCCGTTTCAGAAATACTTTTGCTCTTTTCCATTCTTCAGGCCCACTGATCCATTAATTCAGAGCAAGGTGTAAATGTAAGTCCTATCCATCAGTCAATGTTCAATTTTGCTGAAGGCCATTGGTTGAATATATATGCAATATTTTAAATAAATGTTGGTGTTTATATAGTGAAGAATAGGACGTTGTGATTAAGGGGTCTCGAGTGTTAAGTGGAGCAGTGTTCTGTAGAAATAAAACCTATGAAATGGTGCCTGGAGCCAGCATTAACAGAAGTGGATAGTGTCTATCAGGCATCTTTCCAACTTCGTACACTGGCCGACAGGCACAAGAACCGTGAAATGTTAATATGTGACCTGCAGTTTTTAAACTCCAAATGTTTGCTGCAAGGTAAGCACAAATTTGAACTGTTCTACCCACCAGCTGGACCTCAGAGACTGACTTGACTGGCAGTGTGACCATAAACAAATCTGATTTTAAACCTCACCTCAAGAATCTGTGTTTGAATCCTCCCTCTTACCCTCCATTCTAGGTTGAGGAGGGTTAGTTTAGAAGAATGTCTGGCAGGCTGTATTCAGTTCATTCCTTTTTTCTGTATGCTGTTTCTGTCAGACAGCATATTGAATTGGAAAGTTGCCCAATAAGCATTGCTCATTCTGTTAATGCTGCCTGGCAGGCAGTGTTTCACGGCATTATACCTCGCTCCTAATTAACAGATCACTGCCTGAATTTTAGATTCTGTCAGTTTGCCATATGATACCAATCTTTCTAAAGGAAGATCTATACCTCAGCACCTGGGACAAAATGAAACATGGTCAGACTTACACCATAGGACCAATTCAAGCTGAAATGTAATCAATAACAGTTATTGATGTCAAACATTTTTGCCTAAACCACAGCATAACTTAAATCATACTGTTCAGATATATATAACAGTGCATGTTTATACATTTCCATCCCTCTCCTTATAGTCCAATATTGATGCAATTGTTAGACATTTTAATGTGGTTCAAAACTGGGCTGATGCTGATGTCATGGTGACATTGTCTAGACCAGCAATTATTGCAGTAGCAAATAAATATATCCCTCACCTGTCACTATTGTTTCTATAAGAACAGCAGTTGTTCCCAATCTAAACTTCTTATGGACCAGCAAGCTGTTTCCCTTACAGTTAACAGAATTTAGTCTTCAAGTCAAAACATACCTCCTTCAAAGAGATGCATACACAGTTTCTTATAAACCACATAATCTAGTAATTGCCCATGTTTTCTTACTCTTTGGCTTGTGTGTTTGTGCATAGTTAGAACAAAACTGTCATGATTGGATGACTTCAGTGTTTGACTAGGTATTCATGCTCTCTCTACAAATAGGATTCAAGAATATGCCTGTGCACATAGTAACTCATTAATTAGAAAAGATTGCAGTTTTTAGAGTCCTAAATAAATACAATCAAATTGTGCATTGTTTTAATATAAAAAGTAAAACAATTGTTTCGCAATCTTCGCAGTTTTTTGTGTAGCATGTATATTTCAGCATTTTGACCCATTTCTTGGTCTACCAGTTGGCTCACATTTCCTCGACATCTCAAAGCGCTTCACAGAATAGACTGTAAAGTGAATTGACTGTATACTTGTGGGCGAAATGTGGCAGCCAATTGCGCACAGCAGTGTCCCACAAACAGTCGTGGATTGAAAATGACCAATTATTGTTTTGTTTTGGAGGGAGTATTATTAGGCGTGTGGAGTAAGGAAACTTGCCCAAGGTTTCGCCCTGTTTGGAATTGAACCCAGCTGTCTCGCTTGCAAGGCGAGTGCTCTAACCACTGAGCTACAGGACTCCACTAATTTACTGCTCAAAAGGTGGCTATGTTATCTATATCTCTTGAAAGTTCACTGTTGAATTGTTCCTTACATTTGTTAATTTGTTTTGAATTGAGGTTTAATGACTGAGGGACTAATTGAAGAATGTATCATACCAATTTTTAAAATGATAATTTGCAAACTACAATGCTGGCCAATTTGTTTTTGGAAATTTTTTTGAATGTTTATGAGCTGCATGCTTTGTGAATTATTAATATTTGACCAATATTTAGTGTTAGTGCACAATATTAAAACTTTGTCCAAGTTTGTAAAGTGTTTTCGTGCAGGAACAAAAGATGTTTTTGAGTGTGAACACAAGACTATTTAGAGTTATTGCACCATAAGGCTGTTTCACCATCTTGGTGTATAATACCCAGTTGTTTTCTATACTTACAGCTCTTATGAAACTGTGGCCTGGATGTATGATAGACAGTGTTGTTGATTACTTATGGGAAACTACCCTTATCATGTTTTTTTAAAAAAAACCTAAATGTATTGTGAATATCTGCCAACAAAGAATAAAGATCTTCAAACAAAATTGGATGTTTGTGCTGTTATCAAGACTCTTTCCTACGCAACTACATGAATTTGAAGGTCCTGTTCTAAAATCCGGTAGATAATACACAATGTAATACACAGCATACAAATATCATGTACCACACTCTTGATCAGTTGATTTGACATTGACTTTTCCAGAGTGTCAAGTCAGCCAAATAGCTTTTGTGTGACATATAACTTGACTGAAGTCACCCACATGTCACAGCCAATTCATGTCTTCAGCAGCTACAAGTTCTATGAAAGTCTGGCGAGAAATTTGTCTATAAGTTCTTGTCTGTCACAGCTCAACCAGTCCTGAGGGATGATGTTGGGGACAGAATGGCCCATATTCTTTTGTTTCTTGGTATGCCATTTAATAGTTATCACCTTCACATCTGAAATGCGACCTTCTGGTGATGCTCCTTTTCAAAATAAACTTTTTCATAGATAAGGTGAGTAGATATGATTGATAGTTAAAGACAGAACTGGTATTTTGTTTTGATCGTTTCTCCCTTTTACAATCGTTCACTCTGGCCATTTAGTACAGGCACATTTGTTATTAGTGGCATATGTGAAGTTAGCAGTAAGCACACAACGCACACAAAGATGAATGTGAACTTGCACACCATCAACAAAGTAACTATTTTTACTCCTACCTCTTGAGACATCGCTGGTTCATCCTAAAAGGGGGAGAAGGAACACATTTTCCATCCTGAATAAGTTTTGCAGCTGTTTACTTGAGGTAATGAGACAAATCTCATCCCATATTGAATTTGGTAACTACCCGAGAGATTTCACCAATAGTGTTGACAGAAATCTCCAGTTTGTTTAAATTCTCTTCACACATGGCTAATTTCATCAGTTACAATCCAGAAGCTTAGTTTAATTACTGTTTATTTTTCCCTGTAGCTGTGAATAATGCATGTTTTATGAGTATTTTAAAAATGAATTTTTAACTTTGTGTTAAATGTAGTTGCTTTGGAAATCAGATTCATTTAGACTTGCTTTGAGGTACTAATTATGAGAGTAATTAACACAAGGAGTTTGGTGGCCCTCACGTTCTGTTGCTGTCAGTGAATGGCTTCCATGCAGTGTAAGCTTACTCAAAGCTTCAGGGCCCAACCATTGCTCTGCACTTATTTTCTCATGTACAGGCTGAAACTAATACATCAGTAACATTTTGCCTTGTATAGTCATTCTACCTACTGTCAATATTTGCCCCTTAATAGAGGTCAACAGCCAGAATATAGCAATAAACAAAAGACAAAATACTGCAGATGCTGGAAATCTGAAATAAAAACAGAAGTCGCTGGGAACACTCAGCAGGTCAGGCAGCATCTATGGAGAGAGGAAAGTGAGTTAACATTTCAGTTCAATGACCTTTCGTCAGAACGGTAATGCTGTTTGTGCGCATTGCTGTGCACAAATTGGCTGCCTCAATACCTACAAAATAGTTACTGCACTTTTTAAAGCCTATGAAGTACAAGGATTATTATAAGCAAGTAATCCTTTTCATTGTCGATTCTTGGGAGCTTGCAGTCTCCCCTGTACATTTTGATGACAGCCTAGTCTTTAGTGTGTCAGAGCTCATTTCCATTAATGTTTGCTATTGGTCAATTTAATATACATTACACATTTGTTTCCCCATTTGTCACCCTTGTAAATAATTCTTTACCAGTTTTATCAAATGCAAAGTTTATTATTCATGTTCACCTAACTTATGAGCTGACGGCTTGTCATTCTACTGGGCCTAAAAACATAGCGGTGATCAATCCTACCACTTAACCTGTTATACAGCCCACAATGAAGTTTGACTTGATTCTAACAATCTGTTGCCAAGCACCTCGCCTTGGAGCGGAGGCAGCTCAGATCCAAGGAGACCCGGCTTACCTTTGATCCCCCTCCTCCAACTCCAGGAGGATAGTATGTTTGATTTCAGCTGGTGAATTAATGATGTTCCACCCAGAGCTATTTAATATGGTTTACAAATATATGGTTAGCATTTACTGAATAGGCGAGTGACACCTAGAGACAGAACATCAATACTGCATACCATTCCTTTCGTTTTATTGGCAGGTTGTCAGATTCGGACACTTGGATCCTTTCCAAACTCAATAATTGGAATCACAACCATCCAGTATACACAGCTAGATATTATGGTTGTACATACAAAACAGGTGGTTTCCTTCCAACCTGAACAGTTTCTTGACTGCAGCAACACATCACATATTCTTGAGAATTACCCAGAGATCTATAAAAAGTTAGGCAATACACAGGAATACTGTCTCTTACACTATGCACAGAAGCCTAGGATTAGATTTCTTAGTAGTTCAGGTCACATTAATAGTTTTTCTTTTCTGCCAAATTACAAATGACAGACTTGTATAGAAACTACTCTCTTTATAGCTGCAGTGGCCTTTGAATGGTGGGTGGTACAGTTAGTGGACCCAGGCATTTTCCCTTTTTCCCTTTTTGGTTGAACTGGTGGTTCTTGAATCAGACTCATGACCTCATTTTATTATCACTACCAGCGACAGAAGACAAATGATTTACTGCTGACACTCGTTAAATTGCAGAAAATCAGGTAAATTTCAGCACTTCATTTGCTGTTGATGTGCTCTTTGCAAACTCACCGGGTGATTTTGTGTGCTCCACTCACCATCTTGAACACTGGGCCAATCAACGAGACTTGTTTTAGTGCCTTCCAAGTGTGGCATTATGGCTCTGCCTAGCTTGAGAAGGGTCCTTGAAGGTATCATTTGGATACACATTAATATCTGTTTAATAACAACGTGCATTTGATATGCAAGTTGGTCTGTTTTGAGATCTGAAATCCTTGTATCAAAAAACTACCTGTTTCATTTCTTATATTTGGTTCAAACACAAACTTATAAGACAGTAAGAAAATAAATTTAATGCCCTTTGTGAGGCACTCATCCTGTAATAAGATGCTATGAAAATTAGTCAGTATAGATACCTTTATTACAATTTGCCAACTTAATTCTTTTACACTTCTATCTGGTTGACATTACATAAAAATTATCCAGTGACACAGAATAGGGCGACTCATACTGAAACTATTTCAGTCTACGGTAATTGTATTGTACATACAGTCAATGTATTATACACACAGATTAAATTTTAATATTTCAAAGTGTTGGAAATTCAGGTTTATCCAAGATCGAGGTCAGTCTTATTCCTGGGGTACTGAAAGAATGAAGAAAAAGGAGTCGTGCTCGAGAGAACAAAGCTCCAGTTAGGGTGCATGTTGCGTAGTCTCTGGCATCAATTATATAAAAAATGAGAAAATAGCATGGTGTGTAGAGGAGAGCTCCCCTGAAATTAAGTGTCCATCTAATTTGCTTTTAAACATCGAGGATGGGTAGAGACAAAGTAAGCACCAAAACATCCCAAGAAGTGCTACTGTAAATAGTATTATCGTGCTCTTCAGAGTGCTTAACAGTGTTTTAGTTTGAGTTATCTTTTGAAACATTCACTAAATGCGAGTGCCTGCTACTCTCCCTCGGTATCCATTATTCTGTGAATACATGCATCTCCAAAGGACTATATCTAAAATCTTAATTTTTGCAGTACTGATGGCAATTCTATATCATTGATTTGGCCATTATTTAAAAAGAAATTCCCTCACGCAGCATGTCACCTATTATTACAGGAATAATTCCACTGAGGTGTGGAGTAACTATTAATGTAATAAAACATTACATTATGAAAACTAAAAATAGTAATAGATTCATTGCTTGCTGTCTATTCACATCCTGGCACACATAAAGACTTGAGATTGGGTGCTAAAATGTGTGCAAATGCACTTGGGAGTAATTAATAGAGTAGCATTTTTCATTTGAATGAAACAAGTCTCTAAAATGTCATTATAACACAATGTTTAAGATTCCTGACCAATATAGTGCTTAACTTCAGAAATTAAAAGAATTCAGTAATCTAATATTTCTGGTGTTGGTCTGAGAACAGCTAAGAAGCAAGTGGGTTAGCTAAATATCAGTAATCCCCGACAGGACTGAAACTATAAGATTAAAGAAATAGACAAACCTGTACAATATGGCTAAATTAAGCACGCGAAGAGCACTATATAAATCCAAAAATGCAAGTTGTTGGTTTATAACTTATTATTTAAGCACTGAAGGAACAACAATGCCTTGTGATCACATCAATGCATTTTATTTTATAATGGATCACCCTGGAGCCTAATTCCCTTCGGTACGTTGCTCGAGTTCCCATTATTCGTTAAGCACAGCTAGAACCAGAGAGACGTCAGGCCCAGAAAAAGGCCATTCGGTCCAACTTTCTGAAAGGGCTATCAATTTAGTCCCATTCTCCTGCCTTTTCCCCCTTTAATGTTGGCAGATCACAACTGAACCCAATGCTGTGGTTACCTGATAGCCTTTCTGTAGAATTTTTCAGCAACAATCCTGAACTATTTTCTTCCACTCTGACCTAGGTGCGCTGAGGTGAGTTGTACAACCCACCTGCTGGTTTGGCTGATTAGTTAACATACTGATTCAAACAAGAAACATAGTGGTCTGTAATGCATAGTGATACACCAATTCTCCACTTTTCCCTTCTGTTGGCATTGGTACAGTTTGCGATTATGCCTAGTAGTTATTGGTGGTCTGGTGAATAATTAAAAAGAGTGAGTAGATTTGGTGCAACTACATAATTCAGTTTTATCCTCTGGTATCAGGCTGTGGAGTGCAAGTTATGAATTTAACATCTGCTCAGCACTTACTGTACATCCAGTACTTCTGCTGTCCCCCCAAAAAAAACATCTGCCAGGTTTCTTGAGGAGGGTGAGCTTTCAGAAAGATGAAGATGATGCTGTCAAATTCTACTGATGTTGTCCTGGAACCAAAGCCCCAGCAGCCACAAACGAACGGGATGATTAAACATCTGGCTGGAGAAATTAGCACAAACTACAGAAGGAAAAAGAACAAATGATGAAATGTTGACTTAAATTCACCAGCATAAAACTGATTGATTAACATTAAGATTTTTTTTACAACTTGCCCACATGTTTTTTTAAAATTGGATAAATGTATTATTATCTGTACAAACACCAAAGCTTTGTTCACAATCCTACATGTTGCTATTTCAAACTAGTGAAAAAGAGCCGTACAGTATACTGCTCTGCTTCTATTTTTCTGAAATTCCCCACACAATAAGGAACTTGGCATAATTACAGTATTAGTTATGTGATGTAGCCTCTTGTCTGTTTTGTCCCAGTCATCCCTGCATTCATGTTCACTCACCAATTTAGCCAATTGTAGAGAGAGGATCGAGTTTCCGAAGTTAGTTAGCATATATTTCAAACTTTATACAACCATATTTAAGCCAAGTTGCCTTTATAAGAGTATTCTTTCCCTTTTCCAACCCTGAAAAGATGGTTGCATGGTGGTGTATGGTCCCATTTTTGTCAGAGGTCCGTATTACTTGTCCCCAGGTCGCCATTGAAAATAGAGCATGAGCTATTGCGCTCAAGCCCAGAGGCTCTCGGGTTAATTTGTAGCACCTACCTATGGAGATCAGCTAACTCAGCAGAGACAGGGAATCAAACCTGCAACCTTTTTGGTCCAATGGCTTAGTACTACATGGGCTGGTGACTTCATCCACTTGGCCATCAAAGGACCCTTGAGTCAAGCTTTTATTACCACTGACAACCTTAAGTCAACACATTTAATCTTTTTTATACATGACAGAATTTGCAATATAACACAAGTGGTTAAGCTTTACTGATCCATCATAATTAAATTATAATAAAACACCTTTTGCATCATGAAGCAATACAAATTATTTTTTCTGACATTGCCCGTTAACCTATGGAAATGGTTTCCATGACCTTCATGTTCTGTACATTTCAGCTCAAACACTGGCATTGAAAAAATATATACTGTAGTAGCAAAGCTATTCAACTATCAGAATAGCTTACAGTAATGTTGACTCAATTATTAACACATTAGAAGCATTTTCATTAGTCTGTCAATTTTATTCCTTCTAATTTTCCTTCTGTGCTTGTTCTTTTAATATTTTTCCTACATTCTCATTTTTACTCTTGTTTCTTTCTGCTGATTACATTTATTATAAACCTCTCTCTTCACTCAACAACACCCAGATAACTAATCTGTTCCACGCTCCTTGAAGGCTTAATCTAATTATGCACAAATCTATTTGTGTTATTTTGTATTACTCTGTTCTGAATGGACAGTTGAGAAAAGCTCCCATTAGCAACCTTTTCATGGAGGAAACTATTTATAAATTTAGCCTGAGCCATGTCATTCTTCCAGATGACTATATTAACATATTAATGAAAGGAGCAACAAATAAGGAATGTCGGTAAGATGTGGGTTAGGAGGCTTAATAGACAATATGCTATGTGGTTTCTTTTATGAACATGAAAAAGTAACACAACTGGACTGCAGGAGTCAGGGTTACCATTTAGTCAAGTAACCATGTTAAATAACAAGAAATAATTCTTGGATTTCAAAATATATTAAGCATTTAACTACATTCAGTAGAATATAAAAATATTAGGATGTGAATTTACAAGTTATGTGCATTTATATCAATACAAAACTTATGTAAAATGCTGAAGTTTTTCTTTAAACAGTTTAACACATGTAAAAACAATTTTTTTAATTCAGATAATGTACCTTGCATTCGCTGCTGAGGTTTGGTAGGATCGATTACTTACAAGGCCCTTGATATCCTGTGCCCACAACCTCTGTAGACTGACTTTCACAGGCATGAGTGAATCCTGGAGATGCAAGAGAACGATTTCTGAACAGTGTAGTAAGCAGATGTGATCCACCAACCTTGCCCAGCTGAAATGTATAATGTCATGTAATACTGTCATGTCATTGTGCATCCAAGCGATAGACTGCACAGCTTCATTGAGATCCCGAATAGCTTGTTGAATACCTTTCTCTTGAGTCTGCGAGTCATCTGTGCAAAGCGAGAGACTTGGGTTCAATTCCTGGCAGGGTGAAACCTTGGGTAAGTTTCCTTACTCCACACGTCTGATAATAATCACTCAAAAAAAAAAAAAATTGGTCATTTCAATCCACGACTGTTTGTGGGAAACTGCTGTGCGCATTTGGCTGCCACATTTCGCACACAAAATATGCAGTCAATTCACTTTACAGTATATTCTGTGAAGTGCTTTGAGAGACATCTAGAAGACGTGAAAAGCACTATATCAAATGTAAGGATTATTATTTATTCTTCCCTCCAGCTTCCAATTAATCCTCCAAGAAAGTGACAGTCTTGAGGACTGATGCTTCATGTGTACAGTGCAGTTTGATAATAATGAGCTCAATTTAGCTGCACATTCTATATTTATCACATTGAATGCACTGCAGGCACTTGCCAAGCAATGCCATTCTCAATGGCAAGGTCTGTGAGGCGAGACACCGGATTCCCAGCTCGTGGATTGCCACCTTCAGCTCCAACCTTTTAACTGAACAAAAATGTCAAGAGTAGTCAATATCCCACTAGCTAGAAGTTGATGGCCACAATTCACAAGTTCAATACCCGGGCCAGGCTTCACTGAATGTGGCAGTCAAGAATGGCGTGGGGGGAGGATTTACTTCCTGCCATATTGTGATAAATATCAAATGCACCTCCAATGACTACATTGTGTAATTACGATAGGAAATGGCTTTACCCAAGCACAAGCTCCAAATGCACTACACATACGGGCACCCGGAGTGCACAGAGTTAAAGCAAGGAAAG
Source organism: Callorhinchus milii (assembly GCF_018977255.1). Lineage (NCBI taxonomy): Eukaryota > Metazoa > Chordata > Chondrichthyes > Chimaeriformes > Callorhinchidae > Callorhinchus > Callorhinchus milii. The sequence goes on along the minus strand of NW_024704747.1, from coordinate 21,062,284 downwards.
AATTGTCATGATGGTAGAGGTATCTTTCAAATTATTATATAGATTTTTTTAAAGTACACATCATTTGGAGTCATTTCAATTGAGGGTAGCAAACTGCTGGAAAGCTCTAAAGTGATAAGATGGTAATTTAAACATCTATTGTAAAATGACTAAGTTACATTACATTCACTTGTTAATCACACAATATTTAAGTGCACAATATCTCCCATTTAGAGAAAGTACCAATTAATATCTACATGCAGCCTAATAGGACATATGGAACATCAGGAGCTATAGCAAGAGTTGTTCTGGTTGCTTGCCTTTACAACCAGTTTTTAATATATGTGGGCAACATATCCTGCAGTTTACAGGACTAAGGCTCCAGCAACATTCAAATTATCTAAGACTATTTATACTACATATTTGATGGTGAGTTGCTGTCAAAAGCATTGCAAACGTGCAGTATAAATGCAGCTTTGTTATAATAATAATAATCCTTATATTTGAATTTGGGACTTTGCATGTTGAAAGGACATCTCAAAACTCTTCACAAGTGACTATTTTGTAGGCAAACACATTAGCCAATTTGCATACAACATTGTCCATAAATAGCCTTGAAGTGAATGACCAATTTTATCTGGGAAGATGTTGACCAGGACGCAGGACATACTCCTTTGTTTGAATGGTGTCGTGGGATCTTTAATGTCCACTGAACAGGCAGATGGGACCTTGGTTTAATGTCTCATCCGAATGAAGGCACCTCCAACTTTAGTCGCCCCAGAACTGTATTGAAGAGTTAGGCTAGACTGACTGTAACTAGGCTAAGACATGGTGCTTGAACTCACAACCTTCTGAATCAGAAGTGAGAGTGCCATCAATTGAGGCAGGCTGATACATTGTTCTGTAGAGAGAAAGTCCTACAAATAAATAACATACCTGAATGCTAATCCACCCATAAATAATTATTCTTTTTGAAACAACTGTCTAGAAATGCCACAGCTTATATTTTAGCACACAGTAAATGTAATGCCGTCGTGTATTTTTTGAAATATAAACAATTGAAAAGAAAATATTGGTGTTAAAAAAGTACAGGAATAGAGACTGCATAATATTCTGTTCAAAATGGATCTTCTGTATTGCAGAATGCCTCACACTTTGTTTCTGTTGCCCACAAAAGAATAGGTCTCCTGTTTTAGGCTTGAAAGCAAGGTTGTGAATCTAAAAGTTATTTGTGGTTATACTGGTGCGCATCATTCAATAAATAATCAGACAAGCTGCTAAACACTGTAAAACACGATACACAATGGTCAATCTCCCAACAAGTTGGCAACAAAGCAGATGAACACAAAGAAATGTAATACACCAGTGTTGAACTCCTGATAAATAAGCAATCTAGTCTCTAAAAGAAGCAGAGGGGAGGTGAGAAGAAATGTTTTCACGCAGCGAGTTGTTCGAATCTGGAACGTATTGCCTGAAAGGGTGGTGGAGGCCGATTCGATAACTACTTTTAAAAACGCGCTGGACGGGTATTTGAGGGTTTGCAGGGTTATGGGGAAAGGGCTGGGGAGTGGGATTGACATTAATTGCTCTATTCAAAGAGCCGGCACAAACTCGATGGGCCGAATGGCCTCTTTTTGTGCTGTACAATTCTATGATTCTACGAAATGTTTTATCTGGGTAAACTTAATAGACCAATTCAGTCAGAGAGCTGCTGAACATGAGAAATTACCATCGAGTTGACGAAAAGTGTAGGGCGATGTTGTGCTTATCTAAAAAGTCTGCAGCCAATAATCAGGGTGGAACCTTTTATAGGTTTAACTTGATCCTCTCTACAACAATATGTTGATGTTTAATAACGAAAATAAACAGTGGTGAATACGTCATGACATATGTGTGACTGACTTCAGAAATCCACAAGAAGATCCATTGTTCTACATCTGGTGAATACAAACTGAGAGGTATGTGGTTTCGAGTTATGTCAGACCACAGGCTGGTGTCAAGGAGACTAGGAAGGAAGATTGAAGTGATATAACCAAAAGCCTAGGACCAGGTCATGTCAAATCCATCTTTTTAGCTGAAGAAGGATGAGTGATTCAGAGGTACCCAAACAGAGAACAATTAAAATGAGACATGGATTTACAACTCCCCCTAAACATTCAACCCTAGACATCTCACTCAAACAAACCTACACTCGTTGGATGACTAACAACCAACTATTGTCCATCTTCCTTGGTTGGAGGTAGGTGGGTCTCCTCAGGGCTGAACTGGCTCCAAGGTGACATACCTGGTAATCTTAATTCAGTCGATCCTCTTTGACGGTCTTGATAGTTTGGTTCCTGAGTCAAGTGGGTCACAGAACTCCAAGGCAGTGTTGATGACACACCAGCCTGCCTTGATCTTCAGCATGACTAAGGGGAGCAGACAGGACACTGGAGGCAGGGTTTTCTTCCCCACTCAGCTCCTGTTTAACCCTGCAAACCAAAACCCTAATGGTAGGATGGCCCTAATTGGACAAGCAGCGTAGCAAGACATTGTAACACAAAGCAATATTTAGCATTTCACACAACTAAACTAAATAGATTGTAATTAATAAAATATATTTATCATTATGTATGTCAGCTGATGAATGTTGTATGAGTAGTCAGGTTTGTTTTTAAACAGATTATCCTTCACCTCCTGAATTGAATGCAGTTTTAAGTGTACAATGAAGGTGTTACTTCAAACCTGTTTGAAAGAAAGACAATTGCAACATATTATGCAGAATTTCACAATTTATATTTAACAAAATAATATATTTTAGAATATATGCTTATTTGCCACACTAAATACAGTTCAGTTGTAATTCCACATAGTCATTTTTTTACATTATAATATTGTCATTTAGTTTCAGGCACACAAATAGTGTATCAGACTAAAAATTGAACAGTCTTGGAATATGACAGCTTCCCTCCGTCCAGTTGATCAAATTGAATGTATATAAAGCACAGAGCAAAGTGCAGAAGACCACAGGTGAACTAAATTCAGATATTCTAAAAGTACAATGTTTGCCTGCAAACAGCTTCTAATGTTAAGTGGAAACAGGCAGTGTAATAAAGGACCAGGAAATCCCTTCAGATGACACAAGAAGCAGGTTCAACTAATTTAGAAACTGTAAAACCAAAAATATCGGTAATTGGCAGTCAAAAACCTTGTTTAACTTTCAACCAAAATGCACCCACGGATAGAATAATTAATCAACAATCTAAAAAAATATTGGTTCATGAAACAGTGCTTGCCTTAGAAATCTAGATCTTCCTTTGGCTGTTGCAATATGTAGAGCTAGGCAATATTTTTGGCTTTACAGCATTCTATGCTGCTGCTTTGCTGGCAGTTATGGTAAGTACAACAGCTGGGCTGGTCCAGTTCAGAGGCGATCACATTCACGTTTCACACAAGTGGCTTGTCTTTCAGTCTTCCACCAGTCTCCATTCTGTGAGCAGTGACATATAGTGCACTCGTCCACCTTTACTTCCTTCCCTGCTGGAATGATTGTGGAACCTGCAAAACAGTTTGGACCTGAAACAATATCAACACAGAGAATTAGTGAGAACTCCAAGCCCCAAATCCTTAAATGATATAAAAAAAGCTTAAATGGGCATTTCTACATCACCCATCTTTCTGTTTAAAGTGCTTCACATTTTTACATATAGAACATTTCAGACAGTAGGGTAAATTGTTTTAATATGAATGCAATTACACAATAGAAGAGGAGCACTTTGGAGCTACATGAACTAGTCTGTCAAATCCTGAAGGTGATCGTGATCAACTGACTATCTTTTATCTTTGCATAGTTAGCTAGATGTCAGTTTCAACCTTAATCACAATTTTTTTGGAAAATAGCTGCAGGATTAACTGAGGTCCTGACATCTGCTAAGAAGATGAAATAATAGGCCTGTTGCTAAGTTAAGGGTGACAGAGGGAAACTGGGCATTGGAATAGACTGCAGTCAAGTGCAACTGGATGAGTTGAAGCATTTAAAAGAGAACTGGATCAATATAACCTTCAGCAGGAATACACAAGTATGGGTTTGGGACAGGACTTGAAGAATGAAGCAAATCCAGGCACTGTTTTCATTTCTCCATTCCTATGTTCTTATAAAGACCTCATCTTCCATCTAGAAAAATCTAACTATAAACTGTTCCCTGAGCTTCTATCAATTTCCACATCATTTTTTTTAAAAAGTAAAAACTGCATTTTAAAATATTTATTATGCAGTTGTTCTGAATAAAATAACAGTACAGGCACACAAGGAGGTCTCTCCCTATGTTGTTGCCAGATTTGAATAGTTAACAGGATGTTTAAAATAACCTCATAAAAGCACATTAAATAATTCTTAGCGGTGAAGATTTTTAGTTGTATGCCTGTGGGACCATGGAGTCTAATTAGTAATATTCAGAAATTAGCTTTGTAGCATTAATTACAACTAATGGCGTACAGCATTCCAGTTCAAAAACAATTATGAATCCCAAACTGGTAAGATTCCAGGCAGGGTCAGCAAACAATATCCAGATTGTGAATATCACAAATTATAGCCAATTATCAGCATTATACACACACCCTTTCCTTCCCCCGACGTCCCATGCAGGGAATAAAATGACATTTTGCCCTAACTCAGATCAGCAGCCTTCAACAAGTTTTATCTGCAGTTTTTGCTCCAATGCATCAACAACAACAAAATTACATTTGTATTGCGCCTTTCACATCGGGAGGATGACCCAATGGATGGACAATCAATGCTTCAGAGTGTTCAGAAACTGAACGATAATTTGTATTTGGACCATTCATAATGCTTTCTTAAGCCAGCTACTTAAACTGTGCATTAGATTAAGGAAAATAAATTAGTATTACAAATATGTAACCATTCATGTTTACTGATTTTAATTTTATTCGGTTAGAACCACAAGTTGGCTTTGACTATCACTTGGCGTTCCATAGCAAACATTCGCATAGAAATGTTCTCACCACCTCTGAATGAACCTCTCTGGTTGTTGCTCTTTTACATTTGACTAACAACTTGAAATAAAATGCTAAATAACAATCATTACAGAATTTATTGATCATGAATGAATGCTGAACATAGCATTTCTTGGTAATCTGCATTAGACTGTTTGCAATTAACCTGCAGCAGCATTGTCAGAATGTTTAATCCCTTTATGTGAATGATATGACCCATCTAGCACACTTGTACATTCATTGCCAGCATAAAAAGCTGACCAAACTCGAATGCAAAACCCACACAAACTCTAAATAGTGCATGTTATAAATAAGAGTTACCAAGACAGTGAGTGATTGCATTCGGATGCTGGTTATACACCAATGAAACACTGCTCTGATGGTTTCCAATTTGAACTGAACCCACTGATTCGATTGGTGTCTTAGAATTCCTCTCAAATATGTATTATTTTGCTTTAATTAACATTGCATACTGTCTGTGGTTCAATACTGTCGCTCACACATTCTAACTGTGCTGTAAATATTAATTCTTATCAGAGTTGGGGAGTTGGGGAGTGCTACTGTACTTTTATGGCAAGGAATGAATAACTTAGCAAGTCAACGTGAGTGATGGTATTTTTCCCAAGGTAGCCCACAAAGCACCATCCCTGGTTAGGTATTCTATTTATTCTTTGGGCAGGCTGCTCCTCTTAAAACATTCTTACATGAACTATAGGCTCTGCTATTGATCTCTTCCTGTCAACATTGGTTCACGTGGAGGTTTTAGCTTGGATTGTTGGACCAAGTGTAAAACTGGTATGAACTACTTGGCCTCAGATTTAGACAAATAATTTTGCATTAGAATGTGGAGCACATTCCCAAGAGTTGCCAGGTAAGACAAATTACATTTATAGGAGAATTAGATGCACACTTTAAAAATAAGAGATGGTAAAAATAATAAATTAACAACGGAATATAGTACCAACAATGTTGAAATCTGTCAAAGAGCTTCACAGGTAATTATGTGTGTGTCTGTATTTGTAATCATATTAATAATAATCTTTGCATTTGATATAGCACCTTATCACCTCGTTGAGATGTCTCAAAGCTATTCACAGCATATACTGTAATGTTGATCGACTGTGTAATTTGTGGGCGAAAAGTGGCAGCCAGTTTACACAAAGCAAGGTTGCACAAATATTTCTGGAGGATTCTTGGCCCAATAAACTGAGAAAAAATCCTTTTTTTTCCCCAAATAGAGTCATGGGACCTTTAACTTCTACCAGAACAGGTGAACAGGACTTTAGGGGCTTGTTTGAAGGACAGTACCCCCTACTGTGGGACAACCTGGAGTAGGAGCTCAAGTTCCATCACGAGCTGAGAAACCTCTGTAACCTCTGCTGCAGGAGCCAGAGCAGTATCAGATGCTCAGGTAAAGTGGATTGTTTTATTGAACAGTGAGCAGCACGAAGACTCACTGGACCAAATGACTGTCTTTCCATACTGAACATTCTATTTCTATGATCTATCTGTACTAAAATCTCGGATAAATAAATTGTGCACGATTAAAATTTAAATAATTGACTTGACCAGAAAATGTTCATATATTTATACACATGCTAAAATGGGATAATACGTGATTTATAGTAAAAGGCTAGGTTTATAGGCTTATCAGTAGCAGTAGGAGAAAATGACATTTTGTTCAAACAACAATCAGTTTTAGCAGTGGACAGAATGTGAATGTCCACCATCTGTTTTGTCATTGAATTGAACCACTATCAAAACAGATTCAAGAATTCTTTTTTTTTAAAAAAAGGACAAGCACTTGTGAGACGTGAATGTCAACTAAATCAATACCACCAATGACATTCCTAAATTGCAGTGCAGCATTTATTTAAGCGAGCTTGTGAACCCTGAGCATCTCAAGTTTCGGATAAGAAAATTCGCATATTTGTGTTACTAAAACAAGGAGACATTGAGCAATGAAATCAATTATTTTCCTTAAAGTAAAACACAAGTAGGTTGTGGTTGGTATCTCTTGGGATGATGAGAAAGATGGACCGCAGTCGTGCTAACATCACATACTGATTGTGGCTTTCTTTCTTGTTACTGCTCCCAACATACAAACTATGAAGCCAACGTTGATGTCAGCTAGCTGTAAGATAAATGACACTGTTACCGAGATGTCAAGTATTACTTAACTTCCCATAGAAAATGCCAATATTTGGCATCAATTGACTTTATTTTAATCTCAAAGCACACTCTATCACTGCTAGAAAAGGTTCATAGATAGCTTCATGAACAAAATACAGAAGGATTCCAAATCAAAACCCTCTGTTTGAAATGAACACCGAGATCAAACATTGAAAGGAATCTCGTCATTGTGCAGGTGGAAGCTCGGTATTCCATCCAACCTTATTCGATATATTCATCAAAAGCGTATTGGAGCCATCAAGGGGGACAGATCTGGTGCACCTGTTCCAGATAGTTCTGACAACACTGCGGTGCTTCTGTTTGCAGATGATATAGAGATAGAGAAAACTAATGAAAAAGTGTTAGTTTAAATATCACCCAAAATCTAAAGGGGTGCCGTATATTCTCAGCACTAAGTTACCAACTATGCCACCTCAACTAAAATAGAAACCAAATGTGGCCAAATTATTTATTTTCAAACAATTCTACAATTGCGAGGTATTAAATCTAGGTAAAAATAGACAGAAACACAGAGAAAGAACATTGAAGAAAGGAATTTATGGGGCAGGTGTGTGAGCCAGAAAAGGTAACAATGTATTTATTTGCACCATTTCATAATTGCACTCTCCATTACTACGTGCAATAGCTACACATTGTGGCCTAATAAACTGAGCACTAAAACAGAAGTATAAGGGGTTATTTAAGCATCCAACTCAAGGTGTTCGAAAGAATGTGCTAAAAACATCTTTTGACAGTTAATTCAACTGCACCATTTACTTTGCCAAATCATTTTCATGGGACAGGATTTACAATGCTAGTTTATATTGCCACATTAGTAAGACAATCAGAACATATTTGCATGGTTCTTACAGTCTTAAAATTTATCAGAAGTTGAGGATGACCATCATTACCTTGTTCATGCAATGATGGGTGGTCACTGGCAAATTAAGTTATAGTATGAATAAACAATAGATACTACAAATGAGAAGTAAAAGTAGAATACATTGACATATTTATAATATGTTGAAAGAGACTTATAGAGAGTCTGTTGATTCTTCCCTCATTCTGTATGCTTGAGGCAACATTACCCAAGGCAAACAGGATGATACTTAACTACATAGTTAAATTCATTGAGGGTTTTTTGCCAGGACTCTGGCCTCATTTAAAACCAGCTCAATGCTGTGATGTGAGGACAGTGGGTGGATATTCTGGAGAGATGAGATCAGACAGCCTTTTCCATCTGAACCAATCCGGTAATCTTATGAAATCTCCAAAAGTCATAATGAAGCACTTCCGGTCAGGCTCACGTGGCAAATTGCATCTTTGCAACTTAAGGGGGTTGCCCTGGTCTACAGCAATGATGATATAGTGTTATAGGGATGAGATATATGAAGATTTCTTCAGCCTCAAAAAGGGACATCTCAGAAGGGATTTTATAAGGATGGACAAGTACTTAATAGGGTAGAGGGGCTAAATGATGAACACCATTTCAGATACGTAAAAGTAGCAGGACAAGCAAGCACTTATTCAGTTATTATTTATGAAGCATATTTTAGGGAAAATTCAATCATTTGTTTACACTATTGTGGTAGGACAATAGTGTAAACAATTCATTGAAAACAGCCATGAGGAATGAAGATGAATAACAAATACATCTGGAGAATTATTGGTCAGGACACTGGGAGAATCTCCCTTCACTATTTGAATAGTCTCAAAGGACACCTGAAAAAGCTGACAGAACCTAAGTTTAACATCTTGTCTAAAGGATAGCACGTCCAACAATGCAGCACTTAACTGGTCAGCCCAGATATCTAATCAACAGATGGAATGGGTCATCGGAAGGATGACTGAAGCCAAAGTTATTGGCCTAATTTAAGAAACAGCTTGATGCTCTCGTGGGAAAACATTATGGTTGGTATTATGGATGAGCTCAGTGAGCCAAATGGTCATCTTCGTTCACATCTCTCGTGACAAGTTAATATCGTATGGGAATATCGTATCAACCAATAAAAGGCTCAATTATTCTCCACATGTCGTGTGAGTTCAGATTTAATTTTACAGATTAGTTTTACCATCTGATTCAACAACAACTTGCACTTATATAGCGCCCTCCACGCAGGGTAGCGTCTCAGAGCGCTAACAGTGGCGGAGCCGGACTCTGAGGGGGAGGGGGGAGGTGGCAGAAAGCATGTCGAAGAGAAAAGTTTTCAGGCTGGACTTGAAAGAGGGGAGAAAAGGGGCAAGGCGACGGGATTGAGGGAATTTATCACATGCATTTACACAATACTTCATTGAGATTTAATGTTGGTGGAGTTTCAAACAGAAATGTATAACTAATGGATGAAACACAACAACAACAAATTACATTTGTATAGCGCCTTTCATGTCAGGAGGACGTCCCAAAGAGCTGTATCATGTCATAATCAATGCTACAACTTTTTTGTACTTCTGCTAATCTCAATAACTTAGCATAATGTTTTCAAAATGTACCCAAGTACCAAAAAAAAAGCCTTGGTCCCCTAAAAAGTAATTCACAAGAGAAAAAACATCTCTTTCCGTCGTATGTCAAATGCAGCAGTTACACTGATAGACCTATAACATATCCCAGTGGTGAAATGAAAATTGGGAAGTCTCTCAAGCACATTATCACTTGGATTACTAAAACATTTCTATAAACATACTAAAGATCTAAAGTGATATTATCAACCTAGGTCAGCAAAAAGCACATCAGTTAAGCAGATTTCATGTTTTATTTAACAGGCATCATTATAGTTTCGATACCTTTGAAACACATTATGAATTTTATTGTGACAACGGAAACAATTGTGAACATTGGATTTTCCCATTGAGATTGTAGACATAGAAAAGAGGGGGTGAAGCATTCCAGCAGGTGAGCCTGGAAGATTGTTCATGGAAAAAGGATTGCAGTAATTTCAAACACAACATGTGTCGAAGCCAAGTTCTATTGTGCAAGGGCTTTCCTTCCTGATCTCCTCAAGACAACCAGGAAATGGCCTCCTAAATTACCTCCTCGATTTCCCGAGTGCTCAAAATATACCAGTGTTTCGGATCCTTATTTATAAAGTTAGAAACGCTTCAGAATCACTCAGTGACAGAGTAGTAGCATTATTTTGAAGATCAGAATGTTAAGATAAATGGATTGCCATACTGCTAATTTTGGATCCAGAATACACGCTGAAATACTGTTTGAATCTGAAGTGTTTCTAACTTTATAAATAAAGCTCAACGTAATGGAGTTGAACATATCCAACTAATTAAAATACCAATAAAGTGGTGACTGGAGTGCAACTGGATAGCCTGGCTTTAAATCTCTGCATCTGGTTTCTGGAGTCCTGTAGCTCAGTGGTTAGAGCACTCGCTTTGCAAGTGAGAGACCTGAGTTCAATTCCAGGCAGAGGGCGAAACCTTGGGCAAGTTTCCTTACTCCACACAGAGCCTAATAATAATCCCTCCAAAAAACCAAAAAAAACAATAATTAAATTGGTCATTTTCGATCTGCGACTGTTTGTGGGACATTGCTGTGCGCAATCGGCTGCCGCGTTCGCCCACAAATATACAGTCAATTCACTTTACAGCGTGTGTTCTGTGAAGCGCTTTTGGGACGTCCTCCCGACGTGAAAAGGGCGATATCAAATGCAAGGATTATTATTATTATTATTATTATTATTATCATCAATAATATTATAAAACATATCAAATGCAAGGATTATTTATTATGTATTCTGCGTCACTAAGTACCGTCTGAAATGAAAACCACGGTGTGAGGATTACTGTAACAAGGAATTGTAAGAAGGCATCGTTGGCAGCTCCTTACCGTTCTTGCAAATAGGGCAACACTGTTCGGGTTCATAGACCGGGTTGACGCACTCGGGTACGGCGCAGTCCGCCACCACACAGTGAGCTTCACTGCTCGCCTCACACCGACACCACTCACAGGGAGACGGCTGGAACAACACAGGGATGTGGCTCAGTTGTGCAGACTGAGAGCACCAGAAAACACACTTAGGCATTGACGTTTGCAAACTGACTAATATCAGGGGGGGAGGGGTGGGGGTGGGGGGGAGGGGTGGGGGTGGGGGGGAGGGGTGGGGGTGGGGGAGAGGGGGTTAAAAAAAATAATCATTAAAAAAAATCAGTGGATGATTTAAGTGGTGCACTTAACAGTCTTGTGTCGGTTGGGGGAGATTTCTGGTGTTGGGGATGTGTGACTGACGGACTGACTGAGTGACTGAGTGATTGGGGGCGTTTTCGAGAAGAAATGAGTCGCATTCGAAGTGGTTGTGTCCGGTAAAGGGGTTCGGGAGGCGCTCAGTTTGTGTACTCCACCGAACACCTTTACGATTTGCGAATTCAATCAATTGAATAAAGCAAATGACATGGAATAGTCGCTGTGGATCTGAATTTATTTTTTAGTGCGTCTGTGTGTGTGTATGTGTATGTGTGTGTGTGTGTATGTGTGTGTGTGTGTGTATGTGTGTGTGTCTGTGTGTGTGTGTGTGTGTGTCTGTGTGTGTGTGTGTCTGTGTGTGTGTGTCTGTGTGTGTCTGTGTGTGTGTGTGTCTGTGTGTGTAAAAGTAAAACAAGCGCCCCCCCTTCCCCCCCCCCTCTCCCTCCTCTCCCCCCCCCTCTCTCCCCCCCTCCCCCCCCTCTCTCCCCCCCCCCCCCTCTCCCCCCCCCCCCTCCTCTCTCCCCCCCCTCCCCCCCCTCTCTCTCCCCCCCTCCCCCCCCTCTCTCCCCCCCCTCCCCCCCTCTCTCCCCCCCCCTCTCTCCCCCCCCTACCCCCCCCCTCTCTCTCCCCCCCCTCCCCCCCCCTCTCCCCCCCCCCCCCCCTCCTCTCCCCCCCCCCCCCCCCCCTCTCTCCCCCCCTCCCCCCCCCCCCCCCCCTCCCCCCCTCCCCCCCCCCCCCTCTCTCTCTCCCCGTGTACCTTGAACTCTTCCAACACTTTGTACGTTTCCCCGCGATACTCGCAAAAGTTTTTGACTTCCTTGCACTCGGGGCAGCAGCCGTTGTGCTCGATCTTCGTGCACTTGGGGTGGATTTGGGGACACTCGGGCTGGTCGCACACCGGCCCGTCCCCGGTGCACACGCACGGGCAGCTCGAGTGACCGGGGAAGAAGCGTTCGCCCAACGTGTACACGAAGCCGCTGTCGTCCACACAGCCTTTGCCGCGATAGTCGTCAAATTCCAGGTGGTCGGTGTTGGCCGCGGCCGTGGCCGTGTCGGGGCTGTCGTCTCCCGGGATGTCGTCCTCGTGGATCGCCGCCGAGGCCACCGGGACCGGGGCGAACAGCAGCACCAGCGGCGGCGGCAGCAGCAGCAGCAGCAGCACCGGGAGCAGCACCGGGAGCGGAGGCGGAGGCGGAGGGCGGAGGCGGAGGCGGCGGCGGAGCGCCGTGTGCACCGGAGGGGCCATAGTCCACAAGTGCCTCTGTGTTCGCCCCTCTCGGCTCCTTCCCATCCGACGCCGGAGAGAACCTGCGGAACGCGCGCACACATCACCACACACCGTACACACACCGTACACCATACACCGTACACACCACACACCATACACCATACACACACCATACACCACACACATCACCACACACACACTACACACCGTACACACACCACACACCATACACACACCACACACACCATACACATCACCACACACCACACACACCGTACACACACCACACACCGTACACACCACACACACACCACACACACACCACACACCGTACACACCGTACACACACCACACACACACCATACACACACCACACACACCATACACATCACCACACACCACACACACACCACACACCACACACACCGTACACACACCACACACCGTACACACCACACACACACCATACACACACCACACACCATACACACACCACACACCACACACACCGTACACCATACACACACCACACACACACCATACACACACCACACACACACCACACATCACCACACACACACACCATACACCATACACACACCACACACACACCATACACACACCACACACACACCGTACACACACCGTACACACACCACACACACACCATACACCATACACCATACACACACCATACACCATACACACATCATACACACACCACACACCACACACACACCACACACATCACCACACACCACACACACACCACACACATCACCACACACCGTACACACACCACACACATCACCACACACCACACACACACCACACACATCACCACACACACACCACACACATCACCACACACCGTACACACACCACACACCGTACACACACACACCACACACCGTACACACCATACACACACCACACACCGTACACACACCACACACACACCATACACACACCATACACCATACACACACCATACACCATACACACCATACACACATCATACACACACCATACACACCATACACACATCATACACACACCATACACACCATACACACATCATACACACACCATACACCATACACACACCATACACACACCACACACACACCACACACCACACACACACCATAAACACACCACACACACACCATACACCATACACACACCATACACACACCACACACACCACACACACCGTACACACACCACACACACACCATACACACACCATACACACATCATACACACACCACACACCATACACACACACACACACCATACACACACCATACACACACCACACACCATACACACACCATACACACACCACACACACACCATACACACACCATACACACACACACACACCATACACACACCATACATACACCACACCACACACACACCACACACCGTACACACACCACACACCATACACACACCATACACCACACACACCATACACACACCATACATACACCACACACACACCACACACCGTACACACACCATACACACACCACACACCATACACACACCACACACCACACACCATACACACACCACACACCGTACACACACCACACACCATACACACACCACACACCACACACCATACACACACCACACACCACACACCATACACACACCACACACCATACACACACCATACACCATACACACACCGTACACACACCATACACCACCATACACACACCACACACCATACACACACCACACACACACCATACACACCATACACACACCACACACACACCACACACCATACACACACCATACACACACCATACACCATACACACACCACACACCACACACACACCATACACCATACACACCACACACCATACACACACCACACACCATACACACACCATACACCATACACACACCATACACCATACACACCACACACCATATACACCACCATACACCATACACACACCATACACACCACACACACACCACACACACACCACACACACACACCATACACACACCACACACATCACCATACACCACACCACACACACCACACACACCATACACATCACCATACACCACACACACCATACACATCACCATACACATCACCACACACCATACACTATACACACACCATACACTATACACACAACATACACCATACACTATACACACACCATACACTATACACTATACACACATCATACACAACACACACACCATACACAACACACACACCATACACACATCACCACACACCATACACACACCATACACACCACACACATCACCACACACCATACACACATCACCACACACCATACACACACCATACACATCACACACATCACCACACACACCATACACACACCATACACCATACACACACACACACCATACACACATCACCACACACCATACACACATCACCACACACCACACACATCACCATACACATCACCATACACCATACACACACATCACCACACCATACACACACATCACCACACACCATACACCATACACACACCATACACACATCACCACACACGATACACCACACACACACACCATACACACATCACCACACACCATACACATCACCACACACATCACCATACACACACACATCACCACACACACACCACACAACACACACCACCATAATAACGCGCACACACCACACACAACGCAACACACAACACAACGCGCACACACCACACAAACACAACGCACACACACAGAGCGAACCATCGGTGAGACGGACAGTAACTCCGCTTCTGTAAACACGACGTGTTTCTCTCGCTGGTGATTCCCGGTGCGGGTCTCTCCCCCCACAACAGCCCGAGAAATACACCAATAAACACAAACTTTAAAAGGGGGGGAAGGGGTGGAGTGTGAAGCTTACGTTGCACATGTCACTTGGTTACTCTCTCTCTCTGTCACTCTCTGTCTCTCTCTGTCACTCTCTGTCTCTCTGTCACTCTCTGTCTCTCTCTGTCACTCTCTGTCTCTCTGTGTCTCTCTGTCACTCTCTGTCTCTCTCTGTCACTCTTTGTCTCTCTGTCTCTCTCTGTCTCTCTCTGTCACTCTCTGTCTCTCTCTGTCACTCTCTGTCTCTCTGTGTCTCTCTGTGTCTCTCTGTGTCTCTCTCTCTCTCTGTCTCTCTCTGTCACTCTCTGTCTCTCTCTGTCACTCTCTGTCTCTCTGTGTCTCTCTGTCTCTCTCTGTCACTCTCTGTCTCTCTCTGTCACTCTTTGTCTCTCTGTCTCTCTCTGTCTCTCTCTGTCTCTCTGTGTCTCTCTGTCTCTCTCTGTCACTCTCTGTCTCTCTGTCACTCTCTGTCTCTCTGTGTCTCTCTGTGTCTCTCTGTCACTCTCTGTCACTCTCTGTCTCCAAAATGCGGCGCAGCTTACGCTAGAAATTGCTTCGCGGTGGCAATGACGAGTCTTCATTCTTGAGACTGTTATCATCATCAACATCATCATCATCATTATCATTATTATCATCATTATTATTATCATTATTATCATTATTATTATCATTATTATCATTATTATTATCATTATTATCTCTGACCCCAATTTTCTGCTTTTCCTGTGAAATCAGGTGCGGGTTTTGAACGCCTGGAAACGCGGGCACCGGACAGGTCGGTGAGTGCGTGGGTTTCGTGTGCAGATCTCGGTCGATTTGCAATGAATTCTGGAGTGATCGGGTTAATAAAAAGAGGGATCAGAGTGTTGGAAAAAAGTGGGAGAGCGACAGACACCGGTTGGTCGCGAACGTGTTTTTTTTTATATAGGGATCTCCCTGGAACTTCATTGGAGGTAAACCCGGATCGGAAAATCCTTTGCATTCAAAACCAGGAGAGAGTTACACATGTCGAAGTTCAAATCATTTTGCAATTAAACCCCCCTCTCCCCCCCCATCCCCTCCCCCCCACCAACCAAAAAAAAAAAAAAGAGACGTACCTCAATGTCCAAGTGCAAAATCTCTCCAGTGGTGTCAAGTCTGGTCTCCGGGCTTTGCTGTCGGGTTATTGGGTTACAAACAGCCCATCTTCATTGGAGAAGGGGAAAAGCTTTGGACTATACTACGTTGGCGACACATATATATATATATGTATATATATATGTATAAAACACCTGCGAGATATTCCGTCTTCTCGTGTTTTCCCCACTAGATAAGAGTGCAGGACAGGGCTGGTCACACCGAATGGTCACCGCTGAATGTCAGCACCAAGTGTCTGGGACACAGTGGAGATCTGATCCCGGTCTGACAGCAGCTGCAGCGATCCCGATTCCTTGTCGTCGACACATCTGTAACTTGTAACGATCGCTATCTCGCCTTTGTGTGTGTGTATATATATATATTATATATATATATAGAGAGAGAGAGAGAGAGAGAAAAACACGCGACAGCACTTTCAGGACCAGGGAGAGCAGTCAAAAGCCAAACACCCGACGTCGGGGCCGTCACAGTTGCTCTTCCTTCTCAGTGGTTTTGCTCCGATGCACAACTGTCTTATCCTTTCGGGGCACCTTTTATAGCCATATCTGAGTGCAAACACTCATGTCATCCTAATGCGCTTCACGGTGAGCGCTGTGCTCCCCGGTGCGCCCCCGGAGGGGGGGGGGGGGGGGGGGGGGCATCGTGGCGAATCGTCCCGCACTCAGGAACCACGTCCCATTCCCTGTGTCCCCGACGATTTAAGCAGAAAGCAGCAGTCGGTATCCAGACCCGGGACAAGGAGATCGGGTCGGTATGGCTCGGCTTATCGACGCAGCAGTTCCTCGTTGCTCCTTCTTCTTTCCCCTCTGTGTTGTGATTCCTGTTCGGTCCCGGTTGGCTCCAGCTGCACCGGCAGGGCTCGGCGGCACGTTGGGTTGATCCGGTCCACTTCGGGTCGGACTGCTTGGCTTTGCCTGGATCCCGTCCTGACCCGGTGTATTGCAAATGCGATCTCCAGCCGTGTGGGACGTGTTACGCTGCCGCTTAAGGGCGTCGTTCTCAAACAGCTCTCCATCAACTTACACTCCGCAATCGCCACCGTGTGCCCTGTGCGCAATGCCACAGTCACAGGGGCAGAGAGAAGTGTAACACACACACACACACACACACACACACACACATACATACATACACACACACACACACATACACACACACACATACACACACATACACACACACACACATACACACACACATACACACACACATACACATACATACACATACATACATACATACACACACACACACACACACACACACACATACACATACATACACATACATACATACACACACACACACACATACACACATACATACACACATACATACATACACACACACACACACACACACATACATACACATACATACACACACACATACATACATACACACACACATACATACACACACACACACACACATACACACACATACACACACACACACATACATACACACATACTCACTTTCCCTTTTCTAGTTTGAAGTTAAATGCAAATCAAAACAGTCACCAAATCTTGAAAAATATCTCGACGTACATAGAATGAAAAAAAACCGGTAGCCACCAGGCAGAACACATTTTATTTATTTCTTAGGAACAAAACCGATATACCGTAACCTTTGACGTGTTCGATTAGTATTGATGGTCCGAAGATGCACTGGACACGCTTTTGACAGTAATATAAAGTGTCCTAAAACTTCTAAGGTAATTTCAACCAAACTCCAACCCGTGTTAATCGAGGAGGTTTATTAAGCATTGCAATGCATATCAAAATTATAGTGATACAAACCTAGAATAAAGTTCTAAAAGCCCACTGCCATATTATTATCAAACGGTTTCTGAAGAAATACATCACATTAAGGTCATTGAAAGTTAGAAACGTTTTTTAAAAGACATCTTAAATCTATATTAGATTGTTGTGGGTATTTGCTCTATGTCCAGAAACGCACAGTGCCATCCGAACCTCCTGAAATCACATATTCGCCCTTGTGGTCAAACAGCACACACTGTACCGCGTCTTCGTGTCCCGCCAGACTGGACAACTGACTGGAAGGAAGATCCAATATTTTCACAGTCCCATCGTCACTGGCGACGACCACCAATTGACCTTCGTGGAAAAACGGCATATAAAGCAAATAATTTAGCAAAAAGTAAGCAAGTGCCCCCAAAAGTTTCACCAGACAACAAAGTAACAACAGTGTACATATTGCAATGCATATTTCTATATCAACTTCATCTTGGAATAACTGCAAGTTTGACAAAATGACCCTGCTGTTGGAATTCTATCATCGCTCTCACAATTTCCCTTTTTATTTTATATTGCCAATTCTATATCAACAGTTGGGATTTGAATACATGAATATATCATTGTCCAAGGGGGAAACGTTATTTGATATTAAGAGAAAATAAATCACGTGGTAAAAATACAATCAGTTTTGTCTCCAAGATACTTCTTTATTTCACTTGTTCCATTTGTTCCAGTTGTGAACAACTTAGATACACTGCAATTTGGGATCTGGCGAGATTCAAGTTAAACATGTTAAACAATATCTAGACATACATGGAATGAAAAAGGATAGCCATGAGGCAGAACAAATTTTATTTTTTTCTGAGGAACAAAACTGTTAAAACTTGCGTGAATAGGTATGGCATTTCGAAGAATTAAGTTTTGACGAAGGTCCTTTTGCTAATCGTCTTGCTTATCACAAACCCGAAATAAAGATGGCCAAGAATAGTAGAGCCAGTGCCAAGGAATGGATTCGTACTCGCGAACTGTGCCAGTTTCTGGTCTTCTTAATCCTTGGGATGTACATCGAAGGTCAGACTGGGGATTGAGCCAAATTTTGAGGTTTAGCTCTACAGAGTTTGATTCGGATGACAGTAAATTCGGTCCAATTCTTTTTCTGTTGCAAATTCTTTCCCGTTTGGTTTGATTAGGGGATGAGGCTACTCTATAACAGAAAAAGACTCGTCGCTTTTTGATGCCTGAGACTTCCCTTTATTGATCTTGTGAACAGCATTGATTGAATGTCGTTTGAGCTTATGAAGGCCCCTCAAATGCTCCGAGAAGTCCTACCACCCGGCCAATTTCTCTGACAATAAGAAGTTCTGGACAACTTGGAAATAAAAAAAACTGCAGTGATCTGAAGGTCGTGCTTCATTTCCACTAGTGGTAAAAATCTGCACAGCCAATGTAGCTCAAGGTCTGATATTTGGCGGCTCAGACTGTCCCTCCCAGTCTGGCACTTATGTACAGAGTTATTGTGTACAATCTAACATATGTATCAGAAATACCACGTGTTGGATCCAGGGCTCACCACACTGTTTAAAACAAGACTCCCAAACTTCTGTCTCATATTCATTATTCTGTCATAAATTCTGTACGAGCTGGTTGTACAAGTTGTACAATGGAGGTAATATGATTCTCCATGGCATATATTCCTCTCGTCTCTAGATCTGTGAACGGGATGGAATGCAAGCACAACAGTTAGCATTTGCGTATCTTATATCTACGTTAACGATCTCATTCGGTACGATTCCGATTTCTCTCTGAAGTACGCCAAATTTTCTCAACCGATTTCCTTTGAGCAGCAGACAAATGCTCCTCTGCCGTAGCACTGAATGCTATAATGATGAGCTTCACGTACAAGAAAATCAATAAATCCATTTGAAGGCACGAGATGAGCTCTTTTATATTTAATGTACGTAAGGCAAACTGGTATCCCACTACAATCAACAACCCGCTCCATCCAACAGAGAGATCATTAAATAATGTATCCATTCAAATAGTAATTTGTGGGAGCACATTTAAAACACCAAACTTTTTCCCAATCACTCGAGGGACTATGAGGAAGACCATGTACGCTTCGAGTGACCTTCCCAATGTAAATTTGGTCAGGGAATTGACCTGTCACTCACTGAAAACTAATTGCTTTCAATACTCTGGATTCTCCAGAGCGCCACATAAACAGTGGACGAAAAAATAACGCATTCTGTCGGCTCTTACAAATGGTAATCGGTTTATAACCTTTATCGACAGAGAGCACATTTGTGCAGCGCGAAGCGTACATATAAACTTTCAATCCGAAAAGATTTATCCAGCAATTGCTATGAATATTCCAGTCCTTGAAAGGGTACGTTTGATCACATGCGGTTAAGTGTGATAAATTCACACTGTTTACCAGCCTTTAATAACTATCTAGCTTCTTCAGTCAGAACAAAGCCTGACACAGCACGAACCCACTGGATAGATGGGGGTGTCCAAAGGAGCAGATGCGAGTATTTATTATAGATCTGATGTAGCCAGGTATCTGTTGACAGCTGCATCGCACAGAATGTTTCACCTGCAGTTTCTAGGCGCTTCCTGTTCTTGGCACCATAGGTTCAAAACAGTTTGACTAATGACTATTTCCTTCCCTCTCCCCACAAATTAATCCCCCCTATTGGTAAACTATACACATGGTTGCACACATGTACACGTCGATTAAATGTATGTGAAGTAATAACATTCCGTGAAATTAATAAATGAACGAATCGCTGAGTCTTACTGTAAGTCAGTGAATCTGCCCACATAAGTCAACTGAGTGGATCGATAATATAGTTTCATTATTTGCAGCAGAAATGCGGGGAGGCCAACTTAACACTGCTGAAGAAGAACAAACCTTAATCTGAAAAAGGATCTTATCGGGATAAGACTACAACAATCTGATAACTAAATAAAGCAAAACATTGTTTTAATTAAAAAGGCCCTCTTAAATCATAGGTGCTGCTAAGTGGTTGACAGACAAGGTACTGAAATGCTTAAGTGAGCTTTCAATTCTTAGTTCAAAACCGAATTGTTCTTACCTGAAAATATACCAGACCGGTTGTGAAAAACATTTAAAAATGACCAGTGTACTAGCAGCAACAACGACACCGCTAGAGACGTGAAGTTATTGTCTGAATTTGTATTCCCTCATGGACCTGGGGTGAAGTACAACTCTGATCACATATGTACTGCACTCCCCCCACCCCGAGACCGGAGTTCTCTACAAAGCAAGTGTTTTATAAGATAAAGCAAGAAATGCAATCTCTAAAGCAATTGCTTTTAAGTTTCGGGTTTGAGGTATCACCGC
Organism: Callorhinchus milii; assembly: GCF_018977255.1. Taxonomy (NCBI): domain Eukaryota; kingdom Metazoa; phylum Chordata; class Chondrichthyes; order Chimaeriformes; family Callorhinchidae; genus Callorhinchus; species Callorhinchus milii. Next base: position 21,040,560 of record NW_024704747.1, on the reverse strand, counting down.
CTTTTTACTGAAATGCCTAGTTAAGGATTCCTTGCTGTCAGTCAGTAACTATGGAGGGCAGAATGTGTCTCCAGAAGAGGTGGTCCAGGCACTATAATTCAATTTGTTTGTCTGTGACAGATTCCTACAGCTCCAACTTTAGACATGATTAATTTACTAAAATATTAAACTAGATTACAAAGGCCAAGACAAACAGGACCTACACTCAACAAAGGATGGATTATGAACAATTCGAGGTCTAAAGTATAATAAAAGAATCCGAAAAACATCTGTCATAACAGTGCCTGTGAGCTGCAAGGAGAGCTTGGACAAAATAAGATGAGTTTTAGTCTTTGAAGATGATATTCTCCTGGGTATCTTTAGCAATGCATCAAGCCACCAATTCTAATGTTGTCAAGTGTTTTTTCCATCACCGATACAGGATTGGCTGCAGAATTGAAGCCGAATGGAATCAGTTTGACATTTGGGGCCGTGTGGGAAAATAACCTTTGCATAGACTGGGAGGGGTGGTGGGTGGTCAAAGTAAAAATCCCAAACACGTTGCTGCAACTTCATTACGTTTCTAATGCGATAAAAGAGCCAACTATTCCATCAGTCTTTTCTAACATTAAAAATGATATCAGCAGTTAAAAGCTAGTGAGCAGAGGTCTGATTATGTATTTAGTATGCGGGCACAAAGCACGGTAGTTCCCTGAGGGGGCAGCAGCATCATTGGACCAGTATTAATCTGTGCTGTCAGCTTTCACTGCTCTAAAACTAGGTACTGGTCTGAAATGCAGTGCATTTTGCCGTACAATTGAAACATTAATCTATTCTGCTGGAGTCCAGTAACTTTTAACTAAACCCCCAGAGAACAGGGGGTCAAATATTCATGTCAAAACATGGGCAAATACAAGGATGGATTTATTAGCAAAAGGATGCCTTCTGTATCCTTGTTTTAAGCAAACAGTTTTTTGTTCTATTTATCCTAAGCAACCTTCTCATCAAGTGTATTACTTATGAAGAAACATAATTTACCCTAAAGTCAATATGACTGAACTCGAACTAAAACAGATCATATGACAAGACAACAGAAGAGCCCTTACAATAGATTTCCATCTCCAAATAGACTAAAATAAATAGGTACCTAAAATATACATTCAATCTGCTAAAATGCAACTGATAAAAAAGATTTTGTCTCTTTCTCTGCCAATTTTCTCCTTTCACCTCCTCCCTTTAGGTTTTTGATTTGTTTGGCCTCAACTATGGTATGATTCCACTTAATTGATTACTTGTTTCCACATCTGAGCAGACTATTTGATCATGGATCATCACAGCTGAGCCTGATCCCATCTTCACTCGGCATGCACATACACACATCCATTATCGGTATCTGGGAAGTGATTAATTAGAGGGAACCGTGACTGATTCTCCAGACTAATGGCATGAAATGGAATGAAAGCCTAAGTCTAACTGTTGGCTTCAACCATTGTAAGTTATTTGCCCGTCGTCCTGAAGGTCATTTGCATATTATTCATAACTGTGCTTAATTTGGTGGTCATCAGGATTAATTCCATTTAGAGCCATAAAAAATGCCCGGCAAAGGAAATGGCATTGCCACACTGGTCCAGTAGAGGGAACACTTGAGGTTAGAGGAGCTAATTGATCGATGGCACAGATAGCTTTACCCTGTAGCTCGCAACACTCTATACCGCTGTACTCTAGTCCTATATCTGATTTTGAAGTCTTTGATGTTTGCATTGGACACAAATAGTGGCAAAAGCTTTGAGTTCCAATTGTTTTTGTCCGCTATTGCAAATAATAATTAGTCAGGCAATTCTCAATTGTATCCCTTGCTTCTCATCTAACTTTTGTGTTGCTGTATTTAAGATACATTAGCACACTGACAACATATGGTCATATGCATTGTTAGAACTGCAAACCTATTAAAATAGTCTAGTTTTAAGCTTCTTGGTCATATGTCGGTTACAGCTATCAACTGCTTCATTCATTGTTGAGTTCTGCAATCTGCAGTTGCTGTGCATGTAACTTGCTTCGTCCTTGAAAAACCTGGAAAGACTTTCATAATGGAACATTGTTCTTGGGGTAAATAATAGTTTTGTTGCTACTTCTGAAAGTTGTCCCTTGATTTTTTTAAGTGTAAAGGAGAATGGTTGTGGTTAAAGCACTCGCCTCACAAGCGAGAGAGCTGGGTTCGATTACTGGCAGGGCGGAATGTTGGGCAAGTTTCCTTACTCCACACCTGTTTTCCTAGTAGTAAGTAGGTAAAAATTGGCTGTTATTCGATTAGCGGATCACTTTTCTAGGGGTAACAATTCCTTCAGAAATTATAATAAGACTTCAATCCACGACTGTTTGTGGAACACTGCTGTGTGCGATATTGGTGGACAATGTTGGGCCTCAAGTGAATAAATATTTGTCAAGGTAACAATTTTTTCAGTGGTTCAATTGCTTGAACAAGACAGAAGGTCAAAAGATTGTTACAAAAGATATGAATGAGCCCAGTGTAGAATTCAGAACAGTACTGAACCGAAACAATTCTAGTTACATCTTCTGACATTTCGTCTGTACTCCAGGAACAGATACAAGAAAATGTTAATCTGATGGATAATTCCTTCTCTTAGTCTCCAACAGTGCCCTTGGTCACAACCATTCTTGTTTTTTTCACTATCAATAATACTATGGATGTTGCTCCTCAAAATTTTTCTCTCTCGTTTTATTTTAGTACTAAATATGCAATCTTAATGCACTCCCCCCTGAATCTACACTAGGTTAAATTCAATACTTATCCTACTAACTACTACTCCAGCATTGTATCTAACCACTGATTTCCCTCCGTCTGCAACTATTAAGGCAAGTAGACAATTTTGCATATGTTTCGATGATGACCTTGAGCTTTGAATTTCAGACTTTATCGGTGGACAATTCTGCTGATAATGGCAAATTTGCTTCTCTAAATTGAAATAATGAGTTTCATAAGCAAATATTTTGCTTCTCATCTGTCACAGTCCAATTTAGAGCCTACAACATTTCATCACTGATCTTGTCAATGCCAAAAATGCTACATCTGATTTGAAGCTCACTAATCTTACCATTTCCTGTCCTTGCTAGAGACTGTTCCTGGCTTACTGTCAATTAGGCTGGTATCTCTTTCCCTGCTGTGGTGTGGTGGAGATTCCTCCAGAAGTGGCCTCATTTTATATACATTTTTGGAAGTGAAGTGATCCTGTGTCCTTGCAATACCCTGACACTGATTACCGTTCATAGTATTTTTACACTTAATCTCGATTGATTTTAAGTGAGGATGAAGAGCTGCTGGATTGCATCCCATGCTCATCAACGACATATCAATGCACCGTTTTTTTAATAATGGCTCTCAAACACTAGACAAAATGGCTCATTTGATTGTATTTTATGATTCAAAGCAATCGCTCCTCTATAGACCAGGCATGAGATAGGCTTATCCAGATATGAAAATTAGTAAGTTCCGTTCCTATACCTAATTATAGTATCCCTGTTCAGGATTTAAGACTGTCCAAGGTCATAGCATTTCTGGTTGTCAATTGTACTTGAAGGGAGATAAGAGAAAAAACTACCCATTAAAATGAGCAGGCTGTGCAATTTTGGCACAAATTGAAACACATTTTGTGCTTGACTATAAATAGTTAATAGATATTTTCAGGTTGCTTAGCATGCCAATGACCTGAAGATGACATCCTTTAAATTGTTGATTACTTATATGCCAAGTTCTCTCAGAGAGAGCCAATTCCATTTTCTACATTTTGAAATGTTAATTCAAAACACTCAATTGCAGTAACTGTTTGCTTAGAATCTTTTAGAAAAATACACAAGGCAAAATGGGAAAAATTATTAGAATCAAGGAAGCATGTCCAATGACTGAAATTTTCTGTGCTTTTTATTATTGAAGTCTGGAATAATCTGCAATAAAATCACTGTAAGCACATCTAGTCGTAGGATTTTGAGGGAATCAAACAGAACATTTAATAAAATGATAGTGTTTACTAATATGTTGGTTTCTATTACTTACATGGGCATAGCAAATCATCTGCACATTCTATTTCATTCATTTTGCTGAGGGTGTGTCTGTGTGTATGTCTGTGCATGAACGTTTGCGCTGTGCGCAATTGGCTGCTGCGTTTCGCCACAAAACACACAGTCACTGCACTTTACAGTATATTTTGCGAAGCGCTTTGAGAGGTCTTGAAGACGTGATAAGGCGCTATATCAAATGCAAGGATTATTATAATTTATTATTATTTCTTTTTATTAATATTTTTTTGCAGCATGTTTGCTTTTAGTTGAAATAGTGAAGTACTTTTGCAACAGTTACAGTTTTTNGCAATGATTAATATGTTTTGCAAAAACAATTGTTTTAATTACTCAAGCGCTTCTACTTGGGTAAGCAAGCAAAACAAGAAAAAAAAGTAATACATTTTTTCAACTTGTATGTTTTGCAAATGTTTGTTTTTTTACCTGAAATGAAATGGATTTTTGGTGGCAGAACATCAAAGAAGGCTCTATGAAAGTTTCTGGCTTACTTTATTTAGGGATGGAATTATCCCAGAATTGGTCTCTTCCCCTCCCCTTCTCCCCCTCCTCCTACCCCACACAAACACACAGTATAAAGTAATAGTAAAAATACTGGCAATTTATACCATTGGGTCATACATTTAAACACACAAAAAATAATGAAGATAATGCCCTTTAGAAACATATATTGATATTCTGTCCTTACACTTGCTTCAGCTCATCCACACTGCATCCTTTTTGAGTTGAGGACAGAATAGTGCAGCAAAGCCATAATTGTCCATGATTAACCAATGGTATGATGGAGCCTCAACCAAGCATAAATGTTTGAACATTTTTACTACCAGAATGTTACATTATTGGAATATATTCAAAATAATCCTTTCCTGAAGACAAACTGTTACAATAACAATTGGCAACTTGTTAGACCTCCTTACTTTGCACAATCACTTTGAGGTATGATACAAGAGAGTCTAGAGAGTCTGGGTGAACAGGGAATGTGAATAGAATTTATTTTAAACATCCCGTACTAGTATCTCAAAGGACTTCAGTCTAAAACTATATTTGCTAGTTCACCAGCACTTGATACCACTTCGTGAAGGGTGACCCTTCAGAAAGGTTGTCCTAAATACAGTAAATCCCTGAGAACTCGTCACTCTAAGGGACTAGGGCTCAGTGATGAGTTATCTGGAGGGGCGAGTTAGGTGTATGTATGTATGTATGTGTGTGTGTGTGTGTGTGTGTGTGTGTGTGTATGTATCAATAAATAAACAAACAAACAAACAAACAAATAAATGAATGAATGAATGAATGAATGAATGAAAGAATGAATGAATGAATGAATGAATAAATAAATAAGTGGCCAGGATAGTGACAACATGATGACTTAAGTGATAGTGACAAGATAACCCAGGAGCTTACTGTATTGTTAGTGCACAAATCCTCCTCCCTCATCCACCTTAGTCAGGCTCCGCCACTGTTAAGCGCTCTGAGACGCTACTCTGCGTGGAGAGTGCTATATAAGTGCAAGTTGTTGTTGAAGTGCATCATACACTTTTACCCAAACAAAAGACACAGTCTAAGCTAAAATTATGGTAAAGAAATTTTATATACCTCTGAAAAAATGTTTAACCTGTACCATTTATGAAGAGTCCCCCAGTTTCTGTGTTCATGATTCAGTCCTTTTTAATGCAGAAAGGAAATGACAATCAATTTAATGCTCAGTTTATAGTGCTGGAAGCAAAGAAGTGTCACTTCCAGCAGTAAAGTAATTGGCAGAGGAAAGTCTGATTTATATTTCCTGCTCCGGATTGTAGCAGTCAATGCTGTAGAGTATTGTACATGAATAAATAGAGCTCTCATTTACTTGCATGGCCTGCATTTATGCTATAGCAGGACATATTGATCCGCCACTTAAAGCATCTTCTTAAGGTGCTCCCAGCAACCAAAACCCCAGCAAGGGAGTTGGGCAATTAGCATTGTATGAGACACAAACATCATAAAGGGTCTATGAGGGGCAATGTCATTGGGATCTAATTTGAATGTTCTCAAACCGGATTCATTATGTTAGTTGCAACTTTCAGTTTGTGAATATTCAGTTTGTGAGATTCCAAACGGTTAATTGTGAATCCCCAAATCCAGCAATATCAAAAAAAATGGCTAATGGGCAAAACTAAAAATAATAATAATAATAATAATAATCCTTGCATTTGATATAGCGCTTTTCACGTCGGGAGGACGTCCCAAAGCGCTTCACAGAACACACTCTAAAGTGAATTGACTGTATATTTGTGGGGAAACGCAGCAGCCAATTGCGCACAGCAATGTCCCACAAACAGTCTTAGATTGAAAATGACCAATTTATTATTGTTTTTTGTTTTTGGAGGGATTATTATTAGGCGTGTGGAGTAAGGAAACTTGCCCAAGGTTTTGCCCTGCCTGGAATTGAACTCAGGTCTCTCGCTTGCAAAGCGAGTGCTCTAACCACTGAGCTACAGGACTCCACTAATAATGCTAAATGCCTCTAAATGCCTCTATTTGAGAACAGTATCAGAGGATATTGAAATGAGAGATTAGACAATCCACAGAACTATTTCTCAAGATATTAGAGAAGATTGTAGAAGATTTGCTGATGGATCAGTTTGTATAGTCCTTTGTAAATCTATACTTCTCAGGTACTTACCAATTTCTTGGTTGGAGTTCAGGACTCGTGCTTGGTTCAGGCTTCTTGATCCTATCACCCCTATCCTCGCCCAACTCCACTGGCTTCACATTACACAGAGGATACAGTTCAAGATCCTGGTCCTCACCTTCAAAGCCCTTCATGGCCGTGCCCCCCAACATTTTCAACCTCCTAACCCCCTACCAACCTGCTTACTCCCTCCGCTCAGCGGGCTCCGGCCTGCTTCACGTCTCCCGCCTCGCCTGCCCCATTGGTGGGCGGACCTTCAGCCACTCTGTCCCCACCCTCTGGAACTCCATCCCGGTGTCCCTCCCTGACGTGAAAGGCACTATGCAAATGTAATTTTGTTGTTGTTGATGGTGGCGTAAAATGTACTGCAAAATAAAGTAATGAACTGTAAAATAAAGTAATGAACACGGAACCACGCGAATAAATCTAACTGCTTCTGCAATGATGAGAGCAAAGATAATTAGCAGGTACAGAGCTCTCTTCAGTTAATATGAGTTCTTAATCTACTTCCTTGTAAAGGGCACATATAGTAAACATTCGTATATATTTTGTATTCGTAGCAGCTCGTATTAAATTATACTATTCAAATAAGTAACTGAAGAGTTGATGCAATTAATTATTAAATGGTTTTCTTTTATAGATTAAAACAATTTAGAGCTATGTTTCATATCAATGAGGGCAAATAAACAAGTTTCTTAGCATTTATTATATGTACAGGAGCTGGTTAGACAGGTTGCTGTGTTTCTGTGCATTTCGAGTGACATCAGGTGCCATTTGAAAACCTGTCAACGTCTGACAATTGTTAACTTCTGAAGGTTTTACTATTGTTCAGTCACAACACAATTTTAAAATCCTGAAGAAAGACATATGGCATTGATTATAAATCTGTAAAATGTCAACCTTATTTTTAAGGTAAATTTATGAGAGCCTAAATTTTCAGACTACATTTAGGAGAATTCACATTTTAACACATGATCCCCTTGCTTGGCAACGTTTCATTCCTTGCCAATCAATATTTTAATGTAAAGTGCAGTGTCTATTTTGTAGGTGAACATGGCACCCAGTTTTGCGCAAAACAATGATTCTTGAAACACAATGTACTTACAAATCAGGTGCTAATGCTATTTATATCGAGCTGTTCCTTTACCCTTAAATCCTTGGTATTATATATTTTACTACTATTATTATATTTTAGAGCTGTACTTGAATCAACAAGAACAACAAAATTACATTTGTATACCACGTTTCACATCAGGAGGACGTCCCAAGGCGCTGAAATCTCTTGGCTTTGGTTTGCAATGGCCGCCTCCTGATCAGGGTGCAGATGGTATTAAATAAAATACTTTGGATGTGTAAAGTTCAGTAAGCTCTGGAGGTATTTCAATCTTTGCCTGATGGGAGAATTGATAATTTGTTACTGAACTCCCAGGCCACAATTCAAGAATTGATGAAATCATGGCAGCAGAAGCTAGCATCAGAGTGGAATCATATCAAGCCCTTTCCAGAAAACATAATAGAATTTCCAAATTGAAACCAAGGATAACAAGGAGAGACAAACATTTGGTTGACTGTGAGTGGAAGAAAAAGTTTTCTTCAACAAAAGCGTGAATTCAGAAGCTGGCATTAAATTGTAGTCGGACAAACACTTTCTGAATTAGGAAGAAACTGGTTTACTTTTTTTAAAAATTTATATATTTTTTTAACAAGGTGTACTACTATCATAGTGGAACTGGATCAACAGGAGAAAAAGTGATAGATATTACTTTAAATAAACAAGCTTCCCATAGTTCAGACCTCAAAAATAAGTATATAAGATCTTAAAGTATGAGAGTGTGGATGTCTAGTTAGTATGGATTTGAGTTGGCCAGAACTGTCCATCCCCATAATTGCAAAGCCTACTGACATTCACTGCCCAGGTACAAAATAATAATAATAATAATAATCCTTGCATTTGATATAGTGCTTTTCACATCTTCTAGGCGTCTCAAAGCGCTTCACAGAAAATACTGTAAAGTGAATTAACTGTATATTTATGGGCGAAACGCAGCAGCCAATTGTGCACAGCAGTGTCCCACAAGCAGTTGTGGATTGAATTGACCAACTTATTGTTTTTTTTTCTTGAGGGATTATTATCAGGCATATGGAATAAGGAAATTTGCCCAAGGTTTTGCCCTGACGGGAATCGAATCCAGGTCTCTCACTTGCGAGGTGAGCGCTCTAACCACTGAGCTACAGGACTCCATAAATAGTATAGGTGAAGAATGATCAAGTCAGGGAGATACTGAAAGGTGGCTCTCGCCCTGGAACCATATTAGAATGAATCAGATGCTTCAGTGGCATGAATATTGGGGGAAAATGAATTAAATAAATAGATGGTCAAATTCAATCTTGGACAGTTTGTTTATTTACCCTGTGTGGCTGCAGAGATTTTATAAAAGCATAAATCAGATGGTTATTGAATCATAGCTGAACCGTTTTATCTAGAATTTATATTAAAAAGAAAAGCCAGTTCCCTAGGTCATGTTATTATATAAAAGATGACAAAACTGAGGCATTTAAACATAAAACAATATGAATAACTTCATTAACTGGCAATGGAAAGAAGAACAGTAACAATTAGATATGCAAATGAATTTTGCACAGATTTTTTTAAGAAACTGTTTCCAGCCAAGGTATTATCCTATTTTATTATTCAATGTTATTTGTTTAATAAAATATAAAAGAATATTTATGAATGAATCAGATGCTTCAGTGGCATGAATATTGGGGGAAATTGTGAGGGGGTAAAGAGTAATATGTTTGTTTTTAAATAGTATAGATACATAATTTTTTTTTAATAAATTCAACTTTTCTCCCCATAAACTTTATGCCAGCTAAAGCTGAAAGTATTTTTTTATTTCAACTGCACTGAGGAGAGTTGCCTCATGAATTCAGTCCTCAGGGTTGCATAGAGAGACCTGGAGAATTTGCACTGGAAGTTGCTTTCCAATATTAAACAAAAGCTAATAAAAAAAAACTCCTTGACATGGCATGATTATTACCTGATTGATTGCGCTGTTTGATATAAAAATCACCCTATCCTTCCGTTTGCGAAAAAGTTAGAGAAAAGTAATGATGGGAGACAACTATATGGCTGACGTCTTGCAATCTTGCTCAGAATGTTTGAGACAAACAAAGAAAGTAAGGGTATTAAGGGATTTGGAGAAAAGGAGGGGAAATGAAATTAGAAAGATAATGTGATTGAAGAGTTGAAAATAATGAAGGAATTGCAAGCTGGATAGCAGAAGGATTCTTCCCTCTTGTAGAGGGATTCAAAACAAGGAGGGTCTAGGCTTAAAATTAGTCCTAAACTAGTTAGAAGCAGAATCAATTGGGATTTTTTTAAAGGGAGAAATAAATACTTGGGAAGTAAGATTATTAAGGGTTATGGAGACAACACAGGAAAATCGGATTAAAAGATTTGCCATTAACTAATAAACAACAACAATAACAAAATTACATTTGGACAGTCTCGACAAATGCGTCCTCCTCCTGTTCTCACATTCTTATGAGGTGCCATGGACTAATAAAATGGCAGAGAAGGTTTGATCGGCCAAATGGTCTTCCCAACAGTCTGCAGAAGGTGTGCACTCATTTTAGAAAACTGATAGCAATAGACATTTTTAATTTTGTGAGTCTGATCATTATAAATGCTACAAGACAGACCAGATTGACTGGAGGACAGATCTTCAGCAACACTGCACTCCTATCACTAAATCCAGAGACATATCGAGGTCCCATTTGTCTGCTCAGGTGGAAGTTAAAGATCCCATGGCACGATTCAAAGAGAAGGGAGTTTAACCCAGTGTCCCAGCCAACAATACCACAAATAAAATTGATCATTAACTTCAAGATTGTTCATGAGACATTACTGTGTGCAAATTGGCTGCCGCATTCTCCCACAAAAGCTTTACACAGTATATCCTGTGAAATACTTTGACATCTTGACAACGTGAGAAGGCACTATATCAAATGCAAGGATTGTTACAATAATACGGTCAAATTATAGTATTTCTTAGGCCATATATTTCTGGACCAGTATATACAACTTGGTATATTAACCTAAAATAACTGCTTTGTTTTTAGGCCTGCCCTTTATAATTACTGGTTTGAATTTTTCTGAAGACAAAAATGCGTCACATTCGTCAGAAATAAGGTTGAAAGAAATGTGTGAGAAAATTTAATTCTGTTTCTGGCAGTATGTGTTGGCAAGTAAAATGTAATTTTATTGAACCAGAATTAATTGTGGTAGAAAAATCTCTCCAGCCATTATAATAGTAAAATAAAAGTGGATTTATTCAAGCAAATAAAACACACAGTGAAGCACTACCAATAAGGGATGTCAGCTTCCAAATCTACTCAAATGCAGAATTAGTTCATGCATGAAATTATGCCAACTTTATCAAGAGGCAAAACTCCACCCTGGACCGCTTCTATTCCTAGCTCTCTGTGAGGCTGCTGGACTGGATTATTGATAATAATAAATAATAATCCTTGCATTTGATATAGAGCCTTATCATGTATTCATGACTTCTCAAAACACTTCACAGAATATACTGTATAGTGAATTGACTATATTTTGTGGGCGAAATGCAGCAGCCAATTGCGGACATCAGTGTCTCCTAAACTGCTGTGGATGAGTGACCAATTTACTATTATTATTTTTTTTGAAGGAAAAACGATCCGCCAATCAAATACCAACTGGGTTCCTACTAACTGCTAGGTAAACAGAAGCTGGTGCAGTAAGGAAACATGTCCAACGTTTCGTCCTGCTGGGTATCGAACCTAGGTCTCTCGCTTGCAAGATGAGTGCTCTAACTACTGAGCTATAGAACTCCACTGATGGAGGGATGTCCCTGTTGGGCACGTGCTGGTGCTCTAGACAGAGGTCAATACTCCTCCTTACATTTGGCAAAGTCACTGTTTGTTTGGAGCTCTCCTCTCAAGGTTCTGTTGGCAGTCATCCAGCTGTGCTTTTGCAATCGGACTTGCCAAATGCTGATGGCTCGCCCCGCCCCTACAACTTTGCAGCAAATTGGCCTCCCCTCAATTAGAGCAGACCCCCCCCCACCACCACCACACACTATTCTATTCATGTTTGTGAACTGAAGTCCACGCCACATAAAGCAGGCTACCTTTTCAGTTCACTTTTATTCCTGTTCATTCTTTCTTTGAAACTTTCTGAGGAAAATAGGTCAAAGCACATTGCTGGATGATCAATGGAGCAGCTGGGCTGATGTTCTTTGTGTCTGTGAATAATAGAGTCCCTGCTTTCAAATGCGACTTCTTTTGAGAAAAATGACCCTTAGAAATACCACAGGCTAAAAGCTATCAGACTAACAGTTGTGGCTTTGTTGTATGGATTATCCCATTACAAGAGCACCCACCACCACAACCGGTAAATTTAGTAATCAATTGAAAATATCATGCATTGTGACTTTATCCAAAATAACAACCTCTCCAAGTAGTTCTGTGGACTTGACCAACAGATCTTATGGAGAGACTGCAGTTATGTATGAGAAATGATTCCATAGTATCATAGAAACAACAGAATAGGAGGCCATTTGGATTATTCAGCCTATGGAGTTAAATGCAGGGTCTTAAGTCAGTGACGTAACTATGATGAACAGCCACGTTACATGTCCTCGCAAGCCCTTATCAGAAGACATTGAGCATTCCATGCAGATGCTTCAGGATATTCTTTCTCTTGATGCATTAACATCAGAGTGCCTCTGGTCCCTATATACCCTTTATAATTCTGTATTTGAATGTGATTCCTTTTTCCACAAGTATTGCTATGTGAGGCATTATATGGAGTCCTGTAGATCAATGGTTAGAGCACTCGCTTTGCAAGCGAAAGACCTGAGTTCAATTCCAGGCAGGGCGAAACCTTGGGCAAGTTTCCTTACTCCACACAGAGCCTAATAATAATCCCTCCAAAACCAAAAACAATAATAAATTGGTCATTTTCAATCTACAACTGTTTGTGGGACATTGCTGTGCGCAATTGGCTGCCGCGTTCGCCCACAAATATACAGTCAATTCACTTGACTGTGTTCTGTGAAGCGCTTTGGGACGTCCTCCCGACGTGAAAAGCGCTATATCAAATGCAAGGATTATTATTATTATTATTATATATGTTATCAAAGAAAAATGGTTACATTTCAAAGCTGCACAATCAGAGGTTGATGTGTGTGCCATATTCGGTATGCGCTTTCTATGCTTCTATAGAGCAAAAGGTTTTAAGATGAAAAGTCAGTTTGGCTGGCTAAACGCCAAGTGAAAGAAGGTTACATTTGCTGGTGTCTCAAAAATAGGAGGAACAATAGACAGAAGGTTCAGCAAAATATTTTCGAAAGGATTTAGATTGTTTGTTCAAATTGTTTGACACAAGAAAAATTAAAGGCTAAAATGCTAATGCTAAAAATATTAAATATAACGAATATTTGTACAAAAAATAGAATCATGGAAACTTAGAAAACTTTGGGAGTAATAGTAGCCTTGGTTCAATAGCTAAAAAATGAGGTGAAGAATTTTAAAATAAACGTATATTACAATACAGAACAACAACTTGTATTTATACAGTGCCTCTCACGCAGGGTAGCGTCTCAGCGCGTTTAACAAAGGCGGAGCATGTTACCAGCGAGGGGTAGGCATGGTTGAAGAGGAATTTAGCCAGCTAAAGCCATGCAGCCTACATAATATAGTTATCAAGTCTATCATCCCTATGTTATACTTAAAGTATACATGCAGCTCTGCCTAGGCAATTGGCAAGAAGGCTCATGTGGAACTGCAATTTTATCACACCACTCATTGTTTTGGTACAAAATGAATGATCACATACAAATTTGGTTAAAACCCTTGAAGCAAGCATTTTTGCCCGAGTGTTATTTCCATTAAATTCTACACCCCATGCACCAATAACAATAGCCTCTGTCTTAAAATAAAAATATTGTTTGACATGCAGTTAAAATAACTGAATCTTGATTCGCAGCTACACCAACATCAGGGAGAATCATTATGTAGAGCATACAATCTAAATTTAAAACTAACATTGTGAGTGAGTAGGAAAGCGAGGGAGTTTAACAATGCTGTGCAATAGCAACTCACAAAGCCAATATTGATTCCACAATGATCTAATTAACTCCTAGAAAGTTGCATTTTAAAACCACAAAAGCCTTCTCCAAATCAATAAAAGCATCACAGCACGTGATTGAGGCCAGCTCTTTATCAGATTAGCTGCAAGCATGAACCACATGAACACCAAAAACTGTTCAATTCTACATCACACTCAGGGCAGCCAAAAGCACAATTGACACTTATTTGTTAATCATAAGTCTTTTAAACAGTACAAATGTCTCACTATGCATTTAATAGGAAATATTTTCTAATGATATCTTGATGCTAAAATCAAAGATATTGTCTCTTATGTTTTCTCATTAAAAAAATTCCACTGGACAGACTATTGTATGAACATACTTAATATATATATGTAAAACTCCATTGCACGTTCTGTTATTTAGTTCTCAGCTGGTTTCCTGTCTGCCATATGACACTACAGTCGTCTGTTTATTGCTGAAGAATGTCAATGTACAAATGATGAAAGCAAAGATGCATTTCTGAAAATACGCACACATTTTGTGAAAGCATGCTTAAGAGTCTTCTTGAAACCACATTATCATGCAGACCATGCCCTATTCTGAACTGAGACCTTTTGAAATAACCTTTACAGAGCCCAATTTTATTTTTAAATGCTTTTGATTGGCAACATAAGGCCAAAATAAGTGAAAGGTAACAGATAACTATGATTGTGTATTGAGTTACTTAAAGAAAATTAAAAGCTCTTAATGGCATTTTAATGCACTGAACTAAATAATCTTCTATATACTAATAAAACGACAATGTCTGTCTGCGCTTCAAGAAGGATTTCAACAGAGACATGATTTATTCCTCATCGGAAAGGTCTTGCAACTGGGAGTGATATGGGCATATTTGTTTTCGGGTATCTCCTAAAGTTCATGAGGTATTTTCAGTTTTGCGCTTTTCACTGGTGGCCACCGAGTCAAAGTGGTGCTGTGGCATGGTGCGCCACAGAGTACATACGTACAACAACAACTTGGATTTATATAGCGCCCTCCACGCTGGACGGCATCTCAGAGCGTTTCACAGTAACGGATCCTGGGGCCGAGCCAGGGGGAGGCGGGGGAAGGTGACCAAAGACACAGTCGAAAAGAAACGTCTTCAGCAGAGACCTGAAAATAGGAAGTGAAGGGGCGAGGCAAAGGGAGTGAGGAAGACAGTTCCAGAGCCTTGGGGCATAGTGGCTGAAGGCACGGCCGCTGAGGGTGGAGCGGAGGACTCGGGGGACAAGGAGGACGCCAGACACGGAGGAAGGAAGGCAACGGGCAATGTTTTGAGGAGAGAGGTCAAAGAGGTAGGGGGGTGCAAAGGAGTGGAAGGGTTTGAAGACATATCACACGCACTGCAGTTACACCTGGTGGCAGCACCGGCTGACAGTGGCACTGTGGTATCCTGTGTCACAGAGCACGCACGTAGCCAAGCAGCGTCGGGAACAAAATACAGAACACAGACAAAGCTAAGCTGCGGCAACAACAACAAAATTCCATTTTTAAAGCGCCAAGTCGTTCCACTGAGTCCTCCGAAAAGGAGTCCTCCCACAGGAGTCCTCCCAGCTGAGTATAGATAAAAACTAAATGTCTGTCTATGTGCCAATCTACATTCCATATTGGATACGTTGGCTGCAAGTGAAGCTGCAATGGTTACAGCTAGTACTTTATAAGCTGTAAGCAGTTTTCATAATTTTCCAGCTCAGTAGCTGGGGTGAGTGATGAAAAACTGTTTTTCCCACATTTTGCAGCATCACTTTTGCCTAAAGACATAGTCGCTACAACCTACAGTCAATCCTGTGAAGCATTTTGAGAAGTCTACATCAAATACAAGGATTATTATTGTATTATTTTATTACCCAAGAAAGCTGAACTCATTGCAACTTAATCTCAGTACACATATCAGCATGCACATGGACTTAAGTTCCACAATTGATTATAACCGTGTATTGCTTTAATTAAATGTTATGCTTTCCTGCTCAGCTAATCTTCAAACTTAAAGGTACAGTGAGGTTATTTCAGACATTAAAATTATGCCTTTCATCCATAGATCTTTCTGATGCTCATTTTTTTCCCTTTCTTTTGATCTCTCTAATACTATTCTCTGATAGAAAGGCAAATTGCTCCCATGTTTCTGCCAGTACCTATAACTAACTAATAGAAAGTATGAAAGGGCCATCCAAGGTAAAGTGACCTGACATTGTCCCTCCCTCTTGGAAAACTTCCAATTTCCGTTCAGGGGCAGTGCACCTCCATTCAGTAAATGGAGATAAATCTGGTATCTTTTTATTTTTTACTCATTGGGAAGGGAGCACAATGCAACATTTCACAGATTACATTTTACTTATTGAAATATCAGGGAATCATTCTTTTACTCATGAATAATATAGATTTTAGTTCTGTTTGTGCGACTTATGTAACTGATATAAGCTAGACGCACTTCGACATAAGTGAAGGGATAATTTTGAAGATTATGTGCTCAATTCATATCTATTCTAATAAAACATTTCCAGATAGGCAGCTTTTAAAATTAAATTTCCAATAACCTTCCTACTTTAAAAAATTATGTTTAGAATAATCCATATCCAAACTGAAGGTGGTTCAAAAAAAAAAGGAAGCTTTTTCTCCTCCATGATAATGCCACCTTAGACTAGGTATGGTAAACAGAAGACATTGGTTAACATTGATTTGGTGAGAAAATAACTATGATTAAAAGAAATGGAAGAAATGCTTTGAGTGAATGTTTGCCTTGACTATTTATGAATAGTATTTTGTGTGTTTACATATCAACATGGTTACACCCCACACCACCACCTGCCGCCTCCACTCAGCTAGCTCCGGTATCTTGCATATCCTTCGTCCCCACCGCTCCACCATCAGCAGCTATGTCTTCAGACACTATGCCTCTAAACTATGGAACTCTCTTCCTCAATCCCTCCACCATGCCTTCTCCTTTCCCATCTTCAGGTCACACCTGAGAATCTTCCACTTCAACTGTGCCTACAGTCACTTCTCACCGGCTCAGAATCAAGCTCTGTCATTTTTAAGAGCTCCGAGACTCTATCAACAACAACAAGATTTCATTTGGTTAGCGCCTTTTACGTCGGAAGGACGTCCCAAGGCGCTAGACAGTGTACAGCATGAAGGGTGCTATCACATCTGGTGTCCCCCAGGGCTCTGTCCTTGGCCCTCTCCTCTTTAATATCTACATGCTCCCCCTTGGTGACATCATCCGCAGACATGGGATCAACTTCCACATGTATGCGGATGACACCCAACTCTATCTTTCTGCCTCCACCCTCAACTCCCGGATCACTGCTGTCCTGACAGACTGCCTGTCGGACATCAAGTCCTGGATGAGGGCAAATTTCCTACAGTTGAATGTGAACAAGACTGAGGTCCTCCTGATTGGCTCGCGCCAGCGCCTCAGCACCTCAGGCTCTGGTAACATCAACCTCCATGGTTGCACACTACAACTCACCAGCCAGTCAGGAACCTCGGTGTCTTGTTCGATCCTCAACTGTCTTTTCTCCACCACATTCAAGCCATGACCCGCTCTGCCTTCCCTCACCTCCATAACATCGCCCGACTCCGCCACTACCTCACCCCCAGGCCGCTGAAACTTTTGTTCATGCCTTCATCACCTCCAGGCTCGACTACGCAAACCCCCTGCGTGTCGCCCTTCTCAACTCCTCCCTTCATAGGCTGCAGATAATCCAGAACTCTGCAGCCTGTGTCCTCTCCCGCACCAAACTCCATGACCCCATCTACCCCACTCTCGCCCGACTCCACTGGCTCCCTATCCTTCAGAGGATTCAATTCAAGATCCTGGTCCTCACATACAAAGCCCTCCATGGCCTCGCCTCACCCTACCTCTGCGACGTCCTAACCCCCTACCAACCCGCCCGTTCCCTCCGCTCAGCTGGCTCTCGCCTGCTCCCCGTCCCCCGACCCACTCGCCCTACCATTGGCAGAAGAGCCTTCAGCCACTCTGCCCCCAACCTCTGGAATTTCATCCCCCAGTCACTCCGCCTCGCCCCCTCCTTCAAGTCCCGCCTCAAGACCCTCCTCTTCGACTGTGCCATCGGCCACTCCACTTCCCCTCCCCTCCCTTAACCCTCCACCCCAGCTCTGGTCTGAAATGCTGTACTCTGTCCAGTGCCTTGAGACGTCCTCCCGACGTGAAAGGCGCTATACAAATGTAATCTTGTTGTTGTTGTTGTTGTTGCTATATAATTGCAAGTTGTTGTTAGTTCCACAGTACATAATTGGAAGCAACTTGATTTTTTAGTTTATGAAATGGGAAGCTTTGTTTGCATGCAGATATTTTGCATCAGGACATCTGATTTTATGCAGAAATAGCAGATTGGGAGAAAACATGCTTAAAAAATTGCAATGCCACAGATGGATCCATTAGTCTATAATGAAACTGCTTCAGCTGCAGTCATGTAACATTTTTCAGCAGTGTGATATTTTGAAGACAGTTTCATACTCGAAAAGAATTACATGACCATAGATTTCTTGGATAAATACAGTTTTTCCATGGTTCAGTGTTTGATTAAAAAAAACATGGAACCAGACTCACGTTATTATTACAGTTTATTTTTCCGAAGCACAGTAAATATAGACCTTTCAGTTGCTTTGGAGTATGATGATGTGCAAAAACTATTATAAAAACTGCCACACTGAAATAATCAAGGATGTTTGATGCACTCAGAGTCACATTAATATAGTTACCTGTGTAATCAAGAATGCAAGCTGTTTAAGAAGATTGTCTGCCAGAGTTGAAGCTTTTCCATTAACAGATTTGGAAAGTGGCAGAACCATTTTTTTCCAAATAGCTTGAATATTTGAACACTATATTGATAGAAATGAAGTGCCACAAATGTCCTTAGATAAAATCGTATTATTATAGTTCAGTGTTTCATTGCAGAAAACATAGACTCAACTACATCATTCTACTCTGTTTCTGCCCCAGGCACTGGCTGCATCAATTACATTCAATGCCAATTCATCTGGAGTGCTGATTCAAAACATTTATCTTTGGGAGAAAAAAAATGTCAACAAAGGAAAAATTAAGAAGACTGAAATTCTGGTCAGCCTTACATACAAAACACTGATGTTATTTAGCCTCAAATGGGATTTTCCCATTATTATTGTGCATCTTCAATGTTGCTGCAAGGAATGCTAACTAGAATTGTAGCCAACAGGAATTGGATAATTTAAAAAAAAAACTGATGTTAAAGCTTCATTGGTAGAACATCTTCCAGAAAGACAGATTATTCACCAAGTGTATGGTGGTCTTCAATCTTTGACAGAATATATCCTCTAATTATCCTGAGTTGCATTGGATTTCAATAACAAAGCAAACTGGATTGTTACTGATTCTTCAGGACAAATGGTAATTCTTTAATTTGATATTGCACCTATCACTTTAAGAACATCATCACAAAGCACTTTGCAAAGTTTTTTTGTAAAGTGCAGTGACTGTGTATTTATTGGTGAACATAATACAACAACAACAACAACAAGATTCCATTTATAAAGCGCCTTTCACGTCAGGAGGACGTCCCAAGGCGCTGCACAGTTGGGTCATGACCCGAGCAGGGGGGAAATGGTCAGGGTGAGGGGAGGGAAGGGAGGGAGAGAGGAGGGGGGAAATGGTCAGGGTGAGGGGAGGGAAGGGAGGGAGCAAGGAGGGGGAAATGGTCAGGGTGAGGGGAGGGAAGGGAGGGAGCGAGGAGGGGGAAGAGAGTCGAGAGGGGAGCTGAAGGCACGGTCAAAGAGAAAGGTTTTGAGACCGGCCTTGAAGGAGGAAAGGGAGGAGGCGGCGAAGGCACTGGGGGATGGAGTTCCAGAGCCTGGGGGCTGAGAGGCTGAAGGCCCGACCACCGATGGTAGGGCGGTTGGGGCGGGGGACGTGGAGCAGACCAGAGCCAGAGGAACGGAGGGTACGGGCAGGTAGGTAGGGGGATAGTAGGTTGGAGAGGTAGGAGGGAGCAAGGCCGTGAATAATCAATTTACACATCAATTTGCCCCACAAACAGCCATGAAGTGAATCACAAATTTTCGCTGAAGTATTTGGTTTGGGCAACAGGAGAAACCTCTTCTCTTTTTGAACAGTGCCATGGGATTTTTAATGTCCTTCTGAACAGGCAAACCATCTTTTAATGTTTCATCCGAAAGGTGGTATCTCTAACAAAGCAACACTCTCCAGGCATATGAAAGCGAAGGGCTTAAAGGAGTATGGGGAGAAGATGGAACGGTGGGATTGAAGCAATATCTTTGCTCTGTGAGCCAGTGAGGCTTGATGGGCCAAATGGCCTCCTTCTGCACTATGTTGCTATGATGGAGCCTGAGGAGGGTTACTAAAAATATCATGTCTGACAGTCAACTTGAGCCTGTGAAATATTATTTTTATTTTTTCTGTGATAGAGGGATATTAGATGAAATGACATTCATTATTTTCTTTGGTTGATTCTCAACCATACCATAATGAACCTTGAAAAAAAAACGTACACAGGTCCTGTATAATAGGTTGTCCCAAGGTAACCTTGCCTGAGTCTTACCCCAGTATGAGCACAAACTAATGCCAGGAATCCTCATGACTAAGTTCCATTTTTAAGATTTGATCTATTTAACTAGTATCAAGATGAGGAAACAGACTTTTTCTGAGAAGGCTGAATTCTGTGTTCAACCCAATCCTGATCCCATCCAAAGCTTATTGATTTGTTGCTGTGGAATACTGTAATCAGTAACCAAGGCAGCAGAAGATGAACATGCTTTTATAGTGTGCAAGAAAGGCCAGATAGATTTCAATCAAAAATCCTTAAAGACACAGGAGCTCTTATGATTTTCATACTTGAGTTCATCAGACTTCATTAAATCAGAGAGAGAGAGAGTTGTCTTATTCTTACTCGTTGCCCTCAACAGTACATAGAAAATAATGAATGATTTGGAAATACTGTATTTATTTTAAAAACAATTCTACATAGAAAGATGGTTATAGAGTGTAATCCCATTTAGGAATTTAAGTCATTTGTAAAACTACCAGATTCACTGCTTCATTTAATAATTTTATTGT
Source organism: Callorhinchus milii (assembly GCF_018977255.1). NCBI lineage: Eukaryota > Metazoa > Chordata > Chondrichthyes > Chimaeriformes > Callorhinchidae > Callorhinchus > Callorhinchus milii. The sequence continues at coordinate 21,019,571 of NW_024704747.1, read as the reverse complement.
TAATATATTTAATAAATACATTGTTAAGATTTACAAGTCCCACTAGAAAATCTTTGGGAACATTTCATATAAAATGGTTTAGTTGTGTTCTATTCTGTTAACAGATTGTACACAAATGCAAGTTGTTGTTGTTGTATTCCAAAACACCAAATAAAAGGACTCAGATAACATCATTTTTGAATAATGGATCACCTTGCACTGAATAGTGTTATTATTATTTTGCTCTATTAGCAGTACATTGGCATAGTACATTGGAGATGCAGTATCTTCTCATAGAATGGTAAATCCTCCACATACTCAGTTCCCCATCTCAATAATGTGGCTAAAAGAAAGCAAAAGAATCAGAGGCAGTCAACTTGGCTTACTCAGCCTCAGACAGGAGTGGGGGGAGGGAACCAAAATCGCTGTTATAAAGGACGGGCTTTAAAGGGAGCAAGGGTGAAATCTCCCTTATGGCAAGAAAGAATGATTGGCTCCTAATGCCTCCAGATTGAGAATAAAACTACAATTGATAATATGCACTGTTGTCCACATGCATGGAAATATGAATATTACATATAAAGTTAACCAATTCATACAGCTAAATTAAATGGCTGAGGATAAGCAATGCACTCACTTGTAAAGCTCTCCAAAATTTCTACAATTAAAAGATTATAGAGAGAGTGGATAAAATAATATGAAATAATTCTGCTGCATTTCATTATGTTTTGTTAAACCATGAATGCTAATCGCATCACTGATAGAACTGACTGGGAGGAGTCCAGACAGTGGTGAGTTGAAATAACATCTGCAGATATGGTCATTAGTGCAGGTGCTTCAGAAGGCCTGTCACCCCAACTCTGTATTTTAATTCATCTCTGTTTTAAACCGGACTTAGGATCTCATCCTAGACAGGAATTTTTTTTCAAAATTTCATCTTGACACACTGTTGAACACAAAATACAGCATTTCAAAAACCCAAGCCAGAAAGACAAATAATATTACTGTTAAGCTATTTTTAATTCTCTTTTTAAAAGAATACTAACAGTGAGACCTATTTTTTAAAGGTTCTGCAAGAGTTTTATAATTATTCACTCCCTAATAATGAACTATCTCATCAGTAACTGACATTCCAGCAATTTTTCACCCATGTAAAAATGCTATAACTCACTTCAGCCTGTAGGACCTGTGAGTTATGAGTCTTTCATATTTGTAAAAGAACACCATAAACTCATTGTCACCAGAATATCTCCCATTTGTACCATTACTAATGACTTTGAAAACTTCCCTGCAGATTTCAAATAAAGATTTTCCATTAACAGTGACATTTTCATGTCTGGATGCTCTATCCTTTTCATCACATTGTTTTATTGAATAATTTCCCAAACCTTTTGCATTGACTTTTTCCCGTGGTCAGATTTCGGCATATTGCTTCTCCAGTTTTGCATTTGTTCTCGTTCAAGATGCTGTTAGAGAAAATAGAACTAAACCAAACTGACAGTATTCCCCTTTGATGCCAAGTTGTTTAATGACATCCTGTTGTTAATTGCAAACTTATCCAAGTAATCATACCATACAGACTCAGAGTCATCTTCAAGAAAGGAATGGGTGGCTGAAAAAAAACGGGGCCTTGTTTATGATCATAAAAACATGTTCTCAGCAAATTCTAAGTCCATCAATCTCTCCCAATTGACAAGAAAAGCCACACAGTTAGCATTTCTGGTCTACAGCAGCGGTAAGTCCCAGAGTTCTCAGCTCTGTGTCACCTTGTAGATTTCATAAACCTTTTTTTAAAATGAATGAATGTGATGATCCTCAGGAGCTCTGTAATTACAATCACGTAAAAATGGAGCGCAGTAATATATTTGCTCTCTGCACGATTTTCAGTTTAATTATTGACCTATTATAGTTGGAGAAAAAACAAATCAAACTGACCTCTTCCCCTCCTCTTCTACAACTGTACTAGCTTTTTCCTTTGTTCCTTGCCAAATAGAGTTAAATATACTTTTCACGTAATTGTGGAAAAATAGTGTGATTGCCAACCATCAGGCTAGATATTATTCATTGCTTTATCTCCCAAATATCGATGAATTCATGAAAATCATATGCAAACACACCTACAGAACATGTGTTCTATGGAGTACTTGATCATCTCAGAGATACTTAATCCTAAAGTCTTTAAACTCAATCACATTTTGTTTGCAAATGACAGAAATGCATTTATTTATAAGTGAAAGGTCATATCCCAAATACTCATTTTCTCTTCCAGCATTTCCAAATTTATAAAGCTTCTTATTAAAGGAGTTAATTGACACATTAACTACCTTCGCTAGTCCTCTCCTCTATTCACTATAGTTTGTGTATGTGTGTTTTTTTTGGGGAGCGGGGGTTGTAAGAGGATAACTAATTGTCACTTGTGGTTTATTAACAATATTCTGGTGTCTATTCAATTCAATGTGAATTGTCTGCTAACATGTGGATCACACTGTCCATGCCTGAGAAAGTTCAGCATCCATTAATACTTGCCACACTGATCTTTTCCCAGGTGAATGGCTATAGATGTGCTTCCAGTATAAGGTGCTCATCCCTGATAAACTTGATTCAGGGATGAGGACTCTATGACGCAGGAATGCTCTACTCCAAAAGGAGACCAGTTAAAACATGAATTCTTACTCTATGTGAAGAAATATCTCTGATGCCATATTTTTCTCTCTATCCAAAAGGAGTACTTTGAGGAGAAAAAAATGTGTTGCCTCTAAATTTTGTTTCTCTTAATACCATGGAATTTCTTCACTGTTGGCATCGGTCGTGCTGCTAATCTGTGCTGCTAAAGGTCAATGCAAATGTGCAAGAGATTGAAAAAGTCAGAATCCAAACTCAGTTTGATGAAGATAAAATGAAAATCATTGAATCATCATTCAGTAATTTCTGTGAATTTTCCTTTCAGCAGTTACTCATTCATTTTATGGACTTCCAATAAGCTGTAACATCTTTGAACACTCTGTCTTTCTGTTCAACACACCGAGTCTTGTTAATTCTGCCACTCAAAAAAACACAGCAAGCAGGTGGCAATTTTATTGGCGACAAGATACGTCAGATCTTTGGGGAAAAGAAAGACGGAGCTAATTGTCTGTATTGTCTGCCTATCTATCCATCTCTAGGCCTCCATTGATTCTTTGATGTTTCAGTTCAGGACTTCTCAATTACTTTTTTTTCTGCATCTATGCGCATCACAAACTGGCTCAGACTGGAAAGTTAGAAGAATTGCTTCAAGGCTTTGTTGATTTATCGCCAAAGAACAAATTTTCTGCTTTATCATTTTAGCTGCCATAATATAATTTTGAATGAGTGCAGCTGCTTCATGCCACAAAGATACTGATAAAGATTTTAATGATAAATTCTTTGTTTTACTTTTTATAGCGTTAAATTTTTGATTATCTTATATGTGTATAGCGAATTGAGCTCAACCAGCATTGATTAAAATATTATGCGGGGGTGAATTCCACCTGGGTCTAGATTTACTTTATTCATTCATTTTAGATTGTCAGAATTTGGCAAATTCTTAAATACATCTTTAATTTTAAATCTTAGCCGATTTTCTAAAATTACTTTAAGAATAACAGAAAACCGACTTCAAAGTTAAGACTCAATCTACCAATTTGCCAAATTCTAGATGGTCTGAAATGCTACATAAATAGAGTAAATCTAGACCCAAGTGGGATTCCTTTTCAGATAACTATTATAACAATGAAAAACTTACTTAAAAAAAGAAACGCCTATATGATAAAACAAATCTAACTTCAAGTATAGCTATGCCATTCTGTGTCATACAGTTACATTAACGTCTACTGCAGACAAAAAGGATTACGTTTATTGACAATATGTTGTGACGCCTCCAGTTTAATGCCAGTGCCACTGGGAGAAACTTGAGACCAGCCTTGCTTGGCTTGTTATAAGTTTCTCTCTCTTGCTGTGAGAAGTTTCTACATAAGAGAGTCTTGTGTGAGGAATAATGGTCTTGATCCTGCATCTTAGCAATTACAGTGCCAATATGGAATACAGGAGAAGCATATATTAAACAATAGAATAACAACATTCAACAACAAAGTGCAACAACAACATCACAAACAACAATAACAACAACATTACATTTGTATAGCGCCTTTCACGTCGGGAGGACATCCCAAGGCGCTGAAACATTTCAAACTATTTCCCTCACTGATCATTGCTTCCTGCTAATTTGGCAGTCTTCCATTTCACCACACAGTTTTAAAAAGTTCAGTGCGTGTAATCCACAAACATAATGTTCTCGACAGTTGCCAGCTGAAAACACTTCAAAAAAAGGAGCAGGGATTTAATGTTAAGATATTATTGATATTAAAATTGCGACCATGCATGACATAGCTCGGTAAATACATTAACAGAGCTGGGGAGAAGATTTCACTATACAATAATTATTGCAGCTACAATTTGCAAGTCAAACTAACAGTGCTTTGAATTTTTGAATGTCACTGACTTGCATTTATATAGCGCCTTTCACACGGGGCAGCGTCCCGGAGTGCTTGACTGTGGCAGAGTCTAACCCCGAGCCAGAGGGAAGGGGGAGGTGATTGTAAGCACGATTAAAAACCAAGATCTTTAGTTGGGATTTGAAAGTGGGGAAGGAAGGGGCAAGGCGGAGGGATTGAGGGAGAGTTACAGAGCATAGTGGCTAAAGGTACAACCACCGATAGTGGAGCGGAGGGAATGAGGGACGAACAGGTGGCCAGAGCCAGTCGAGCGGAGGCAGCTGGTAGGGGAGTGGAAAATTGTAATTCTATAAACAATTCCATACTCTTATTTCTTGTTCTTATCATTTCCAATTTACTCAGCACTGCTTTCCTTCTATGCTTTTGTTGTAACCATTATCTTCAGACAGATGTAGTTGGTACTTCCTGCCTCAGGACATGATAAGAGTTAAGCTCTGTTGGGTTTATTAGAAGATGGTCTCAACAACAAGCTCGGCAGATCTGGCAATTACACACATTAATATCACAAATTAACACTGATCAACCTTTAAACGGGAGAAATAAAAGTCAAGGTATTCTATGCTTCAAGCAAAGAGCATGAGTCCAGTAAACAGATAGATTACTGCATCACAAGAAGACAGCCACCTTGCAATTTTCAGACAATTATTTTACTGTTAAATGCAATTAACATGCAATAAAAGAGCATAAAGACCAGATTTTAGTAGAAGGCACAATTACAGCATAGTTAGCCAAAATAAATGACATCTGGAGCAATGTTAAATTAGGATTCTTGGTTGTCAACTCGTCAAACAATTCCATTTCTCAATTTCCAGTTACTTTTTCTGATGTTATCCAGACATACTAACACTCCACATGCCTACTTTTAATTTTCTGCAGCAAGAATAAAATACAATCTGGTTCCAAGATACAATAATCCTTGCATTTGATATAGTGCCTTATCACGTCTTCGAGACATCCCAAAGTGCTTCACAGAATATGCTGTAAAGTGAACTGACTGTAGGTTTTGTGGGGGAAACGCGGCAGCCAAGCGATCCGCCAATCGACTAACAACTGGATCCCTACTTACTGCTTGGTAAACAGAGACATGTGGAGTAAGGAAACTTGCCCAACGTTTCCCCCTGCCCGGGAATCGAACCCAGTCCTCTCGCTTGTGAGGCAAGTGCTCTAACCACTAAGCTACAGGACTTCATTGGTTGATTGATATCAATCAATACTGCAAGTTAAAAGGCAGTCTCCTATCTCCAATAAAATAAACACTTGTACAAGATTTCTATTCTCCACTTCTGTATAAAAACAAATTATTCACCTCTAACATGTATAGTTAATTCATATAGTTGTCATATAATTATTCAGATTATTCGTCTTTATTCTCATGGTAAGGAACCCATTACACTGATTGACATAGACTGCTAGAAAGATTGCACTGTTGCGGATGTTTGTTTTGCCTGGACGACTTTCCAGTCAGGATTATCTTGGAAACCTGTCCTACTAGGGCGTGGAGTGTGTAGATTGGAACTGGCATTCTGTGCCAGATATACATACAAATAAAAGCAGTTACAGGATGAGACACAAATTGATGCAGTCTCTTAAAGCTTTGTGATACCTGTGGCTTAACTGGCGAGATCTTAAGGTTCGCTGTTCAACTCTGAATTTTCAAACATACGGTTCAGCATCAGCATCCAAGGCTGCACTCTCCACCTCTCAAAGCCGTCAGGAACCTCGGGGTTCTGTTCGATCCTGAGCTGTCCTTTCTCCCTCATATCCCCGCCACAACTGGCACCGCCTTCCATCACCTCTGGAATATCGCCAGACTACGGCACCACCTCACCCCTCACGCTGCTGAAACTCTGGTCCACTCCTTTATCACCTCACGGCTGGACTATGGGAACTCTCTCCTCGCCGGCCTTCCCGGCAACTCCCTCCACAAGCTGCAGGTCATTCAGAACTCTGCAGCTCGTGTACTGTCCCGCACCAGGCTTCACGACCACATCACTCCCACCCTCGCTCGCCTCCACTGGCTCCCCATCCCCCAGAGGATTGATTTCAAGATCCTCATCCTCACCTACAAGGCCATTCACGGCCTTGCTCCCTCCTACCTCTCCAACCTACTATCCCCCTACCTACCTGCCCGTACCTTCCGTTCCTCTGGCTCTGGTCTGCTCCACGTCCCCCGCCCCAACCGCCCTACCATCGGTGGTCGGGCCTTCAGCCTCTCAGCCCCCAGGCTCTGGAACTCCATCCCCCAGTGCCTTCGCCGCTTCCTCCCTTTCCTCCTTCAAGGCCGGTCTCAAAACCTTTCTCTTTGACCGTGCCTTCAGCTCCCCTCTCGACTCTCTTCCCCCTCCTCGCTCCCTCCCTTCCCTCCCCTCACCCTGACCATTTCCCCCCTCCTCGCTCCCTCCCTTCCCTCCCCTCACCCTGACCATTTCCCCCCTGCTCGAGTCATGACCCAACTGTGCAGCGCCTTGGGACGTCCTCCTGACGTGAAAGGCGCTTTATAAATGGAATCTTGTTGTTGTTGTTGTCATTCAGAACTCTGCAGCTCGTGTACTGTCCCGCACCAGTCTTCGGGACCACATCACTCCCACCCTCGCCCTCACCCTCGCCCTCTCTCGCCTCCACTGGCTCCCCATCCCCCAGAGGATCGAATTTCAGATCCTCATCCTCACCTACAAGGCCATTCACGGCCTTGCTCCCTCCTACCTCTCCAACCTACTATCCCCCTACCTACCTGCCCGTACCCTCCGTTCCTCTGGCTCCGGTCTGCTCCACACCCCCCGCCCCAACCGCCCTACCATCAGTGGCCGGGCCTTCAGCCTCTCAGCCCCTAGGCTCTGGAACTCCATCCCCCAGTGCCTTCGCCTTGCCTCCTCCCTTTCCTCCTTCAAGGCCGGTCTCAAGACCTTTCTCTTTGACCGTGCCTTCAGCTCCCCTCTCGACTCTCTACTCCCTCCTCACTCCCTCACTTCCCTCCCCTCACCCTGACCATTTCCCCCCTGCTCGGGTCCTGACCCAACTGTACAGCGCCTTGGGACGTCCTCCCGACGTGAAAGGCGCTCTATAAATGGAATCTTGTTGTTGTTCAGGAAAATTAAAAAAAAAAAATTTAACTCATAAGAGGTCCCAACGCCTTGGGACGTCCTCCTGACATGAAAGGTGCTATACAAATGTAATTTGTTGTTGTTGTTATTCTTCCAATCAGCTCATTGGTATCTCATTGCACAGCCTCCGTTGAAACTTCAACTTTTCCTGTTTTGTTTCTTCAGTGATTCTTCATGTGTTTGAACTTCTGACTTTGTGGCAAGGAAGTTGATATTCCATATTTCAGCTTCAGCTTTGTTGTATTGACTTGTGAACCACTTAAGAGATTTAGAATATTTTCTCTAACTTCTTTCCAAGCATATTTCCTGCAGCATTTCCTGTTGCTCCACCTTGAGTTGCTCATTCTTGGCTTGAGAGAGAATTACATCAATTACATGGCTAGTACTCAAATAATTTTCCAGACAAGAAAAAAGATAAGCTGAATGCCAGAATTCACACAAGGCATCCTTCTTTTCTTTGGGTGGCTTAATCTCCTTAACATTATATTGCTAGGACATGCATGATACAAAATCAGAAAGGCTTGGGCTCTTGATTTGTCATACTACAGTGCTCATGCTTAATGTCGTTGGAAATCTTGGCCACATAGCAGCAAGCCAAATGGGCATCATGATCTCTTTTGTTCTTGATTCCTTATGTGGTTAGCCCCAGGATGTTGCTATTGAAGTTGGATCTTCTGATAAATTGTAGTCAAATTGTAGTGGGATTCTATCTGTAGTCTGTGTGTAGATTTCTTTAGCTTGTTCCTGGAATGCTAGTTCTTCAGAATAGATCATGAAATTTATATCAAGTGCAAGTACGGAGGCAACCTTATTATGATGCCGCTCACTGGAGTGTAAGTTTGCTTATAATCGCTGGTCTGCTGCGGACCAGTGGCTATCAGAAATGTGGGACACTTCTGGAATCAAGCCAAACCATCTAGGCTTGCTCTACCTGGATGTAAGTTGCAGGAAGCTGGTTGGAGAGCAGCGACCTGTCTTATGAGCATTTGTAGTGGTGGAAATGAAAGTTGTTGTAGCTGACTGCTTGGCTTTCTGTGCACTGTGCACATGCAGGCAGGTCCACACTGGAAACAGGAATTGATGAGGTAGGAAATGGATCTGGTACAACGTGTTGCGTGATTTGAAATACTGTATTATACTGAGTTGAACTGTACAATATAAAATGGTAAACTACAAACAAGTGAGCCAATGTCGACAAAAGGGATAAATAAATTTCAGGGATATGAGGAAAGGGCAGGCAAATATAACTGGAAGGATTGCTCTTTGAAAGAGCCAGCACAGACACAATGGACCAAATGTGGACTATTGTGTATTTGTGTTTGAATATTTTAGCAGCCTCCCTATGGGTTTATGTGCTTTGCATTTTGAATTTTAGGAACATAAGATGTGTGTAATTAGAAGCTCTGTTTATGCGGGCATGTATTATAATTTCACCTAACATTTCCTTGGTGTCTAAAAGTTGAATGGCACAAATTTGCACTGATGCTAATCTAACAAGCTGGAGAGTGATGAGGCTGTCATGTGATGGATCGAGGCTGTCGTCTGATGGATGAAGGTTGAATGCATCAAAAAACATCATTATGTGAAGCATACAACATTAGACACAGTAACCTGTCTGAAAAAAACAACTAATGTCTCCTCTCAAGGTTATTAAGTGAATTTAAAAATAAGTGATCCAAGTTGTTGCATTGGCCCACATCAGCATAAATAAATTAATTGCATGCAAAAGCTTTACTAGGCAAGAGCCAAGAAAGAAGCAAGATGAACCGAATCATTTTTCAACAAGATGGGCTGTATGAATAAATAGGATGTGGTATAATACAGTTGAATTGAACCAAAATATCGATTTGAGTCTTTGATTGATTTTTTACGACGGGTGCTTTAGACATAAACGAGATTATGGATTTGCTATCAAATGCTGGTTATGGTCGGTCATGTTGTTTGATTGTTACCTACTCATGTCTCTCAATAATACAATGCAGAGATTTGCCATAAAACAAGGTAACCATACCAGTTAAAATATAGAGACAATGCATTAATTTTGTCTTGTCATTGGGCATTCATTAAAAGGTTTTTAATATCTATAAAATGGTTGGAAGAGAGATTATATCAGGGCCAAATGCACAGTGCTGGAAACCTACAATATATCATTAGCACCTGAGTTTTGACAATAGCAGCTATTTCTGAAAAAAAATGTGTGGGATTTTAATGTTTCAGCAATATCCATTTAGTACTGCAGCTATATAATACTCCCCACATCTCAGTAGTTAACCCTATTGCTGGAGCTTGTATCAGCATTGGCTCAATGGGCCAAATAGCCTCCTCCTATGCTGTAATTCTATGATTCATTAAATTGTATTGAGATCTAAAATTAAACGACATTACCAAATACCTATAATTATTAAAAATGATAAAAGCAAAAGTTTGATTTTAAATTTCTTTCAATGTAACATTTGAAGTTTTTTTTCACTAAAGCACACTGATTAGCTGGCAAATATATCTTTAGACCATAAGACCATAAGACACAGGAGCAGGAGTAGGCCATTTGCCCCATCGAGCCTGCCCCGCCATTTAATAAGATCATGGCTGATCTTCTGACCTAATTCAATTTACCCGCCCTATCTCCATATCCCTTAATCCCTCTATCCTTTAGAAATCGATGAACCTCAGTTTTGAATATGTTCAAGGACTGAGCATCCACAGCCTTCTGGGGTAGAGAATTACACAAATTAACAAATTCCACTTTGAAAATTAACAGAGAATCCGGCACAAAATCAAAGATAAGGAACAAATACTCATGTACAGTGAAAGTAGATATTAAAACTGCAGTCATACAGTACGTAATTTGCTAGTCAAAGAGCATCTCTTTCACAATTCCATTGCCAGGCCTGTGTGTGTCTTTTTTATTATTTAATATGTTTATAATGTGCTTGGTTCCAAATCTCATTACAAGTCAATAACCTGTTATATAATTAGCTGTAACATTTGCCCTGAATACATTTTGAAGACACTGACATTCTCTTGAAAAATATATTTTTCATTAGAAATTATATTAAGTTAAATTAAGGAGTCAATTAAAATTACAAGAACAAATTTATGAAAAAATATCTGAGTTCATTATAGACATTATCTGACACCCATTTAGCCTTGATATTTGTTCTAAATAAATTCAAGTTAAGCCATTGAGCCATACCAGGTATTTTTTATATGTGTTTCTCAGTCAAGCAGAATATAACAGAATTCCCTAATGTTGTGAGTGAAACTGGATTACTGGTAACATTTTCTATACATAATAATCAGGTGCATCATTTGGAAGAATTTCTTTTGTTCCATGTTATCAAAGTATAGTTGTCTCAATCTGTCTTCGTTGGTTATCTTTTGTTTGCTGCAATACCATTTTAAACACCAGGGCCTCAATCTTAGATATTTGCTTTGTTGCGCTCTATGCCTGAGAGATGCAAGTTACAATCCTTGATTTATATGTAGATTAGCTCATTTGTCTTTTCATGGCACACCTTTGTTGTGAAATGTTTGATTCATGGCCTCAGTTGTAATCTTTCACCACTGTTTTTCTTTGTAGTTCGGTTCTTTGTAGATTTGGGAACAACTAGAAGGAAATTCTATGATGGCAAGAAGATTACAACCAAAGCTGTGAAGATGAATCAACCACCCACAACAAAAGTAAGCTATCAGACAATTTGCGTCAATCAAGAGTTTAACTTCCAACTTCCAAGGAATGGCTATGCAATAAAGAACCATATTAGTTAATCATTAGTAATGGACCAAAATGGCTGTTTTGCTGAGGGTTCTCAAAGGCAGAAATGGGAAAATAAGACACTGCTAAGCAAAATGCTTCTATTAACAAGGAATTTTCTTGTAACAACAACAACAAAATTACATTTATAGAGCCCATTTCACGTCGGGAGGATGTCCCAAAGTGCTGAACAGTCAGGTGTCTGGGGCCCGAGCATGGGGAAGGGGTGATGTAGGAGTGAGGGAAGGCAGAGAGGTGGGAGGGAGACCAAAGGCACTGTCGAAGAGATGGGTCTTGAGACCGGCTTGAAGGAGGCAAGGGAGGAAGTGAGGCGAAGGGACTGTGGGATGGAGTTCCAGAGTGTGGGGGCAGAGAGGCTGAAAGCCCGGCCACCGACGGTAGGGCAGATCTGACAGGAGACATGGAGCAGGCTGGAGCCCGATGAACGGAGGGAGCGGGCAGGTTGGTAGGGAGTCAGCAGGTAGGGGTAGAAGGGGGCAAGGCCATGGATAGCCTTAAAGGCAGACGGTCAGGACACCAGTAGTCCTGGAGTTCAGGGTAGAGGCAGAGAGATAGAGTTGGGTGTCATCCGCATACATGTGGAGATTTACCCCACGTCTGCGGATGACGTCACCAACTGGGAGCATGTAGAGGGTGAAGAGGAGGGGACCGAGGACAGAGCTCTGAGGAACACCGCACAAGATACTGTGGGGGCTGGAGGAGAAGCCATTTGCCGCTTGTAACTACTTATTTTTCAAACACAACATAGAAATAAACTTACCGTCATCAAACAAGTGTGTAAAATTATGAGACATAAGAACAACTTGCATTTATATATTATAATTATTATAATAAAAGTATATTATTTGCATGAATTAATGTATAGAAAAATATTGTACCAATATCCCTGAAACTAGCTTATTACACATACACACAAATAAGTTAATAAAGAGGGAATAGAAGGAATAGAAAAATGGGCTCATGACTGGGAACAAAATTCTCCCTATCAAAGCATAATCTGTATTAGTGAACTGTAAGGAGGAGATCCCAAACTGTTAATTATACCTGGAGAGAAGGTGAAAGGCAACCTTGACCCTATGAAGAAGCTTGATGGCAAAGACTGAGCTGAAAGCTCAAGGAAAGTCAGTGGAATGCCTTGACTGAGGGTCGAAATGTCATCTCTTTGGATGTAACACACAATGACTGAAACTTCTCTACCAGTTAGTCCCAGTGCATTCACCCCATGGCTATTTGTAAAAATGCAAGTTCTCTCTTTCGACACTGCATGCATTTTTTTTTCTCTTATAAGGCATAAATTATTCATACCTCTGAAGGTAGTGAGTTTGGGCTCTTTCACAACTGCCTCTATCAGACGAAAATATCCTACTTGTTATTTTCTCATCAAAGGGTTACAAATCTATGAATGTACTTAATATATATTTATATTATATATACTGCCACCTTGGCAGTATCTTTTGTATGTAAGTAGTTCAGTGTAAAGTAAGTGTTTTACTGAGTACCATGCTGCTAACTTGAATAGAATAAAATGAAATAAAAATGTATTTTAAAGGAAATAAAAACACCTCATGCCCTATTAAGTGACCCAAACTCAGGAAGGCCTATAGAATTATGTTTGAAAGCACTGTCATGTTCCACTCTCTTTTAAATTACAGAAAAATAGCAGCTTTTCCTTTTTTGGTCGTCAAGAAATATTCAAAAACAACCCTAAGAGTGAGATATTAAATAATATCTATAGCTTAATTGCTATGGATTAAACAAAAAATTATCTTGCTTTGCAACTGTCATTTTTTCATTTTGCAGTCTAACCCCACCCCCCAAGGGTGAAGGATTCATCTTTGTCAGATGAAAAGAATGTAGACAGCTATAATCATTTCAGAATAAGTGCTGAAAGTGATTGCTGGAGTGACATCAGCGGTCAATATCTATTACTGAATGCAGGAAATAAAAATACAGAATCCACTCCAGAAGATTGTGTTATATTTCAGGGCACAAAATTGTATGACAGCCAGACCATCAGAAATTATCCACAGCAATTAAGATTTTGGTTCTATTCCATCTCAGCATTTGATGACTTCTTGAAATGAACCTATGAAATGACAACTATCAAATGTGTAAGATAAAAAGTATTTTGTTGTTGCTTTTCTTTGACTGTTATTTGATTGATGCATTGTTTATATTAAGTCAAAATGCACATTGTCAAATATTGGTAAACTAGCAAATTGTAGAAAGACGGAGGTAAAACCGTAAAACTGTTCTTCAATATGCCCCCAATATGTTTTATAATTCTCATCTATGTAGCAATAAAATACCAAAAAATAATTTTCATCCGGAAGCTCATTTTTTTACCTTGCCACAAGTGTGTGAATTTATGTAAAAATGTGGACAAGCATGAAAGGCATGAACTAAACCTTCCAGTGACCTAAATTGTTTCAAAGTGCAGCCTGAGTATACAATCTAAAAGGGTATCTTTATACGCTTATTGGAGTGAATATTGAAAACAATAGTAAAGCCTCAGGATCTCTGATTATAAGCAAAATGTTATTATTAAAATATAATTGCACTAATTGTAGACACAGAAAATACTTTGCTATCCTAATTTTCAAAACAGTCATCAGCCTACTCATTCAATCAGTCCTCCATCTTTTAAATGAGTTACAAAAGCAGACTACTTACATAAGGATGAGACTGTGTTCTTGCCATTGTACAATAGAAATACATACTTAATCTATTTATCTCACTGTACAGATAAGGAATCCACAACATTACAGAGAAAAACAGTAAGAATTCACAGCAGTAAATATAGCAACAATAATAAGATTGAAGTATGGAATAAGTATGGGATTACCATAACCAACAGCATTTTTCTAACGTAAGCAAATAAATAATTTGAATCCCCACATGGCTATGTTAATGATTTCTATCCATTACAGAAAACATTTCACAGACAATATACCGTGTTAAACATTTCACAATAGTATTCCATGCAGCAGTATCAAATTCCATTCCATCAACAGTGTGCTTGCAGAATAATTTATATTTTTCTAATGAATAAAGTTAAACTAAAGATCAAAATACAGCAAGAATTCAAAACTGCTAACAACACGTTCTTTGCTATAAAAAGAATGAATAAAGGAGTCTTCCTACCGGATGAATGAAAGACCACTTGGTTGGCTGAATGGGATCCAACATCAACAGTTAGCATTAATGCAACTCTTCTCATATCCCAAAGCTTCACGATTCCAGAAGAGTCACATGAAACAATTGTGTCACTCTGTCAGGGAAACATAATCACTGACATCTGTAATAATATACAAATCCTTCAGATCCTTACATAGTAAAAATTATAATCCTTGCATTTGATATAGCGTCTTATCACAGCTTTGAGACGCCTCAAAGCACTTCACAGAATATACTGTAAAGTGAATTGACTGTATATTTTGTGGGCGAAACGCAGCAGCCAATTGCACACAGCAGCGTCCCACAAACAGTAGTGGATTGAATATTTGGAATGATTCGGAAAACATACCCAATCCTCTGAATGTACAATATTTCTTATTTTCTATTATTATTTCTTCTTTTGTACCTGAACATAAAGCCAGAGATTTGCAAGTTTGTATCTGAGACGTGACCCTCCCAATTGGTTACTGCTTCTTTGGCTGCAACACTAGCTGGTTTGTTAAAGCAAAAATCACTTTTGGGGAAAAATAAAGCATTGGACAGTAAGAAATTTAAAAAATTATGAATATTTAAAAAAAAGGTTCAATTTAAAAAGAAGTCAGAATAAGTAGAAATAGTGAATCGAACAACAAGTGAGAGATGAGAAGAGAAAATAGAATAGAAAATGCAATATAGTGGTGGGGAGAAGGGGGGTGTGGGGAGAAGTCATCTTGTCCGCAACTACTGATGCAAAAGCTGTAAAAGGTAGGGCAGGCGTGCATAAACAAGTTACCATGCTGCAGAAGCAGGTGAATTAAATGCACTGATATTTACCTATGTTCACCAACTCCTATCCAGTAATACGATAAAATAATTCTGGTTCATAATAATGTTTGAATGTACATTTCAAACTTGATTTATGAAAGTAAAGACAGATATTTAGCATGGCTGTACATTATTGAAAGGCAATTTAGAAATTGTTTTTGACAGTATTTACTAATTTGGTTTCAATCTTTTAGAATTTTACATGAATGGAAAACAATAACTTGGCTTGAGCGTACATATATTTCTCAAAGAGGAAGGGAGGTTGATTACTGTTAAGAAAGCTTTCTTTAGAGCAAAGTATTGGTTCAAAAGTAACAGTGTGCTCAAATGGAGGCCAGTTGGTACAGATACAGTGGACATTAAATCCCAGCTAGGGCACAGTTTCACTGAGGGATTTAGTAAGCAGCCTACTTATCAGAAAGAGCTGCAAAAAAAACAACTGTACTCATTGGACCAGCAATGAATAAAAAGTAGAAAAAAGTAGCACATGCACTGAATCAATCCTGACTCACCTAAATGTCATGTTATGCTAACCGAGAATCAATACAATAATAATTGTCAACTTGCCTGCATCTAGCATTATATAATAGTCTAATCTTTTGAGTGTCTAAGATAAGTTCAGTTGCAGACTGGATTCAAATGCTGGATGTGAAGCCTCACTCAAAGCAGTTAACTGGTCATCATCAAGCAGTATCAGCTCCTCCAAAAAATGGTTGTTTTAAGATTGTAACACTTCTAGTCCTTTCAGAGAGTGCAAGAAATCAAGAGGTTGGTAAGATAGCACCTTTGATGGCATGGAAAGAAAACACTGTAATCTAAAGCCGTTGCTGGTTATATCTGCACAAGTGCTGTTTTACCCATCTCTTGATTCTTCTCACCTTCTGAAAAGTCTAAAAGGAAGGCATAAAAATGTTACAGTCTTAACACAAACATTTTGGGGGGACAGTTGGTACCTCTCTATGATGACTAGTTAACTGCTTTGGGTGAGGCTTCACATTCTCCATTCGAATTCAGTCTTCAACTGAGCCTATCTTAAACTGAGCTGGACACTGAAACAATGAGATTGCTGTATCATTATTTGGACCATGAGATAATTTGTAAGGTATGATTTTTATTGAATGCTTTTTATGCGAACAGCAGCAATTAAGATTATACTGCAGACTTAATGATTATAAGCAGCCCCACACACTTGTGCCCTGCAACAAGCCACATGTTAAAAAACAAGTATTATCTGTTGTCTTTGCACAGACACCAATCAACTTGCTGCAGGAAATTGCATGATGCTAATAGGCAGCAATGTTTTATGGTTTCTCTTATTGTATAAACTGTAAGCATTCAGCCTTTCCTTTGTTATGATCTCTATCCACGATAATAATTAATTACCTCTACCTTATAACTAAGGCATATTAAATTGGGAAATAGATGATATTTAGCATAAAGGGATCTGGGACGCTATCCCGCGTGAAGGATGCTATGTGAATGCTTGTTGTTGTTGTTGTTGTTGTAATGTTTACTGTTACATAAAGAGTGATTTGTTTGACAAATACAAAACACTAGTATTTTGCTGATTTTTTTTATTTTCTGGCTATAAAATCTTCTCCTTGTATCTATATATCTATACTAACAAAACGACAATGTCTGTCTGCACTTCAAGAAGGACCTCAATAACCGATTGATGTAGAGACATGATATATACCGTATCGGAAAGGTCTTGCATCTGGGAGTGACATAGATCAGGATGAAATGTCTGTCTGCGTGTCAATCTACATTCCATATTGGATCCTTTGGTTGCAAGCGTAGCTGCAACGTGTACAGTTAGTTTAAAATAAGACACCTCTTTAAAGCTATTGTTTTTTCAGCTGCAATAGAACCAGCAGGAGCTGACCCTGGTGCTGCAGACAATAACCTCAGTAATTGATTCCAGTGACTCATCTGGATAATGTATCGGAGCCATCACATTACAGATAACTGATGGGCTTGTGCGGCATTAACAGGAAAGGAACATTTTCTTTTCACATAAATATGTAAAATTTGAAACAATTTTTTGTCTTTGTCACTGAGTCCGTTTTAAAAAAATAATCCAAAGCATATTTATGCTAAATCATGACACAGATCATTTTACATGGTGTTACTGCTTGTATGTCAGTGATCAATGGAACTATTTTGGCATAAAACATAGTATAACTGTATCTACCAGAATAAAGGCAGCAGCAGCAGGAACTGGGGGAGGTAGAGATGGAAATGATCAACACAATGGAAACCAATTCATTGGAGACAAGACATACAAATAATTAACTTAAAAGGTAACTATGTTGAAAAAGATTCATTTATAATATAAAGATAAAGGGTTAAATCCATACAATGCTTATTGCATTAAAAATGCATTACAAATAGTGTAAGAAACCTATTCCTATGATCAGATATATCTAAGACTGTGATTGTCTGCACAGTTAGGCTATGCATACACACCTAAATCTAAATTTTGGAATAATTTAATTGGTAAAATTGGGATCATTTAACACTGTTTCTAATGAAGAACAACAAATTCCAAAACGTTATTTTAGAACTTCATTGTCAAACCAACAGAATTATGTTGGCTTGTTGAAGTGTTAAGCTTGTGCAAGTTACTTAGAAGCTGAAAATATTTTCATTGGGCTTCATACTTTGATGTGAGAACTTGGGTTTATTAAATAGAATTATGCAAGAACAAATACTTCAATCAATTATATGATAAAGGAAATACGTTAAAAATGCAAACATTCTGAACTAGTCATGCAAATTTTCTTCAGGATTAGAGATTTCAAAAATAATCATGCTGTGAAGTATAATTTTTAAATCCTTACCCCATAGTTGTGAACAACAGGGTGCACAAATTAATGCTTCTCCTCAGTATATGAAGGACAAACAATTCATTGTACCAAGCAGTTGTGTATGCTAAGTGCTCATTGAAGTATACAGTCAATAACTCACATTAGCCAAAGCAAACACATTTAACTTGCATCAGGATATCTATTATTTTCTTCAGTGAGCGCTGCAGAGTTTCAAGTGTGACCAATATATAAATAAGAATTATGTGTAGAAGGAACTTACCTTCAGGTTCATGGTGGCATAATTGCAGGAGTGCACGTGACCAAAGAAAGTCTGTGCACAAAGCCCCTAAAGAAGAAAAAAATACAGATGAAGTGATTAGTGAATTTCTGAATTATCACAGTTTAATTAATTTGGGGAGTGAATGAAGTAAACAAATATATAATTATATTCAAAGTGCCTTGTAGGAGAAATTATAGAAAGAGGTTTTTTTATGACTTGGTTAGATCACAGCGCCTTCTAATTAATACTTTCATAGCATCCCATCAGTCAGTGACTGTCATGCTTACTTGCACAAAAGAGTGTCATTTGGTGTCTGCCTGAAATCATTTTGAGATGACAAATCTCAAAGGAACTCCTATTAATAAACCTGTACACAGCAGTAAAATGCTAAACTTGGTCAGTCTCATTGGGGAAATATTAATGAAAGCACCTGCGTCAATCTTAATTGAGCTCATAGCTTGGCTATGAAATAAATATTTAAAGAACATAGCGAACTTGAAAAGATCCTTTAGTCTGTTGTAGAGATGAGAGAGAATTCTTTGAGGGTCTCCAGTGTATTAAAATATTAATTAATTAAATACAATTCATGGAGTTATCTTTTTCTTAAACACAAATGCAGCTTTTTTCCTCTCTCTTGGTATCTATTTAGTACCATAGTCCTAAGGCCATCAGAAAAAAAAATGTTTTGATTAAATTAATGCTTTCAACTGCAGGCTACTCGATTTAAGAGCAATATTGAATAAATGCTTGTTCCAACAACACAACACATAAGTCTGAATTCTTTCAATAGAACTGATTTCTTAATAGAATAGACTTATCCCCAAGCATGGGACACTTACCTGCAATTAATTTTTTTTTGTCTTCTAAGAAATTAAATCAATGGGTTTATCTTTTCATGCTTTTTTAAATGACTGCTGTGCTTGCCTCATTACATGACTCATTTTATTATTAATGTCTCTTTGTTTATTTTTTATTGCAATTGTTAACAATGCTTTAACTGTTTGCAGCACTAGAGTGCTTGGAGTTTGATTGCTGTTTCAAGTTACTCTCCCCATAATTTTTTTCTCCAGTTTTTTTGGAGCAGTGATATAAAGAAGAGCCTAGTGTATATCCCATCTAACCTAATTGCCTTGTGGATATTTATTGGCTGACCCTTTAACCATCAATAAATCTACCAACCTTGGTAAATAAGAACGTCTGTTTCTCCGCTGGTAAGTAAATTAACCTTAGCCATAGACCCGAAGGAACAACCAGCAATAGCCCACAAACAACCTATTATATCTCTAACATTGACGTTCTGGAAGGAAACCTACTCTCTGTTTCAGGTACCCCTGGAGCTAACATTCTTCTCTCCTGTGATGTAGTGCCAACCTTTTGACAGAATTGGCCTTAATTGTCTCCAGTAAGAAAATATACAATTAGTAATTCAAACAAACACCACAGAATGATTTGTACTGCATCGTAAGTGATTCATTACAGGGCTTAGTGATACATAATTACTGATTTTACAGTAAAACCCTGTGAAGTACTTTGAGATATTGACAACATGATAAGGTGGGTATCACAAATGTGAGGATTATTTATTTAGTTGACTTTTCAGAAAGATTTTGCAATTTAATGATGCCTTTTTTCTTGCAATAAGACTATTTCCAAATTTCAAAATATTGTCATCTCAGATCAGCATCGATGGTATACAACCCAACGTTCTATAATCTGTATCCCACAGTGGTTTAGTGCCAATTAATTGGTTAAGCATTTCTGTTTACTTAATTATCTTTTGATTTATTTTATGTTGCCCAATTCCTAACAGCAATTTATGTTTTAAATTTAGTTACACCGAATCACTACCTCTCATTCTAAACCGTTCCTCCATTCTGTTAGAAGATACTGGAAAAGCTGCGTGATTGTTGATTCGTAAAGCTGGACTGTATCCCAGTCAATTAACAGAGTCAAATAAGCTCAGATAAGCAGAACAACTACTTTGTAGACATCATTGGGGGAAAATGATCTTCCATGCACCTTCACTAAACAATATAATGATCATAATCTTTTTGTTGCTTGTGTATAGCAGTTGGCACATGAAACTAACCCCTCGCCCTTTTCCCTGATTTTCTTTTCTTTGGTTTAATAATAAATTGTAAAGGTTCCAAAAATAACTACTAATTTCCTTTCATTGTTTTTTCATAAAACTGCAACATAGTACTCAACCAGGTTGCTTTGTCCAAGTACTCGTATAATAAACAAAAAGGTAATGAAACAACTATTCCGTTGGCAAGGTAGCAAATAAAATGCTTCTACTGTAATTGCAGCAAAGACTGCAATCCCTATATTTGTTTTCACGGCTTGTTAAAAGGTATTATGTGTAGTATTTTTATGCCAAAGCATTCATGGTTTTGCTTAAATGATGCAAAATCTTTCTCTTCTATGGGAGCAATTGATGGTGGAATGGCGTTGCCTGATCAACCCTGGGACTTATAGATGTGAGGTTTTGAATACGAATATTTGCGATAACTTCTCCTTTTCTCTTTAGATTGTTTTGAAATGGTCAGCTGTATTGTAACTGCACTGCTTTTGAAGTTACTTATATTATCGTTTGAACTTGAGTTGAAAATCTTCTAAATACATACAAGCGTTTTTTTTGGGGGGGGAGTTGGGAGGGGGAGCCAGGCTGAAATCAGTATGCATCACGACCCTAAGGTACCGATAAGGACCAACAATTGGGACTGATCCCTCTTATATTTTCCAATCAATTCCCTTGACATCTTCTTTTGTCCCATCCAGACCCGTGATTCCGCACTTGGAGGCACCTCCCACCATGACCCATCGGTTGGGCCAGATGGCACAGAAGGTTCCCAGGTGAGTCCACCAGCAGCACAATACCATCCGCAAACAAAAGCATCGCAATCCTGTCATATACATCAAGTTCTTCCCCCTTGATGCCATCCAACACGTCACTGATGAACATATTGAACAGGGTGGGTGCCTGTTGGGCAACCTTGCGTTATCACCATTTCCAGAAGGATGGGTTCAGTGGATCTTACATGAAGCTTGGAGCTGGAATACACATCCCGAATGAAATCCAGGATTTGCCCATGTCCTCCCATGTTTTCCAGTGTCATCACAAAAGTATCATCTGTTCATCAACTGTTCATTTATTTCCATTCCATTAGGCACAGTACTAGGCCTAGTGTGATAAATGCAATTACTAATGTATTATAACCAATTACTGATTTTCTCAAGTTTCTGATTTTCCGATTCTCGAATTTCTGCAAGCCCTTGATGCACATTATTCCATAGAAATTAATAAGAAGAATATGCAAGCGAGTTTTAGCACGTTTCTCCATTTTGAGGCTTACTGACTATTTATCTCAACATCTGTAATTTCATCACATGCAAATAGTACATTAAATTAATTCTTGAAACAGTTCCTTTGCAGCCTAATTAATGGGATTTATGGGTTCAGTGGCAAAACTAGATATTTGTGTGAATAATTAAGTATAATTTGTAGAGTTGGAATACCGTTAATGATTGAATACAACTTAGTTATGTTTTAATAAAAAGTAAAAATAAATATTAAATCTGGGAATTGATGGAATCTTTATATTTGACCAGGGATGCCATTAAAATGATAGTTTCAAAATATAGTTAGGGATGGTAGGTTATCAGACAAATGGATACCTATAGAAAGATGCAGTGCATCTGGTAGTGCCTGGTAGTTGGGTTTTACAATGATAACAGTCCATTGAAGAGCAGTTGATTTTTGCTAAATATCTGAACAATAAAAACAACAATAAAGTTACATTCACGTAGCGCCTTTCACGTTGGGAGAATGTCCCAAGGCACTGAACAGTCTGGTCTAACAGTCTGAGCCCTGTGTGGGGACTTCACTTGTCCATTTGGAGTTTCACTCTGCATTCAGTTACTGCATCTACAAATCAAATATTAAAGCATTTAACTCTATAATTTGGGTTATTACAATACAAAATGCATCTAGCACATAATTTCAGTTCCCTGGATTCGAACTGGAGGCAATTGAGTGGATGAAATAATTTTACTTGCATGGCATAAAACCAATAAGATTTTCATAAATTGGTGGTTAGGTGAAGAAAATAACACTTGCAATCTTTCAGATCTGAAGCATAGAAGTATTATTATAGAGGTAGTTGAGCATTGGTGCTATCATTTTTATGGTAGGGAAAATAGGACATTTTTACTACCTGAAAAAATAATAAAAACTTCAACATTCTGAACTGGGGAAATTAATGCTGCTGTGTTTATATTGCGAATTGCCACAATTCTAACAGAAGTTTCCTTCAGAGTAAGCCATATTGATCAGTGTTTATTTAGGGTAATTCATATCAGAATCTCGATTCTGACAATAACCCAAGAAGGTGGCTTCAGAAGCAGTGCAATTCATACCCAGTGCAGTATAAACGGCCAAGAAATTTTCAACAGACAAGTATTTTGTGGAGTCCTGTAGCTCAGTGGTTAGAGCACTCGACTTGCAAGCAAGAGACCTGGGTTCAATTCCAGGCAGGGCGAAACCTTGGGAAAATTTCCTTACTCCACACGCCTAATAATAATCCTTCCAAAAAACAAAAACAATAATAAATTGGTAATTTTCAATCCATGACTGTTCGTGGGACACTGCTGTGCGCAATTGGCTGCCGCGTTTTGCCTACAAATATACGGTCAATTCACTTTACAGTGTATTCTGTAAAGCGCTTTGAGACATTGATAAGACATGAAAAGCGCTGTATCAAATGCAAGGATTATTATTATTATTATTATTGATAAGACATGAAAAGCGCTATATCAAATGCAAGGATTATTATTATTATTATTTTAAACACTAACTAACTAACGCACAATTTTGGTGTTCTGTATTCAGTACCAAGTTGCATTTATGTGAACCTCTGAATGTGATGTTAGACTTTTAATGACTCCAATGCAATACAAGCCTAGCAAGATTTGCTTAATGTCCTGCTCTCTGCAACTATAGTTGGAACTTGTCATCTAGATAGCACCCTGCTCAAATTTTAGGATTCTATGCTGTGCTACGCTTAACAGCAATCTGAGACACTATCCTGCGTGAAGGGTACTATATAAATGCAAGTTGTTCGATACTGCTGTACTTACTACGGTGGTGTGTGTTGAATCAATTTTGGAAAACAGAATGAGCACTTTTAAATTTAGTTTTGCACACTCAGCTTTCATTATTATTTCAAATCATTTTATACTGTAATCAGGATCCAATCCAACCTTGCTTTAATATTCAAAAGATGTCACTCTCATAGCTCGTATAAAGAGAATTTCATTGATTTGGAACAAACGGTTATTTTTCAGATATCAAAGGCTCCTAATGAACAGCTTCAGATTTCTTAAAGTCATCATATTGTGCAAATGAAGCATCAAAATGAAAGGCCGCATAAGCTTTATTTTTTTGTGTGATTTTAGTGTGAGGGAATAGAACAGTCATGATTTCATAGTGCAAACTTTGTGATTCATCCAAAACTTTAAAGGCGCTTAAGTTTTCTAACTTCATGTTTCATTAAAACTGCAGTGATGTTTTTAAATCATGAAAAAGCTTCAGTGAGCTAATGAACCACATAATAAGGACTAAGAACATATGTGGTTCGCCTTACTAATGGCCTTGATCATTTGTCATCTTGCTTAACACTCTATAAACGTAACTAGAGTCAGATCATTTATTTTGTTAGAATAAATTCCTTAAACTGAATTTTTATAGAAGAAAAATGCAATGGAAAAATAAGTTTTGTTTACCGTTCTGCCATCCCAGAGAGAAATAGTTTTGTCTGCCGAACTTGTAAGTAGACTGTTTGAGAAGGGAACAAACTCAATGCTGTTTACAGAACTGACATGACCACGTAGTGTATATCTGCATCTCTCACTGTAAATAAAAAAACATATGGCTGAAAAGACGATATGTATTAACTACCTCAAGAACAATGAATTCAATACCATTTTCACCACTGTAAGAGCTATGTATTAAACAAAAAAGAGATTTTGCAGTCAGAGGGTCACCAACTGGATCCTCCAGTTTCTTTAAGCAACTAAATCTAACTGTCACCTCTAGATCATGTTTTGCATGCTCAAGATGTAATTTCACCAATTCCTTTCATTTGGTGTAGTAATTGAAGGTGAATAGATGCCATGGAACCATAACTTAGTATTACAGGAGCACCTTGCCCATTGCACACCTATTAACGTGTGCAATAAACATCAGTGCTCAATATTGGATTTACATGAAAATCCCTTTCAAGCAAAGATAAGTCAAGAAAATTACTCAAAGCTACTCATACAAAGGTTGCATTTGAAAGTATGACTTTCAAAGAGGTGGACTGTTTAATCTAAATGTAGTTGCCAAAAGGAACAACACCATTGGCTACAAGCTAGTTGTTATAGGTCATTTGCTCAGCGGGTGGCACCCATTCAGGCATACTGCAGCAGCAGAACTGAGGGCGATTAATTACCTGGAATACTTGGCAGACATACCCAAAGTGAAAAAAGACAAATGAACAGCTCTGACAGCATCTGACAATCATCCAAATGATTTGTTCTGTTTCATCAATATTTTAGTAATTATTCTTGTAAAACGCAAGTTCTGTTTGAAATCAATGTAATTAAGACATCATTTATTTTTATAACTTTCAAATGTACATGTTCTTCCAAGGTGCAACCGACACATCATTTGATCTTTTCAAACAAGTACACTGTAACCATTTTGGTTATATTTCAATTAGTCTTTTCTTAAATTTTCCCTCATCCAGTACTTCAATCTTGAAGCATTTCACACTAAACTGTCAATTGTGGAGTCCTGTAGCTCAGTGGTTAGAGCACTCGCCTCACAAGCGAAAGACCTGGGTTCATTTTCCGCCAGGCCAAAACCTTGGGCGAGTTTCCTTACTCCACATGCTTGATAATAATCCCTCCAAAAATCCCTGTTTGTGGGACACCGCTATGCGTAATTGACTGCCGTGTTTCGCCCACAAATATACAGTCAATTCGCTATACAGTATATTCTGTGAAGCGCTTTGAGACACCTAGAAGATGTGAAAAGCACTATATCAAATGCAAGAATTATTATTATTATTCACTCATATTTATATGACATCAGAATTGAAGGACTGATATTCTCCAGATTCAATGCTTTTGACATTTTCAATTAAAAAAATAAAGTTGCATCGACAGAATAGATAAAGTTGCTTTCCTTTTATTTCTTTTTGGAGAATTACAACAGTAATAACTTGGATTTATATAGCACCCCTCATGTCTGATTTGGTCTCTTTAACAGTAAAATGATAGCCAGCAAACAAAAATAGCTGTTGTGGCTGGAATGATACAGTTAATACGCTTGCAAGTTTAATAGATGTAGCCTAAACTACGTATAAAGATGAATTAACACCTCATAGGTCAAATGACTCAGATGGAATGAGAGGGCCTTGTGTTGTTTGTTGATGTATCAGAGACATGCATTTATTGCAATTCTTTCACCTGTATGTTGCTTACTGCTCATCAAATAAAAATATATAAAACTAAAGGCTTAAGAAATGTGATTCTAGATACCATACAAAATGTAGCCTATTTTAGGATGTTTTTCTGGAAACTAATTCCAGTTTGTTTGATTTACCAGTTGCTACATAGAAAGAACCATTTCACACAGACACAGAGGTTGATTCTCTCCATCAAAGGCACCTAGATTAGGTACATGGCAACAAGCAGTAACTGAGATATTAGACTAGAGGTACAATGGGGTTCTCCAAAAACGTGAGCATCTTCAAGGTCAATGAATGTAACAAGCCCATTAGAATGCTGCATGTGTCTCATTTGCCTCTCCAGCAGTAGGCAAGACCAAAAAACACCTTAGATAATCATTTGATAAGAGCTGTATGTTTCAGTTAATCTTCAAAGTATGCAGAACCTACTGGGATGCAAATTATTTTTAGCTCAGCTGCATTATAACATTTTCCTTCACGGCTTGTTATTACATTACTCAGTGGATTCCTATAGTGTACACAGGTAGTGAACATTCTGTAGATGGATGAATGTAAAACCACTCTCAAGAGAGAATGGTAAGCATCAGGGTTGTAAAGTATGAGGAGCTGGCTAACCAAGCACATCCCGATTCAATCAATTCTGCTCAAACAGTATAATAACCTCATAATATTCAAGTCCAGTATTTAGAAATAGGAAAATCAAATATGACAGGAGAGGAATAAATATGTCAAAACTGAAAGAAAAGGGGCATTTCCATTCGATACTTACTGAGAAAATACATATCAGGCAAAAAGGTCAGGTATTTTAGTACCCAACAATGCAAGTAACATTATTTGTTTTAAGTAATCCTTTAAGTCAATTGGAGGTGTATACATTGTAAAACTGAATAATAATAATCTTTTCATTTGATATAGTGCCTTATCACATCTCAAAGCGCTTCACCAAATATACTGTAAAGTGAATTAATTTTACAGTATATTCTGTGAAGTGCAAATAATGAAGAATGTATTTCTGTAAGCATTTGAATCTCTGCACTGAAATTCCACTTGATGTTTAATGTAGCGACTTTAATGATGCCCAATTATAATCGGGAAATCACATTAGAGACTGACATCTTCCACATTGCTACACAAATCGACAACCAGAATTTGAGGCTTCTGATGTCATGAAGCTGATACAAATTAATTAATTGGCATTGAAATAGAGCAGTTGTGGTCCATGAGGCTGGTGAGAATATGGCACGAATCAAGAAATATTCAATCAAGAACATTTATTTTGTTGGCCGACCAAAAGGTTTCGCCACCAATGAAGTAGAGCAATTGCAACCGATTACCTATGGTCCTCTGTCAGCAAGCCATTTCCTTAATTGTCTGGAGAAACTTTGATTGTCGCGTGTATGCCAGTCTCATTTTAGATTCGAAAACCAAAAGCAAATCATAATAATCCTTGCTTTGATACAGCGACTTATCACGTCGAGATATATCAAAGCGCATCAAAGGATACACCGTAAAGTGGAGCGACTGTGTATTTTGTGGGCTTGTAGCCATATGTAAGGAGTTCTCGGAGATTGTTGGTGACATATTCCTTCTGCTCACAGTCAAAGATTGCAAGGGCAGTGAGATTTGACGAGCTTTTAGACAAACTACTATATTTTGAGACGTCACAAAGACGCTACATCAAATGCAATGATTATTATTATTATTTTTCCACTCAATTCCAAATACTGAAAGCTTGTACGTGGTTCTCCCCCTATCCAACTTGATAGATGGTTAGATTTCCAGGAACATCATCCTGCTGGTTTAAATGGGCCTTCCTTTATCATTTATGCATATCTAGTCCTTCCCTCTCTTTGTGCAACTAATGTGTCATATCCTTTCTCCAAAAGTAGCTAGTTTGGATGGCCATGTCATATTGCAATGTTTTTCCGATTCCATAAGCTTATATGCTTTTGTATCTTTTATCTTGCTGAAAGAATAAAACAGGGAGGTAAGAGGCTTTAAAAAAGAAGGAAAGGTAAGAGAATGTTAAGTGATAAACTGGGCAAGCCAATCAATGAGTCAGTTTCCTGAATGGCACCTAGACAAATCAGGCTTGTTACAAAAATAATACCAACATAGATTAAAATCACCTTTATTACAATAGACTGAATTCAACAGCCATTCTAAAAATGAATTCCAGTAAACTTTGCAAACAATTTATAATAATGTTAATAATTCTTGCATTTGATATAGCATTTTGTGAATTGCACAAAGAGAATACATTTTAATCACCCTCATTTGATTCACGTACTGGAGATTTTCTAAAGTGGATTAATTCCACTTTCATTTGGAATTAGCAGATATCCCGGTGAACACCCACAGCCAATTACGCTCAGCTTTAATTCAATGGGACATCACATATGAAGATTAACATGTTTGACATAATCTTTCAGTAAGTAATGAGTGATGTGCTTTATCAAATAAGTCGTTAATTAATTTTTTTTCTCACCTATGAATATCCCAGATTTTGCTGGTCTTATCCATTGAGCAGGAAGCCACAAAGTCACCACACGTGTGCCATGAACAGCCCCAGATAGACGAGAGGTGTCCCTTGAATGTCAACAAACAGTCAGTCTTCAGGAAATTCCATATCTTCACTGTACTGTCTCCACTCACAGTTGCAAGTAGGTTACCACTACAAAAAAAATGAAAATTAAAAAAAGGGAAAATATTTTTAATAAATAATCCTTGCATTTTATACAGCGCCTTATCACATCTTTGAGACACTTCACAGAATATACTGTAAAGCGAATTGACTGTATATTTGTGGGCGAAACGCAGCAGCCAATCATGGATTGAGTGACCAAATTAATTTAATTTGAAGGAATTATTAGCACTGGAAAAGCGATCCGCCAACAACCGGGTTCCTACTTATTGCTAGGTAAACAGAGGCATGTGGAGTAAGGAAACTTGCCCAACGTTTCGCCCTGCCGGGAATCAAATTCAGGTCCTGTCGCTTGCAAGGCGAATGCTCTAACCACTAAGCTACAGGACTCCGTTTGCTTTTTCTCTACAGTGGTTCCCCTTCCTATTTCAGGCAGATGCACGAGGTGACAGGAGGCAGGGTTAATCATACTCATTTTATTTCCAGAGGGTGGGAGCAGAAAGGCTGAAGGTCTGACCACTGATGGTAGGGGAGGTAGGCTGGGGGACATGAAGCAGTCCAGTGCCCCCTGATCGGAGGGAGACGGAAGGTTGGTGAGGTGTAAAGCAAAGATAGGGAAAAGCAAGACCATGGAGGGCTTTGAAAGTGAGAGGTTTTACAGATTTTAAAATTATAATTGAAGTTTTTCTTTAATAATTTGGAACTTCTTGTCTTTCTCTATGGAAACTGTAATTTGGATTGGAGCTGCGTATATGTGCGATATATATTATCCACTTACACAATACAGTTGAAGTCTGAGCTGTATTCCATGGGGTATTTTACAACACAAACCCTTTATTGCCAGTTCTCAAACTAAAGAAGCAAAGCAAATATAAATGTAATATATTATTGTATAATACTCAGCATCTCTTGGGAATTTTTTATGTAACACCTGTTCAAAATCTAAAACCCTCCCCAGGAAGATTACATCTGGTCACAATGATTCCAAAGTAGGTTTTCATCTTTCATCAATAATAGATAACAGGCAGCAGAACTATGCATATTATACACATTCTTGCTTTAAACAGGCTTGGTGCAAGCTCTGGGAAAATATAAATGCCGACTTGCCGTAAGGCTGGGAGTACTTTGATGGAACTTATCAGAACTTTTGGCAGCAGAAGTCTAATTTGGAATATTTTACGAAAAGCAAATAGCAAGGTCAGCTTACACAGGTAATGGTTCTTTAGAGCTATGTTACAATGAAACTTAGTGCATTTAACTCCTGCTAAAATTCTAGTGGATCATGACATTCAGCACATTTAACATTTATCTTTTTGACAATGTTGCCATTATCTAAGTTCTGTTCCACTCACAATGAACACCACCAGTTATTATGACAAAAAAGGGTTTATAAACTATTCAGAATGATAACAAAAACAGCGCAGTAAGTGGCAATCAATGTCAAACATGGATCTAAATGCAAAAAAATCCACAAGCTAGTCTAAACAATTTTTCATTGGGCTGCAAACAGACAAATTGCAAACACAAGTCAAAGGAAAAACAATATAAAAATAGATTGTCTTTGGACCCAGTCAGTTTCTTTGATACACAACCAAACAGCTGCTTATCAGTAGCACTGCCATGAATGTCCAAAAATTATGGAGCAGTCTATGCAATAGGGAAACTTCTATGAAAGCAATAAAATGTATATGAACTAATGCATTAAATTACATATAGAACATTTTTAACATGGACATACATACATGTTTAAGCACTGCCACCATGTTTGATTTACCGGTGTATTCAAGATTATTATTATTACTACTAGTGTCTGACAATGGCCTGTGATGCAACTCAATTGGTTTAGCTTGCTTGACTTGACCATCACTACTTCGATGAAACATGATAGCAAAACTACATCCAAGGCGTTAATTGCCCTTTAAAATCCTCACGGCTTTCCCATTTAGTGAAGTGGTGATCAAGTGCAGAAAAGTATAAAATACTGCTAACTAAAATTCTCAGTCAACATGTAAATATTCCAAAAGTCAATTTTGCTACAACTGAAACTACACTGCAAACAACAAATAGATATTGAATTACCTGCTATTTTGTAAACTCCAAACTGGTCACTGTGCAATGTGTCATCTAGGTAGGCTCTAAGAATTATTTCAATATTTGGATATATGAATAAAACTGAGCATGCAGAAGTAACATTCTAACCACAATAGCAGTGGGTCCTGTAACAAAATGGTGAGTGTATTGCCTAATGGAAACTAATGCTGCAAGTGGCGTAACATGAGTTGCCATTTTACTTTCCACTTTGAAAATGTGAATTAGACACCTCTTATATGTTTTGGAACACAAATGCTATATTGTATATCATTCCTCTACCATATATAAAAAAATATTTTGTCATCTATAAAGATTATTCCTTCCCGTATACTTATTTTGATGAACCCTGCATTAACGTAAATCATTCTTTGCATTTCCCAAGTTTGTTTGAAGGGGTTGCAAAAAGTTGGGGAACGAAATAAGTCACTACATTTATAGGAATCGTCCCCTAATTCACTCAGCTCATTAAACTCAGAGGTACAGTACTACAAATGTAGAACATTCTATATATACTGTTACAACTGCTTGTACTTACAAATAACCCTTTATGTAAGATAACATCTCAAAGTGCTTTACAAAGATGGAGTGAAAACTCAACCAAGGTGGGTGATGGAGGTGGGATGTAGGAGGGAGATGATTGAAGGCACAATCAAAAACATAGATTTTTAAGAAGGATTTGAAAGCAGAGAGAGAAGTACACGAAATGGAGGGATTTTGAAGCGTATACCACAAAGTGGGGCTCAGTAGCTGAAAGTTCAGCATCCAATGGGCAGCATACAGCAGTCTGTGGAACAGAGGGAGTGGTACTGGAGGAGACTGCAGAATTGTCTAATGCCTGCTGATATTCACAAAACACTTACTACATTATTAACGTTCAGTTGTAGATACACAACTCTAAATTAAACAGCAATAAATCAAATAAATTTTTAATTTTCAAGGAATACATTTCATCTATCATAAGGATATACTGATCGTATCCAAAACAAGCCGCAAGACAACCATATTCATTGAATTAGCATTTTGGAATAATTTCCCCCAAATCAAATGATACGAGGAAGTAGCAATTACCTGGCCAGCAGAATGTTTTGAAACTGCAGTATATAATGCATTCCAGAAATCGAGTCCAAATTTAATTTGGCTCGATGCCCAGTCAGATGCTATTTCCACTGATATATATGAAGGGCTTATTGTCTCAAATAACACAGCTTTGGAATAAGTGCCTTCAGTTAGCTGATAACTTGTGCTTTTAAGCAATAAATTGTCTCATATTAGAGCACAAAGTTGGCAGGTTTTGCTATATATATCTATATATTCACAAACTAAGTATTTTGCTAAACTTAATCAAACAAAAGTTTATAAAAATTTTGATACTCTCATTGGAAAATAAATTTGCTGTTGATTTTTCATGACAACTTTGAATTCCCGAATGCTCATCCTTGCACCCTTGCAACACATTAATCAATATACTCATAGGCATGCTCAAGCAATCGAAATTGCAAGTAGGGGTTACTAATTCTCAGCCTACACTTTACTAAAATCACAGCTGCATTTTTTTTTAATGCTTGTCAGTAATGTTTTACACTGAGTGAGTGGTTCAATCGCAAACATGGTAATGTCAGACCAGTGACTTATGGACCATGTCAGTCAGTCAGTCTGCAAACATGCTGCATCAGGCATGAGTGTGATAGATGTGCCAGTGACAGATGTTTGAATTTATAACCTCTGTTGGCAAACAACACTGAAAAAACTTATTTCCAAATAACACATTATGAATAAAACGTTTTGGGGGAGCTTAAAACATAATTAGGAAAAAAATATATTTATTGGAACAGTGCACCTTTAAATGTGAATCTTTATAAATATAAAACAACTTCAATGAAAAATGTGAGTGACAGAAACAATTAGCAGTTTCGTTGATCATTTTTATGTCTTGCATTCCAGATAGGATTTTGTGCTGCACTTCAGTAGACCTGGGACCAAGCAACCACCTGGTGTAAGCTCTCGGGGATAGTCTTAGAGCCAAATGCCCTCCTATCATGCACCATTTTATCTGTTGTGAGATTTTCATGAATAAGCTTTTTAAATTAACTTCTTTGCATCAATTACCTGCACTATATGTAATTCACTTACGAAACTAGGTGATGTTATTATTGAATTTTTTTTCAATATTGTTATATATATTTGTTGAGAATTTAAAAATATTTTTGAAGAATATACAGTCACTACAATTTAAACCAAATCTTGAGAAGCTTTTTGAAACATTTCAATGATGTGATAAGGAGCTAGATCAAATGCAAGGATTATTTATTATTCTTCAGCTGATGCTGCTGTGCCAATCTAAGCTTGAGTGGTTGCTTTACATTTCAAACACTTTCCCTGAGGAAGTAAAAACACGCATAATCCACATAATTAAAAATATGTTTTATCGACCACATCATATGTAATTAATCTTTCTTTCTTTAACTACGATAAATGGAAAAAATCAAAGAAGATGTTGTCGACAAGCAAGAGGATTAGAAAGCTTTCAACAAATTTACTACTGGGCTTGGTGGCATTCAACAAACTCTCACAAAAAAGTAAATGTCTTGCCAACGCTAAACAAGTTTTCCAAATGCACTCCATTATTAGTATTCATCAATGAACAAGGATCTTGACCAAAATAGATTCCTTGCCAATTTTTGCTGACACTCTTTTGTATTTTATTGCCCCTGTTCCATCCAAGTAACTAAAAGATTAGACTAATTCTAGCCATCTAAAATATGTTGCTCAAATTAACTTACAATACTGTTGATTCAGATGCCAAGAAACAAAAAATAATCAATTTTTTTTAATAAATGTACTGGGATTCAAATGATCATAAAAAAATTGAGCTTCATTATATATACATCATGATATAATCACTTAGATTGTGGGATAATATCAAGCTTTTATTTATGCTCCACAAAAACATCTACGGTTTGCTATTCTATGGTGGTTTACTAAGGTTCCAGCCCCTTTTTCCATCAGCAAAAGCCATTAAAGCACTTCATCTCCTTGACATGTGATAAAGTCACAAAGAAAGATTAATGATTATAATACCATTTACTGCAAATATATCCAGAACTAACTATTGGGGAAACTGATGAATTCATTAACCTCAGTACTTGGGTTGCCACATTTCTGGTTTGTACAGAACAAGTTGCCCTTACGTTTATAACCATTTTTCTTTTGTACCCAGGGGAAGCTAATTTTATATCTTATATTGTGTATTGTGCCACACATGCACGAGATTCATTCTGCAACTTTGAGACCTTTCCCCCCAATTTGCTCAGCTGCCTCCACTCCCAGCTCAGGTTCCCAATCAGCTCTGTGAAGCGTTTTAAGACATCCTCCCAATGTGAAGGTGTTACTTAAATGTAAAATTGTGGTTATGTCTTGTTACATGTTTCAAACATTCTTTCCAGGTAATTCATTGCGGAAAACAAATTTTCTTATTACTGTCAGTAACTATTTCCCTTGCAACACAGTGTTTAAAATCCATTCATATTTGTATGTGGTTTTGAAGGTCACTTTCAACTATTGTGCCAACACCTGGTAATCCACATACTTAATTATATCCATTTATTTTTGCCTCGTCTCAATCAACTACAAGAAATTATTAACAGCCTATTATGCCCAAGAGAAAAATGAGTTTCAGTGTCTTGCAACTTTCAATGCGATCCTTATAATACCAAATTTTTATGTTCTTTAAAGCAAATGCTGTTACTTGACTGGGCTCCTGGGGAATACTTGATGTGTTTCTGTAAAGATTTAAAACATTTCGCTTGAAGTCTAGGCACTTCTCAGTCTAGCCAATTGTTAATTAAGATTTGACGAGGAAACTGAAATAATAGTCTAATCACAGTTTAACGAAAGGTGCATTGAAGCTGAACAATTTCATAAAGAACAAAGCACAAACTAGTGAGGTCTATCTTGAAAATTCTGGTGGATATATATTAAAAAATACCCACCAGAATGTTCAAGAAAGACCTCACTAGTTTTTCGCTCTTACTTTGTGCAAATTAGACAAGGAACCCTAAAACTCAAAATTAAGAAGTCACTGTTCAACAAAGCAAATCCTATTTAAATGCATGTTGTTTGACAAAGTGTTGGTACTCCTCCAAAGAGGCTTATAAATTGTCCATGCATGTATCCAGCACAAAAGCCATTATTAGAGTACAGAGTATTTGAACAGGGCACTCCATGTAATGATGATACACCTCAGTGATATCCCAATTTCTCAAAAATCTGTGCTTTCAGGCATTTGTGTTTTGCACAGGAAACGTCACTGATCCACTTCTGTGAATTGTGCCCACACAGAAGTACAATTGACATCACATTTCTTTGCAATGTAAAACCACTGGCATTTCTTTACAGCACGCAAAAAAAATGCTAATTGCAGTACCTGCGCATAAGGCGTTATATCAGCAACCGTGGTGCCAGGCTCAAATACTGCCACGGTTTTGCCAAAGCTAAATAAAAGAATCTGAACTATTGTATTTCATTCAAATAATTTTTTAGAAATAGCAATTGAATATGTGCATTTTACATTGGTAGATAAGCCGAGGAATGTGTGTTATTTTGCAACCAAAACTAGTTGCAAACTAGGAGATTCATGCAGTACAAATACCAAATAATCCTATAGTTAACATCCAAAGGAAAGCTTCCAAGATCGTTTATAAATGCATTGCATAATACAGCGAGAAAGGAAAGCAAACATAAAGTTCTATGTCATCAGTTCAGGCTGTAAATGAACAGACTTGTGCAAATAAAAGTATCTAAAATTGTTCTCAATGGGATTCATTTCGACTGAGTAAGGTGTTTACACTAACCTGGGATGGAAGCTGCAGCCAGAAAGCCAATCAGCATGACCTTCACCAGTCATGATAATGTCACCATTGGGAATGGACCACATTTTCCAGAGGCGGTCATCACTTCCAGTCACCAAGATTTCTTTTCGTGGATGAAGAGATAAGCTAGAAATGGATTTTAAAAAATGTAATGAAATAGCGCCTCAAACGCTGTTTGGTGCATGAACAGATCAAAATATTTCATGTTGCTTCTTAAATATACTGAGAATGTATAGTGGGCAGAAATTATACAGCTTACCTCTTTAAAATCGATTTATAATTTCCACTATAGTGTAAAAGATCTTAGTTTTCTAAACATTTATGCAGAATAAATAAATAAAAAGTGGTAGCTACTGATTACATCACATCCTAAAATCTGGATGCACCACTGATTTTTTTGTTTAATGCATTCACTGTTTTATTTCAGATTCTGGAAAAAATGGAGGTTTCAAGGCTATCAATATCTGAAACCCAAGATAATTGCCAGCAACTTCCATCTAATGTAACACATAGTGGCAGTGCTTTTAGTCAATACATGTGTATATAGCGTGTACTATTGTACAATATTGTACAATATAAATTAATTGCAGACAATAGCTTCATCCAGGCAGCATGCCTTTCTTTGAAGATGCTGTGGAAGAATGAATTCTGGAAAAAATGGAATGAAGAAACACATGCATATACCTTCCCAAGCAAATTCGGAAGAGGCCTGAAAATTTCTGAATTTAACTTGTTTCTCACTGAAAAACATTTGCTGCCTTATCTTCTTTTCTCAAGATGATTTTTTTATTGTGGCATTTAGTGTCTTCCCAAAATCTTTCTTTCTTCATCATCTTATAAAAAGGCTTCTTCAGCCTCATCAATGAAATTCTGAGCAAGCACCACATTTGAATCGTCAGCATGTCTTTGTCTTTTCAATGCCTATTAATCTGCTGTTCTTTTCTAGTTTTTACTTTTCTCACTTAATTATTGCAAATTAAACCTATAGACTTCTTAGTTTCTAAATATATATATACACACTGAATTCCTGATTTACAGTATTTATTTAAATGCTCTGCAGTGTAACATTTACAAAACCATACAAAACCATTAGTGGCAGAAAAGAATCAATATTAATCAATGCTAACATCTCTTAAAATGCAATCCAGTTTAAATAGATTTGTTCAGTATTAAATTAAAATAGCTCTCCAATGACCAATGCAGAAATTCAAGTTTAACCAGTTTATGATCAGTGAAACGTCAAGTTAGCATCATTTTACTATGAATGTGATTGACCCTTCCCACGTGGGGAAATTACGTTCCTAGTATTGTACACAACTAAAATTTTACTGGCAATAGGATTATTAACTTCTGACTTGCTGTCTATGCTGACAGAGGTGAGTAAAATTTGAGTATAATAATAATTCTTAAATTTGGTATAGCGCCTTATCTCGACTTCGAGACATCTCAAAGCACTTCACAGAATATGCTGTAAAGTGTGGTGACTGTGTCTTGTGAGCAAAACTTGGCCGCCAATTGCACACAGCAGTGTCCCACAAACAGTCGTGGATTGAGCATTATTATTATTACTATTAATATATTGTAATATTTTGATTATTTCCTGCATTGTTTAACAATCAACTTCACTAAACACAATATCTTGTGTTCCTATAATCACAACCACATCAGTATCATGTGTCCCTGAGACATTATTTAGCAGCTACATGCTGATTTCAGTCACCAAATAACAGACAGATTGAATAATCTTATTTCATGAACTCCACAGTAAAAGTTTCTTTAAAAAAAATCTGCTCCATGTAAACTATTACAACTAAATAATTTTATCAAGAGATTGTATAAAATATTGGGTCTTCCAAATATCTCAAGATTACCATAGAGCCATCTTGTATTGACTCATAGATGTACTGTACCATATAATACAGTACTTTCTTTGTCTTCCTCTCTGTACAGCTATGTTGGTTCGTATGCGAGTTTACATGTTTATTAAATGTGTAGTTGTTTTCACTGCTAATGATGTTCTACTTCACCAGAACATAGAGATGTCACAGTTCTTTCTCACCTTTCTGACTGGTTTTGCCACCTTGGATTTTATTCCATTTCATAATACAGCTTTATGAAAAGCCCACCTCCCCACCCTCAATAAACTAATTATTTCTCCTGCCGTATCTTTATCCAGCTTTCCTTTGTCCTTGTAGTTTTACATGCTTCAGCAGTACAAAGGCTAAAATTGGCACACTGGGGAGATGAGCTCTGCAGGAAATGCAAAATCTATCTGAGACCATCTTTAACAGGTTACCACTGTGTTTATACAGAGAAAGTCATCCTAATGCTTAATGGGCATGACAGTCTTTCATTGTAGAAGGAAATATAGCTGACTCTTGATCAAGATATTTAATCGACTAAAAAATATTATACTTAAATCAAACGTTTATGAGCCGATGGTAATTTAATATAAATTCTGATGCCAGTGAATATTTATCCATTCAGCAATTTAATTTACAACAATACTTAACTTAACGTAACTCCATTCACATAGGATACCGTCTCAAAGTGCTTTAGAGAGACAGATTGGGAGATCCAAAACACTGATTGTCCAGCGCCTTGGGACATCCTCCTGATGTGAAAGTCGCTATACAAATGTAACTTTGTTGATGTTACAGAGTCTAGGAAGAAGGCGAATGAAGTAGGTAAAGGAGGGAGGTTTTTAAGAGTGGCTTTGAAAAGCAGAGAGGGAAGGCAGAAAGATTTTGGAAGAGACTTTCTGAAGACATGGGCAAAGTGACTGAGATTTTTACCTCCAATTATGGGGTGAAAGTGTTAGAATAAGACTAACTGCAGTCAATTTGTGCACTACAATGTCCCACAAACAGTCATGAAGTGAAAGACCACTTGGGTCATTCAGTAATGACTATTCAGTATTCAGTTTGCAAAGTGCGGGGAGTGCGGACTAAATCTGACAAGAGACGAGGTGGGGCATAGAAACATTTGAAAGTTAGAATGAGGATCTTGCAATTGATCTGCTGAGTAAGGAGAGGATGTGGGTGTGGAGAGCTGGATGAGATGGAGCTCATGAAGGCCAGCAAAGAGAACATTGGATAAATCTTCCTAGACATGAATTACGGCTTCATGTACATATGGGGTGAGTTAAGGATTGATGTGGCCAATATTGTAGAGGTGGAAGAAAGCAGATTTGGTCAAGGAGTGAATTAAAGTGCTAATCAAAAACTGAGAGTCAAGGAAAATGGTAAGATTATACACAAGATCTACAAGGTAGAGTGAGCCGCTGGAAGACTGATACAATGAGAACCAGGGGTGAGAAGACAGTGGTGGAAGCAAAGGTAGATGGCTTCAGTTTTCTTGACATTTATTTGGAAGAAAGTTAAGGATCATGCAAAACTTGGTGTACGAC
Source organism: Callorhinchus milii (assembly GCF_018977255.1). NCBI lineage: Eukaryota > Metazoa > Chordata > Chondrichthyes > Chimaeriformes > Callorhinchidae > Callorhinchus > Callorhinchus milii. The sequence goes on along the minus strand of NW_024704747.1, from coordinate 20,980,587 downwards.
ACAGTGGTCCTTCAATTAAATGTTGAAGGCAAAGAAGTAACAATTGGGTGTCATCCACACCCATCCATTCCTATGGATGATATTACTAAGAAGGAAGCAGTTGAGAAAAAAAGGTGAGGACCAATGATAATTGAGATAACAAACATATGTTCCAAAGTCAGGAGAACTGTTGTACAAAACTCTGCTACTATATTCCATACAGATTTTTGGCAGCAGTTGTAGAGCGAAAATGGATTTAAAATTGATTAATAAAACTAGACTTCCAAATGCAACAATAATTAGAAATGTCTCCCTAAATGAATATCTTAAGGTTCATTTTTTTATCTCTATACTGTCATAATTAGCACTCCCCAAAAATATCCAAAAATAATCCAGTAGCATATACAATGAAATACATTTTATATGAATCTTTAAATAATGCATAACATGACTGCTTAGCATTTTATTAAATACTAAGTTATGCATTTTCTGATTTCTTAGCATTTTATTAAACAATAAGCTATGCATTTTCTGATTTCTTAGCATTTTATTAAACACAAAGTATGCAAATACTGAAATAAACATTCAACAATAAGAACTTGGATTTATACAGCGCCCTCCACCCTGGACAGCATCTCAGAGCGCTTCACAGTAACGGATCCCGGGGCCGAGCCAGGGGGAGGGGGAGGAAGGTGACCAAAGGTGCGGTCAAAAAGAAAGGTCTTCAGCTGAGACCTGAAAATAGGGAGAGAGGGGGCGAGGCAAAGGGAGTGAGGAAGGGAGTTCCAGAGCCTCGGGGCATAGTGGCTGAAGACATGGCCGCCGAGGGTGGTGCGGAGGACTCGGGGGACAAGGAGGAGGCCAGATCCGGAGGAACGAAGGCACATTCATCACAGGTTGACCTTATGGCATATGTCATTTAAGTTTCTTTCACTGTTTGGCATAGTTACTTTTTACATACATTTGAGGGAACTCCATTTGCTAAACTGTTTTTCCACGTTGACAGCTGAAATCTGACCGCTATTTATTTCAGTTTTGACAAGTAAGCATGGATCTCTGCGCTTGAAAGCACTAGCCTCATGCTGCCTTGAATCCAGCATATAAACTGACTGTTTTGTTTGTTTATCTGGTTAAAATTATCTAATGATTCTCAGCTACTGCACCAGTTGAATGAAAAACAGATGAGCTGAAGGATTGTGAGAATGATGGGCCATATAATAATAAGAATCTTTGCATTTGATACCACACCTTATTACGTTATTGAGACGCCTCAAAGCGCTTCACAGAATTTTGTGGGTGAAACGCCTCAGCAAATTGGGCACAGCAGTGTCTCACAAACAGTCGTGGATTGATTGACCAAATTATTTTTCTAAATTTTTTTGAAGGATTATTACCACTGAAAAGCGATCCGTCAATCGACTAACAACCGGGGTGCTACTTTCTGCTAGGTAAACAGAGGCGTAAAAACAAGTGCCACTTTGATATCGGAGGGTCAACCAGCTGAAGCTCCGGCCTGCTCCATGTCTCCTGCCCTACCATCAGTGGCCGGGCTTTCAGCCTCTCTGCTCCCACACTCTGGAACTCCATCCCACGGTCCCTTGGCCTCGCTTCCTCCCTTGACTCCTTCAAGGCCGGTCTCAAGACCCTTCTCTTCTACCGTGCCTTTGGTCTCCCTCCCATCTCTCTGCCTTCCCTCACCCCTCCACCAACCCTCCCCCATGCGCGGGCCCCGACACCTGACTGTTCAGCGCTTTGGGACGTCCTCCCAATGTGAAAGGTGCTCTATAAATGTAATTTTGTTGTTGATGTTGTTGTTATCACCAAAAGAGTTTGTACGACTGACTGACAGCCACTCATATTGAGGAGCAAGTTTCCAAATTCTGTATTTAATGTTTTTTTTATTTAATAGCATGAATTGGCAATAAATAAGCAATAATAATTACAAACCCAAATCCTTTATGACAGTTTTATAATCTAACTTTTGTGAAGTGGGAGTTTAATGCTAAAATATTCAATACAAGCACTGAAGTGTTCATTCAAAATGATTTTGCATTGCACATAACTGGCATTTTTAGATAAAAAGATAATTAATATTAAGCTTTCTTCAACACATTATGAACATTAAATGGAACAATAAGTGTAATCATCACAGGTGCAATACTAGATGTGATCACTGGAACAAAATAACAGTGTATTCTAATGTTGCATTAATCAAGTGTAACCAACACAGTTTAATTAACCAGTGCTGTAAATAGCAAGATAGATGGTGGGGCACAAATCATTTTAATCAAAAGTAATTGTTAGCTACTGTATTTTGCACAGATCCTCAGTTCATTCATTTTAAGTTAATGTATAATGACAGTAACATGCCAAGAAAAGGATAGAAACTATTCCCAATGAGCACTTATCTTTTTGTCAACAACTTTATGGATATATTTCAGATTTCATTTTGAATTGACAGTGTGCTATTATGTCAACTCAAACGCAAGTTTGAAAACTCCACAGATACATGTGCAATTGGCTGCCACGTTTCGCCCACAAAAATATACAGTCAATTCACTTTGTAGTATATTCTGTGAAGCGCTTTGAGATGTCTCGCAGATGTGATAAGGCGCTATATCAAATGCAAGGATTATTATTATTTAACAATTTCAAATGCTCCGCGTTTACAAGTGCTTTTTGTTAAAAAGTTAATTTATCATGATGCAAGCATCTGCACAGATGCATGCCCTGTGGAGGAATGATAATTTGCTACAATAGCTTCATGATCTTGCATGCATTGTTAGTAAGATAGGTAAGGTATGTTTTTTTTCTTTAACATCATTGCTCAGTCTCTGGGAGACTAAAACATTGAGAGTTCAAATACAGGAGTGAACCAAGATCACTAGCACATATTTTAAGCTATTGCATATGATTTCCCATTGATTCTTCACTACTCCTCCAAAGCTCATGAACTCTCATGCGAAGCTCAGAGGGCCTTCTATTAGGTCTACATCTGGGCAATGGAAGACATGCTTTCAGAAGCTCAGGATGGTTGTGTTGCCCCATTCCGCCACTCATTGTCCAGGTCCAAACATGAGCGGAGGTGATTTGTGCTAATCTGCATCTGTAATACTACTGTACCTTAGAATAAGTCAGCATCTCTAAAGTGGGAGAAAACTGGAAGAGATAAAATAATACTTCCAAATTATCTACCTCAATGTTTTGTTTTCTTTATTATGCATACTCTATAATGCTTTACAGCATATTGGGGCTAAACACAAACCCAAGTAAAATCTAATTTAAAAGCTGTACAGAGAAAGTTGGAATAAATTTATAGACAAGTTATGTAATGGTTCATTTTGACATGATTTACTTCTTTAATCTGTATGTTTATGAACAAATTAAAAAAACTTTTTTCCCCCCTAATGATTTTTTTTAAACAGAGGCAATGCCTTTTAATATGCTAAGAATACTGTCCATAGGGTAAATGTAAACAGATCAAAGCAAAATCCAAAGCACATAAAACTTAAAGAACTGCAAACTCAGCATTAAGTGTCGTCAATTCTCCTTGCTTACAAAAATAAATGTAATTAAATTTTGTTATCCAAAAATGTATTTAATGAGGTGAAAATGCTAATAATCAAGAAACGCCAAATAAATGCTGAAGATCCCATTCAATTCAGATTTTTCAAATGTACAGAGACACATACAAAAGCCAGAGAATACATGCTTTCCTGAGATGGAACAATTTATTTATAGCACAATTTTGCTTCAAGAAGAAATGGCCTGTTCTCAAATGAATGGGTCTATGCATGCAATCAATTGCTGTTTGAGGCTTGCTGAGTAAAGCAACCAATTGAGTGTTCTATCCCACCAGTGGACAATTGAACAGTTAGAACAATAATGAAATTCGAGTAGTTTTTCCCCATTTCATCTTCATTTGCGCTGCTATTACTAACAACTATAATGAAAATCACTGTAAAGAAAATAGCAACTCGTGGTAACTATGTTTTCCTTCGCATGTAACTTCCAAGATTCTATAGATCAAAAGCAAGCTAAAATGAAACCATGTCATCTTTCTTATTCTGACAACATGCTACTAAAGAATAATTACAGTGATGTAACCCAGGAAAGAAATGACAATAATGGGCATGAGATATGAGAAATAGTCAGAACCACATAGTTTCTTTTTAATACAGTATACACTTTCTATTGGAGAATATGCTGTGTATTTTGTAGGTGAATGTGGCAACCCAGTTGTGCGCAGTAATGTCCCACAAACAGTCATGAAGTAAATGACCACATTTATTTGGGGGATTGTGGTCAACAACAGCAGGAGAAATCCCCTTCTCTTTTTCAAAGCTACCATGCGATCTTTAAAATCCACCTAAACAGGCAAAAGGGAATTTGGTTTAACATCTCATCTAAACAAATGAGCAACGTAAGACTAGAGATTATATCTTCATCCTCGTTTGATGATTATGTGGACCACTCTTAACAAAAACAGCTTATTTACTTTAGGCAACAACTGGACAAGTAAGTATTTGCTTGGGAATGTTATTGAGAACATATAGAATAGGTACAAAACAACTCAGCAAATACTCTGAGATTACTATAGTTACTGTACTGTTGAGGCTGGGGAATGTCGGCAGTACTATCCACAGGTGGTTGAATACTCTGGAGGATTTTGCTTTTGGAAATCAGAGTATCGATGCAGAAAATTGCCAAGAAAATGCAGTGTGTAGGATGTTGCTCATGATTTGGTAGGTATTGGAGGTGAAAGGAACAGGCCAATTAATTCCCTCATTCCATGTTGTCTTATGTAAATTTAATTAGTAAAAATTATTAATAGATTTGGAAGTGATTTGCAGAGTAATGAATACTTATGAGTATTTGATTTCAATATGTGTGTCTTAGGGTCTTTCACACTTGCTGCCTAGAATCACAGATTTGATCATGTGGACCAAACTGATAAAAATATTATACACATTAAAATTGTCACATTCAACCTGCTAATTTAATATCTCTTAGAATATCGCACATAATTACCAGTTTTTGATGAACGTGATCGGCTGAATGAACAGCACAATCATTAAAAGGTGATACCTAACAAACCTGGACAAACATAATTACTAACATCAAGTTACACAAAGAATCATCTGTTATTAGAAGATAAGTTCAAAATATCTTTCAAAATGGTTCTTATTTGAAAGATCCTTGAATATATGATTTGAAAAAGTTATTTGTTGTGCCTATTGAATTATTACCCAATTCACACTTACAGATCATACAAAAAATATCATTGCACAGTAAATGTTGCCTGGTTTATACTGATGAAAGCAATACATCACTTCCAGCAGTAGATCGATTTCTAGTGGGAAACAGAATGTATATTTACGGTTACCCAGGACTGAGGAGAATTCAGCTTAAATACAATTAGGCACATCCAGAGCTCTGTTAACCGGTATTTAACATTTTAATATATTATTGAAGAGTGGTGACTAGCTTTATAATAGCATTAAAATGGTCCTTTAAAAGCTCTTGACAGTGATGCAGTATCAGGATGGTGGTCAGCCATGTGCTGTTACACATCACTTTGCATTCACATGTCTCTGACCCTCTCTACACTGATTGTGCTATAAAAATGGTTTGCAAAACCTGCATGTGGAGTCCTGTAGCTTAGTGGTTAGGGCTAAAGCAAATGTGAGGATTATTATTATTATTTTGTTTATCTAGGAAAGAATGCTACTTGACAGTTTATCCAAATTAAGTTAAAAATCAAAATAAGTTAACAGCTTTACTAAAAATAAAATACATCAGAACTTTTTAAAAATAGATTCAATCAGCAAAATTCTAATTGACAGAACATAACAGAGAAATAGGTCAGATTTTATATGCTGAATGTAAATATTAAATCTTCAGATAAGGATATCCAATGTTATCCATGTTAAGATGCAAGAAATTGAGGCTCTTCCAGGCCTTGAAGGACAGAACATCAATAGACCTGAAATCAAGAGTAGAAGTGCAAATCTGTGCGCCAACTGCATACATATAGAACTTAACATGTGGTGATGTCATCAAGAGGAGCGTGTAGACGATCAAAAGGTAGAGACCAAGGATGGATCCCTGAAGTACTCCACAGTGTGAGGTTAGGAGGAGAAATGGTTGGAGGCAACATGTGGAGGCAGTGGGTCAAGTTGGGTTAAGTTTAACAATCAGTATGCATCAACTCCACTGGTACTGAAATACATTTGTTCTTTTATAGACTGAAGCACTACCAGGAGGCAAATACCTTTTGTGTGTAAATACTTTCTTTGGTGCATAATAATTATGCACTTCTCTTCGACCGAGCCTTCAGCCATCCTCCTATCCTCCCTGCCCTCCACACTCCCCGATCCCAACCTCCAGCTGGGGTTCAAACCCTAACTGTCCCGCGCCTTAGGATGTCCTCCTAACTTGAAAGGCGCTATACAAATGTAATTTTGTATTATATGTGTAAATCGGTGAGGAACAGAGGCCTATTCAAAGAGAAAATAATAAAAAATATTTTTGAATAAATAAACTGCTTTGTTCAGTAGGTATTTGCTTTTAGGGTTCATATGGCATAGGCAAAGAGCTGCAGTGACAATTCAGTTGCTATTAACAAACTAAATTGTTAATAGTGGACCAAACTCCATACCCACATCTCACCAGTTCTGGCCAAGTTCTGTTGGCTCTCCATCAACGAACGGATCGACTTCAAGATCCTCACACTTGTGTTCAAATCCCTTCACTCTCTGGCACCTCCCTACCTCTCCGATCTCCTCACTCCCCAATCCACCATCCGGCGACTCTGCTTGACTGGTACCGGCCTCCTGCTCGTCCCTCGCACCATCCGCCCCAGCATCGGAGGTCGCACCTTCAGCCACTACACGCCGAAACTCTGGAACACTCTCCTTCAATCCCTCCGCCTTGCCCCCACTCTCTTTTTCCAAACCCGCCTGAAAACATTCCTCGACTGTGCTTACGGCTACCTCCTCCCCCCAGCTCGGAGTCAGGCTCCGCCACTATTAGAAGCTCTGAGACGCTACCCTGCTTGGATGGCACTATATAAGTGCAAGTTGTTGTGAATTGATTTACGACTTATTTTCTGATAATTAAGTCATTTTCACTTAATAAATTTCCAAAAATTATACAAGTTATTAATCTTCAAAAAAGAACATTGGCAAGCATCAACTGCAGTATGTTCTGGCCATCTCACCTCACTAACTCTGCAGTATATACTGTATTATACATATACATAAAAAAAACTGGATTCAGCAGAGTAGTTTCAAGTGAGTAATCTCATCAGAGGATTCAGATAACTACAATAAAACTGCTCAAGCTTTTTGTTCTTTTTAGGTATACTATTTCAATCTCCCAGCTGATCCCATAAACTAACTTTTTCATCCCTAGGATCTGCTGTATTCCATTAAGAGTTCCCTGACTTGACAGGCAAGTCATAACCAAAGTGTACACTTTTTTGTTTTACTGGAAGTGATTGTGCTTCCTACCTACCACCAGTAAATCTTTCATTGAGAAGGATATTACAGCATGGGCCAGCACATCAATAGTTTTATTTACAGTCAATTCTATTACAAGTCAGAATCATGAATGGTTAGCCACTATAATATATAATTAAAGTAGATTAGATTTCTCCAAAACCAATAAGAGGTCAGGAAAAAACAATCAAACTGCATACTGTTCCATATAAATGAGCAATGCATGACAAAAACAATATCAGTAATGATTTCAGCATTCATATAATCCAGTCACAGGAAGAGGGGTTTAGCTACTACGCTATACAAGCTACTTGTGTCTGTTCAATGCTACCCTCATCAATTTTTTAAAAAAAGTTACATGTACATAGAATAAAAGTCTGGATTGCACATCGCTAAGTATTTCAGTGGCAGCATAATGTTTATCATTCTGAAACTTGTAACACATGCATATTCTTTATTAAGTGTAATAATATAAAAGTAGTTGATTAAGAAAAGGAGTTAAACTGCATTTACCATTAGTACAATCGTTACACAAATTATAATTATTATAAGCTTGATAGGCAAATAACAGTACATTTAGCCAAGTAACTGTACCCATTTTGTGTAGAGAAAAGTAGTGACATGAGGCAATCTAAACACGCAATGCACTGATACATTTATCAATACAACACAATGATCTATGAAGTTCACATATAATTATGGTTGTTTTGATTTGCTTTTGGCATACGTACAGCAATTACATTCAGCATATCTCTACAGTGTTGCCAATCCACAGATATCTATGAACACGTGTGTTTCTTTATGTTCTCTCTCTTCTCCTTTGGTATCTGCTGTATTGTAGTATAATGATACTTATATTTGTTTTAGTACTTTTTCACATCAGGAAGATGTCTCAAAGCACCTCATAGATTTAACTTTTAAGTGCGATGACAGTGTGTATTTGTGGGCAGATGTATATACCTATCGTATACATCTTTTAATGATCAATTATCTACAAGTACACAGTCACTACACTTTATATATTGAGAAGCACTTAGAGATTATAGGTGGTGTATGAAATACAAGGATTACTATTATCTTTTAATCCTACAACAGCATGTTACTAACTATTCTTTGATCGGGATTTTGTTGTCATTGGTTATATTCTAAGCAGCCTATAAACTACTTGAAAAAAAATATTGAGGCAATATTTAGTATTTCAATGACAATATTATGATTTGAATGATGTCTGCAATGTATAAACAGTATAAGTTGATTTTTAGGATAGAATATGAATTAATAAATGTGATTATATTGGCATCAACAGCAAATTCAAAAAACGTATCCAACAAGGACACTGGGAAATCATAATCACAAACTTTTCCCTCAATATCTTTTTGATATTGCTCTGAAAATTATTTCACAGCTCCAAGCATTTTGTATGCATTAAATTTGCATGCATGAGAAATGTATTCTCTGAACAAATGGAACTTTGACTAAATTCACACTTCACAGAAACAACTCAATGGTTTCCTGATCATGACCATGGGGTAATTCTAGTTTATAAATCTAACAATATATCACGGAGATGACACAGTCTATCCAATTCAGGGCCTCGCTTATGCCTAGAGCATTAAGAGACGAACAGTGTGTGGGTTGTGGCCCTTTGGCTTCCTCTTCCCACAACAACTTTCTTTTGTGACATTACAAAAGCAGGACATTGCCATCTAGGAATGAGCATGATTGCTCATATCTGCAAACTTGTAATGTGAAAAGTGCCTTTGAAGTGTAGAGGTTCTATTATGTTTTAGCATGAGCGAATGTATGTACCCATAGCACAACCTTTTAAATGACCAATTATCTACAAGTGTGAAGTACAGTAAAATGCACATAAGTCGTATCATTTGGGACCATAACATTTAATATCACTTACGCAAAGTCTGAGTTACGGGTATAAAAACAGATTTGATCAATAGTCTACACTGCGTATGCGTAATTCAATGCAGCCAGTAAGTGCGCATGCAGTGACGGGTTAAGACTACATTTCCCGCGATTCAATGTGTCTTGACCCTTCTCTGCATGTAGACTTACTGGCAAACATCGGATATTGCAAACGGATGGCAGGAAATTAAGTTTTTCTGCGCGTGCCTCAACGGATCAAGACAATGTTTCCCATAATTCAATGCAGTCGGTAAGTGCAAGTGTAATGAGGACAGGGGAGTAGCTTTACGAGTTAGGAGGCGATTAATATGAGTAGTACAACAAAATTAAGTGGTTTTGGCAGGAATCTGAATTCTCGAGTGAATATATGACTTCGGCGATGGCACGATTTATAAAGATAAGACTTATGCGAGTTTTAATGTAGCACAGTATATAAGCAAAATGCTTCTAGCAACCCATCGTATTTCTTTAATAAATCACTTTGAATCACCTGACAGCACAATCTCCTGTTCAACACATCATTTTATACATCACAACACTTATTCCTTTCAGTAAATTAGTTCCAAGTTTTGGGGAGCGATATTTGATTTGTTTTTAAATTGTTTTTCTACTTACCATTTTAACACCAGAACCACCTGAACTTATACAGTTTGCAAATGCAGAAGATCATTTTAACAAAATGAGGGTCACAGGAAAATAAAATCTCTTTTGCCACCCACATCTGAAATTAATGTATCAGTTTGAATATGACAGAGCCAGTCAAACAGCAACATGCTTTTCGGGAGTGAAAATTGATATCTGAATTCAGCTCTTGTATAAAGATCCTAATTTATACTGATGTGTATTGGGAGAACAACAACAACAACAAGATTCCATTTATAAAGCGCCTTTCACGTCAGGAGGACGTCCCAAGGTGCTGCACAGTTGGGTCATGACCCGAGCAGGTCAGGGTGAGGGGAGGGAAGGGAGGGAGCGAGGATTTGAAACCTGTAATAAAAATAAATTGTGTGGCACAAATTTTGAATAAATGCAGTTTGTTAAAAGGTACATTACTTTACATAAGGTTTAAAAGATATTGTGTTTATGGAGAGTGCATCTTGTGAAAGATATCCTAATTTTGTCACAAGGTTAAATTCAAACCAGAACAACAACAACAACTTGTCACAAGGTCAAATTCAAACCAAAATAACAACAGCAAATATATAGCGCCTGTCATGCGGGGTAGTGTCCCGGAGCGCTCGACAGTGGCGGAGTTTGACCCCAAGCCAGGGGTAGAGGGAGGGGGGAGGTGACCGTAAGCACGATCAAAAAGGAAGATCTTTAGGCGGGATTTGAAAGTGAGGAGGGAGGGGGCAAGACAGAGGGATTGAGAAAGAGAGTTCCAGAGTTTCGGGACATAGTGGCTTAAGGCACAGCCAACGATGGTGGAGCGGAGGGGACGAGGGATAAACAGGAGGCCGGAGCCAGCCAAGCAGAGGTGGGGGAGTGGGGGTAAGTAAACTCGATAGATAGGGAGGTGCAAGGGCATGAAGGGATTTAAAAACAAGTGAGAGGATCTTGAAATCGATCCGTTCAGTAATTGAGAGCCAGTAGAGTCTGGCAAGGACTGATGTGATGGGGGTACGGAGTTTTGTGCGGGTGAGAATCCGGGCGGCGGAGTTTTGAATTAGTTGTATTTTAATAAGTTGTATTTTAATATTTTGTGTATGGCGGAGCTGGGGAGGCCAGCGAGGAAGCCATTTTAATAGTCCAACTGGGAAGTGACAGAAGCATGGACGAGGGTTTCAGCTGCTTTTGTTGTTAAGTACGGATGGAGGCAGGCACTATGACGGAGAGTGGATAGGCAGATTTTACGAGACAATGCAATGTAATTCAACCATTTTACAAGATATCATTAATAATCATAGGTAGCAATAACACAGTTTGAAATAGGAATGAGAAAAACAAGACACTGGAAAGTATCAAAGAGATTACATCTAATTATTCAGCTGTGATTATGTCTCTATTTACATGGATTGCAGGATGAAACAGAACATCTTCTTTTCAATGATCTTTTTCTTTTGAAATGTTAACTATGGCATTAAAAAAGGTGGGATAACACAGCATGTGGGTTCTTGATCTAAAGCCTTGAAAGAAGAGTGGGTGATAAAAATAGAATGCAAACTCTATTTCTGCTTCAAAAGTACTCTCTATTCTCTTTCACGAGATACACCTAAACACAATGACCTTTAAACCTTATATAAAGCAATGCACCTGGCAGCACACTGCATTTATTCAAAACGTGTCTCAAACAATTTACATTCATTACTAATTTCAAATCTCCGAATATTCATTAGTTTAAACCAATTTCAAGTACTAACTTTGTTTAAATTCACATGGCTGTTAAAACAAGGAGTTAAATGGAAAATTTCTGTTTCTGTCTATCTGTGCCCAGTCTCTCCCTCTGGCTCTCACGTCACCAGCACATCAGTTAAAGAGAAAGGAAGAATCTCTGTCTGTCTGACACCTTTTCGCAGTGATTTTGGGCAAGTTGCCTTACTCCACACACGTCTGCTTACCTAGCAGTACGTGGGAACCCGGTTGTTAGTCGATGGTGGATCACTTTTCTGGGAATAATAATCCATTCACAAAATAAAAAATAATAATAATTGGGTCACTCAATCCACAAATGATTGGCTGCCATGTTTCACCCACAAAATATACAGTCGATTCACTTTACAGTATATTCTGTGAAGCGTTTTGAGATGATAAGATGCTATACCAAATGCAAGGATTTGGATTATTATTCCTATTATCAAGTTACATTGTTCCCCAGATCAATTATCTTTCTGTATCATGCTTGTTGCCATATAACGGTTTCTTAAATGAAACATCCTGTCTTTGTGTGCTTGATTAACTCAGTGTCCGGAAACATTTTTTTTTAAATTCACATGGCTTTCAAAACAATGAGTTAAATGGAAAATCTCTGTCTCTGGTTCTCTGTGTTAAGTTTCTCCTTGCCCAGTCTCTCTGGCTCTCTGTGTCACATTACCAGCACAGCCGTCCATCCATCCGTCTGCCCGACTGCCTGTCTGTCTGACACCTTTTCACAGTGATTTTGTGGAGTCCTGTAGCTTAGTAGTTTGCACGCACGCCTCGCAAGCGAGAGGAACCGGGTTCGAGGCAGGGTGAAACGTTGGGCATGTTTCTTTGCTCTACACGCCTGTTTTACCTAGCAGTAAGTAGGAACCTGGTTGTTCCTTACAAGACTTACAAGTAAACAATTTTAAATTTAAGTCAACATTCCAGTAACCAAATTTAAACTGTCCAGAAAACAATATACAACAACAACTTGCACCTATATACAGCTTACTATTCCATCATTGATGGAGGAAACACACAAAATGCTCTTTTTATCTTTCAGCTGTCGGGAAAATACCATGCCTACCAGCTTAAGACTTATTCAGTATGTTGAGCAACAAAGTGGTTTGAGCAGCTTGGTTCTGAATAAATTTTTAAAGATCTCTTAAGATTCCATCTTCAATCAAATACAAGATATAACTGGGCCTCCGTTAACTTTTTGTAATGTTCCTGAGAAAGGTCCCTGTCTGTTCGGGATTCTGTTTTTGATCTGGATCTGAAGGTGTGTTCCTCAAAAGAATTATCTGTTGAGGCCTCTATGCACCAATAAGAGCAGAAGGCAATTCAACTGTAGAGAACATGCACAATATTGAGGGTCCAGCTAACGGTCACTACAAATCCAAAAAGCAACAGACTGTGTCTCAGAGTACAAGTATCAATGACCAAAGAAAAAACAGAACCTCGCAAAACATAGAAAAAGTTCTGGAAAACAAACAACAACAACAACAACAAGATTCCATTTATTGAGCGCCTTTCACATCGGGAGGACGTCCCAAGGCACTGTACAGTTGGGTCAGGACCCGAGCAGGGGGGAAATGGTCAGGGTAAGGGGAGGGAAGGGAGGGAGCGAGGAGGGGGTAGAGAGTTGAGAGGGGAGCTGAAGGCACGGTCAAAGAGAAAGGTCTTTAGACCGGCCTTGAAGGAGGAAAGGGAGGAGGCAAGGCGAAGGCACTGGGGGATAGAGTTCCAGAGCCTAGGGCTGAGAGGCTGAAGGCTCGTCCACCGATGGTAGGGCGGTTTGGGCGGGCCTTCAAAGACAATTGAAGGGTAATATTTTTAGAATGTAAACGCATAAACTAAATTAAGAAAAATGACTTTTTCCCTTTGTATATGAACAACAGTCAGGAGGACTGATGCTTATGAGAGGAGGAAAAGAACTAACATGTAGTTAATGTTCTACACAGAGTGTGTGTAGACAGAATAACTGACCAAAATAGCCTCACATAGTGTAAAGCTCTTGAAAGAACACTATATGAGGCTATTTTTCATGTACTGTATTTATTTGTACATGGAGGTTGAAATAAAAAACAGATTTTAAATTATGCAGCTAATGCTGAAAGAATTATTTTTAATTTAGCAGAGTGCTCAGCTAATCTCGATATAGAACATTCTCATCTTATCTAATGGAATTAAAAAAAAGCTTTTTTTTTAAAAAAGAAAATGGCGCACATTTTACTTCCTGCACTGCTAAAGATAATAAACACCAGCAGTTATTTGTGAACAGATTGGTCAATAGAGGGCAATTGAGAAAAAGAGCACTGTGGTTTAATTGATCACTATTACTTCTGATTTATTAATTAATGCTAACTCAGATGCACATTCCACAATTACTGTATGAAATCCCCATTTTTAAATCACACCGGCAATCTTAGCAGGTGGTGAATATTAGATGTAAAATTACTTCTATGAAATGCTAAACAAAAAGACGGGCACATGTTTATTTCCCTGAATTGAATGAACATTTTGACCGTGATCATATTTCTAAATTGGTGAAAGGTTAATGTTAATCTTTTGGTTAAAAGGAAATAAATTAGAGCACATCCATAAAAATATGTATGCAGCAATAGTCCATATAGAGGTTAGATTATGAAACTGGATTGTTTGAACACACCATCTTTTGAAAACACACTGCATTAATCCTACAATGCCAGTCCTGTCATAACCACAAACCAATGGCTGTGTATTAAATAGAAGCTAATAGATTCTCTTGCACCACTTCTGATCACACAGTATAAGGTAGGAGTAAAAATAAGTGGGAGTGTGTTATAAGGCCATAACGTAGTCAGGGACTTCCAATGATTCAGGGAAGCTTAAAAGGTCATCAGAGCTTTTAGATTGTGATAAAGTCTATAATACTCCCATATAGCTATTATTTTGATGATATATTTCTGAAAATTCATGTAGCAGCTAATAACTTGGCTGTCGAGCTGTGTTAAGTCTTCTGCCTCCCAGTTCTACCTGATGATCCTGAAATTGCTTGCATGAATGACTTTAGGTAGGTAGCAGGTTTATGCCATATTGCGGGCGACTAAAAAGGAAAAGCACTTTGGACAACCAAATTTTATGTAACTTAACTTGTAAAATATTTGAGCAAGAATTTAAACCCTGAAAATAATTTCTGTTGATTTGCCCTGTTCCTTAATATAGGTTGAATGAGCGAGCTCAATACTTTATCACAAGAAACCGGGATCTATCACTGAGCATTGTACAAAGTCAAATAACAGCAATATATATATGTGAAATATATTCACCTTTACTAGGATTTTCTATATCGCACATATTACACAAGTGAGCCTTTTTAGAATATCACAAACCATGCGAGGACGCTCAGCAATCTGAGAATGTCAACCCAACTCGTTTTTATTTTTTCACTTGAATAAATTGTTGGACATTTCCGTGGCTATCTTTATTTCTTTAATACGAACATTAGTGGAATCAACTCTGTTTAACATTATTTTGTAATCTATGTTGCAATTTGAAAAGAAATTGCCTACTGTGGGTATAGTCTTCTTTCAACTTTAAATGGCTATCAACCTGAATAACGTATGTTCAAAAATTCAACATATTACATTTTTAAAAATTGTCTTTATAAATCAGATGCCTTACTGGGAATTTTTGACAGCTGTTCAATCTTTAAGTTTGGATGTCATATATAAATTACCTGAGTTTTGCTCTCAGAGTTTGATGACGCCAAATATATCTTTTGATTAGAATACTGCAGTGCAATTCACCGAGGGATGCACGTTATTCTCTTTATGACTTACAAAGTAGCAGTTTAAAGTTTTAGAACACCTGTAGTTTTGCAGTTATAGTATTGAATACTATACAACTCTTTGGTACAACAACAACGACTTGAATTTATATAGCCCTTCACGAGGTGTAGCATCTTGGAATGCTTGAGTGGCAGAGTCTGACACCGAGCCAGGGGGGAGAGGGAGGTCACCATAAGCACGATCAAAAAGAAAGATCTTTGATTCTGTCTGGGATTTCATACAATTTTGTACTGTCTTCAAATATTGCCACCATCAGCAGCAGCACAAAAATGTGAAGTAATGGTTCAATAGCATTCAGAGGTTAGATACTTGAATTATAATATCAGAGGACTTATAAGACCTCTGATGTTATAATTCAATCTTACTCAAACATTTAAATTAGATAATAACGTTTTACAAGCTAACATTCATTTAAATGTTTGAGAATACTGTGTTATAGTTCATTATTCTTTTCTCATTTAACAAATGCACAATGCTGCTGTTTACTTAGGATCAATAGTGGTTAGGGATATATTTTAGATCAGGTATTTGACTTGAAAGACAAAAGTCCAGAATAGGGAAGGTCATTTAGATTTAACTTATTTATATAGAGAGTGGAGAATATGTGAACAGACCATCCAGAGAAGCAGTGAAAATAAATCTTTCAGAAAAATTCAAGAAGGAATTTGGCAATGATAGGAATTTAGGAATATGAGAGATAAGAGCAAATAATTCATTTTTTTCACTTTTCTGCTGCGCACAATGGTCTATTTCTAGTCAACTAAACTTCTATGTCAAGCGCAGTGTTCTTTTATTGTTCTAATTTGTAACCAGAAAAGTCAGGGAATCAAACCAAATATACATGTATGAAAATACTCTATTTCTGCAAGAATAGCAAGATTCTGTATCAAACAGGTTTCACATGACTTCTGCGAGATTAATGAATTGAAAATTCAGAATCCACAACAGTAATCCAGACTGCACTGGCTGCCCATTCCAGAGTGGATCGACTTCAAGATCTTCACCCTTGTATTCAAGTCCCTGCACTCCTCTGCACCCCACTACCTCTCTGACTTCCTCTCTCCTCAAAACAGCACCCGTTGCCTTCGTTCCTCCGGGTCTGGCCTCCTCCTTGTCCCCCGAGTCCTCCGCTCCACCCTCGGTAGCCGTGCCTTCAGCCACTGTGCCCCGAGGCTCTGGAACTCCCTTCCTCACTCCCTTCGTCTCGCTTCCTCCCTTCCCATTTTCAGGTCTCTGCTGAAGACCTTTCTTTTCGACCGTGCCTTTGGTCACCTTCCCCGGCTCAGTCCCGGGATCTGAATTTGTAAAGCGCTCTGAGACGCTGTCCGGCGGGGAGGGCGCTATATAAATTCAAGTTGTTGTTGTTGTCATAGAAGTGATTAGAATAGAGGAGAATGTTTTGCTTAAGAGCATGGGTGTAATGGGAGCTATTTAAATTGGGAAGGTTGATGGTCAATTTATTTTTGTTACGCTAGCACGGTTCATGAAAACATAAAATTACCATTAAAAAAATCACAATTTACAATATCTGAATTACTTAACTGTAGAATAACCTCAGAAGCAAAATCAAGAGTTTATTTCTTATACAGGCCACTAGGTGGAGTATCCCACCCAGGCAATAACTGATAGTTAATGAACCCTTTACCCCATAACAGCAGCAACAACGATGCAACTCAATGTGAATGGATGGCATCTGACACCAATTAAGAAATTTGAGAGCAAAAGTAGAGAATGAAAAAATGTGCTAAATTTAAACAAAGATAATATGATTTTGAAACTGGAGTTTGAGTTCTGGAGAAAAACAACAACAAACAGCAAATTGCATTCATTTATGTTGACCCTTTCACTTCGGGAGGATGTCCCAAGGCACTGGACAGTCAAGGGTTTGCACCAACCCGGGGTTGGAAGCTGGACGGGTGGTGGGCAAGGGGGGTGGGGGGAGAACGTTGATGAACTGTGCCTCCTGTTCAATCCCACAGTCATGTTCCCAAGTGACTTTCTTACTACCTATACTGAAGCATATAAAAAATAACAAAAGGCAACAAACATTAATCAGAACATAATGAGCATACTTGAAATTGATCTGCTGAGGTAAAGTTCAAAGTTGATTTTGCTAAATCAATGTATCCAGCAATCATTTAGGTAACAACAGTCACTAACTAGGGATCGGAGAAAAACATCCAGTTGAAAACCTTCTCTTCAATTCAGGGGACCTTGTCTCCTGAAAGACACAGTATGTTCTAGTCAGCATTTTAATTCATAAACATCTGGAGGCAAAGACATTCAAGCACCAATGCACATTTCCAGAGTACCAGAACAAACCAGCTATGGACACCATAATATAAATCATCTTCTAGATACTTAACCATCTCACTGCTGTTTCTGGAAAAAGACCATTTTGCTGATTATTTACTATCCCATCTCTCTCTCTTTTTCTCTCTAATTTGTAGATGAATGGGCGATTTCAATGAGTTTCAAGAGGGAAGCAGACAGAAATATTAAAGAAAGAGGGTTGAAATAGTATGCAAATAAAGTTAGACACTGGGATTGAATGAACACCTTGCTCTGAGAACCGGAGCAGACTTGCTTGCATGGGCTGAATTACTTTTCACTGTAAATTCCTATGATTCTATGAAACAAAAGTTTGAGAAATAGTGTAATTTTATCCAAATATGTTAATATGCACTTTTATTATACTGGTTGTTAAAAAAATGTTGTAGTAGTGATGTGAAGGTGCAACTATGGTAAGCAGCATCATTTTTCAGTGTTAATCTAATTCCTGGATGCTAGAAATAGTACATTGAGAACTTTTTGAGAGTACATTATTTTATTGAGAAATAATGTACTGATTTTACACAAATTGAAGTTTTACACAGTTATAATACTTAAGTCCACATTCCTGAAAGAATACAAAATCCATGGGAGAAATGTTTGGTATTCAACATGTGAGTTTTTAAATGGCTGTGCATTATTATCAAATCTTATTGGTGTCATACCTTTTTCCATTTTCAAAAATAACACCCAATGATCCATCTTCAACAGAAGCGAAAGTGAAAGATTTTCTTCTCTAATTATCAGTAAATTTAGAGTTTGGTGGGCAAAAGCATTTGATTCTCAGCTAATCAGTACATTTCCTGACCTTGGCAGTTTATGCTTGGCATGGGGTTTTCTAGTTTCCAAACTCACCCTGTCAGGGTTGGTAAATTTATCAATCACAGAGAATCAGACACACTTGCCTACAAAGATCAATACGTTTACTGGCAACCAGATGATTATCTCCTAATGTTAAGAACCCAGGTCTCTCGCTTGTGAGGTGAGTGCTGTAACCACTGAGCTACAGACTACCCTGTATCAGAGGGATATCAGAGTTATACTTATCGATATGTTAAAAATGTATTTATGTTCAAATAACTACTCAGAAATATGTTGCACCAGTTGCAAATTGGGAAATCATTTTGCTCTGATACGTCAACTCATATTAGCAACAAAGAATAAAACAAAAGCCAAAGACACGTTGAAGATAACATGACATTTAAGTAACTAATCTGACAGCAATGTGACACAAAGCAATCTCAGCTGTGCTGGCAGTCATGCAGACATTCATGAAAAAGATGAACCACAGAGGTTAAAAAAAAAGTGTCGAAGAAAAAAGAACTAAAATCAATTTGTTTCCATTACCAACCAGAAAAAAACATATTTACTGACTTGTATCAAATTCAATGAATTCACAACAGAATTAGATGACTATCATTGATGTTAAGTTCTGCTACAAGTACAACACAATGAAATTAGCCTGTTACTGTACCAATGTGATCAGGTCGAAGTTCAAAGACTATTTAGTGGCTGGGCTCAAAATAATCTTAGGAATTATTTTGCGTCTAAATGGTTCTCAAATATTTATGTGATAATACAATATATATTTTTTAAAGTGAGCAATATCATAGATATTTATAAAATGATGCACCAGTAAAACCTCTTCATCACCTAACTCAAAAAAAATGCAGTCCGAGCAAAATGTTGAACTCAACATTACCGATGCCTACATATTCCTTCCCCCCTTTAATCATACTGTTTGTTCAGTTGACAGAGCTAGATTATTTAGTACAAGACTTCTCAACTGCCTGACCTTCCTGTATTTTATTGTTCTTGGTGAAGGGGGCTGGAACGTCGGCATAAAACAACAAATCCATAGAGTGCTGCATGTCCCTTTGATCCAAATGAAGGCCATAAATAAAACCAGGATGGGAAAGAGTAAAACTGAGCTGATGTTAATTTGATATCTGGCTTGAAACCCTCTGGACCAAACAATATGCAAAGAGCTTCAGTGAGAAGATCTATACTCAACCCATGCATCCAAAACATTATCAACACATTGGAGAAGTGTGGGCCAAAAAATAAAGACTAAAGGAACAATAATAGTACAGATTCACAAATACAGAAACAGAAGATGTTTTTGTAAATGTATGACAGTCTTTTAGTGAAATCTAAGCACCAACTTCAACAGCAGACAAACCATTAAACCTAAGTGTTTCCACTAGCAAGGATGACAACCCAATAACAGTAGTGGCCTGAATCAATTTGTCATTGATTTTCTATTGATTTAAAAAAAACTGCATCATCTCTCACAAAAATCTGCGGGAGTAATTCTGATGAGTAAGGTTATTAGTAATAGATGTGGCAATTCATATCCCTCCCCTTACTTCATCCTTTATATCAATAATAATCAGAATGATAAAATACCTTCTGCATTATAAAATCATTGTACTATACAATTTACGAGAAAAACACTTGATGGTTTCCTGTGAATGCATGAGGACCTTTCAATACGCACACAAAAAAGTACACTACAATTGAGAAAGCTAAATGTTTGCACTTACACAACCTCTTTCACAGGCCTCAATGCCTCTTTCATATTTCACAGAGAAAAATCAAAGGGCTCTGAATTGTCACATGCAGTCTTTATACCTCAAGCACTGCCCTTGCAAAGCTGGAAAAGGTTACAGACATTCAGGAACCATTAAGAGTTGTTTTAATCAAAGGTTATCTGCTTCTCAGCAGCAGATTTCTATCCAACCAAATTTTTGTGTGCTTTGTACTGTGACTGACAAAAGAAAAGCGTGTCTTTGAAAATAACAAGCAATATCAAGAAGATAAAGGTAATCTATCAAAGTTTGAGCATAGTCTACCATTTATTAGTTCCACTGGCTCAGTGCAAAATATAGGAATCTCTTAATGTACTCTTGAATATGATATCTCATAAGATTTGGCATATAAAGGTCCATTTCCAATTAGCTCAAATGGTAATATTTTAAATGAAGGCAAACATAATCATCTCATTCCCTTGTGTCGAAGCTGCAAGATTTAGATCACACAAAAAAATCAAAGCTCAGTATCAGGAACATTTCAAAACAATAGCTCAGCCCCTACACTTTGATTTTATATGTTCCAATATTATCACACCAATTATTCAGATATTAGACTTATGAGAAAGGGAGAATTAAAAAAACAAGTAGCATGTGCTTGTTTTATTTTTGCTTCATCAATAGCCTATGTATCAATCAAATAACCCACATTATTCATGCTACAGCAAACTAATATGCTTTATTAGAGTTAAGAGGAGTTACTGAAATCAATAACGATAAACCTTTAATATCAAATATCAACCACTATCATCAAAAACATGTTTCCAAACATGTAAACACTAAATGATAAATCTTTAGCATATTTATTGATTTGTAGGTATTTTTGAGGAAATAAACTTTGTAACTATTTGCTTAACATTCATTTACACTTCAATGTGTCAGAATCTCACTACAAAATAGCAATAGTGACATTCTAATGACTTTCCTGCCAGACTCCAGGCTCTATTACAATTGAGGTTCTCACTGAGATAAAGTAGTAGGAGGATATTCACTATTTTAAACTGTAGTACTTTTATATTCAATTTCAGAACATATAGATATAGAAGAATCTTGTAATGAACAGATAAAACAAGATAAGAAAACTCTTAATATTAAACTGCGCATTCTTAAAATAAAGGCGGCACTGATAAATTGGACCTTACTTTGATTACAGCAAATGTATTGTAAACACACTCATTTCATTTACACCTTGCTGTGAATGAAACTTCAGAGGATTTCCTTCTACAATTTCAGTTTGAATGGAGCACATTGCTATTCTTCTTCTTTCTCCCAGTATTCTTTTATATAAGAATATAACAGTTTAATTCTTAAAATGTCACAATAAAATTTTGTGAACTACTACAACTTGCACTTTATATAACACCTTTCCACCTAGGATGAAGATCTCAAAGCATTTTACAAAGATGAAGGAAACCACTAGAAAAGGAGGAAAGCAAGGAGAAATAGAGTATTAGCCAAAAGGATGATAAAAGAAAAACACTTTTAAGGGGGATTTTGTAGGGAAGGAGAAAAAGGACAAGGCATATGATATTGTGGAGTCCTGTAGCTCAGTGGTCAGAGCACTTGTCTTGCAAGCAAGAGACCTGGGTTCAATTCCAGTCAGGGCGAAACCTTGGGCAGGTTTCCTTACTCCACATGCCTAATAATAATCCTTCCAAAACAAAAAACAATAATAAATTGATAACTTCAATCCACAACTGTTTGTGGGACACTGCTGTGCACAATTGGCTGCCGCATTTTGCCCACAAGTATACGGTCAATTCACTTTAAATCATATTCTGTGAAGCGCTTTGAGACGTCTAGAAGACGTGAACAGCGCTATATCAAATGCAAGGATTATTATTATTATTGGGAGAGCATTCATAGTACACGAATATTCCTGACATTCTCACTTAAATCCCCAAATTAAATTACTTTTTTCTACTGACAAAGTAATTCATCCAAACCATTTATTAGTAATATAAAATATTTTATAGAGTTTGTGAACACCAACTGAGTAGTTCTACAGATGGTATTATAGAAACAGATTAGCTAATCACAAACAATTTTCCAAAAGCTTGTGCACGCAAAGGTTTACATTTGGGATGGCCTGAGAACATGGTCTTAAACACATCTCTGATGCAAACAAACCCTGAGTTACTCACCCCAATTTTGCATCTTATCATCAGTCTTATATCTAAGATTACATTCTAAAGCTCAGTTGCTAAGCCAAGATCTGTCTTATTTTGTAAAATGGCTGACATTAGAATGTATTTTTTAAAACTACCAATTTTAGAGTCATGTTTTCCAAACATTCAGTGTTGTACCTTGTAGGGACATACTCTAATACAATGTGTCTGTTGGATTAGGTGTGGGTGCTAATACAGTGATGCTACGTACTGTGCTTGAGTAACAGGATTTTGTTTTTGACAATGGAGGAGTGGGCAAACCAAACATTATGTCGTACCTTGTCCAGTCTAATACTATAGTTGGCACTTAGAATAGCTTAAGAAGTAACCTATTTGCAAACCTCTTTATTTGAGAATAATTATTAATAATTAATAATTAATAATTTATTTGATTTATTTGAGAAATAAAGAGGTACAAATATTTGAGAAAGATTCTAGGTTAAGATGCTTTTCTAACCTCTGATGAGCCAAGAGCAGAAAACAAACACCATCCGAGGATAGTTGTTTTTGATTACCATACACTGTTTAGCATTGCTGAGGAAGTTTTACCTAACCTAACTCATATCTGACATTGTCCGACACTCAGTACAAAGGGAATGTATCCTTGAGTCTGCATTACTGCCATCCACCCCTTGTGCATATACAAGCCTTCATGAGATTTGCAAGAATATAACATCTATTTGTGAGGCAAAAAATGTGTTTCTTTCTTTCATGATTGCTTAGGTGCAACCTTACTACCACCACCCATCAAGATATAACAAATAAAATAATATCTACAATATATCTCCCGACATGAAAGGGGCTATATAAATGCAATTTGTTGTTGTTATCTTCATACAAAGAACAAACATTGAAACATGTTGTTGAGCTTGCAGTAGGTGCAGAGATAACTAATTCTTCATGAATAAATCAATTTACATGTAAAACAGGAGAATATCAGAATTGAATCATCAGCCATCTGTGAATACTGATGCTCATGACTCATCAATCATCCTGTCAGATAACTTAGAAAGTGAGTTTGGGCAGACATAACATAAACCCCTGAGACTCCAAATATATTCCCAAAGGAACAAAAAGTATGAGACAAGCACAATAGTGTTCGATGCACTGGAAATCCTTCTTATGGTTCAAGAGTAGTTGATACATGAAAGCAAACACATTTGTGATCCCTGAGAAGCAATATTTTAGTAGAGATACATTGGCCTCTTTACAAGACAGCCGCATTCAAATATACATAAATCATACATTTACTGTAATTTAACAATATCTGCACTTAATCACTGGCTCGATTTTTTCTTTTAAAAATACACCTGAAATTAATGGGTAGTGCATTGTAAAGACACGGTTCAATTCTGATACACAAAGAAAACTGAATTCCTCCTGGTAAAAAAATGAGTTTTGTTTCTGAATTTGAATGGGTAACTCATGAGGAACAAAGATAGCAGTAAGTTATGTTACAGTCAGCCTCATCACTGGAAACAAAATCAGATTTCGCAGGAAAGCAAAGTCAATGTGCATTTCAGGTTTTTAAACAAATTGATGCAGTTAATATCACGACTATATTTCAGTAACATTGGAACTGTAAAATTATGGAAAATACTTAAGAAAGCTGTCAGCCACATAATGTGACAAACAGAAACTAGCCAAAATAATGGCTAACACCAAACTGATCTCAAAACAATAATTTGCCTTTACATTGCGCCTTTCATGTGGGGCAGGATCTCAGAGCGCTTAACAGTGGCGGAGCCTAACACCGAGCCAGGTAGGGGCGATGGTGACTGTAAGCACGGTCGAAGAGGAAGGTCTTCAGTCTTGATCTTAAAGAGGGGAAGGAGGGGGCAAGGCAGAGGGATTGGGGGAGAGAGTTCCAACGCTTCAGGGCGTAGTGGTTGAAAGCGCGATCGCCGATAGTGGAATGGAGGGGACGAGGGACAAGCAGGAAGCCAGAGTTAGCCGACCTGAGGCAGTAGTAAAAAGAGATACAAGCTCTGGATAAAGACTGAAATGTAGACCATGATGAATCAGTTACCTTGGTAGCAGCTTCAAAATGTATCCAAGCAAAATGAATGACACTAAATGCATAATATGACTGAATTTTAAATCAATTCATGTGGAGGTCATGCACTCAACTATTCCCCAGGAAGTATCTGTAGCATGCGTCAAAGGGGAGGGTTGTTGATGTCTGACTCCATAATATTAACTTTCTTTTCACTACAGACTTTTTTTCTATTGCTGTGTAACCCAGAACAGATTAAATAAAGGAAATGTTTTGGTGATCATTTAGTCAATAAATAATGACAGTACTTTGTCCCCAATTTTCTGAGGTATGCTGATCTGAGTTTCAGGACATGCACAGATTAGACTCGTGGTTTAGAATGGCTCACGTACAAAGTAATGTCTTGAAATAATTACAAAAAAATATGTTTTCTGAATGTGTGGACAATCAGAGCTATCTTCAACCAAAGTTAAGTTCTGCAAAAGTATGACTAAAACCTCAGGCCTAGGCCAATAAATATAATAATAAAAACATAAGTCGCTAGGAACACTCAGGTCAGGCAGCATCTATGGAGAGAGGAATATAATAATAATGCCTGCTGTTGATACAGAGGGAGGAAGGTACAGAGGCTTCAAAGCCATCCATGGCCATGCTCCTTCCTACTTCTGTGACCTGCTATCACGGTATTGACCGGTCCGCTCCCTCCACTCAGCAGGCTCTGGCCTGCTCCATGTCCCCCGCTCGGCCCAGCCCGCCCCACCATTGGCTGTCGGGCTTTCTGCCTCTCAAGGCACATCTCAAGACCCTCCTCTTTGTTTACCCTCCTACCCCTACCTTTCCTGCCCGCCACCCTTCCAGATCCCTCCCAATCCCCTGCTTTGGTCCAAATCCATGACTGTCCAGGGCCTTGGGATGTCCTCCCGATGTGAAAGGCACTATGGAAATGTAATTTGTTGTTGTTGTAGTAGTGCCCTTCATGTTGGTAGGACGTCTCAAACCACTTCACAGTGACTGTATTTTGTAAGTGAATGTGGCGCCAATTTGTCCACAGCCGTGAAAAGAATGATCAATTTTTATGGGGGACTATTGGCCAAAACACCAGGAGAAACCTTTTGCTGAGTTATGAGAAGCTTTCCAACTTCAAAAAGCTGCATAACATAAACAAATGTTTTTCTGATGGAAACAAGAACTAATGATGTGGCCTAAGGAACAATCATTATATATGGTAGGTTACAAGAATTTAGTATTCGCTGCAAGCAGTTTTTTAATGGTGTATGTCAATGCCACTTAGTGTGAGAAAGAATGGTAAACTTAATTATTTGTAACAACGAATGGACAACTGACAGCAACACAATGTTGTAAAATTGCTGTAAATGTTTGACCAAGACCTGCACAACCACAAAATGAACAAAATATTTTGAAAGTGGTGGTTAGCACCAGATAATCGTGTGAAATAGCTCTTATATTATACTGGTAAATAATGTTTGCAATAGATCTCTTCACATGTAATAGAATCTGCTTTTAATTTTGAAAAAGGAATTGAGTTTACATATTAGTATTAATAATGGTATTTGCAGGAGAGTATATTGGAATATACGGATTATCTGTAATGTAAATGTTGGACAAATCATCTTGTTTGAGGGTCAATGCAGCTTGCAACAATCAATCCCTGAAAATTTCGCTGAGTTGTAGTCATCTGGAGTAAATAATGCTGAAGAATAGTGCAATCTTGCAGCATTTGGTCCTTGCCTTTTGCAGAACTTAGGGAAGAAAAACTGTTAAAATGTTTCATAGGGATATTCAAAGTTGCAGCAAAATAATACTTATACCATCATTAGCTGAATTAAAACTAAATACAGAAAAAAACAGTTTTGATGCGAGTACATTGGAACCCTTTTCTAATGAGATAATCTAGTCACAAACCTCCCCTTGTATTAAAAATGAATGACACTAACTTGACAGCTTTATGCAAGTGAAAAAACAACAAATTCAACTGTACAGAACAGTTTAATTTAAACATGATGGATTGTCAATATTGATTTGTTAGAGATTTGGAAATTCAAAGAACATCTTGAATGTGTTGCTTCGTAAAGTTTTGAGTTTAAACTGAAACAAACTGCATTATTTGCCATAAAGATCACAATTCTGGGAATGTTTCCAGCAGCTGAACAGGAATGACTTTTTTTAAAAAAAGTACTTAATAACTGAAGGTTTCCACTAATCCAAAACAAACTTGACTACTGTTCCTTATGAACTACACAATGAACAAGTAAATCAGGTCTTAACAATAAGCAACAGCAGTTTCAGCATCATTCAATTATTTACATTGTACATGAATTTGAATAGTCACTGTAAACTGTTTTACTGCATCTGTGTTCTACTGCAATAATATTCGTCTTACATTTTGCACATCACAACACATATGTAAAATCCAAAAGAAAAGTTAAGCAAGACAGGTTTATACTTTGTCCTATAATTTGTTAAAGAAAAAGCATACATTTTCAATATACAAACCAATTATCTCTTCCATTCTCTTTCTTTTAAAACAACCGACAAGATCAGCTTGAATGAAGGCCCTCCGGCCCATTTGATCTCATTCTTCCAGATTACCCACTCGTCTTTTTTCTCATCTTAGTATCAAGCTATTTTTTTTAAATAAGACCAGAAAACTGTTCCAGGTGTTAATTAACCTCTAGGTAAAGAAATACGTCCTAAATACGTCCTAAAATTGTCCTTTGCAACTCTAAACTGGTGTCCTCTTGTTCTCCTGTCTTGGCACATCCAAAAGTATTATTCTAGCTTGAGTTTTTCAATCTCATTTAAAATGTTATATACCTTTATTAGTCCCCTCTGAGACTTTTCCTTTCAAGACTGAAAGCCTTGTCTAATTGTAACTCATACCTCATTGCTCTAACATTGGGGATCACAATCATTGCTCTCCTCTGTGTGAGCAGTCCCCTTATGTTGCCACAATCACAAATGTACATATTACTCCAGTGTGTTCTGACCAAAATACTATATTAGCTTGAGTTCAACATCCAGGGATGTGAATTTAGCAATATAGCCTAGAATTCTATTTGTGTTATTTATTGCTGCCTCACACTGTTTTGACATGATGCCATGAAATAGCCTGAAAGATTTCCTAGATATCTTTCACCTTCCACCATGGCAAGTTGACATGAACATCGATAACATGCATTTCCTATCATTACCTCTATATGGAATACCTTGCATTTATCTAAGTAAACTTCACTGACCAGTTACCAACCCACATGCATAACCTATCCAGTTCAAATAAAAATTGGTTATTCACTTTCATGACTGTTTGTAGGACATTGCTGTGCACAAATTGGCTGTTGCACTACTTACAAAATATATTCACTACACCTTACAATAAATCAATCAATCCTATTAAGTGCTTTGATTCATCTCATGAAAGGCGCTGTATCAAATTATTGTTATTTGTAAAAGCTTTGCTGCTTCCTATGATTTCATAACTTCCCAATTTGGAATAATAATGCAGTACAAGGTAGTTAAATCTGCGAATTAACCATTTTATACTGTGCTTGTAAATCCAGCTCCTGGCTAACCTATAATATTTTACCAAACAACTGTTCCGAAGATACCTGCAGATTAACATTTTATAAACAATTTTCATTGTTAATTATACAACCAAGTGAAAATGATGAAAAACTAAAGGGATGTACCCTGATGGTATTTCAACAATATACGCTCCAGTCTTTAAAATACAAGATAGTCAAGGCAGGTAAATTACAATGTTGGTGGAGAAGTACAATTGTAATAAAATTAAGCAATTTATTTTTGGATTTACCAATGCACAGTACCTTCTGTCCAAGTAATTATAGCTAAACTGTAAATGTTTAAATATGATAATCTAGTTTTAAAAGTTAAAGTGCAACTCAAATTTATATTCCAGCAATTCCCATTGGCAACAAAAATACAAATACTTGTTGCCTTTTTTCAAACCTATGTTATTTATTCTAGTATCTTATCTCACAAAATCAGATGCTAGAAAATGAAATAGTACAAAGCAGCGCAATACATCTTTATTTTTCTAAACCTTTGTTAAATCATATTGCCTGAAGAGAGAAAATGCATTTGCCTAATTTAGAGCTAAAGCACATCACTGCTGCTGGAATCAATAGTATGATCAAGGAGGCACTGCTTGAAATGGCACAGTGGGTATAATTATAGTGTGAAAGTGATAATATGTTTATAGATCAGCAGATCACAGTACAATGAAAATTAAATTCACAATGAATTCCAGTCATGGGTTTTTGGATTACTAACCACAGAATTAATATCACAAGGATTAATATCATAAGCCTCAAGATAAAATATCTAAATTATATTTCAGCTGAGTGTCCCACTTAGCTACTTAGCATTGAAGGAGAGAAAAATGAACATATTTATATCAGATATGTGACTTGAACCATGGGAGATAAATATATAAAAGTTACAAGCATCTTACTCTTACTTTTTAAATAAACCATCTTCCACATAATACAGAAGCAGCTTTTGAAACTGCATATTTACTTAAACATGAGTGAGAATATAGGATGTGGCGAAGTATTGCGAGGCAGTTTCCTCAATAGTTTGTAAGGCCTATTTAGCTGCTATTTCTCCTGGAATACCTGGTGGGACCATTATCTTTGATTTATGTTTGCATCTAAAAAAAGTTCAGAACAAGGTAGTGATCTCCCATATGAGTATTATAGCTCAGTGGTTAGAGCACTCGCCTCGCATGCAAGAGACCTGGATTCGATTCCCGTCAGGGCGAAACATTGGGCAAGTTTCGATATTCCACATGCATCTGTTTACCTGACAGTAAATAGGAACCCGGTTGTTAGTCGATTGGCGGATTGCTTTCCTGAGGGTAATAATTCCTTCAAAAAAATAAAATAAATAATAAATTGGTCACTCAATCCATGACTGTTTGTGGGATACTGGTGTGCACAATTGACTGCCGCATTTCGCCCACAAAATATACAGTCAATTCACTTTACAGTATATTCTGTGAAGCACTTTGAGACGCCTTGAAGACATAAGGCGCTATATCAAATGCAAGGATTATTATTAGATATTTTGATCAAAATTAACAGTTCATGTTCCCGAACATCTTCCCAGTTGAAATAAGCTAATACAATAGTTGAGTAATCAAACTCAAGACACTTACAAATCTGTAAGGATTGGTAAAACACCAGACAGTGCATTTACCAGAAAACCATGTTTATCCTGGAGCATCATATTACAAGTGAATGTGAGCTGTGTATTGCAGTCTCCACAAAAATTTGCTCATTAACACTGCAATGTTACTTCCCCAGGTAACGTTAGATATCTAGAAACATTTTTGTCTCACATTTGTCTCTAAAAAAAAAGTTTAATGAAGAAAAGTTTCCAAATAACTTGGTGGAAACAAATCAACCATCTTGATTCTTGGGCACATTGGCAAATGACTATTCACTGTGGTAGAATAATAATTGATAAAACTTCATCTGTCTTTAAGGGGAAGTGAAGCAGACACATTCTGGTGATATCAGTGAAGAGAGGCCATCGAGTATAACCAGCACTGATGTTAGTGTCATCAATCCTATAGTACTAATGGATGGAATTGGTGAGAATTCTCTGACTGAGATCAGTCGAGCACATTTGCTTCACTTCTTTTCAAATGAAATGTGTATACTCTAACATTATGATTCGATCTTTTTAGGATGTCTGATTTTTTTAATATAAAAGAGCTTTGTTCCTGGCAGTATAAGTGAAATATAAACGTCAGGATGTTTACCATAAATGTTGCACTATTCTAACCAATTTAATAGATGCATTTCCTCTCACATCTCCTTTAAGATCTTAAAGAGTGTATCCTATCCAGCTTGAATGCTTTGTAGACATTCAATCCTTTGGGATTCTTAAAAGCATATATGCTACCGATACTTACTTGCCTTGATCAGAAAAATCTTAAATACATCTGTCATTTCTCGATTCTCTGTATCTCTTTCTGACATCCCTTATAATACCTATCTGGTCTTTAATTGGTTGACACTATTGACATGGTTAAAAGAAAAATCCAGATTGCTGTTGTGTGCAATGTGCTTTTCTCTAGCCTTTGCCCTCTAGCAATCACCTCTGGTACTTTTATTTGATTCCCAATTCTCATTATTTTTNCTCTTCCTTAGATCTTTATATAATAATAATCCTTGCATTTGATATAGGGCTTTTCACGTTTTCTCGACGTCTCAAAGCGCTTCACAGAATAGACTGTAAAGTGAATTGACCGTACAGTTGTGGGCGAAACACAGCAGCCAATTGCGCACAGCAGTGTCCCACAAACAGTCGTGGATTGAAAATGAACAATTTATTGTTTCTTTTGTTTTGGAGGGATTATCTTTACTTCTATTGTTCGAAAACATAAGAGAGAAACAAATCTGTAATCAATCTTTTCATTTTAAGTTCTATTTAAAAAGCATCTTGGAAGTTGAAAATTAAACTGACTGATTTCAGTACATCGATTAAGAGCTCACAATCAGATTATTTTATATCCTTTCCATCAGACAGTGTACAAGCAACCAAAGTCTATGAAAAGGATTATGAGAGAAAAGAGAATTTAATTATCATAGCAAGTAATAGAAAAACCGCCCCTCCACCTTCTAATAAAGAATTAGTCAATCCATTTAAATTATTCACTTCAAAGAAGAACATTAGTACTCTTGTGTGCACTCAAAGGACCTGATAATTCAGACTCACATTATGTAGCACAGCCTTACAAGCACAGAATATGTATAAAATTAAATTACAGTTACAATATTAAAAGTTCTCTTGCTGGATGACTCTATAGGCAGAGAAAAGATGAAGCTGTGCCCAAAGAGACAGTTTCATTTACAAATCATGCAGATGAGAATGCACAAGAGATCCCTTGAGCCTGGAAACCTTTTTTCCTGGTTTAGAATAGATGACTATTCAAGACGGATGTTTTGGCATGAAAAAGTAGAAGAATATGTTCACTCCCTTTTACAATCTCAACTGGCTGTAGATCACATGAAAAGGATAAAGCAAAAGTACACAACTGACTTAAATAGTCAGCAGTATTGCAGCACGGAGATGTTAAAAATATGAAACAATTTAAAAATAAGTGGCTAATTAAAATTATTTAAACCACAGCATAATTGGAAAAATCAAAAGTTAGTAATCTACACATTACAACTGCATATAGTCACTATAAAATAATAAACAGACAAGGGGGCAAAAGCACAACACAAAATCCAACATGTTTCTTGGCCATTTCTTGACCTTCCTCCACAAACAATTCCTCATCTTTATTGTTGGAGCTGGAACTTTTATTTTAATGGAAGGAATTGTGTTATAGAAATTAATCATATAATTGATTAAATGCATTGCTGTTATAATAAACACAGTAAATACAAACTGCACTCATAAATGGCCTTATTAATGAATATCCTGTCATATTTTTAATTTAATATCATTGACATACTGCATCTGCTACAATTAATTTTATTCCATGATTTTATATTACATACATCTTAATTTATATCTGTAGTTTAGGGTTGACACATAGTCCTGCTTGACCACATTTCTAAGCAGATGTGCTTTTCTTGATAATGACTTCAACTCCACCAGTAATTTAATATGCCCATCTGCAGTTATACAAGGACAATTAGCAGCTCCATGCAGACACCTCTTTTTCACAGATCTGTTTTGAAAAAGATGTTTTGCTTATCTTTTTAAACAAAAATGTTTGGCTTACTTTTTATTTAAAAAGCTAACTTTCTTTCAATCTATTTATTTTCCTAAATTGCTCCCCTTACTTGATTTTTCTAGGTTTGATGAAAGCCAGCACGCAGTCAGTGCTTTAGTTGAGTTTCATTCTTCACGTATGACCTCTAAGAATTAAGCAAACTACAGCATTTCACTGTGAGGAAGAATACAGTGAAGTCCAATTCTGTTCTTAACTAAGGTCCCAAATTTTATCTAGTCTTAGCTTGCAAGTCTTTTGTGCTAATTTGTTCAATTCAATCTTAATTTGGAAGCCTTCTTTTTAAGAAATGTGGACAAAATGAAGACTACGTTTAATAATTCTGTGCCATCTTAACTTTTAGGACATGATAGTTTAACGTGCTAAGACTAGGGGAAATTTCAGTACTGTTCACAAAAACTTTTCAACAGTAGTCACTAATGACTAGGAGCCACTTAATGAATAAAAACTGATTTTCCCCTTCTGAGCCTAACACTGACCAACACTCACAGCAATGTTCCAGTTAAATTCAACTTGTTCAGCAAAGCAGCGAATTGCCAAATTCTTTAATCTCTGGTTTGCATATACACTATATTGTGTACTTCATAACAGCCACAGGAATGAAGGCAGATACAAAGTTTAGCTATGAGATGCTCAAAAATACATGCATTTTTTATTTATAAAGATTCAAAAAATAACAAACATGTTATTTGTCCTTTTGAAATTAGACTTGTAGGTTAGATGTAATCTGATTATATTGCTTAAAGTTTTAGGTCACAATCACAATGTAACTCTTCATAGGTATCAACCTGGCTCAGTTGGAAATGCATCACCCTGGGTCAGACGGTTGTGGTTTCAAAGCCCAAATCAAAACAAGATAATAGCTGAGGCTGACACGCCAATCTTGTACTACATTGTGGTCGGTACCATCCTTCAAATGAGATTTTAACTAGATCCTATCGTGGAGTAAACCAGGGTTTAACATCTTGAAAGGGATCTCAATGTATGAGATTGTTTCTTGAGAGTTTTGAATTCAAAAATCATTTTTTGCGATTCCTTCACTGAAGTGCTTTTTTAAAAAAAAGGAAAACATGTCTGGTTTCATTCCTAAGTGTTCTTTAATCCTCAGAGACCATAATCCAAAAATACTTGATGTTTTATTTTTGGACTTATCATAAAAGGTTCTACTGATAAGATGTGTAGGTGGACATCTTGATCATCTCTGAACTGAGAATGCATCTGAAACTACCCACTCAATTAATAAAGAAATATTTTCAGGGCAGATTACAACTACAGGAATGATGCTTAGTGTCATACTGTCCTCATACTTTAGTTGCTGCCACTCTTGCCTCTGAGTCAGAAAGTTTTAAGTTTAAGTCCCACATCGGGACTTTCAGCTCATACTCTACTTTAATCTCCTTAAACACTTTAATACTATTTTAAGAAAATATTCAACACAATTTTTAAAAATTGGCTGCACCCAAACAGATACATATGCATATATTTATAATATATTCAAGGCACTGATTACTCAGTTTTATAAATCAATGAACCTCAGAGGTTGCAGGAGGGCTATTGATTAATAACAGAAATTGATATCCAGCGAATATTGTACCATCAGTTATACTTTCCCCATGGCGTAGCTTGATGGTAATGAACAAAGGAAATCATTAATTTCCTTAAGCACTTCATACCATTTTAAGAAAATATTCAACACAATTTTAAAAATTGATCATCTTCATGCCAATAAATGCAAACATAAAAAAGTAATTCTGTCCCGGGAAGCCAATAATTCTGATGCGAAGGAGTAAAAAAAATGACAAACTGCATTGAAACTCATTTTGTCTTATAAGCATGAAGTTTCATATTTATCAATTCTACAGTTCTGCGGCCAGGCATTACCACTATTTCCACAATGAGAGACATAATATTTCTACAATGCTAGGTTGAAATACCATTTGAAAATGCAAAGACAAAACTGTAAATTCTGTTAAGACAAAATTGTGTCTACTAAATCCAGCAGAATGTCAAGAGGCAGTTGCACAGAAATGCAAGAGACTGACCCCGTTAAGTCTGCAAATTGGGGGTGGTGGCTATTGACTTCCTCATGCTGGCAACTGAAAACTATTGTACAGCACAATCCAGATCCAGTTGTACACTTTTTTTAAGGGCACTTAATTTAAAAACAAATAAGTACAGTCAATGGGAGCAACACAATAACAAATTTGATTTGTTTGTATCCTGAGGTCCATCACTCTGGTGATTTCTATTGCTTTAATTGTTGTTTTACAGGAGACAGTGATCTATACCTACTAGCTGTCAGTTTTTCTCCAGAGACTTGCTTGCAGCAAAATTACAGTCTTTTGAACTGTAGCTCAATTTTCCAGTGGGTATTTAAGATTATTTTTATTCTGTGCATTTGGGTGTTGTCAAATTGCTGTCAAACCCAGACATATTATTTGGTCTATTCATTCAGCAACAAAGGATGAATCCTCTAAAATGAGTAATTCGTTTCCAAGACACATGATGAGTCAATTTTCATTTTTCTTCATTAAATTTATGATTAGTGATCAGATATTTACAATCCTTTTGTCATTAATGGTCTCATATTAGAACCAGTACTAATACATTTTTTAAAAAAACAGTAAGTATTCAAGACTACTTATGAGGATTTTTTAAGTTAACAATACTCATCAGATATGTGTCACCCGATAAAGCCTGCATTAATCAATTAACACAGAAGACGATTACTCATCAAATGTGCATGCAGAAACACAGCCCCAGGGCAAATTCTCATTTATGTACTGAATTATGTAAACAAATATATTTAATTAAGCAGTTTATTCAATAACTGGAGATCCATTAGTACTTCAGATTCACTTCAATTAAGTCTAGTCATATTTCAAAGTTTAAGAACACAAGACAACCTTGAAGATTTAGCCTGATAAGCCCATTCCTTCTGTTTCTGATGGATAATGACTATCACTGCTACTGATGGCATAACTGCAAGATTATGGGCAAAACCTGTCCTGCCCATCCTTGGCCACCTTAGTCTCAAAGTGATCACCTTCAATTCATTCAACAGATATTGATCCCACTCCCTTCTATGCTTGGTTTACTCTGGTGAAAGCAAAATATCACTCCAAGCAGAAGAGTGGGAAACCTAATTTACACATTTCCTCCTAATCATATTGACCCAAGGTTGAGAAATACGTGTGCTGATCGAATGCATGTACAAAATGTTGAATATCAGGATTTTTTTGATCTTAATAAAAAGGCACATGATAAACCTTTTAAAAATAGCTTTATGTAACTACCAAAAGTCTGCATGCAATTAAGTGGAGGGAGGTGCTGAAACAGAATAATTAATGATAAACTGGAAGACAAATCGCTTCCATCATCTGCACAAATCAATGTTGCCAGCTCCTTGCGTTAACTACTTTGATGTAATATGTTACAATGAACTTTCTTGCATGTATCATATGGAATATGAATTATAGCCATTAGTGCACAGACCAAGGAACAATACATACGAAATATTTGAAACAATTTAAGAAGTCATACAGCACCACTTTTAATTTTAAATTTAGAATTTGCATTTTCAACCATGCAATCATGGCTTCTCTTTCCTGAATAGATCGCTACTTGCTGAATAGATTGTTACTGAACATTATTCTATCTAATTTAACATGCATCAGTAAACTTGCCCGTAATTAAAATAAAGTAAAATCACAACTTCGCCAATAGTAGTGGATTAGAATTCCAAAAGTATCTAAGTAGATCATTGAACAATATCTTGCAGTCTGATCTGAACTTAGATATATGTTAAGTATCCGTTTTACGCATTTAATTGATCTATTTAAGAACACGAAAGTTGACTTTGTGATATGCCAAGCAAAACCATATAATTCCTTTTAAGCTGATGTGACGCGTTTGCTTCAAATGCTCATTAAAGTGAGAGAAACAAGACAATGTTTCACAACATCTTCAAAAATCTGAAGTTCAATCAACTGATGTGTGAAAATAATAAACACTTCCAACTACTGTACATTGTGCTATCCAGACAGTGACAATCAACTTTCATTACAAGTGTCTGGCAAAGCAACAACACTCTGTGGCTCATTTTCAGGGCACAAATCAGTGTTCTCTGGATCAATACTCTTACAGTGATACAGTTATCTAAGATGTCTAGATTAAAGGATGCATCAACAATTAATGAAAAAAAAAGGAAAACAATATTGCGATTTGGTTCTTCTATCTTTGTTAATGCTATCTATACTACTCGATCACCCTCTTGTTTTATCAATCCCATTTCCCAACTCTTTCCTGCATTCCCTAATGAGTTTACTATCCAGTTTATCCAATTCCCCTTTGAATGGTTTCAAATTGTACTCACTTAAACTTAAAAAAAACAATTGGAGTGATATAATGTTTCAACTGCTTTTTTTGGTAGCTCTCCCAACTTACCAGTTGGCAACACTCTACCCAATGTGAAACTGAGCCAAAGAGTCAAGGAACCCATATATCTGTTCTGTTAATTGATCCAACAAACTACAATGATGTGGAGAGGCAATATTAGAGGCACTACAATTATTCTCACCGATAATGGGCTGAGAAGGGAAACAAGCAAACCAGAATCTCCACTCCTAAACAAATTCCAGCAGATTACTGAGGCATGATTGATTCTTTCTAAATCCATGCTGACTACTTTGTATGGCCTCCATGTTCTTCAGATGAGCATCGATGCCATCCAGGATAATTCTCTGTAGCGTTTTCCACACATTTGATGATCAACAACAATAACTTACAACCGGCATAGACCAGTTGGGCCGAATGGTTTGTTTCTGTGCTGTATATTCTAATGTATTCTTGCACTTATACAGCACCCTCCACGCGTTGTAGCGTCTAAGAGAGATTAACAGTGGCAGTGCCTGACTCCGAGCTGGGGGGGAGGGGGGTGGGTAAGTGATCTAAAGCACAGTCGAATAGGAATGTTTTCAGGTGGGACTTGAAAAAGGAGAGGGGGCAAGGCGGAGGGATTGAGGGAGTGTTCCACAGTTTCGGGGAGTGGCTGAATGCGCGACCTCTAATGGTGGAGATGAGGACGCGAGGGACAAGCAGGAATGCTGGTACCAGTCGAGCGGAGGCGCTGGGTGGTGGATTGGGGAGTGAAGAGGTCGGAGAGGTAGGGAGATGCCAGAGAGTGATGGGATTTGAACACGAGTGTGAGGATCTTGAAATTGATCTGTTTGGTGATGGGGAGCCAGTGGAGCCTGGAGTCAATACTGGAGGAGGCAAAGTAGACTTGTGTGTCATCCGCATACATGTGGACGTTTATCCCGTTGTGTGCAGGTGAAATTGCCAAGAGGGAGCATATAGATGAGGAAAAGAAGAGGGCCAAGGATGGAATCCTGGGGTATCCCGCAGGTGACCGGGCGGGGACGGGAGGAGAAAACATTTGCCGAGATCACGTGGAGGTGATTGGTTAAGTAGGACTCAAACCTTGCGAGTGTGGTCCCAGTAAGGTGGTGAGAGAGGAGAGGCGATGGAGAAGGATGGCATGGTTAATTGTGTCGAATGCTGCAGAGGGATCTAGGAGGATGAGGAGGCCGAGGGAGCCCTGGTCACAGATAGCAAGGATGTCGTTTGTGACTTTGACAAGCGCTGTCTCTGTGCTGTGGGCAGGGTGAAAACCAGACTGCAGGGGCTCGAGGAGGTAATGGTTTAGGGAGAAGAGGGCAGTGAAATCTGAAAAGGTGGTGCACGGGGAGTTAAGGTGGAGGTTGACATCACCCATTATGAGTAGATGTTCAGTGCTGAGGGACAGGGATGAAAGGAGAGAGGAGATATCAGTGAGGAAGGAGCCAGGAGGTTTGAGGTGGTGGGCGGTAAACTAGGAGAATTTTGAGGGAGAGAGAGGAGGGATGGTGGAGGGTGGAGGGCTCGAAGATGGAAAAACAGCCAGAGGAAAAGGGGGATGGACCAAGGGAAGCTTGGGAGATGAGGGCCACCCCACTGCCACATTGGTTGGGGCAGGGGGGTGTGGTGAAAAATGTAGCTGGGAGGGAGGCTTCAATGAGGGGAACAGTGTCACTGGGGGAGAGCCAGGTTTCCGTAAGCTCAAGAATATCGATGTGCTCATCCAGGATGAGGTCATGGATAGTAAGAGCTTGATCAGAGAGAGCAGACATTTTGGAGGGAAATGCAGATAGGTTTGCTGGTGGCAGGGATGGAGGAGGAGAGTGGTATAGGGAAGATTTGGGGTCATGGGGGACAAATGACCATGCAGTTTGAGGAGGGGGTAGAGTTGGAGAGGGTATGGATGAGGGAGGGGGAAGGGATATTTGCCTTTTGGAGGCAGCTGGTGTGGAGAGAGTGAGCGATTGGACAGTTGGGGTGACTGCTCTGGGACAATCAACGCTGGGAGCCACAAGGGCCTGGTGGAGGATGCCCAGGTTGGAGCAGAGGGAGGTAACGGAGAAAAGGACAGAGTGGAAGTAGCGGAGTATGAGGGGTTTGAAATGCATTTAAATAGGAAATTAAAACAAAATATTGTACTATTTTCTGACAAACGTTTTAAA
The DNA here is from genome assembly GCF_018977255.1 of Callorhinchus milii. Taxonomy (NCBI): domain Eukaryota; kingdom Metazoa; phylum Chordata; class Chondrichthyes; order Chimaeriformes; family Callorhinchidae; genus Callorhinchus; species Callorhinchus milii. The sequence goes on along the minus strand of NW_024704747.1, from coordinate 20,941,575 downwards.
ACTTTGAGACCATTCAAAAACTTGCTAAAAACCTTCAATTAAATAAGCACAGATTCTCATTGACCATTGTAAAAAAAACAATAATTTTTAATATTTGTTTTAAATTATTTATAACAAGCTTAATCAATAGTTTGGCCTCATACAATTCAACTCTTTACTATTTTTTGTTGCATGCTTCATTCCGTATTCACCAGTTATGAAAAGCAGCTTCCGCTTTCAAGGAAACAATTAAATACAAAATCAAAAATGTGTTTATTTGATCAACTATTTCAGAATTACTTTTTTGACTAACAATTTAAATCTGCAATGAAATAAAGCAGAATATAAATTTGTTCAATTGCTGATCCTCCTAATTTCAAGCTTACTGTTGTTCTGGTCGAAGGATGTCAGAAACATGAAATTTACAGATACCACAAAAGCAATTAGTATTGATAGCAATCTTGGAGTGTGATACGAACAACTTGGAACAATTCTGCATCAATATTAATTCAATTTTTGTTTCCTGAAAACATCTACAACAATGATACAATTATGATAATAGAAACAAGAATTAAATGCACAAACATTTCTAAACAATATTTGAAGCCACTGAAATTCGAAACCCAGATTTATTTTCAAATCGTGAGACACTGTACCTAAAAGAGTAAACAGAGTAACTGAATTTTGTAAGTTGACAGCTTTGTAATTCGTTCTCTGAATATAAGTACTGTATATAAAACTAGTAATACCATCAATGGGAACTGTAAATTTTGAGTAGATGACAGCAGCACACAAAACAATTCATTATTTAGCTACCTCTTTTCTCAATACAATGGTTGTATAAATGCATGCCATTCATTCATATCATAGAACTTGGATGCTCTCAGAAGTAATTTGTAACACAAAATGTACACTTTCTGGCCTCAAATATAGCCTTAATGTGAGTCTAGGTTTCAATGCAGGATAGAATATTTGTCTCTTTCATGGTCGTTCTTCTATAGGAATTTGAACAGGATCCAGCACAATAAATGAAAATGATCTGCAGGTATTTATAACCACAATCGTAAGTGAATTTTGCTCAATAATTCCCAGAAGGTATGAGCCTAGAATATAAGAGGCCAGATTTAGCAATCTAGACAAGTACACGGATGCAGACAATTGTACAGATTGGAGTATAGCTCAAGTACTTTTCTCCAAATATGACTGCCAGACAACAACAACAAAATTACATTTGTAAAGCGCCTTTCACATCAGGTGGACATCCCAAGGAGAGGACAATCGTAGGAGGGCAGAATATGAGTTCAAAATTGTAACTATGTCATATATTCCTGGTCTGAGCTTGGAATATTTAGTACCATCTTCAAATACCAATGTATGGATGGCCCTTAAATCAATAAGGACAGAAACAAATCAGGTAGGGAAGCACTGGTACTCTACAAGATCACGGTAAAATTATTTCAGAAAATAGGCAACAAATCTTTGGGGCTTCAGTTTAAAAATCGTCTTTAATAGGGAGCAGTTAGAAAATGTATTTCTCAGAATATCCAAAATCAAAGTGAACATTTTTTTGAAAAACATTACACAAAACCTTTGTAAAACATACTTACATGTGGTTTATTAAGATACATGACTTTGGTCACAATTTAAAGTCTGGCTAAGTTAAAGCAAATTAAGTTGAACCACATTTATGGTAAAATCTGTCTCTAGGATTGGTCAACAAAGCCACCTAAATGGCCACTAAAAATAGACCAATCTTAAAATTCGAATTCTCTCCTACTTTTGTTTCGTTTTTTAAAAGCAGAGAAACAATATATTATTAAGATTAATGACTTTGATCTCAATTCAAAGTCTGACCAAGTTAAAACAAACTAAGATGAACCACAGCCACTGAAATATTCTGTAGTTTAGTCTCATATCTTTTTACGTCACTTTACTGAAAAGATGGTGAGTCAGCAGCTTTCTCCAGAACACTAACGATAGCACCTGCCTCGCAGGCCACTTAGGGACACACAATACCACCCAGGCTTGAAACCTTGCCCGAACTCCTGTGGGGAGTTGTTGCGGACACTTTGCGGGGCCTCATAATTTGGTGTGGTGCATATCAAAAGTGAGCAAAGTAAAACATCAAACCGTGTCACTCCGTGGAACTTAATGTTAATGCACAATGCAGAACGTCACAGTTTATTTCAGCCGGAACTTTAACATTGTGAAATTCTCTCTCCCTTTATGGCTTCACCAAACCTGTACCTACAGCGCCCCCTGTTGTTGCAATAATGAAATTTAACAATCACAGAACAGGTACAAGTTTTGATATTGATACTTCACACCAGTGATAAAAGTACATATAGCATCTAACAACTATTATCCACCTCCACCACATAAACCAACACAATTTCTATTAATTTTCCACACGTAGCATCAGTCTGTAACCTACTTCATGCAACATCAAAATCTCACATCATAATAATAATCCTTGCATTTGAATTAGTGCCTTATCACATCGATAAGACGTCTCAAAGCGCTTCACAGAATCTACTGTAAAGTGAATTGACTGTGAATTTTCTAAATCGTATTAAAAAGAACCAGCAGCAGCAAATCAATCTCAATGCATTTCTGAAGTGAGAGTGCATGCCAATGTTCAATCTTGTACAGACAACTTTAAATGCTTAATAATATACTCAAGATCAGAAGATTGGTCTGGATGAAGAAGCCCCTTTCAGATCTCATCCCTCCAGAACATCCACCCTACCTATCATTGCATCAAGCTGCTTTTTAAATGAGTCTAATGTCCTGGCCTCTACTTAAAATGTTTATCAAGGTAACTTCAATTCCAACAATCTGACAGATTAAATTGCAAAATACAAAATACTGCAGATGCTGGAAATCTGAAACAAAAACAGAAGTTGCTGGGAACACTCAGCAGATCAGGCAGCATCTATGGAGAAAGGAAAGTGAGACAAAGTTTTGAGTCCACGACCGTTTGTCAGAACTAAGAAATGTTGGGAGGGAGAGGTTTTTAAGAACTAACAGAGAGGGGGAAGGCAGGGCAAGGAAGACAAAGGAGAAAATGGGGTAGAAGACAGGGGATGATGGGTTAAAGAGGTGTTAATAATCCAAAACAAAGGGGGGGGGGGAATTACAACAAAACAGGCAGACCACAGAGAGAAAAGGTGTGTCTGGGACCCATCTGATGTGGTAATGGTCACAGAAGAGGGGGAGGGGGAAGGTGAGCTGTTATGGTCTGAAATTATTGAAATCAATATTGAGGCCAGTGGGCTATAACATCCCCAGCAGATGGATGAGACGCTGTTCCTCAAGCTTGCGCTGTGGCTCATTGGAACAGCGTAGGAGACCATGGATGGAGAGGTCACAATGCAAGTGGCAGGGAGAGTTGAAGTGGCAAGAAACCGGAAGCTCAGCTTTGTGCTTTCGGACAGAACGGAGGTGTTCGGCAAATCGGTCACCCAATCTGTGTTTGGTCTACCCAATGTGGAGGAGACCACATCGTGAGCAACGAATGCAGTAAACTACATTGGTGGTAGTACACGTAAATCGTTGTCTCACTTGAAAACTGTGTTTGGGGCCCTGGACAGTGGTATGGGAGGATGTGAAAGGGCAGGTATTGCATCTCCTGCGCTGGCAAGCTGTGTTGTTCTGGGGAGTAAGTGCACACTCCATACCAGACAAATGGAAATTTCTCTACATATGCAGAATCCTCAATTGTGTCAAGACACCTGGCTGACCAAAACAAACAAAGGTAACCTTATGCTGATAATGCTGAGAAAGATAGCATGCAGTTTTCTTATTTGCTTTATGAGTGAAGAGCTCACAACTTTAGCCATCACTATCAAAAGCCTGACAACAATGAAGGAAAGAAAAAGAATGGAGGAATAATGCATTCAAATGCCTCTAGGAATTTGTTTGCACCATGCGACAGTGGTAATACCCATCAGTAACATAAATCAGTAAGGCTGAAAAATGTGCAGGCTAATAATAATCATTATAAATTCAAGGAATTTGTCTGATATTAATCTATGTTTGATAGACTGGCAAAGGTCAAGTGCACACTCTATCAAACTGACATTTGCTAAGGGCTGCAACCAGCGTCCTGTTTGTTTTACCTGGTAATGGTGGTTAGAAAAACGGTGGTTTCATTACAGAATAAATGAACTTCTTCTTTGTACTTCAAAGATAAGTATAGAAGTATAGGAAATGTGTCAGGAACGGAAAATGGTAAAAACCCATCTTAAAATGCAGAAAAGTATCATTTACTCTCCATCATCTCTGGTTAACCACAAGACCACTGTTATTTAACTGACACAAAAGATGGGTTTCACAAACACGATAGTGAAAATGCAGATTAAAAGCTTAGTGTATCCCACAATCCCTTCACCTTGCTCCCTCCCTTGCCTTCTTCAAAGCATGACTCAAGACCTTCCTTTTTGACCGTTGCCTTCAGCCGCTCTGCTACCTCTCTGCCCTCCCTCATCCCAACCCTGCTTACCCCCCACCCCAACGCACGGGTCCTGCTCCCGAGCTGTTCAGCGCCTTGGGACGTTCTCGCTTATAAATGTAAATTTGTTGTTGTATTGTATCAATGGTTGCAAAAGTCTATTCCAAGATAATCTTGGAGGCAAAGGATAACCCCAGGTTTCTCTTTTCCACTACCAACTGGCCCCTCCGTCCACCCTCTCACGCCTCGCCCATCCTCTCCTCCAACTCCAACTGCGAGGAGATGCTGGATTTCCTCGAGACCAAGATTGAGGGGATCCGTTCAGCTGCCTTCAGGTTGGGAGGCAAGGTGTCTGCAGCAATAATGATACGTATTAGTTTTCTGACATTGTAGTTGATTAGTTTGGGGATCAGGTAACATCAATGTAAATTTTCCCCAAGCCATAAAAGAGGTTTGAAGATATCTTGTACATGGTCTGTGAAATGAATGGACTTGAAAATGACACATTATCTTTCTTATCCTATGCTTTATGGTGTTCATTAGCAGAAACATACCAAAGTAGTATTGTCAATGGTTGTGGGATTCTGAGTATTTACATCTTCAGATGGAACAGAAATTGTCAAAACGCTTGTTACAATGAGTCGATGTCAAGTCAATATTACCAGTAAAAGCATTCTTACTGCAACATATTGCTGGCTGTCAGACCTCCTAAATTAGTACCTTCAAAAAAANGAAGAGACTGGTCTGCCCTTCCAGATCCTGCCGATGTGCCAGGCTGGCTGTGCTGTCATCATCGGTGCCCTGGAATACTGTGGATCCGCCTGGCTCAGGAACCGAATTACTGAGATCGCCAGAGGGCTGGGTCGTTTCTGACATTCCATTAGCTCCGAGGAGATCTCGCTTACAAGAATGATATTGTGGTGAAGGGGAAAGAGACTAAAGTGTACGTGAAAGACTAATTAACTTGGTGCTGTATTCTCTGTAGCTAATGAGGCAGAGAGGTTATTTGATTGAAGTGGTTTGAGTTATTGAAGAACTTGTCTACTGGTCCAATTCTAGACAACATATACTTATTCAAACAAAAACATGCATTTATAAAGCACCCTTCATGCGGGGTGACATCCAGAGCACTTAACAATAACAGAGTTTAATGCCGAGTTGGGGAGAAAGGTCAAAGAGGAAAGTCTTCAAGTAGAACCTGAAGGCAGGCAAAAGACAGGCAAGATGGAGAGAATGCAGCAGGATGGTTCAGAGTTTGGAAGCATAGTGGCTGAAAGCATGGCCACCGATGGTAAAGGGGAAAAGGGATGTGCAGAAGGGCGAGCAGAGAAGAGAGGTGTGAGCAGGATACAAATGTCCAGTTAATGAGAATGTATACAATCATTGTGCCCAGTAAAATTAATAAAATATATGCAATGTTTATTACAAGATATAAAGTGGACTCTAAGTGCCTGAGCATTTCTACCTGGACAACAATACCTGGACAACTCAGTTGCTCCAGCAAAAAAGCTCTGGACTCGCATTGTATATCCTTGGGTTGGATTGTCCAAATTCATTTACATTGTAGCCAAGTAACCAGTTTTAGACAACTATCAAGTACTAGCCAGACCCACACATCTGCTATTTGGTAATATACATCATCGCTGATAAAAATGGAGCAATCCATGGCTCAAAACCATCTCCACTCTAAAGGAATGGAGCATGGAGACAAACGCTAGTTGAATATAGGGGTGGGAGGATTAAAAATAAATATTACAGATATGAACAGACTATAAATTATAATTGACATAATTAAAATAGTAATACTTTGCAGATGATTAAAACACAGCAGTAAAGACAGATGGTTAGACGGTAGGCAAAGAAGGATTACAAAGAATAACCATCAGCCTTTGTAGGTTGTCAAGATGTCCAAGAATAAATTAGTTGTAACACAATGAAATATTACATAAGGAAGACAAGTACAACACGCAATGGAATTGTTCATTTTTGTTTTAAGTATGTAAAGATGAGTACAGGATCTAGGAATTCCCATTAAATCACAATACACTCCTGTCACCGTAATTGCTAAACAAACAGCATCATATGAAAATCAGTCAATTCTTTTCTTCACTGCTTGGTGCTGCTGGGAAATAATTGCTACTTACTTGTAACTTTACTACACTGTTGGTGAATGAATCTGCTATGTTGACCATTAAGAAATGCATAGATACATAGGTGCATAGAAAGACTGATTATAAATAAAGGCCCAGTGGCCCATCAACTCTGTGTATAGAAATATCGAGCATATAGCAAGATAAATTATTATATTCTGCTAAACCAAATGTGCATGAAACTCATGATGAGAGCCCTGAAAATAAAAATATTATTTTGCAGTTTATTGAGTACAGCAACAACCAAACAATAGGGATCAAGTTATTTTTATTAACTAAGACATACACACTGGGCAACATAATAATCATCTAATCTCACACAAAGTCCATTTACTCTATATTCGCCATGCTTTTGCTGACAATAATTTATTGAAAATTAATATTACTTTCAGTAAACCAGTATAGTAAGAGGCTTTTTTCTTTGAAAAAAAGGCTCCTTCATTGATTTATCTAATTATATCAGCTATGTAATTTTCAGACAAAATGCACATTTTTCAAGAATTGAAATGAAGCATTGTACTTATAATTTGGGAAACTATTGTTTTACTGCAAGGCAATAACAGGCTATTTAAAATTAGAAAATAAAGAAGTTAAACCCTTTGAGGCTTTTAATGAATGAAGGTAGTTACAGCAAACATTATTTTGATTGGTGATTTTTTGATGTAAATATGGTTAAATTCATCAAAAAGATCTGACAATATTTCTGCACATTTTTAAAACAGTATGATGGTGTGCAAGGAATTTGGAATATATTAATGTAAACTCTGTAGAATCCATGAATGAAGAGGAACTCCTTCATATAAGTGCCTCGCTTTTGTTTCCATTGGACCCATGTTAACCCGTGCACTTGGCTCTTTTCTGGCATTAACCCTTGAATGTAATTTAATACTTTTATTTAATTACATTTTACATGTTACCAAATCAAACAATAATACTGCTGTTATCATGCTTCTTTACAGATTTGGTAACAGGTAAAATTTGTGAAATTCAGTTTCTCATATAGTACTGAAACCTTTTCTTTGCTAGGTGACTAACTATAGTATTTAAAGATATGACTGTTGAATTTGCTTTCTCCCAGTTACCATACATAATTCCATTACAACTTTGTTTAAACCTACACAATTTTTTGTTAAAAAAGCTGCTAATTGTTCCATAATTTTAAAATATTCAATATATAATGCTACTTACCAGCTCACTGCCAGCTCATGCAGTTTCAGAGTCTTGGTCATTCTGCATTCTCCTGATCTAAGCAAATTATTAGGTTTTCTTTTCATCTGAGCAAGGTAAGGGTTTACTCTTGTGTCACGAGGAAATTCAGAGTCCTAAGAGTAAAAATAAATTGGGTTTCTGTAATGTCTGGATTAACATAATGAATAAATTGCTTCAGCCACAGTATAATTAATCCATTATGGCTCCAAGGTTCTTGGGAACAAGAAGAGGCCATTCAGTTTGTCAAGTCTGCTCCTCCAGGTAGATCATGACAGATTTTTAAATTACATTTCCCTGACTTTTCCCAATGTCCTTCAATAAACCTACTTCCTAAGTATCTATCTATCCATTGTGCCAACTAATTCTCATAATGGGTCTATACAACGAACAGCAGATTATATGAAGAACTTGCTAGCCACACACAGATATTGCCAGTTCTGAACATCAAGTATTGTCTCCAAGATGCATTGTTAAAACCACATAATCCAGCACTCCTCAGGTGCACTAGCTGCAAAACCACTGCTGGAGAAACTATTTTGACCTTTTTTTTGTCTTGAGACATTTAATGAAGTCCTGTAGCTCAATGGTTAGAGCGCTTCCTTCACAAGCGAGAGACCTTGGTTCGATTCCCGGCAGGGTAAAACCTTGAGCAAGTTTCCTTATTCCACATGCCTGATAATAATCTCTCAAGAAAAAAAACAATAATAAATTGGCCACTTCAATCCATGACTGTTTGTGGAACACTGCTGCGTGCAATTGGCTGCCGTGTTTCACCCACAAATATACAGTTAATTTGACCCATGTTTCACAAAACAATGCTAATCTGTTTATAATTATCTATGAATAAAAAGTAACAATAGTAATTTATCTCTAAACACTTTTTAAAATGCTCTATATAAAAAAAACACTTTTTAAAAATTATGTATAGTAATTTTAAAACCATACTTCAAAATTCAAGCAAATAATCACCAATTCTAAAAACTACTGAACAAGATAATATCCTTGCATTTGATATTGCACCTTATCACATCGTTGAAACAGCTAATTGCATTGAATCCTGTCAGATAATGTTCCACTTAGTTCTTATCAGTATCAATTGTTCAACCCCAATTAGTTCTAATAATGCAGTCCAGAATGTTCAACAATTAAGAATAAACTACAGGTTCTTCAAATTAGTATCCTAGATTTGCAATCAGAAACTAGATTACAGAGACCAAGAAGATACTGAGTAAACCTAAAAGTAAAGTCCTATGGATTTTAGTCAGTAAGTTACTTGCAAATAAAACACTTTCTTATTTAACTAACGGGTTCTGAGAAGGATGATGTCTTGGTTTTTGGTTTATTAAAATAAGCATTTTTAATTTTTTCAATGGAAATGGGTGAAAAATGCAGCTTTAGGCACATTTCAGCTTTGTTTTTCGTAACAATGAACAGCATGAAAGAAATGTCCTTAGAAGGAAAAAAAATCCTGTAAACTAAAATTTCATTTAGTACAGCAGCACATGGTTCATAACACCCATATTAGTGGTTAAAAATACCGGCAGCTTTGTATTGTGAAAGTCAACTTTCAAATAAATATGAAACATTATGTGGCTAACCAATTTATAAAGATAGATTGCCTACCATATTAACCATCTTCATTCAATAAACATCCTATAGATTTTAAACGGTCTGACAGAATACGATTCAAATACAAGGGAACTAACAAAAAAGGGATGATATCGCTTTAAGATATGTGGATCATACTACAGGTATACACAAGAGAAGTTGAGAAATAGTCCTTCGGACAATTTCATCTGCAATACAAACCTTACCATCTTCCTATGGCAACATCAAGCAGTTTCTTAAATCAGCCCAAATCTGCACCCTTCAATCTTCCCGGTAACCCAAACTAGCTGTTGATTACCTACTGTGTATCCGAGAGTTGAAGGAATAATATCTAAATTGTGGATCATGCTAAATTAGAAGATTTTGTTAAGGGTGCTGAAGAGTGCTGGAAGCTCAGTAAGATATTGACAGAGTGGACAGTTTTGTGGAAAATTGAATTAATGTAGAAACATGAAGTGGTGCACTTTGGGAGAAAGAATAGGGAGCAGAGTTTTGATAGAGTTCTCAATGGAGTGGGGGAACAAATACATAGTTCATTAAACATGGGATGGCAGTATCCCTGGGAGTTTTAAATGTAATTAAATATTTGATGTAATCTTTGCCCAGACTATTTACAATATCACATTTTGATAATGTCACAACATTAGAAACAAACATTTGAGTCAAGCCTTGGTCTGCCTACAGTTAATTTTCAGACAATCTGGGATTAGGAAGATAATCATAATAATAATCCTTGCATTTGATATAATGCCTTATCATGTCATTGAGATGTCTCAAAGCGCTTCACAGAATACACTGTTAAGTGTACTGTTTGTGGAGTCCTGTAGCTCAGTGGTTAGAGCACTCGCTTTGCAAGCGAGAGACCTGAGTTCAATTCCAGGCAGAGGGCGAAACCTTGGCCAAGTTTCCTTACTCCACACACCTAATAATAATCCCTCCAAAACCCAAAACAATAATAAATTGGTCATTTTCAATCTACGACTGTTTGTGGGACATTGCTGTGCACAATTGGCTGCTGCGTTCGCCCACAAATATACAGTCAATTCACTTTACAGTGTGTTCTGTGAAGCACTTTGGGACGTCCTCCCGACGTGAAAAGCGCTATATCAAATGCAAGGATTATTATTATTATTATTAAGTGGATTGACTGTGTATTTTATGGACGAAACGCAGCAGTGTTCCACAAACAAATCATGGATTGACAACAACCATCAAATCGAACAGAAACTCCTTCAAGATTGAAATGGGGGAATGATTCAAACATTCAAAGAATCAAGGTGACTCCAGGTTAATAACAATAATAATAATAATTAAATTCATGTACCAAATAAAACATTGTAATGGCGTAGTATTGAATTTATTTCCAATTCAGCGAGGCTTCATATAATTGTAAAATGACTATGACACAGTAAAATACGAGAAGATTTAGTTTGTCAAAAATACCAGTTTAATAAAAAGCGAATTGGTTCCAATTATTTTCAAATAGCAATCCAATTAAATCCAAATAATTTCAAAAATTTCTAATAGTTATAAAACTATTCTGCTACTTTTATTGGTTCTTGCATTTATTAAGCGAGTAGCTTCATGTTTTCATTGATACTTAAATTCAGACAGTTTTCAAAGGTATTGCATTCAACAACAACAACAAGATTCCATTTATAGAGCGCATTCAAATTGTCTTACAGATTTACGAATAACGTTGTAGGTTGGGAAATATCAATAACGAGTCATCAAAAGTAAAAATGTAACTTTTTTTAACAAAACAGTTGTATAAAAAATTATTGTTTATCATATAAACAATAATAATAATCTTTGCATTTGATATAGCGCCTTATTATGTCTTTTGAGATATCTCAAAATACTTCACAGAATATACTGTAAAGTGAATTGCCTGTATACTTCGAGAGTGAAACGTGGCAGTGAATTGCGCATAGCAGTGTCCCACAAACAGTCATGGATTGAAGTTACCAATTTATTATTTATTTTTTTGAAGGAATTATTACCCCCAGAGAAGTGATCCGCCAATTGACTGACAACTGGGTTCCTGCTTACTGCTAGGTAAACAGAGGTGTGTGGAGCAAGGAAACTTGACCAACATTTCACTCTGCCAGGAATCAAACCCAGGGCTCTCGCAGGAATAAAATACACTTTGTTGAGCTCACCTTTGAATGCTTTTGCTCAACTGTTTTTTGTGGCTTTTTAGGTAATTCTCTTGAATCGTTGGATGGTTCATCATTCTTTTGCCCTCTTATTTCATTAACTGTTTTCTGGGTGCAGGCAAATGTTTTGCATTCTCTGTAGGTCTTGTAACCTGTTTGAAATAGGTTACTTAAGTCATAATGATTTCTCATTGGGCTAAACACAGTAATAGCATAGTACAACAAGTACTGAATTATGTTACTTAGATTGAAATTGTAGGATAAGACTTAAAAATTATGTTTTCAATATAAATTACTATTAAACTAGAATGTATGGTTCACAAAACTCCTGTAATGGCTGTTTCATTCTATGTGACAGTCTAATTTAAACAATAATCAAAATACCATAAATGGGCATGGAAATATCATCACAGCTTAATATCCACCATATATAATAATCATTCTTGATATCGCACATAAAACATCAAAACCTCTCAAAGTGCTTCTTACAGGTAACTGTAGTAAATGTAATTGACTACAGTAAGGTCAATTTGCACAGAGCAATGTTCCATATACATTGTGTAAGTGAGTGAGTGAGCGAGCGGACTGACCAACCAATTTTTTGGGGGGGAATTGTTGGTCAGGTCTCCGGGAGAAACTCCCTTCTCTTTTCAAATAATGGCATGGGATCTTTAACATCCATCTGAACTGGTAGATGGGTCCTAGGTTTAACATCTCATCTGAAGAAAGACCACCTCCAGATGTGCAATGATACCCCAGAATGCACTTGAGTGTCAGCCTAGGCTATGAGTTCAAAGTCTCAATATGGGGCAGAAGGGAACTGCATAAACACTCCTTATTTTTACAATGATTTGGTATTGATTTTGTATTTGCTAAATTCCAGGAAATTCCCAGCAATTGTCAACAATAATAATAATAAAAATACTTACTTTTGGTTTAGCACCTCTAATGTTGGGGGGATGTCTCAAAGCGCATCACATAATGCACTGTAAAGTGTAGTGACTGTGTATTTTGTGGGTGAATAAAATATTTATCTTTCCATATTGCTGATTAATTTTATCATTGTAACTTCTGTTTCATCATTTTAGTATGGTGCAAATCCAATGACTCACATAATTAAAAGATCCCACCTGTTATTCTGGATCATGCCAATTTCATCTGCAAATTCTATATTACTGTGAATTTGATCAAGAAGTGCATTAATCATTCTATGTTAAATTCAATAGTTTCAAGATTTACATTTCAGCTACATCAAAAATAATTTCATACTATCAGACAAATACAATAGCTACATCCGCAATACTTTCCTATTGACAGTCAGATAAATCCTAAATAATCGATATTAAAGCATTCTTCATCCAAATTCTCATGTGATCTTGTGACATTTGATAATAAACAGGATGTCAATGGTTTTACTGCTTCTTTTTAACCAAAATTTGAAATAATTGTTAGCTCATTCAATACATACCTACAAAATACAGTCAAACCACTTTACAGAACATCTTGTGAAGCACTTTGAGATGTCGTAATAAGGCACTATATCAAATGCAAGTACTATTATTATTATAATTATTATTACCTGAAATCAGAGGGATGATATTATCTTGTCCACAATTCATAGTGCGCAAAGTGGCTTGCAACCCTGACAACTGTAAATAAAAAATATAAATTTTAACTTTTTTTTTTACAGAGTACACACAAAGTGACATTTCCAAATAATTAAAGTAAAACGTTTTGTACTCATTTAGAATGGCAGCATCACACTGCATATTAGAACAACGAAGCACAAAATTGTGAAAAACTATTTAGTGGTAATTGTTTATTTACAGAATTCCAAATCTACCCTATACCTTTAAAATAAACAAACTGTAAATATGGCTTTTTCTACATGAAGCACAGATTCAATATTCTACTTATTGTCATTTCTTATTTAAACTCGACATACTGTAAATGGGGATAAAATATTTTTTGTGCTACAGCACAAATATTGCATCACAGCAACAACTTGCATTTTAAAAATATATAAAGCACCCTTCACGTGGGGTGATGTCCCAGAGTGCTTAGCTTCACTGTGGGGTACAAAGAAAGCAGAAAATCTAGTTTTCCTTCTTTCAAACAGGTACAATTACAAACCTGTCCAACAGCTCTGTCTTTTTCCAAACTGGTCAGCATTTTCTGCTTCAATGCATTATGATACTTATTTGTAAGTTCACTCAGAGTAGGTTCATAGGATGCATAGTGTTTTTTCAATCTAAACAAACAGAAACAGATCCTAGTTATAGTTATAGTTTACATGTGTACAATATCAAATGTGATCCAAATTTTTAGTTCACAACAACTATTGTCATCTTTTCTCACAAGTGATTTTGCAATATAGCTTACCTTGACCACACTGTTCACATTATTAAGTGATATGGAGGAGGGTGCATTAAAGTAATATTAACATTTGCTGAAGATACCAAGCTATCAGCCAGATAACCAGCATAAAGTAAACTGACAAAATTCAAAGCAGTCATAATTAGTAACTTAAATGCAGGAATGTCAATTGGATAGTAAAGTGGAAAAAATAATATTAGCACAGTGAATTGGGTGCGTGTAATAGAGGAGTATCTAAATGAAAAGGGAATTGGAGAAAGAGATGACGCATTCGATTACTTATCTTTCAGTCAAGTATGTTGTCAATGTGAAACTTTTAAGAAGTTTAATGAAATACCAGTATGGTCTTAAAACATTAATTACATATTGAAATAAATGTACAAAGTGTTGATAACATCATACCACTAATATTGAATAAATTCTGGATATTTTAACTAATTAAAATTCTAACAGAATCATAATGAGTTTAGAATCAAACAATAACAGAAATGATTTGGCCTATGCTACAGGAGGCAATTTGGCTCAGGAGGCTGTTTTGCACAAATATCAGGACTACTTTCTTTGGAGCTAAGAAAGTTCTGATCTCAATTGCCTTATTTTTCCCTGTTTCATTGTGCATAAATTTAGTGATAAATAAAAGCAAGAAGGAAATGTTGATAGAAATATTAGAAAATGATTTAACTGTGATGACAGTTTCAGATGAGAAAAATATTTCCCTTACTTCCCATCCAAAAGCGCTAGCTTTTGAAGAATGCTCTTCACAAAAGTCAAATAATGTTTTCGTGATTGACTTTTCCCTTACAATGTTGAATAAATAGGTTGAAATCAATTGAAAGGTGGCGGCTGATCAAATATTAAATCTTACACTAGGGTTCCTATGCTTTTTTTGTCTGTGGAAATGCCAATAATTGAAAGCAATCACTATCAACAAACATTAAAAGCTAGATATATTCTAGAGTTGTGTTCAATCATCTTGGGAATTAGTTCAAGTAAGCTTGGTAGTTTGATTAAACGAATTATGCATGGTTTTGAAAGGAACAGGTCTTTTATCATTCTATGTCTATATTCTTCTATTAAAATTCATA
This sequence comes from Callorhinchus milii, assembly GCF_018977255.1. Lineage (NCBI taxonomy): Eukaryota > Metazoa > Chordata > Chondrichthyes > Chimaeriformes > Callorhinchidae > Callorhinchus > Callorhinchus milii. Next base: position 20,926,556 of record NW_024704747.1, on the reverse strand, counting down.
GTGAGGTTACAGATGACTGACTAATAATCTCAAAAAAGTTGCTAAATGTCATTCCCATGATGCAGTGGATATGAAATAGTGGAACAGATTCAGAACAGACTTAGGAGGCAGTTTTTCACCCAAAGGATAGCGGAAATCTGGATCTCTCCCCCAGAAGGCTGTGGATGCTGGATCCATTCACATCTTTAAGACTGAGGTGGATATCTATTTGATAGGTCAGGATACCAAGGATACAGGGCAAGGGTGGGTAATTGGACCTGAGGTACAGATCAGCCATGATCTTATAGAATAGCAGAACAGGCTCGAGGGGCTGAATGGCCTATACCTGCTTCTATGTTTCTACAACACAAATAGTGTGCAGCAGTAACCTTGAACATTAAGTCTAATGTAACAATTCTAGATTGGTCTTGCATTTAGAAAATGTATTCACTATATCAATAAATATAATATGTATTTGTAAAATGCCACTGAAACATACAACAGAAACAATTTGCACTTTTATATTAACTTTCACATAGGAAAATACATCACAGTGATTCACAGGCAACATGAAAGGTCAAGCAGGGTGGAAGATTCTGGAAGGAGGAACTGACTGAAAGCCATTATAAAATATTTTCCTTACCTTTTAATATCATTAATGAGTTTATTCTTTTCTTGTGCCACCCGTTTGTGATGCATTCTATGAAAATCACGTTCTTTCCTAAGTTTTATTAATATTTCACCAGCTTTACTGCACACAAACAAATTAGTTAGAATTAATTGCTAAAAAGGTGAGAATAATTTGCACACGCATTATTCTTCGTGAGAATGATATTTGGATTTTGGCTAGAAAACATTATTTTCTACATACTGGGATGCTGCCTTGTAATTTTCTAACTCTTTCTTCAAACTTGCGATCCTATTGTCTAGAAGCTGGTTGTGAGTATAAACATCAGGAACAAATCCCATATCATCAATGTTCAAAATGCCTCTTTGCAGCATTTCATACCTGACAACAAAACACAGAATTTATTATACTTAAACAAATCTCATTAAACTATATTTTTGACTAAAATAAATCCTAAAATAGTTCCAATATATGCCGTTTTATTTCATTTTCATCCCAGTGACCCATTTCTTCACTTCACCATTGTCTTCCTTTAAATCCTCTTTCTTACAACTGCCACCTACCTCTACATAGCTTTATTTTTAAAAAGACAAAATCAGTTTATTAAGACATGGAGCAACAGGGAAAGGAGTACCACTGGAGTACTATGGCTCCAATCTCCTCACAGTAGTAAAGCAAGTATTAAGTCAAATTATGTCTTGTTTATACTGCTGACAGCCAAATAATGTTACTGCCAAGTTGGTCTGTTTATGTTCAGTAATATTCCACGCCATTCTATGTACAAATCCTAGCTGAATGAATAGTGGGAAGATTATACTGAGAAGCCTTTAGCTAATGGAATTCCAGCAATGTACACTTTAGGGTCCCTAATGGCTTAGCTTTTGCAAAATGTCCATATGGGTCTCTAGACATTTGCCTCAAAGGAGATCCTGCATTATGCATTCTAGGAACTGACAGGCAGAAACTCAGCTTCTGTGAGTTTAGTTGTTAAATCAGAAGACTCCAAAGTAGTTAATAAATATGTCAAGACATCTAACAAAAACAAAATTTACAGGTGTATAATATGCATTGAAATTCACCAATTAAACTGTAAATGAGATTTGTGCACCTTGCTTTTCATATCAGATACAACAATAAAAGAACTAATGCTTCTTGAAAAAAATATTGCTCCAAATCAACTACATTCTTGTCTACAAAATATAATAAATAATAATAATCCTTGCATTTGATATAGTGCCTTATCACTTCGTCGAGATGTCTCAGAGCACTTCACAGGACATATTGTAAAGTGGATTGACTATTTTGTAGGCGTCACTACACTGTGCAGTATATACTGTGATTCTCTTTAAAACATCCTCCTAATGAAAGGCGCTACATCAATTTTACTATGATTTTTATGCATTATTATGTTCACTCGTGAGTTTACCATTCCGTTTGAAAACAATCAAGAGTCTTCATCATTCCCATCTTAATAAGAAAATTCCTTAGAAAATCATCAACTACTTCTGGTCTATGGGACAAAGTCGGTTTCAAAATCAATTCACCCTGCTGGGTCTGCAACAGAGAAAATAAATTCATGAAGCAAATGGATATTTACATGACAAGCTTTGTTAAACAAAATAACACAGCCTGACTACGTTCCAAACTTTGAAATATAGTTTTTCTAGCTTCCAATTCTTACATATAGTGTTATTTTCTTCTTTTTCCAAAACAAATTACAACAACAAGATTCCATTTATAGAGCGCCTTTCACGTCGGGAGGACATCCCATATTATTACATAGTGGTTTTGCACAGTGAAAACTAATCTCTGGAACTAAATCGTCATTGCCTCATTGATAAGCAATAATGAATTGTACAAGAACAGACTTCCTCCTCTACCATCCCAAAGTACAAACTCTTATTCATCAAGCAATTCAACATTCCAAACACACAATACTTGCCTTTGTATGAGTTATACTATGGATTTTGTGAGTTACACCAGTATTGAGATGTCTGTTCCAACTACTGCATTATGTCACTTTTCTCTTCTGTAACATTTTTTATACCAACCTGCAAACCAAGTCAGGAAATTGCCACCAGCTATCAGAATAATTACTATAGAAGCTAACCCAAACCACAATCTAGATGTCTAAAACATTCGATTTCTACAAACTGATCTGGTCAAATTCAGGTTTGCACCATCAATAAAATATTCTTACAGCTGCTTTGGTATCTTCATTCTGCTCCTCTACAGATTTTACTGTGAACTGAAAATCTTCATCTTCAGCAAGAAACCCCAAGTAATCATCGGGAGGAATCTGTATGTTTTTAGAAAAACAATTATTTGAAAAGGGTTATTACCACCTAATACACATTTTTATGGACCTTTGTATATTCAGTTTTCAGAATTTTCAAAAATTATGATATCTGTCTAGGTAAATCCTCCCAACGTGTATCTGTACTTTCCTTCTTTCACAGCAAAGCCAAGTTATTCAGTTCTTTGGCTAATTGTTAAGAAATTTTATTTCAACTTTTCATTTGGTGTTATGTTAAAAAACTTTTCCCTAAGTACCAGTCCATTAATAAAATTAACAAATTTTTTGCATGTCACTCCATTTGGATGTATGTAAAAATAGGACTAACAATTTGCAAGCCATAAATTTTATTATGAATGTTGTAAAAGCAATATTTGTAAGTTTTGTAAACCAGAAGTCGCTATTAATGCATTAAATCCAGTTTGTGAATATCGTAATGACCGCAATAAGAATGAGGATAAAGATCTGAAAGGATCAAAAGAGAAAATACCTTTAAACTAAACAAATGCAAGCAAGCTAAGCAAGGGTAAGGACAGAGCTACCCCTGCATTAAATATTGCATTCAAAAAAGCTTCACAGCTTTTGGGAGTTTACAGAAGCTAGATTCATACACAAGATGGCCACATTAGGCAACACTTGTATTATATTATTTTAAACACTTTGCATTTAAACAAAACAACTTCAGTAGGATGAAACTGTACACTGAATATTTAACTGGATCAAAAATGTACCATACCTCTTCATATTGGAAATCATCCTCAGAATCTTCTACAATGCTAACCTCTGGATTCTTTAGGTCAAGTGAAAAAAACATGAACCCTTTAATCATGTAACGCATTACTGTTCATCGGGACAGTATGCAGGAAAATGTTGCCTGGCCAGCAAACTCTTGCAATTAAACTTAATAAAATAATCTTTATCCTCACTTTAAAATAGTGTCTGCCAATCAACAACCGGCTGCCATGTGACGTCATCCCGCCCGCTCATTTGAATCTCGAGGCCAGGACTCCCTGGGAAGACATCACTGCCCCCATCTCCTCACTGAGTCTCACCAGCCCAGTGGGCTAGCCATGGCTCGCTGAACACTCCTGTCCGCTCCTTGTCTCAGCGTGCGCACATTGGCTGCCGCAATTGACCCGAGCTGCTTCCCCAAGATGTTCCCGACCCCGTCCCCTTCCCTCCACTGCTCCCGCTCAACCCTCCTCTCCCTCCCGCTGCCCTGACTCCTATCCCTCCTCGACTCCCCCACGGTCTCCCTCTGCGCCTCCCTTCATGTTCTCCGTCGTGCCCACTGTGATAGACGCTCCGGCACCCAATGCCCCTTCCTCCACTCTCGCCACAAGGCCCACCAACCCTCACCCACGGGAGCCAACCTTTCTTCCCTCACTCACATCCCATCCAACCCATCTACCCACCCCCTCCACCCTCATCCCTCATCGTGGAGTCCTGTAGCTCAGTGGTTAGAGCACTCGCTTTGCAAGTGAGAGACCTGAGTTCAATTCCCGGCAGGGTGAAACCTTGGGCAAGTTTCCTTACTCCACACAGAGCCTAATAATAATCCCTCCAAAACCAAAAACAATAATAAATTGGTCATTTTCAATCTACGACTGTTTGTGGGACATTGCTGTGCGCAATTGGCTGCCGCGTTCGCCCACAAATATGCAGTCAATTCTCTTTACAGTGTGTTCTGTGAAGTGCTTTGGGACGTCCTCCCGACGTGAAAAGCGCTATATCAAAAATGCAAGGATTATTATTATTATCTCCCACACACTCCCACCACTAACTGTCCCCACCGCATCGGTCTGCAGAACGTCCGCTCATTAACCAACAAGTCCTTCACAATCCATGACCTCACCGTCGAGGAAAATATCGACATCGTCGCCCTCACCAAAATCTGGGTCACCCCGGGCGACACCTTCCCACTAGTTGAGGCCACACCTCCAGGTTACACCTTTCACTGAACCCCACGGCCTAATCGCCGTGGCGGTGGTGTGGCTCTCATCTCCCGGTCCCCTCTTGGCCTTTCCCCTTACTCCTCCGTAACCTTCTCCTCCTTCGAACACCTTACCCTCTACCACCCCTCCAGGCTCTCCCTCAAAATCCTCCTTGTCTACCATCCCTCCAAGCCTTCCCCCACCTTCCTTTCAGACATCTCCACCCTCCTATCTTCCCTCTCCCTCTGCTCTGAATTCCTCCTAATCCTAGGTGACTTCAAACTCCACTTCACCCCCTCCTGACTTCTCCTCTGCCGACTTCTCCTCCCTCCTCTCTTCCCTTAACCTCTCCCTCCTCATCCACTCCCCCACCCACGTCCGTGGCCACCCCCTTGATCTGGTGATCACCCGGGGCCTCACCGTCTCAGACATCACCATCAGCGATAAAGCCATCAACACCCCTTCCCCTTTCTCAATCTTCCCATCACATATCGTCCGTGGAAAAAAATTTCCTCCCTCTCCCTCTCCACTACCCTGGAGTCATCTGAACTCCTACACCTCTGGCTCTCCCTGACCGATCTCCCCTCCTCCCTCTCTTTTCTCCACAACTCCCTCTCCTCCATTCTGGACTCCCTTGCCCCCCTCACCTCCCGAACTGCCTCATACTCACGTAAATCCCCTTGGTACACCAGCCATCTCCGTCCCCTCAAGGCACAAGTGTGAGCTACCGAATGCGTCTGGACCAATTCCAAACCAACGGTCCATCGGCAGATCTGGCTTCACCACACCAAGATCTACCGCTGCGCTCTTGCCTCTTTGCCTCCGCCAAATCCTCCTTCTACTCCAAGGTTATCTTGGAGGCAAAGGATCATCCCAGGCTTCTCTTTTCCACCACAAACCATCTCCTCCATCCACCTTGCCATGCCTCACCCATCCTCTCCTCAAACTCCAACTGTGAGGAGATGCTGGATTTCCTCGAAACCAAAATCAAGGGGATATGTTCAGCCACCTCTGCCCTGTCCACAGCCACCCCCACATCACCTCTCCTTCATGATCCACCCCCCACCCTTCCCCCCCCCCATACTCCTTCGACCCTATCTCTCCCTCCTCCCTCTCCGCGATTGTTCGCAAACTCAAACCCACCACCTGCTCCCTCGATCCCATCTCCACCTCTCTCCTAATCTCCCAGCTCCATCTTCTGGCTCCTCTCCTGTCCGACGTCATCAACCTCTCCTTGTCATCCAGCTCAGTTCCAACCCCACTAAAAACAGCTGTCATCACCCCCATCCTGAAAAAACCTTCCCTGGACCCATCCCTGCTCTCCAGCTGCCATCCCATTTCTAACCTCCCATTCCTCTCCAAGGTCCTGGAATGAGTCGTCGCTTCTCAGCTCCGCTCCTTTCTCTCTCGCCATTCCCTTTGAACCCCTCCAATTCTGAACATCTGTGACCAGGGCTCCTCTGCCTCCTTGTCCTCCTCGACCCCTCTGCCGCCTTCGACAATGTCGACCCCTCTGCCGCCATCTTCATACACTGCCTCTCCTCCTTACTTAATCTTCGCGGACCTGCCCTTGCCTGGTTTTATTCCTATCTCTCTCACTGTCTCCACTTTGTACCCTCTAACAGTTTCTTCTCACGTCTGGAGTCCCCCAGGGCTCTGTCCTTGGCCCTCTCCTCTTTAATATCTACATGCTCCCCCTTGGTGACATCATCCGTAGACATGGGTCAACTTCCATATGTATGCGGATTACACCCAAATCTATCTTTCTGCCTCCACCCTCAACTCCAGGACCACTGCTGTCCTGACAGACTGCCTGTCGGACATCAAGTCATCAAGTCCTGGATGAGGGCAAACTTCCTTGAGTTGAATGTGAACAAGACTAAGTCCCTCCTGATTGGCTCACACCAGCGCCTCAGCACCTCAGGCTCTGGTAACATTAACTTCCATGGTTGCACACTGCAACTCACCAAGCCAGACAGGAACCTCGGTGTCTTGTTCAACCCTCAACTGTCTTTTCTTCCCCACATCCAAACCATGACCCTTCCCTCACCTCCGGAACATCGCCCGACTCCGCCACTACCTCACCCCTCAGGCCGCTGAAACTCTTGTTCATGCCTTCATCACCTCCAGGCTCGACTATGCAAATGCCCTGCTTGTCGGCCTTCCCGACTCCTCACTCCACAGGCTGCAGATAATGCAGAACTCTGCAGCCCGTGTCCTCTCCCGCACCAAACTCCGTGACCCAATCTCCCCTATTCTCGCCCGCCTCCATTGGCTCCCTATCCTTCAGAGGAATCCAGTTCAAAATCCTGGTCCTCACCTACAAAGCCCTCAATGGTCTCGCCCCACCCTATCTCTGTGACCTCCTAACCCCCTACCAACCCGACTGTTCCCTCTGCTCAGCCGGCTCTGGCCTGCTCCTCGTCCCCCAACCCACCCGCCCCACCATTGGTGGGAGAGCCTTCAGCCACTCTGCCCCCAATCTCTGGAACTCCATCCCCCAATCACTCCACCTCGCCCCCTCCTTAGCCTCCTTCAAGCCCGCCTCAAAACCCTCCTCTTCGACAATGCCATTGGTCACCCCCCTTCCCCTCCCCTTCCTTCTCCCCCGACCCCAGCTCGGGTCTGAAATGCTGTACACTGTCCAGTGCCTTGGGACGTCCTCCCAACGTGAAAGGCACTATACAAATGTAATCTTGTTGTTGTTGGGAGGTATGCTGAAGACTAATGTACTTACTGGCTCAGATAATAATAATAATCCTTGCATTTGATATAGGGTCTTATCATGTCTTTGAGATTTCTCAAAGTGAATTGACTATATTTTCTGGGTGGACATATTGTAATGTTTCATTAAAAATATTTTTAAATGTTAATCATTTACTCATACTCTGGCAGTCAATATTTCACAACAATATTCTTAGAATACAAAATATTGTGACGGAATTGTCACACATTATGACAAAGTAAAAAATAAACAATGCTGCTGTTCTTTTTCCACCACGTAGTAGTACCCCAATATTAAATAACTAAAAAAAAACACTCCCAATGGACTCCTACATTTTGATTTTTAAAAAGAGAACCTTCACGTGCAGTGGTTTGCTAAACCTTTTCAGGCCAACATAACCAAAGCCATCTTGATTGGTCTATGCTGGCAATTCCTCACTGATTGCTCATTTTTCGCAGCAAATTCAATTTAAGATCCTTGTTTTAATTGCCCTTGTCTCGCCTTGACCTCCCTCCGATGGTTCTATTTCTCTGCCTGCTCACCCCCTTCACTGCCAACTGCACATACCCACCCCCTCTGCCCGCCTTGTCCCTTTGCCACTCTCTGTAAATCCTCCTCCACCTCCCCTCGCTGCTTCAAAATCCCATGGATAGTGTTGAAAGGAGCCTTTCTGTGGTCAGCACATGAGCACCAACCAGTGGTTTGAAACCAACAACAACAACTTGCATTTATATAGCAGCGTCCTAGAGCGCTTGATCAATCCTTGATCAACACTCCCTTGACTTGCATCTGACATAGCGTCTTGTCGTGGCCTCGAGACATCTCAAAGCGCTTCAAGCAGGATATTAGGGTGAAGTCTAGCAACCGTGCGACTGCAGGCGAACGTGGCGCCCACAAAACCGAGAGTGAAGCCAACGGGCCATTTCGGGCGCTGTACAAATGCAAGTTGTTGTAGTCGTATCTGCAAGCAGCCAGTCAGTGTGTTCGCTGGCAGCAAAGTGTAGATGGGAGAAATGTGTGTGTGTGTGTGTGTGGTGGGGGTTGTGTGTGTGTGTGTGGTGGGGGTTGTGTGTGTGTGTGTGGTGGGGGTTGTGTGTGTGTGGGGGGGGGGTTGTGTGTGTGTGTGGTGGGGGTTGTGTGTGTGTGTGTGTGTGGTGGGGGTTGTGTGTGTGTGTGGTGGGGGTTGTGTGTGTGTGTGTGTGGTGGGGGTTGTGTGTGTGTGTGGTGGGGGTTGTGTGTTTGTGTGTGTGGTGGGGGTTGTGTGTGTGTGTGGTGGGGGGGTTGTGTGTGTGTGTGTGTGTGTGTGTGGGGGGGGTTGTGTGTGTGTGTGTGTGGTGGGGGGTGTGTGTGTGTGGTGGGGGGGGGGTTGTGTGTGTGTGTGTGGGGGGGGGGGGTTGTGTGTGTGTGTGTGTGTGTGTGGTGGGGGGGGGTTGTGTGTGTGTGTGTGTGTTGGGGGGGGGTTGTGTGTGTGTGTGTGTGTGTGTGGTGGGGGGGGGTGTGTGTGTGTGTGGTGGGGGATGTGTGTGTGTGTGTGGGGGGGGGGTTGTGGGGGTGGGGGTAGGGGAGATGGTGCTGATGTGGAAAGGAACTTGAGAGGGGCAGCGTCCTCCCAGCTGCTGGAATGGCCAACGCGCACATTCCTAACGGAACCGTGTTCCAACGGTTCGAGGGAAACATCTGGAAGCCGCCAGATGCTTCAGGCAGCTCGCGGAGTGGCGCCGGGGGTGTGTGTGAGTGTGAGTGTGTGAGAGGGGGGGAAACCGAGCGCCCTGGACCACAAGCCAAACCCAACCACAAACACACAGACACCAGTCCTGGTTTGCCCTCTCCTCTCCCCCCCCCCACCCCACCCACCCACCCACCCACCCACCCACACACACACACACAACAGGCAAGAAGGCGGTACAATATAACAGGGGGAGGGGGACGGGGGGGGAGGGGACGGGGGGGGGTGGAAGGAAAAAAAAAGCCCCCACCGCAGAAACAGCCAACTAACTCGAACAGCAAACAAACGAAGCGGAGTTTGAGGTAAGAAGTCAAGAGACGGGAGTCACTGCCCTTGGGCTTCACTGAACAAAAGTGACAGCAAAAGCGGGGGGTGGAGGGGAGGGGGGAGGTGGGGGGCGCCTGTCAGCTACTTATTGAACAGCAAATTTTCTCTCTCTCTCTCCCCCCCTCTCTTGTCCAGGGGGGCTGGTGAGGCGGTGAGTGTGTATCTCTCTCCTCTCTCTCTCTCTGTGTGTGTGTGCGTGTAAAAGGATACGCTCCAGGTAGTAGGTGCCATCCTCCTGCCCGGCCGCCATGGTCGTGTTGGGTGCCGGTTGTTGCACGCGGGCCGTTGCCATTGACTCCCAGGCGTCTCACTCTCTCTCTCTCTCTCTCCCCCTCTCTCTCTCTCTCTGCTCTCGCTCTCTCTCTATCTCGCGAGACTTCCTCCTTCCCGCCCTCCCTCCCTCCCCGGGCGGGAGGCGTCCCGTTGCCGTGGAAACCGCCCGCCCCCTCCTCTCCTCATGGCGGGGAAGGCAGACAATATTCATGGGGGGACTTTTTTTTAAAATGTGTTTGCTCTTTCTTTCTGTCAGTCAAGTCAGTTCGAACGGCCAACCTCTCCCTTACTGCGTGTCTTGATCTGAATCGAGCGATTGTGTTTTTTTAATTCTAATTCTAATAATAATAATTATTATTATTGTTATTATTATCGTAGTAAATAATGCGGTGGAAATGTCAGGTGAAGCTGGGCCGCGATTTGACTTGTTTCACGCTGAGGGAAGGGAAAGGAAGGAAGGAAAGAAGGGGGGAGGGAGGGAGGGTGAGGAGAGGAGAGGGAGAGGAGAGGGAGAAAATGGCTTTGGCGGCCCCACCTGCCAAAAAAAAGTAAGACAAGACGGTCGCGCAGAGTGACATAAAAAAGAAGGGAAGGGGGTGTGGGTGTGTGGGGGGGGGGGGGGGAGAATAGTGTATATTTTTGTTTTTTTTGTTGTTGTTTTTAAAAAAAAGTAGTACTCGCCGGGTACTGATCAGAGAGAGAATGGAACTGTAGGACCGCAAAAGGTAAGTCTTTCGCTTCTCCATTCGCTGTTGTGGCGTTCGTTCAACTTGTGTCAATGTGTTGCTGAACGGGGAGGGAGTTACTGGGTTGTGTGTGAAATTGGGTGTTATAATAATAATAATAATCCTTGCATTTGATATATAGCGCTTTTCACGCCGGGAGGACGTCCCAAAGCGCTTCACAGAACACACTGTAAAGTGAATTGAGTGTATATTTGTGGGCGAACGCGGCAGCCAATTGCGCACAGCAATGTCCCACAAACAGTCGTAGATTGAAAATGACCAATTTAATTATTGTGTTTTTTTTTGGAGGGGTGGTCAAAGGTTTTAAGTGTTGCCATCCAGGGTTCTAGGCCTCATTTATTGCATTATTTTTTTTAAAACACAAATCCCAAACTTAATAATAATAATAATAATAAAACTTGACGAGAGATTTACATTTTCTCACATTCCTCCTCTCACTATAAACTCTTAACGGGTTCACACTATGTCTTATTTTTCATTTCAGTTCCCCCCAATTCTGAAATATAAGATGAATTGTCATATTGCATACTTGTAATAAATAATAATAATAATAAACTATATAATATCCTTTCTTTGGCTACATTTTTTAATGTGCTTTATTACATACTTGTCTTCGAACACCACCATAGCTTTAAAATAATCCTTGCGTTTTGTATAACATCTTATCACATCATTGAGACGTCTCAAAAGTACTTCACAGGATCTTCCTATGTAGTGACAATTATTTGTAGGCAAACGTGGCAAGTAATTTGTGTACACCATGAAGTGAATAACCAATATTATCTGGGGGATTTGTTGGCCAGAATTGCGTTCTCTTTTCAAGTAGTACCATAGTTTTTTTTAAGATCCATCTGAAGAGGCAAGACAAGAGGCAGATGATATCTTGGTTTAACATCTCATTTGAAGGATGGCATCTCTGAGAATGAGGTTCTCCCCAAAACACTACATTGGAGTGTCAGCATAGACTGAGTTCAAAGTCCTGAAGTGGGGGTTGAACCCACAACCCTCTGACTCAGAGGCATGAGTGCTACCAGGCTCACACATATGCAAAATAAACACTCCCCTAAATTATTAGGTGATGAGATAGATACATTGAAAGAATATTTTGGGAAGTTGAGCAAGTAAACGACTCTATGGTTCATTCCTACCTGAAACATATGTTATAGAAAAGATCATACTGTGTAATATAATTGTAGAAATTGAATTGTAAATAAATTCAATAAAGCAAATGTCCATATAGTAACTTCCTATGCGTTGTTTTCTTAATTTGCGTCCCACCTTGTGAGGTTTGCATTAAAATATTTATAAAATTCTGCTGTGCAAATTTAACACAGCAAAAGGAACACTTTCTTGTTTAATCCACAGAGAGGCAGTGTTCTCTATAGCCAATGTACTCGTAATAGTTAATAGATGTATAGAGTTAAATGACTACTGGTGCATCGTTTCCCTTATTTGTTTGAATTATATAAGAATTTCATTTAAATCAACATGATTGCCATAAGTAATTTCAACTGCAATTTCATCTTGCATCAATTTTAACTGCAGATTAATGCTGAATGCAAATACAGTATAACTAAGTGCTGTTTCTAAAAAAAAAGAAACGTGTGTAAACAAATCTACAATCATTCGATATCCAACGAGTTTCAAGATGCATTGATTTTCCCAGAAAGTTAAACAAACTTTGCATGGACCCCTTTCTGTTGATTCCCCTGAAGAGTATATGACCGCTTTTTTTTATCTGAATCCTGATCAAAGAATGAGTCATATTCACAACGGTCGCCTGACAGTCATTTTGACAATACTGTACTAAATCATTAGCCGGAAAGTTCTACCTTGCTCAAAAAAATGACAATGACAACCAACAAGATTCATTTCTTCATCTATAAACGTGAATAAATATAGTTTAACATTTAAAGCTGTCCCTATCTAATTTAGATCCCACGGTAACATACACAAAGTGTTGGCCAATAGGAAGCTTGCTTCTCCTCGTGAAGTTTTGAAGGTTTTTTTCCACCTACAAGTTTCCTGTCTTTTGATGTGTAGATGGGTGAACTGATAGCAATAATGTTCAACATTTACTCTGAACCCGACTATGCATTTTTTTCTCTCTAGATATTGTAACACTGAATTCCCATTCTTCGATGCACCTCATTGATTAATTGTGTGGGCGTCCTAAGCGGGTGGTTAAAAGCTTTTCATGTATCCAGTTAATGATCGCAATTTGTATTCCGCTACTGTATGTGTTTAAATGTCAAACCTCTATGTATTTAAGAGACTGTCGAGGTGTAAGTGATTTTGTTAAATAATCTTAAACAAATAAACTATATGTTAAAAAATCTAAAAGGAACCCCATACTTGTTATTTTTAATAATATATTATATTGGTTTAAAACAAATACACTTAACTACACAATTAACTGCCCAGTACCATGAAGCCAATATGCATGTTGAGTAAAGGAAGGCCTGTGATGTTTGTAAATTCTATAAATTATTTTCTAAACTAAAGACATTTTAGTCCTGTAGCTTAGTGGTTAGAGCATTCGCCTCACAAGTGAGAGACCTGGGTTAAATTCCCAGCAGGGTGAAATGTTGAGCTAGTTTCTGAACTCCACACGCCTCTGTTTAACTAGCAGTAAAGTAGGAGATCGCTTTTCCGGGAGTAATAATTCCTTCAAAAAAAATTTCTTTTAAATTTTGTTCACTCAATCCATGACTGTTTGTGGGATGCTGCTGTGTGCAATTGGCTGCCACATTTTGCCCACAAAATAACAGTCAATTCACTTTACAGTATATTCTGTGAAGCGCTTTGAGGCGTCTCGAAGACGGGATAAGACGCTGTATGAAATGCAAGGATTATTATTATTATTTTCCAAGATTGGTTTCAATTTAAAATGTTGGTGAAAGTCTATACTATAGATACTGGTCTCACACCAGTTTGGTCTGATACCAATCGGTTAGCATCAATTTATATTGTCAGTTTTGCAAATCAGGTCTGTACTTGGGCAAAGTGAAGCTCTGTGCACTTCCAAACATGCACTGCCCTCTGCAGAATTCTTAATGCTGTTTTGCAGATGGTTCTTGATCAATGTTATGATCTGCCCTATTCAGCTTTGCACTGGCTGCAAAACTGACTTTCCGTCCAACCTTACATCTGGGCTCTCATTGCCCAGTTTTCCCTCATTGCCCACGTCTGCCTCCCCTCCCCACCCCTGCACAGCTGCTGAGACCTTTATCAAGGCCTTCATCACCTCTAGGGTTAAATACCCTGCTCGCTGGACTCCCCTGTATCATCCCTGTACCCTCTCCCACACCAGGTTCCTAGAACCCATAATCTCTACCCTCGCCCACCTCCACAAGCTTGTTGTTCTCCAGCAGATGATTCCATGATTCTCATCCACATATTCAAATGCTTCCATGACGCTTCAATCTACTTCTGTAATCTCCTGCGACCCTACTGCTCTAGTCACTCCCTCCACTCAGTATACATGGCCTGCTTAACAATACTTGCCTGTTCTGTCCCACCGTTGAAGTAAGTCTTCAGCCACTCTGCTCCTAGCCTCTGGGACTTTGTTGGCATGGTTCACTATCCTCCCGGGGGGGGGGGGGGGGGGGGGCGGTGAGGGGGGTGTTAGAAAAGTAGGGTCTCCATAGAGCTGAGCTGGCTCCAAGGTGACAAGATTGGCAATGGAATGTCAGAATCAAATCACTCCTCTGTGGCAGTTTTGGTAGTCTAGTTTCTAAGCCAGATGTGTCTGCAGTATTCCAGGGCACTGCTGGCTCATCAGCAGGACATAGAGGGATAGATAGATCAGTCACTTAGAGCAGGGATTCTTCGGCTCTGCTAACCCTGCAAGCCAAAGCCATAACAGGGTGGAGTGGTCCTAGCTGAACAAACAGTAGGAAGCTTGTTAGACAATACTGTGGTATGAGATGTACCCCAACACACACTCTGGGACCCAAACCTTGGCTCTTGCCAACCTGTGCCTAATACTCTGGAATTAGGTAAGCAGGCTGTGCCCTTCTAGGATGAGAGTGCACATTGCATGTCAATGCATGGGTATTTCCATGTATAGGTGGGATGCATGGAATTCTTTGGATACTCTTATGCATGGTGATGGGTTTCCACACCTGGCTGATCCCCCAAAAAAGTGCTCTCAATGGCAAGCTATGTGGGTTTAGCTGGTTAAACTCCAACAGAACCTCAATACACACTCTGGCGGATTTACTCTCTATTCCTGGCACTGAATGAAGCCTTTGGGTGTGCTTAGCTAATTCAGCACAGAACGAGGATCGAACCAAACACTTTCAGGGAATGCATGGGTTAATGTTAGCCACAAGAGCATGTTTATTACACAATTACATTTCTAAAATCACCCTTTGGAGTTTTAACGAATTAAGGTTTTCATACCAGTGACATTCATTTTTACAGTGATCTAATATATCCATCAAGAATCATACATGTCCTGTCGGTATTTAAACAATATAAACATACACAAGAATAGATTTGATCACTTAGGAAATTATAGGCTTATTAGTTTAAGAGCAGTAATACTAAAACTTCTCAACATTTACATACAGTGATGAGGCATGGAAATAGGCCACTAACTAACTAGTCTGTGCTGGTCCTTGTTTTATGCTAATCATAACATTATTGTGATTCTGGAATATATTTTAACAACTATATGGTGACCAAAAAGTCATGATATCTATCCTATTATCTAAACAAAATCATAATTTCTTTAAAACTTGCACATTGTAATGGTATCTCAACTTTTGGTCACCCTGTATAATAAAAAAATAAGAGATCTACCTTCCAAATTTATGGTTGTTTACAGGATACATCTTATTTATTAGATTGAAGAAATCCAGTAGATGTTAAACATATGTACAAATGTACAGATTTTCAAAGGCCTTTGATAAAATATCGCACAAGAGACTCATATTGAAAACGAAAGCTGTTCGAATTAGGGACTAGTGAAATTGATTACAAGTTGAGTTGATGTATTACCGGAATTTCCCCCAAAGATGGATTGTAGATCTTAGGTGCACTCTAGAGAAAGTGCAGAGTGGAGGCACTTTGTCAAATAGAGAACCTAATGTATTTCTTTTCTGCATCTCCTAGGCATTGCCTGCTTCCACCGCCAGGAAATGATTGATACAGGAACCTATAAAGAAAAGTACCAGGAAATTAATTTAAATTAGGCTGTTTTAAACAGACTAGACCATAGACCAACAACTTGCATTTATGTAGCACCCCTCATGCAGGGTAGTGTCTCAGAGAACTTTAAACATACAAGTTGTGTGGAATACAAGTCATGGAAAATGGTATTAAAATATCTCTATATATCACACTAGTCAATCCACAAATATAGTAGGCATTCAGTTGTGATTATTGCACCCACCTTTTATCAGAAAAGGTTTAGAAGAGCCACAAAGAAGGTTGTGTGGTGGTAAAGAGCAAACAAAATAAAGATTACTTTCTTCAGTATATTGAAGACAGAAGATTATGATTTGTAGTTCAAAAATGCTAATTAAAATAGATGAAACAAAAGCTAGCCAATTAATTGAACCTAATGAAAAATATAGGGAGAGCACAACTCCTTTAAAAAGTTAAGCCACCAGCTAGAAACAAATAGCATTATATTGTCTATCTGACAAAGTCCCGATTATCATTATTGCGGAACATTCGAGTGTCGCACTTGACACAGCTACATTGCCCAGCTCAAGGTTCATCTTCAGCGGCTTTCAAACAGTTTCAGAACAATATGTAAACAGATCTTTGGCCCTCTCTGCAAAGTTATCCGTAAGGATAAATAGAGAGGAGCTCAAGACATCATATTGACTGGACTAGCAAGTATCTAGAGTTCATTCATGATATGCCTGCGTATGTTTATAAAATTTCTCTGAAGAGCATTTATGAAGATAAGTGCTATTCGTGCTGTTAGTGAATTTCCAACATGCTTGCATTCGTGACTAATTTTATTCTATCAATCCATACAATATACTTTCAATTTGACATTATTCATTGGTTATATTCTAAGATGTCACCTAGCACAATGCTAGGGCCATTTAAAGAGGGGATTGAGTATATTCACCTTTCAAGAGAAAATGAAGTGGTAAAATCTTGGATTTAGGCCAAAATAATGTTAGTTGAAGCACTGGCTTTGAATTGAGTGATGGAATCAGAGAATAACAATAACTGAGCTCTACTGGCTAGCTGCAGAACCAATCCACCAAGTGAAACAAACTTGTCAGGTCAAGTGGCTTTCCTCTTTCTTTAAATCTTTGAAATTTTAATAATTTTCTGCATCTCCTATTTCTGCTATGTTCTAATATTAACTTTATAAACTCTACAAAGTCTCCATATTGTTAAACATTAATATTTTCAAATATCAAAATCTTTTAAATAATATAGAGTCTAACATGCAGTTTATATTTAGTAGTAGATTGATACTGTACTAATGCATTTCAAAGTATACTAATGAACCATGTTAAGAAGATCAAGAGACTTGGAGTTGATGGGAATTATTTTGTAAGGGATATCCTCAAGTGTGAATTCACCCTTTTGATCTGCACTCAGTGTTCATCATTCCACCAACTACAACAGTGGTTACCACTTGCAAACCAAAAGCTATATCTCTACTTGTTTATGCAATTTTAATATACTTAAAATGTAAGCTAATCTCTGGGAAGAAGAGCTATGTCATTTACTTCTGATGGTGAGATCTGCATGGCAGGATATCCCTTGTTAGTTTTGTATTATATTGTACATTCATTTTGTGTGTAGAAATGTATATCTGAATGTTTGTCTTAGTTTTACTATGCTATTATCTTTGTTTGGTAGACATTTGTAAACATTTTAAAAATTTAAATGCACCTAGATTGCATCAATTCATTTTTCCATCACATGTGTAAAGCTTTAAATAATTTCAATGTCCAGTGTCATTTCAGCATTGGATAATTTTAGAAACCAATGTGACTAGCTGCTCAGCTTGTCCCATAGTAAACATGAATATCGTTTTTCTTATTATAGTGCTAATCATAAAATCATCACCACTATAGTAAACGTGCACTGCAGTCATTGTGTTCTTTGAACTGTTGCTCCATCTGTTCCACTCGTATTTTGACCGGATATGTTCAACAAAAGCATGCAGTGTTTCTAGGGTAGAACAATTATCATTCAAAAAGGGAAGGCTGGATGCGAAAGCTAGCAGGTCATTTTCTCTGAACCACAGAGAGCTTTTTATCAGCAACAAGCATAAGAACAAATACCTACATATGAAACTGAAGACCTGTCGCTCATGTTACACTCTGGTAGATTTTGCGGTCAAACTGCAAAGAAAATAACAGTTGGAGGCAAATTTTAACGTATCATCACACTCACAATAATATATAAAATAAGGCTTGGAGCCATCATCTGCAGACATTGAGTCAGTTTTCATCTGTATGTCAATGGCACCCAGTTTACTGTTTTCACTCTGAATTGGAGACTACTGCTGTTCTATTTAATCACATATCTGACATGAATTTTCAGATGAACCTTAACTTGCTTCAGCTGAATCATCTTATACATTTCTTGGCAACACCTTCTTGCTTGTGGCTTCAACTATCACCCTCCTTGGTTGCTCACTCTGGCTAAATGAGCCAAATGTATAACTGTGGTTCTCCTTGAACCTCAAGTGTTTCAAGCCCAACATCCAGTTCATGACTAAGACCACTTTCTTATGTCTCTGGAGCATTAATTTGTGTCCCTGACTCATCCCCTTTGTAATTCAACCCCTTATCCATGCTTTTGTCCCCTCAAGGTAAAACTTCTCCAATGCTCTCCTCATCATCAAACTAAATTTTCAGAACATTCTAATGTCTGCAACAACAATAAAATTACATTTGTATAGCACCTTTCATGTCAGGAGGACGTCCCAAGGTGCTGGACAATTAGTGTTTCGGATCTGAGCTGGGGATCGAGGCGGGTAGAGGGCAGGGGAGGACAAAAATCCTTTACTTCCCTCAAATGTTTTCTAAATGTCACATAGGAGAAGATCTCAATATGTGAAGGGGGGTGGGGGGAGATAGGTTGGTGGTAGCTAAAAGCAGTCAGAGATTTTAGGTGGGTTTTGAAACCACAGAAGGAGAGTGAAGTGGAGGGATTTAAGGAGAATTAATGATGGGGGTAAGGTGGCTGAAGGCTCACCCACCAATTGTGGAGCAGAGAGGAAGAGGAACATGAAACAGTACTGAGTTGGGTAATAACCATCGAAAATTTAAGTGGTTGCTATTATTGTCATTTATGGTTTACAATTGTTTTAATTGAAAAAAAATTGTAAAAAGAGACATAGAAATGGTTTATTTCCATTAATTCTAAGAGAGTTTTAAAATTAGAACCAGGCCATTTAAGACTGAAATCAGGAAGCATTTTTTCACTCAAAGGGTGGTATAAATCTGAAATTCTCTCCCCCAAAAGCCTGTGGATGCTGGATCCAACCACACCATCAAGAGTGAGGCTGATAGATTTCTGGTAGGTCAGAATATCAAGGGATATGGGGAGAAAGCAGGAAATTGGAATTGAAAAGATTAGTTGAGGTAGATCAGCCATGATCTAATTAAATGGTGGAACAGACTTGACGGGCTGAATGGCCTACTCCTGTTCCTATGTTCCTAATCTGAAGAAAAAACATAGATAAATTGGGGGTAAACAATGCATTAATTGACTGTGTTATGGATCTTATTATCATATTAATATTTTCTCATTTTAACATCATTTCAGGTCAAATTAATTGAGTGGTAACATGTACCAACAAATTAAGACTTTTTCATGAAGAAATGTTTGAAAGGTTGAAAAATGCAACACAACACAAATACTGGATTGGTTTGAGTACTCATACAAATAATATCAAAAATCTTATCTATAAGATCTAAGTTTGTATTGAAACATCAGTAAATTTAAAACCAAAATCTGATAACGGCAATTAATCTATCAAGGAATTAGTGTGCTTTGTTTTTAAAAAAAATCGTCCAAACTATATAGCTTCTCATATTACCAATAATGTTTCAACAAAAATCTAGAAATATAACTATTCATTCAATTTTATGGACACGATATCAAGAATAATGGTTCGCATTATATTTATTCCAAGCCCTGCTTTGTCTCATTTCAGATAATCTACATTAAAATTGGTCTTATGATTTGGGCCCCTTGGAAAACAAAATTAGAAATAATTATATTTAATATTATATCATTTCTGTTGTGTCCTGTCCATTGTGTAAGTTTTTATAATACTTTGTTCAAATATTTGAGCAAGTGTTCCCAGGCTCGATGCTTTCGGTATCCGCCTTGCTCAATTACCAACATTCTCGCCTCTTTGAGTCAGAAGTTGTAGGTTCAAGCCCAACATCATGACTTTAAACTCCAGGCTGACATTCCAATGCAATGCCTGCACTGCATTGTGCGAGGTGCCATCATTTAGATGAGACTTTAAACCAAGGGCCTGTCTGCCTGTTTGGGTGGATGTCAAAGATCCCATGGCACAATTCAAAAAGAGAAGCAAGTTTCTCTTGGTGTCTTGACCAACAATCCCCCAGATTAAAAAAAAATGGTTATTCACTTCATGGCTGTTTGTGGTACACTGCTGCTTGCAAATTGGCCCAACAAAAATGCAGTCATAACACTTTTCAGTAAATCCTGTAAAGTGCTTTGAGATGTCCTCCTGATGTGAAAGGAGCCATATCAAATGTAAGAATTCCACTCTTTCTTTAGTTTATGGCAGGGAGGTAGGAGACAGGGTTTCTTAACTGTTGGTGATTTTAACATAACATAACATGTAGGAGCAGGAGTAGGCCATTCGGCCCTTCGAACCTGCCCCGCCATTCCATCATGGCTGATCTTCTAATCTAATCCAGTATTCTGATATGTGGTCATTTTGTTTCAAATTTAGTTTTGGGATGTCCTCCCCACGTGAAAGGCAGTATGGCAAATGTCATTTGTTGTTGTTTAGCATGCTGATGATTCTGTACAAATACACATGTGATTTAGGCACATGAGGACACATTGCAATATGTGGAGCAATCCTCTTTGCATCAGATGAATTCAGAGTACATTATTCAGAATTCAGCGCCTTGGAACATCCTCCTGACGTGAAAGGCAGTATCAAAATGCAATTTGTTGTTGTTGAAATTCATACATTGGACAGGCAATTAGTTCAGATACAGTTAAATTATTTCTCTGTTGCAGCTGCCACAATTAAAGATATCTGTGCATTAATATATTAATGATGGCAGGATCCACAAGAGCTCTCTGTGTGACAAAGTGCTTATTTAGAACTTTAATGTTCACCCAAATTGCCCACTTCTCTGGATTTGCAGCCAGCCTCATTCATGCCGAATTCTGACCCTAAAGTCAATTGAAGTCCTTGAGAACATTTGAGAGCTTTCAATGGAAAATCCGAACTTGTAGCTGTACAATGAGAAGATCTGTGCTACCAATGGTGCCTGCCCAAATACACCTTCAAATGCCTGGTCACTGTCCTCTTCAGAGATATACTTGAAATGAATGAGGCCAGAAATAGATGTAGCAAATTTGAATGAAGATTTTATCTTTGGAGACATCAAGTCAGATGAGTCAATAGTAGTCTGAAGCACTGTTGATGACAGATAAGCCAGTGTGGCTAATCCTCAGGACCTGGAGGTGCAGGCCAGTCACTGGGAGTAGGAATTCTTCCCACCTCGTTCCTGTTAACCCTTTAGTCAAAGCAAAAAACGATAGGGTAGTCCTAGCTGGACAATCAGTTAGAAGCTTGCTAGACAGTGCTCACTAAACATTTTTAACTGGTTAAATATTTTAGCTGGTTAAATATTGAATTAAATATTCAACAACAACAACAAAATTACATTTGTATAGCACCTTTCACGTCGGGAAGACGTCCCAAGGCGATGGATAGACAGAGTTACGGACCTGAGCTGAGGGTTGGGGTGGGGGAGGGTGGAGGGTAAGGGAGGAAGCAGGTCCTCTCTGCACCAGGCTCTCATGACTCCATCACTCCCACTGGCTCCCCATCCCTCATAGGATAGTTAATCCTTATAATAAATCCTCATCCTTGCCTTCAAGGCCCTACATGGCCTTGCTCCTTCCTATCTCCGTGACCTGCTAATCCCTTATCAACTTGTCCACTCCCTCCACTCAGCAGGCTCCACATCCACCGCCTGGCCCACCCCACAATTGGCAGTCAAGTCTTCAGCCTCTCCACCCCACCCTTTTGAACTCCATCCCACATTCCCTTTGCTTTGCTCCCTCTCTTGCCTCCTTCAAGGCACGTCTCAAGACCCTCCTCTTCGACTGTGCCTTTGGCACCCTCCTACCTTCCCAGCCCTCCACCCTCCCTTGCTCCCCCCCGCTCGGATCCAAATCCCTGACTGTCAATGCCTTGGGACATCCTCCCAACGGGAAAAGATGTTATACAAATGTAATTTTGTATTGTAATTATAGTATTTTGTAAGTTGTTGCTTTAGAACTCGATTAGATGGAAAAGTCGATTGGACTTTATGAACAAATAGAAGAAATCTATAAATTAGTCTATCATGTTAAAAGATCAAACTCAGTTTTTCGTTTTGATTGACGTATTGAAATCTATAAACAGTACTGGGAATTCTGCACTATTGCAGGTTTTTCAGGTTCGAGAGGTCACTTTTGCTGGTTCAGCTGCAGTGTTTGGGTTAGGAACAGCAGAATCAGTTGCCTTCTTTGAGGATTACAGTTAGCGAAAACTAGTGTTTGGGTGCTGCTGGTTTGCAGAAACTATTGCCTTGCCTTCTGAATAATTTCACTGCTCAAAATAGCTTTGAATACATTTCCAATTTACTTTTTGCTTACCGGGGGGGCTCTTGTTTATCCTGTCACTTGCAGAGCATGTATTTGTTTAACATTGAAACACATTCCAGTCCATGCTACCAGCCTACTTTAAATTATATTTATTCTATGAATGCGTAATTGTTGACTATTGACTAAAAAGGACTTAAACTAAACGCCGTCATTGAGCCGCAAGATGTGCAGCCTGCAAAAGGTACAACGCCATCCCACTGTTTCTGCTCCCGGGAATAAGAGGAGAGAGCACAACAGCCCTCGGCAGCTTCGCATTCCTGGAGCCTTTGGACGCAGGAATTGGGCCAAGCACAAATCGGCTGTCCTCAAGGCAGGCAGGAGAATCCTGACTCAGCCCGGTAGAAAATGGCATTCTGCAGGTAATAACTTCTCGCAACGTCTGGGCAAGGAGAAGGCAGTGCAGCGCCTAGCCTGGGGGCAGAAAAACCTGCTACGAGTTGTCACTCTGCACCCCATTAGAATGAGAAATGTCCTCCTCACACCCACCTGTTTTCCTGATATTACTACAAGCGGACACCGCCTGGCAACGGCCTCTATTGAAAACAACGACAGCACGGTCCACCGCCACCCTGTAGGGTGCTGGGCGGTGCTTCTCTTCCAAGTGGCACATGCTTTAAGAGTGATTCCTTTTTACCATAAGTGAATCTGGTGAATGACACGCTTTTGCTGCTGTGGAAAACACAAGCATGTGCACGTCAGAGTCGAACAGCAAAACACGAACATCACGCAGAATTTTATAACGCTTTCACCTTCAGAGAGACACTGATTCTCAAAAAGTGGCTTTGCCAAGTTTCGGTATCAGGTAGATCTGAAATAACAGATTCTATTTTTTTTTTAAAAATGTTACAAATGATTTTTAACCCTTTTAATATTTATTAATTACTTTAGTTTAAAGGAGGGACTGGTCCATGAATTATCAAAATCAGAATCCACACATACGTGTACTTATAAATGCCAGCTATGAGTAAAATAGTAGATCAATTTGGTATATGCTTTTAAAGGAAGACAAGGGTGGCATATGTATTAGTCTATCAGTGATATTCAGTGTGGAGCAAAAGATGATTCTAGGTTAAAAACTGTAAACTATAAAGATGTCAAAGAGCTGAACTTGTTTTCATAAGAGAAAAAAATAAGAGCAACATAATCAAGGATTTAAAAGCTGAGAGAAACAGGAAATGCACACGAAGGCAAACCATTCGACAATAGACCTTTAGCGAGGCGTTCAGCACTTCTTTGTCGGGTTGTCTATTGCACAAACCTCTATATTTCATTTAGCTTTGTGCAAGTGAACTAAATAAGAGATGAGAATGGATAGCTATCGAGTGGTTGGTGAAACCTGTGGCTATTTAGCAATCTGATGGCTAATTTACAGAGAATGGCTCTGCATAAAAGGAAGAGAAATTTCTACTATCTTTACATGGAACTTGAAAACAATAATACCAAAGCTTTGTATGCACTATACTCATGCATTCAAATGTAGAAAAACTATAGATAGCATTAGAAATTGGAAATTATAAATAAAGGTTGTTATTTTGTGGAGAAGAAAATATACTATAATAACAGCTTATTTACACATAATTTGAGAATCAATCAATAAGTATAGCAATGATCTGTGAAAAGCTTGATAATATAAACAAAGATGCATTCCACATGACACCTGTGTGGCATCAAACCACACGAAACCTGAAAAAGTTCAAGTGTTACATAGTAATAATAATCCTTGCATTTGATATAGGGCCCTATCACGTCTCCTAAACATCACAACATGCTTGATAGTATAAATAGTAAAGTGATTTGACTGAATGGGCGAATAGAATGGGCAAAAATACAACATTTTGTTCTAAAATAAATGGCTTTATGGACATGCTACTTAGAATAATCCTTACATTTAATTTAGTGTCTTTCAAGTCAGGAAGATGTCTCAAAGCGCATCACAGTATTTTACTGTAAAGTGTAGTACCTGTGTATTCTGTAGGCGAATACGGCAATCAATATGTGCACAGCAATGCCCCACAAGCATGATGAAGTGAATAACCAATTTTACCTGGAGGATTATTGACCAGGACACCGAAAGAACCTCCATTCTCTTTTTGAGTAGTGCCAAGGGATCTTTTAACGTCCACCTGAACAGATGACGGTTTCACATCTTATTCCAAAGGATAGCTTTCTGGGGGTAATAAACTCTCCAAAAATAATAATATTAATTTTTTACTCAATCCACAACTATTTGTGGGATACTGCTGTGCGCAATTGACTGCCGCGTTTCACCCACAAAATATGCAGTCACTACATTTGACAGTATATTCTGTGAAGCGCTTTGAGATGTCTCGAAGACATTATAAGAATATACTGACAAATGCAAGGATTATTATTATTATAGCAACTCCATCAATGCAGGTCCCCCAAGACTGTATTGGAATATCAATCTGGACGTTGTGAATTCAGAGTCCCAATGAGAAACTTGAACTCTCAACATTCCTACTCAGTGGTGAAAGTTCTACCAACTGAGTCAGGCTGCACCTACAACAACAACAACAACAAGATTCCATTTATAGAGCGCCTTTCACGTCAGGAGGACGTCCCAAGGCGCTGGACAGTTGGGTTGGGACCCGAGCAGGGTGGAAATGGTCAGGGTGAGGGGAGGGATGGGAGGGAGCGAGGAGGGGGTAGAGAGTCGAGAGGGGAGCTGAAGGCACGGTCAAAGAGAAAGGTCTTGAGACCGGCCTTGAAGGAGGAAAGGGAGGAAGCGGCGAAGGCACTGGGGGATGGAGTTCCAGAGCCTCGGGGCTGAGAGGCTGAAGGCCCGGCCACTGATGGTAGGGCGGTTGGGGCGGGGGGTGTGGAGCAGACCGGAGCCAGAGGAACGGAGGGTACGGGCAGGTAGGTAGGGGGATAGTAGGTCGGAGAGGTAAGAGGGAGCAAGGCCGTGAATGGCCTTGTAGGTGAGGATAAGGATCTTGAAATCGATCCTCTGGGGGATGGGGAGCCAGTGGAGGCGAGAGAGAGTGGGAGTGATGTGGTCCCTACTTTCCTTTTGCATGCTTGTCATT
The DNA here is from genome assembly GCF_018977255.1 of Callorhinchus milii. NCBI lineage: Eukaryota > Metazoa > Chordata > Chondrichthyes > Chimaeriformes > Callorhinchidae > Callorhinchus > Callorhinchus milii. Next base: position 20,901,001 of record NW_024704747.1, on the reverse strand, counting down.
ACTTGTTATGAATTTTATGAGCTAAATTGGTTCCAAGGTGATGTGCTTAGCAAAATAATGTCAGAATCAAATCAACAGCTCTCTGGCAGTCTCAGTACTCTGGTTCCTGACCAGGTGGGTCTGCAGTAGTCCAGGGCATTGCTGATGAGAGGCTGAGTGGCAAGACTTGGAAGGGCTGGAGTTCTTCCCACTCAGCTCCTGCTAACCCTACAAGTTAAAGCTCTAATAGGTGGGGTGGGCCTAGCTGAATATGTTGTGAGAAGTTTGTCAAAAATGCTCTCAATGGCAAGCTGTGCCATTTTAGCTGGTTAAACTCCAGCAGTACCCACCTCCCCACAACCACTATGGGATCCCCAAGTCCCAGCTTTTACCAACCTCCACTCTCCTGAATTAGGCAAGCAACGTGGGTCCGTCCTCCAGAGTGCACATTCCATTCCAGACACAGAGAAAATTCCATGTTTAAATGGCATATATATGTGGAACTCTCTGTCTGGTGTGAAATTGTTGGTCAGGACAATGGGTGTAAATGGTTGCCACATTTGTCTACAAAAAGCAGGCACTACTAATTAATGACAATTTTCTGTAAATCACGAGATGTTTTGACATGATAATACTGCATAAAAATGCAAGTACATGTGCAAGTCATTAAGCAAATATGCAATTACAGTACTTTAACATCAAGTATGTTTTTCTATATGTAGTACATTTACTTTTTTAACGTTGACTATGTATGTATTTTAAAAAGTCATTAATAATAATGATTAAGTGAACATTATGTATAGATTTTGCTGGTCAATAGCAATGTAAACATAATTTAAGTAGGCAACTAGATGGCAGGATTCACCTCCCCTTATTCTTTATGGATATATATGTAAACAAAATGATAAGCAAAAGCTCAATGTTGAAACTGGAGACAGTTTGGTCAGTTGGGTGTCTGATACATGTGGAAAACTATCACCATGATTATCCAGATCAGACTGAGAATTCCACATATATTTGCCACCTACACAAGGAAATGTTCCTGTGTCTGGAAATGAATGTACACTATTTTCCTGGAGGGACACATTCGGCTTAGATAATTCTGGAGAAAGCATTCGGCACAGGTTTGTGAAAGCCAGTGTGCCCTTGGGGTACTTGGAACTTAACCAGTTAAAACTACACAGCTTTCCATTGAAAGCAATAATCTTCCAAGCTTCCCGATCCTTGTTTAAATAGGAACTCCCAACCGTTAGAGCTTTGGGTTGCAGTATTAACAGTAACTGAGTGGTAAGAATCCCTGCCTCATGTGTTTGCCCTCCCAAGTCCTGCCAATGAATCAGGCTGACTGGTCTGTCATAAGCAGTGCTCTGAAGTGGAGCTGACCTGCTTGGCTTAGGAACCAAACTACCAAGACCACCACAAAGCACTGACTCCATTTAACACTCCTTCAATACAGAAACCATATTTTTTTAAAAAAAATTGGCTTATGTTTGTAGAACAATATCCTTGGGGATAAAGGGCGAAACGTTAAGTTTAAGAGAAAGAAAGATTGTGCCAAAAAAAAATGTGACGTTCTGATAATCAGGTGCATTCTCAAATATTATCTGATCACAAGGCACATTCCTATCGTGTAATAAAATCTCAATGCAGCGTTATAACTTTTCAGTGGACCTCCTCTACAGGAGTTTATTTAAAATAAATAACCAGATGGCACTTGTGGCGTAACTACTAAAATGAGCTCATGTTTAAGAAGATCCGTTTGAAAGATTGACCTGAATGGTGAACCCATTCATTGCGTGTGGTCAGTGCACCGAGAACACGCTGCTTACTTTCAGCCCAATTGCGTGTCCGTTATCATTTAGCGAACGGCGCACAAACAGGGCAATCGCCCCCCCCCAAAAAAAAATAACAACGATGATGTTGTAAATGAGCTGATTCAGATCGCACTTACAGGTTCAAAACAGCGATTGCCCCCCCACCCCCACCCCCACCCCACCCCCCCGGTCGCGGTGATCAGTGTGTGCGGCGTGTTAACTGGTTTATTACAGATTACCAGTAGGCGTGTTGTCAGTGTCAGTGACAGGACCTCACAGCGCTCTGGAGGAGAAGGGCTGCGTGGTGCACAGTGATTGACAGGGCGTCCCGAGTGCCTCTGATCGGCGGTGTTTCCCTGGTGTCGGCTGGAGGGCATCTTTGCTCTTTGTCGATTGCCGAGAGACTGAACCCGTGTGGATCAGTTTCTCGGCGTTTGACAAAACTCCCATATAACCCGCCGTGTGGTTGAAGATGGAGGAAGTGGCTGCTGGATTAGCAGAGCTTCACATCCAGCGGGTCGCCACGGTGCGACACTAGGGAGAGAGAGTGGTGATGGATCTGCTCCGCCGGGCACACCACTGAGGTAACCACGGGTTTCGCTTCGGCGTTTAGACCGAAAGCGAATCAGATCGCGTTTGCTTCAGCGCGGGTTTAAAAGTTGTCAGCTGTGCATCCACCTACTTACTTACTTACTTACTGTACACAGTCGGACATGACTTGTTGCAGCGTTAAGAGGTTCCCGTGGTTTTCCTCGGGGTCACAGGGCAGCGCGGGGCTCATGTTAGTAGCAGTAATCGCACCCGAAGTTCTTGTGGTTTTTACTACAGTAATATGAACACATTGAGAGCTGAACGCGATCACTGGCATTTCCATGTATTGCCCACCCGCCCATTCCTGATTAATACGGTCACTGACAATATGAGTAATTCTCGAAAAGCACTTGTCACATATTACGGAAAGAAACGATATTTGCCCACAGGCTACTTAACCAGTCCTGGTAACCTGGTCCCGACCTACCCTGTCCCTGCGCTCTCTCTCTCTCTCTCTCTCTCTGTCTGTCTGTCTGTCTGTCTGTCTGTCTGTCTGTCTGTCTCTGTCTCTCTCTCTCGTCGATTCCTTGGGAACCGGTGTATCAAGTTTTGTTAATCACATCGCCGCGGCACTGACCTCTTTCTCTCCTGAAGTACTGTACGTGACATTCCTGAACACTTTCCCATCACCCATCCCAGTTCTTGCGCTTCTCGTTTGGAGCAGCAGTGAAGGGCTGACACGATTGCCGGCGTTCACGCTATGATCTCGCCTCGCAGACCGGAGCCGTGACCGAACGCCAACCCCCCGAGCTCCTCTCTCTCTCTCTCTCTCTCTCCGGTTTTGTTTAGTGGGACGTTTCTTCCTGTTTGCCTCACACTTCTTCTTTTATTCTCGGAAAAGCTGAGATCGATTCAACAGAGTTGGTGTACGCGGTGCGTTCGCGGTGACACGAACACGTTCGGCCGCAGTGTACGCATCTGCATCCATAGTAGTGCATAGTTATCTGTGTGTGTGTGTGTGTGTGTGTGTGTGTGTGTATCTCTCTCAGCTCTGTCAATCTACCGAATGGTTGGGTTGTAGATTTTTGTTGACCGCCGTAAGTATCGTTCCTGAGTTATTTGTGAACCGAATAGCACTCTCAGCTATCGTAACAGTTAACAGAAAAGAGGAACATGGAATCCCCTCTTCAGGGAAGTAGCTGGAGTCAAGTGGGGAAATAGCCCTGTTCCAGTAAACAACGTTAAGTTCCTGTCTTGGCTAAAAAACATTTGAGATCGATACGACTACATTATTCCGATAATCGTTGCAGTTTTCTGCTGGTACTGCGCTGTTCTTGAAATTAGTCTATTTTGCTGGAGAAACAAATATGAACAGATATTTCAAGGATTAAGAATTATTGGGCATCAATAATGACCTTTATTTCTGTATGTGTGTATATACTGTAGGATGCTCATGAGTACAAATATGTCGAATGTATTAAAAGAAGTAAAGTAGGGATTGAGTAAATGAATGACAACTTGGCACCAGTGATTGGTCATCAGCTTGACTTATTAGGCAAAGGGACATGGTGGCAATATTCTATGATCTTATTTAACAACTAATGGGTAGCTTCTGTGCTGATCTCAGCCAGCTGTCACTGCATGCATCTTTGTAAAGGACAGAAGACAGACTGTGTCATGTCCAGGACTGTCCACTATAGAAACAAACCCAGGAAAAAGGATAATGCAGCTACATGCTTTTCCAGAACCAGTGTCTGATTATTGGTACTTAACTGCAATATCATTTTGATAATCATAACATACTAGGTTTCTTAAAATTGTGTTAAAAGAACACTTTGGTGCATTGTGTAATTTGCAGTCATTCGGTAACTACTGTGCTACTGTGACAACCACACCAAGAAGCTTGTGTGGCATGAAGTTACAAGAGTGCCACTATCACAGGTGTCTTTTAATTACCATTAACGCTTTGTAATGATGAATAAGACATCCGGCATGACATTTTCTTATTTTTCTAACAGCACCGCACTTTGACTATGGAAACAGAGCCTTCGGATGGCCCTATTACTACTGGTGATGGTGAGTTTTTTTTAAAGAACCCTTATTCTTGAACTATTTGAGAATTCTAGTTGTAAAATTTCTTGTAGATAATTGTGGAGATAAAATGGTACATACATATCTCATTTAGAGTGCTTTTAAAAAAAGTTTTAATTCTTTAAATTTCCAACAGCCAGAAAAAGGAAGTGAACTTTTTCTGATTAACTATTCTTTTAAAGAAGGGACAATAAATTCACTCATTACTAGCATTTTTGTACAGGTAAAGTAACTTTAAATTTTGTTTAAATCCGCCCCTCTGAATATGGAATTGCTCACATTGTGCATGAAAAACATTTATTGGAAACAAGAGATATGGTTTATCACTAATTCGTGATGATTGACCTTTTCATTGCAATGCAGGTACTGATGACTCCGCTCCCAAGATGGAGCAAAAGGTGGTGGGTTCCACCACAAGTACACCGAATGGCCAATACACCTCACTGAGTCACGTGACAAGCAGTAAGTGTCTTATCTTTTAGTCTTTTGTAACAAGTTTCTACTTTACAAGTACAATTCTTTCAAACTGCTGGTTCTCTTGTCACAGCACAAAATTAAGCAGTTAACTCCGAACAGAAACCTCAGTACAGACCGGCTTTTATTGAACTTGTAACCATGAACCTAATTTCTGGTCTAAATTATGAAAAGGATGCATTTGGAAATTTATTTTTATCTTTACCAGGTAGGATTTCTTTGGCTTTATTTGGGGATGGTTTATATTCTTATAAGGTTTCATATGGAGGTGATAGACATATTCAAGGATTTAATAACCGATTAAGATTAAAATTATAAATTTAAGTTAAACATGTCATTTTCTATTTGCAGAAAAACCTTTTTGAGAATGTTCCTGTAACAGGAAAGATAGCAAACTATGAGTTTAATTCTTTACTGAAACTACAATTTCAGTAAAGAATTAAACTATTGGTTTGCTGCATATTAAAGTACTCGATACTTGTATAATTATATTTTCTTCTATCTCAACTGCCACACTATTTCATTTACAAAGGGATACAGTGCAGTCTTACGTGTCAAAAATATCATTTTTCAGAACTGTTTTTGATTTGCAGTCTTTTGTTTTGGGTGTGGTTTGTACCAATTGTTCAGAACATTGGGTTCAGAAAGTAGTTTTGGGTATTTAGGAAGTATTCTGTGGTTAAGAATGTTATCAACTGGTGTGAAAATTGGTTGTCAGCAGAGTGGACTGTTACATTAATCTACCAAAGGAAGATGGGCACCTGTTGCCTGTAGTTCATAGATTGATAATACTGCTGGAACTTTATTTTTGCCTGAACTTGGGTAAGTTACGTTAATTTTAATGTAGAAGCAGTTGTTGATGCATATGTACATTATGGTGCTCATAGACTTATAGTATTTTGAAAGATCATTGATCAATGCAGAATATAAAGCTAAACTCAAAAGCCATTTATTAAGTTACTTACTTTGGGTCAAGTTACTATTTGCAGAAAAAACTTGCATTTTGAGAATGTTCCTGAAACAGGAAAGGCACTTAGAGAATTATTTAAAAGGAAGATGTGAAAAAGGCTTTTTTTTAATTCATGTTAAAATGGAACTTGATTTGGAAAAAATATTTATCTTTGTATGATTTTAATGATTTTCTTGAGGGAGTGGCTAATGCTTACATAAAGTTTGATAGACAAATAGATGTTTACCACTTGGAGGTAAAATATAAGATTAATAAGGAATTTTCTATTTGGTGAGAAGAGGTAGATTTTAACATTGCTAAAAGGACTAGTACAATTATGTTCGTGTCCAGATTAGTCTATAATTTCCTGGAACAAATTTTTGAAGGCACGTGGCCATGCAAAGCATCACCTGTTTAGACAGCCAACTTTAAGGCTGAAAAGTACATTGTATCTTACATTTGTAGAGAAATGTTAATAAACGTTTCAAAATAGACAAAATAAAAGTTCAAACTGATGCAGAAATGTTATTTCTTAGGAAAGTTTCATGCTACTGTTTGAAATTTATAAAAAAACAAAACACTGCCTTGAAAATTGCATGATAATGATCTTTCAATAGTAATGTTCAGTCACAGGTGGGGTTCACTGAGTAAATGGAGATGCCTCTGCTGTTAATCATATTGTACACAAACAAAGCTTTTTGGGATGAAATATTTAAAGAATGTGGTGATCCTTGCTTTCCCTGTTTTGCAGGATGAATCTTCATTGGCATTTTGCAGTGAGAAAACTAGTTTTGAGCTGGTTTTCCAGCAGTTTCCTCAGCACAATTTTCCCATGGCTTTGCTTATTACTTTAATGTACTTTACTGTAAACCCTATTGGATCTCCTGATACCATATTTATAGGTAACAATGGAGAATGAATCTTCAATTAAATGTACAGTTTTTCCTCTAAAATGTCATAGTATTGTATATTATTTCTTATTGTGAGATCATGATTCCTGCTTATGCAATGGCTTGGGCACAGCAGGGGCTTGCAGTTCAGTGTTGTACAGACCATGCCTGTTGAGAGGAGGGAAGAATCTGCCTTTACAAAATTATCCTTTTTTATCTTGTGGGTAAACTGACACCTTTGGCTTTAGGCCAAACATTATTGGGAGAGTTTGGATGGTGCAGACAGGATTGGCAACAAGTTTTCTGCAGGATTGAGGTGGAATAAAGTGGGTTTGTCTGAGCCTTGGAGCTTTTGTCAAAACAGTGTTGTTTAACCTTTTGATTGCCATTCTATTCAGTAAAGTATGCATGGTGATTTTGTTCCAAAATGGGGAAGGAAATATTTCCTGTATAAAAAACATAAAATTAGATGAAATAGCATGGGAGTTTGAAGTTTGCCTATTTGATATTTAGGTTTGGTTAAAAACATAGTTTTGTAACGTGTTAATGTATTAGAACTTTGTTCAAAAGCAACCTTTTATTAACTTTCTTAAGATACAGTACTAGCATTTTTAATTGACTAAAATCAATATGAGTTTTTCAAAAAATCTGATTTAATTTATCAAGGTCAAATCATACTTTACTTGTTGCTCCTCAATCAATTGCTTATATCTGTAAATGATTCATTAGTCTACTTAAAATATGAATCAATGTATGTTGTACAATAGTGTGGTACTGCATTAAATACGTACAAATGGTAGATAGAAGAAGGGAAGCAGTGAATCATACAAGCACATCAATTCATTGATGTTAAGTATTACATTTAATTATTTATATGGAGACATCCAAAAAAGGAGAAGATAAAACACACAAATATATACAGTGTATTACAAATTATGCTGACGTATAGTCCACTGTACAGATGGATATCTTGATTTTAGTAGAGCTCAGAAAAATTTGGAACAAGAAAAGCTTGAATGCTTGCTGCAAGTTATCAGGATGTACTCAAATTGTTTCATAATTTTCATTATTCTTCATTGACGTATATTTCAAGAGCGCCAACTTATTGGATTTACACAAGTATAAGTGAAACTGATTTTATAAATAAAATTCATATGTTGGCAAATATACTGTTCGAGATAATGTTTGGATTGGATTTGAGCATGAAATCGGATACTTCAGCTTACTCTAAATATTGTCTTAAATTTACTTTCATTTTCAATATTTTTGTTGATAAAGCCAGAAATTAATATTTTAGCCGAACCTTCAAAACTGATGAATATCAATGGAACAAAAAGTAACACTACCACGTGGTAAAATCTCAATAGATTATTTGCACAATAAAGAGCTATTCACAACTATTACAAGATTTTCAGAGACACAGAAAAGTAATTACTATTGTATCAGTTCAATTGTGCAGTGCATCTCAACAACAACAACTACAACAACTTGCATTTATAGTGCCCTTCAGGTAGGATAGTGTCTCAGAGCGCTTCTCTAGTCATAACTGCCTTATTCTATTGTTATACAGAAAAACAAGTACAACTATCCTAGATTGGTTAGGAATGCTACTAGTCTAATGTCACATTGCCAAATAATTCTTTACACATTATGAACCAGTAAATGATTTAAAATCTTAATCATTTTATTAATCATTTTATTGGATTAAAATGATTCCGAGGAGTTAAGTCAGATATACATGCAAACTCTATACTGACTTGTCAAAGTTTGTGGATATATGGAAGTCAGAAATTTAAATATACAGGATAATTCTCACTTTCTTCACTTAGATGAGAAACGTGTTTAATAAAGTGCATGTCAAGCCAAATTTGAAATCCATGCAAAACAGGAAACTTAGTATGATAGTCAGAGAGGAATATGTTTTTGTCAAATGGTCCATTTTTACTCTGCCAGTGTAATGACTGTCACAAAGTCAAAAGGGCTTTATGTCTGGCTCAATTGGTAGATATTTCACCTTGGAGTTGGAAGTTTGTGGGTTCAAGCACCATGCCAGATCTTCACAGTCTAGGCTGACACTACCACAGTGCTTGGGGGTGGGGTGGGGGGACGCTGCACTGTTGGAGGTGCCATCCATCGGAATAAACTGACGTTAAACTGAGGTTCTATTTGCATGTTCAGGTGGACATTAAAATCCAATGACTAAAGATCCAATCCTGTCAAAAAGAGAAGGGAATTTCTCACAGTGTTCTGGTCAACAATCTCCCAAATAAAAATTGTTTTTTTACTTTTGGCTGTTTGTGGGACATTGCTGTGCACAAAACTGGCTGCATGTTTGCCTACAAATACACAATCACTACACTACACTGAAGCATCTTGAAACATTTTGATGACATGATAGGACGCTGTATCAATTGCAAGTATTATTTTTAAATGAACAGCATAATATTGTATTAATTATGAATCAATCCTGTTTGCATGCAGACATGGGACTTCCAGGTCTTCTTTGTTTGTGGTAATTGCACTGAGAACTGAGTTGGTTACTTGTTGGTTAGTTTGTTTGTACTGTAGAATAACATTACCCATAAAAACAGCCTTTAATTTCAGGCACTATATCTTAGTTTTTTTTCAAATTATACTTCTGCATGTTCAGAAGATTGATTGCCTGTTTGTTACTACTTTGAATGATTGATTGGATCTGCTTGAATATATCTATGTACTTCTAGCCGTGGAGAAGATCAGCTTGCTATGTTTTACCACTAATTTAAAGAAATTAGTAATCATATCGGGGAAATTCTTTGAATGAAGTTAACCGATTCATATTTCCCAAGTGATTGTTAAATATAATTGTTGAAAATAATGCCACACTTATCAAAGTACAGTCAAGCATTGAAACATGGTAGTGCAAAACATTGTTAAAGACTGAAAATTAATCTTTCACCATTGTTCATTTGGTAAATCCACCGCTAAATTTGAAAGTGTGCTTGCTATACAGAAAAGAAACATCTGTGCTGAGTTAGCTGTTTTCAACCACAGTGGCAGTAAGGATGCTACAGTTAATTGCAATGCCCTTGGCTAGAGAGAAGAAAAACAGCCAGAGTTCCTGTTCCATTGTTAAGTGTTGGAAAGTATATGTGTGTAAGCGTGTATATGGGGCTATTGAATCAGGATAGGATTAAACTCAGCTCTGTTGCCTCCGCTGGCTGCATTGCCTACTGGTACTGACCGGGTGCAAACATGAAGAATGACCACTTGGGACACGAGTGTTTTGTACCCTTGAAGTTTTACCTGAGTATGAATTAACGTCTTAGGAAAGGAGGGGGAAATCAACATTTTAAACACAATAGTTGGTCGTATGGCTACATTTTGGTGATCCCACCATTTTTTCTTTTTCACAAGATATTCTCGCCTGCTTAAATTGGATTTAACCTGTGGCCCATGAATTTTTGTTTTGGTTTATGGATCATGCTTCAGTTTAATTCAGGTCGCACTCTGCTGCTATTTCAAAGAATTGTGGAGTTTTGTGGAGTTTTTCTCCCAGATGTCCTGACTTATATTCCTGTCTCATCCCAAATTCATCTCAAATTGAAATTAGTTGCCTGCTCATCTTATTTTTGTTTACATTGACTTACAGAGTCCTCCTAATCTACCCTCGATATACCCCTCCCATACCCCTTTTCTCCCTTCTCCCTCATGTTTTTATCAGGTTTCTTAAATACAATACATTGATGCTTTCTTTTTCAACCACAGCTTCTGCCAGTGAGTTCCACATTCTCACCACGCTCTGTACGAAGACGTTCCTTATAAACTCTCTTAGATCAGCAACTGGCTTTCTTATGTTTACGCCCGCTTGTTTTGTACTCCCCAATAAGTGGAAACAACCTATTTATGTCCATGTTATTGAATCCGTTCATCATTTTAAACACCTCTATCAAGTCCCCTCTCAATCATCTCATCTCCAGAGAAATGTTTATAGGACATTGCTCTCAATCACTTTGTTTCTAATTAATTGCATGTTATGAAATGCTTTGAGACATTTCTTTTTCATGAAAATCATGTTGAAGTTGTTTTCAGCTCTATGGATGTCAACATATTCTCCATTGGACTCACCAAACCAAGAAGGCTATACTTGAAATATAACAAGTTCAGTAACAAGCCCTCAGGTTCATTTAAAACAATAATTTTGTGCTTTAAAATTACAGACAGAAAACATTTTACATTTTTTATGTGTGAACTTTGTGAAATAATTTTGATTTTTGGACTTGTGTCCACTAGCAGAAGATTTGTTCAGAGCTAGTCAAGGTCACTTAAACTATGCTGCATGGAAACAGGAATATAGTAGCTAAGCTCAATTATCTACAGTACAAGTAAACTCCTGTAGTTCTTTGCAGTTTGAAGACAGAATGTTAAGAGTTGGTAGATAGCCTTAGGCTTCTGTCTACTCTCCATCCATGCACTTACTAATAAGCATCTAGTATTGCAGTAAGCAGAAGGGCTAGCAATTTTAGAAGAAGAGTTAATTTAGCTTCATTTACACTACACCAGAACATGTGATGACAATTGAAAGATACATTTATTGCTTTAAACAAATTCAGTTTGCCATTTTAAGAGAACATAATCAAAGGACATATGATTTTGTAACAAAACCATTTGTATTCAATTTGTTTATTTTTATGAGACAATGGGAAATATTTGTGCTTTGTAGAGACAACTCTCAATAACCAGTATTACTAAAATACAGACTTAATTAGTGAAAATGGTTTTATTTTCCTAATGTAAAGATAAAGCCGTGTCATTCAATTAATGTCTTGTGCATTTCTATGCACAATACACATGTCACCGTGTACTGTTCAGTTGGACGTTAAAGATTGCATGGCACTATTCTAAAAGAGAAGGGAGTTTCCCCAATGTCCTGGCCATCATTCCTCCAGGTCATTCACTTAATGTTTTGAGACATATCTGCAAAATTCGCCCTCAAATACACAGTTACTGCACACTACAGTATATTCTGTGAAACGCTTGAGCTGTTTCTCCAACTGTGAAAGGTCCAACATAAAATGGAGGAATTGTTATTATTATTTGTTTACTTTGTTATCAATCTTTACTTATTATTTTCAACAAAATTTGATTGCAAAGAAAGATTGCTTTGAATGGATTGGCCTGGCATGGATTTGTCTTCCCCCTTCCCCCTCACTATTGTTATCTGAGAACAATTTTGAAAAGGCTAGGCTAAGCCTTTGAAGTATTTAATTGTTATAATCCATTGAATATTTCTGATATGCAGCTCAAAACCAGGAGTTTAATTTTTTTTGAGAATGATTATATATTGTGAAGTCTAAACTTTAGTTAATGCTATTGTGTGATGACTTGTCCAGAAATGTTACTGTAATGCAACAATAAAGCCCCAACTTTTTATTTAGCTACTCAGACAAGATCCCCCACTCCTTGCCGTTAAGAGTGCTTCCTTCTTTTATTCTCTTTATTTGGTTTCTCCTTATCATGGACCATCTTTGGCTAAAGTCTTCTTTTCCTCTAATTCTTCTTTTCCTCTGATTCCTTTGATTTCAGTCCTTGAGACATCCTTCCAATGTGGAAGGTACTATATAAATGTAATCTTGTTGTTGTTGTATAAATGAAATTGTTGTAATTCTTTTCCCCACACTTTCATTACTTTTTAATCCCACTTACATTGAATTTTATTGTGAAAGAGGTTGACAACCTACTCTCAGGGCTCTGCCAAAATTCTTCTGAGAGGTGAAAAAAAGTGGTCTGAACTCACTCTTCATCTGATTTTTCCCACTTTGTTTTGGGAAAGAAGCTAGTCTCTGATTAGCACTTCTCCATTGCGGCATGGCAGAGATTAAAAACTCTGTGTGAAGGGTCATGGGCCTGATTAACATCCTTTTTACTGGCATATCCACTACTTTTATCGCGGGAGATGATACTGAAGAATAACAGCATAATAATAATACTAATCCTTGCATTTGATTTAGTGCCTTATCATGTCTTCGAGAATATACTGTGAAGTGAATTAACTGTATATTTTGTGGGAGAATGATGATAAAGTTATGTTGCATATTTCACTGTAGTGCATTCAAAATGTCATCTGTGTTGGCATAGAGATGCAACGCATTTGCTTTGCACTTCATGACAATCATTTTTTTTGGATTTGTCAAATTGATAATTGACTGAAACATTATTCACTGTCTATTAAATTGACCCTTGCACTTTCACATTTGACTACTTGAAAGAAAAAGTAATTTGGTTACAAAGTCCCTTAAGAGTGATATTCTGGAAGAGTAAAAAAACTCTATTAGATTTTAAGACTGATATTTAAGACTGGAAATAATACGGCTATTCATCTCATCTCTTTTTTAAAATAGATCTTTGTATCCGTGTTCTTAATTTAATTAATCATTTGATTCTTTCCATCCTAATTCAGCCTAATATGTACCAGAACTTATTTTCTGTGGCATTCATGAAATGTCAGTTCTTGAATTGCAGTCCAGTTGAAAAAAAATTGAGAGCTAGCCTAAACTTGTTGGTATTCAGTATTCCAAAAATTAGTTTCATTCAACTGTCAGAAAGTATCTCTGATCAGCACATTTTAGTGGCGAGATAAGTGAAAAAGTTAATTATATCTTTTCTGGTATGATGCTGTGATTGAGTGTACATTTTGTTAATGGTTTTAAAAGCATTCCAAGATTTTGTTGCAGCAGTGTAAAAATAAACTATAATGAATGTGCACTTTTCAATAGATTGAATTTTTTTTTATTCGGAATGTGAATGAATAGCTTCGGCTCCCAGTGCAATACACCATGATTGGAAAGAGTAACCGAGAAATAACATAAGTTAATACAAAGTGGCTAGGTGATGCCAAGCTTAAGCCTTACAAGTCTGAGTTTTGTTTGAAGGAATAATATAATAATAATAATCCTTGCATTTGATATAGGGCCTTATCACGTCTTCAACATGTCTCAAAGCATTTCATAGAATATAGTGTAAACTGAATTGACTGTATATTTTGTGGGCAAAACACAGAAACGAATTGTGCCCAGCAGTGTCCCACATGTATTGAAGTGACCAATTTATTATTATTATTTTTTTGAAGATTGAGGGAGATAAAGGGTTCCGCACTGTTGAGGTTCTAGAAAGGAATATATTTCAGAGGAGACAGTGTGAATTCGGAGGATGTGAATATTCTAACTCTGTTCTGTGAGAGGAGATAGTGAGGCCAGAATGGTGATGTGCAAAGAAAGATGAGATCAAATGGGCCAAAGGGACTTTCTTCATTTGAATCTCTTTTGTGACCTTCAAAACCATGAATGGTAGCAGGTGGCAGCTTTCGGTAAGACATGTGAGACAAGAAGAAACTCTGACTTTGAGGAATTGAAAGAAACAGAATAATTAATGCTCCATCAAAGGACTTGAAAGATATCAATTTTCCATAACTCAGCCATTGCATTGTGACAGAAGGCAAGGTAGTGTGCATTGTGAAGTGAAGGAGGTTGATGAAAACAGTCAGGATTCATTAGTAAAATATTGGATAAAATTAGATGAAGATTGAAGGAGGTTATTGATTTGAAGAACGAACAAAGTCAGAGAGAGAACTGCCCTGGGGAAGCTCAAAGTTTATAAACAGGATGAACCATCAACACATATAGAGCCATTTTAGAGGAAATTTGGTGGAAGACCATGTTAACATTGCTAAAATTAGTAAATCTTTACAATGACTTTTTTTAAAGCAAGTACAGCTGTCAAGGCAACATGCAGTAGTTTGAAGACTAGTTTGAAGGATTGTCTTTCTTACCTATAGGGTAAGCAAAGCCAGATTTCCAAGAGGGAAAGATCAACTGGAAGTTTCAGAGGCTCAGGAAATGGCAAAGGCTAGGGCCAAGTTTGGAGGCATAGATGTTGAAGGATAGTAGAAGCGATGACATTGGAATCAGAGGCCTTACTTGAGTCCATGTATGAGTCCATGTAACAGACTATTGTGCTTGTTTATTCCCTTTTATATTTACATTTATTCCATATTAATGCAAACGTAAAATTCATTGTTAAGGAAACAATCAGCAGATGAGTGACTTTGGAATTTAATTTGTGATGTTTGGAGTTTCAAAGATAGGCGTACTGCCTGCTGTTAAATTGCCTCATTGTACTATGGATGACTTCAGATGTAACCTTATAATGATAGTGGCACATCACTCCTTGTGCATTGGAACAGCAATGAGTGTATCAATGAGTGAAGTGATACCAGTTTGATTTCTCCTCCACTCCAATGCAATCTTGATCTCAGACTTGCTCCTGGGGGTTTGAGCCCAGCAGAGGCTTGCTGCCTACCCACAGGGGAGACGGGAAATTGGAGACAATCATCACTGGATTGTGAACTGTGACTCCTTGCAGCTGGCTGAAGAGTAATTGCCAGAGGCATAAACAATTCACCTGCCCACACACTTACCCTCCCTCTCTACCACAAGAGTTGAATATTCTTCTGAGGCCTGAACAGGGAGAAGAATTAAGAAAATAAGGAAGATTTATATGCGCTTAAAATTTTTTTAAAAACAGTAACTGTATCACCAACCTTTAATTCTAGAGAGAATGTATTTTTGTTCAGCAAATGAATATAAATATACCGTCCAACACCAGGCTGAGCTAACTATCTGACTAACTACTAACTCAGCACTCTGAGATGCAACCCTGCGTGGAGGGCACTATATAAGTGCAAGTTGTTGTTGTTGTTGCTTACAATGGACATTACATTTCACATAGTATAGATTGCATCATATAATAATAATAATAATCCTTGCATTTGATATAGCGCTTTTCACGTCTTCTAGAGGTCTCAAAGCACTTCACAGAATACACTGTAAAGTGAATTGACTGTATATTTGTGGGCAAAACGCAGCAGCCAATTGCTCACAGCAGTGTCCCACAAACAGTCGTGGATTGAGTGACCAAATTATTATTGTGTTTTTTCTTGAGGGATTATTATCAGGCATGTGGTGTAAGGAAACTTGCCCAAGGTTTCGCCCTGCTAAGAATCGAACCCATGTCTCTAGCTTGTGAGGCGAGTGCTCTAACCACTGAGCTACAGAACTCCACATATATAATGAACAAAAAGCTAAAAATGAGGATTTTAGCATAATAAAATCATTATTGTTCACAAAAGGTAATCTTAATTTTTTTTACAAGAATGCATTTTCAAAATCAAATGAGAAATTTTTTAAAGATAAAGTAATGAAAAAACAAGTGCTGTGTTTTTTTTAGTGGGATGAGCCAAAGATCTTTATCAATGTATAAGGGGGAAATGGGCTGGCTGCGTGCGCTGTTGCAAGTTTTTAGAACATTACTCCAGAAATCGCATTCCGCTGAGACATGCACCAAGTTCTGTCCCAGACGGTGGGTGCAGGAAACTGCACACCGCAAAATCTACAAAAACAAATGGCTAGCACTGTCTAAGTGACACACCAGAAATAATAGATAACTACCTAGTGGTTAAAAACGCATACAATACACAGTTTAGCTTTTGTGCCTGTATATATTGCCAGTTTCCTAACGTCAGTAATGTGTGTATGTGTGTAAAATCCATTAAAAGTCTTTAGTTTTTGGTTAGCCTATTTCCAGTACTATGGATTTATGAATTGGATATGCTTCAGTGAGGACACTGGATGGACAGGGGGAAGTACTGGGTAAGAAAAGCAGAAGGTGGCTTTCTCATGGGCTTTGAGCAGTTTGCAGTTCAGTCACCATTTTTTAAAAAATACTGCATATTTTTTTTTACTTCCAGCAAACCCCATCAAGATAGAGATGCACAGTGATGAAGATGACGGAAGAGTACATAACCAGGAAGTGGGGATCAGAAGAAAAGAAATAAGCGCTATGGAGGAATCTGCAGTCGAAAGCAATGGAATAACTGAAACCAACCAGGGGCAGGACATACAAGCTGATGGAGGGATACGACTTCCGAATGGTAAACTGAAGTGTGACATCTGTGGGATGGTTTGCATTGGGCCCAATGTTCTAATGGTACATAAACGGAGCCACACTGGTAAGCAGCTAAAAGAAGAAGTTGATCGTACACTAGATAAGAAATGTGTACCTCGAAAAGAACCAAAGTTGTGGTCCACTTTTAGCCTTAGATACTTTTTTCCAATATCTAAGCTTAAAAAAAACCCCAGTGTGGTCTTGTAAATTATACAAATTGCAAGTAAATACATTTTGAAGTTGAATGGCTGCTGCTTGCACACTGACTCAATCAAGTCAAAGCAAACTGCTGATGATGGGATTAAGTATCACTAGCCAAACTGTATTTTGCTGACCTGAAATCACTGTAGTATTAGTTCTTATCTGAAAGTCATCGTAAAATCCAGAACGTCTACCTCGCATGTTGTTTTTAAAAAGTGGAAAACGTCTATTAGTAAAATATAAAAAGGTGTTTAGGATCAATCGTTAAAGACTGCATTATTCAGTTCATTGTCGTTCTAGCACATTTAGATTGTTTGAAAATGTATTTTAATATTTCATGGGTGGCTCACATCTTTATAAGGAATATCTATTGTTTTAATTTAACAGTTTTAAGGGTTAGGGAGGGGTTTGTGTACTGTATTCAACAATTTACTCAGTAACATCATATTATTTATATTTTACAAAAGTATGTTTCAAACTGAAATAACATCTTAGATAAACTTTGTGTCTAATAATAGCAATAGTCCACTTCAAAGAAAAAATACTGTGGCTAAAGTGTTAAAGTTCATGCTGCTCATAATGGCTATTGATCTGAGGAAGAAATGTTGCCTTTATTTATTTCGTACTATATATAAAATATTATTGTAGTGAAGCATACATTGGAGCAGCCACACACGTACAATACAATTTAGCCTTCCTACATCAGAAATGATATATTGCAAGCATTAAATTACTTATTACAGCTTTATGGTCATCACAATTTCATCACTATTGTTACTTCTGTGATATATTACTGTAATTGACCATGATAAAAATGTATTTACACTGCTTAGAATAACATATCTATGCCTTACCAAAATATATAAATTTTAAATTACAACTACATCCTATACAAAGGGAAACATTATTTTATAATAATAAACGTTTAATTTTTTTAAAACTTTGTAATGTTTCCCTTACTTTCTCCCCTTTCTTCTCCAGCCCATAGTCATCTCCCTTCAATGCCACCAAATTTTCTCCCTTAGTTGGCATGTCAGAATCAACTTTTCTTCTAAGGAAGTCTAATTTGAAGTCTGATCACTTATTTGAGGGGGAAATGCCTTAACATTGTAGCATCGGGCTCATCTGCAAATCATTTAGAAATGGTTTAAAGATGAGTAAAATAGTGACCACTTGCTATTAATAATGTGCCCTGTAGCTTTACTGTTGCTTGATTCCAAAACCTTAACCCACACCAACTCTGTTGTATGAATTCCTTTTATATTTTCATAAGAGCTTTCACATTAATATCTGTTTATTCATTGTTTGCCCTCAACAAGACAAATAATAATCCTTTTAAATCTTCCAGTCCTGGTGCAATATGTGAAACTTGAGGTTAATAGGACAACGATAACATTTTCGTTTTTCAAAAGGAGGTGTAATTAGATTTGAATGTATATTGTAGATATCAATTACTTTTTTCATTCAAGATCAATTAGCGTAAATTAGAAACATTTATGGGTTATATTGCACTTTCTTTAGTGACTTTGACAAACTTCTTATAATTAAATTTTCTTATTATGAGCTCACATCTTCAAGGTTGCTATAATTAATGGTTGGAAGAATGTTTCATCTGTTAGATACACTTTATTTAACCAACTGTGTATACAGCATGCAAAGCGTGCCAGATTCTGAGTTTTCTAGTTGTCAACCATTTATAAGTACCAAAGTGCATTGCTAAAGTACTAAGGAAACATATTTGATGCCCATACCCACTGAGTTGCTGATCGAAGCTCTGCTGCTGATGGAGAGTGCAAGTACCGTATTAAATGTACGGTACATTTAATGTAAAATAAAGCCAGGAAGCTTTCCAAAACTGTGGGGGAAATTTAGAGGCTAATATTGTACACCTCCTAAAGGATACTTTAGTGTGACTGATGGATTTCTTTTATGCAGCTTCATGGGCCACACATGGTGCTGTAATTGGAGGGATACAAAAAACTCAAAGCCCTTTGAATTGGTATATGTTCAACCCAAAATTGGGCCCAGCATTTTTGTTTAATTGTTTCCCTACACACCAATTGGGGTAAAGGTTATTACACAGAAATACTTTCTTTCAAAACTTGTACATGTGTATTTTTTGTGTTGAGGATCAGCGATAAGCAAAAGGTTTCTATCTAACATGAGCATTTTTGTGGTTTGTCTGACATGCTCTTTGAGGGAAATGTATTGTTTGCAGGTGTTCCTAGTGTGCATGAACCTCAAAGCAGGACTTTTTTTAAGTTTCTGACTTTTCAGTTTTTTTTCTCTGTTTAGGTGATGTTAATAGAGAAAATAAGTAAGAACAGTATTTATAGAAGGAACAATAAAGAAAATAATTATAGAAAAAAATAAGAAACAATATTTTAAACTGTTCATATCAAAGAAAATGACACCACTCAAAGAGGTGAGATTCTCGATGGTTTTGCTATATTATCAGGAATTTGGGAAATTTACTGAAACTTGAGAAAATTGGGGAAATTTTGATCATTGGCTGCTGTCTCAGTCTATTTCACGACTTCACTTTAAAAAATGTGTAAAGTAACTTGGAGATCCATGCAATAACGCACAACAAAACCATATGCTCTGTTTTGTATAGCTCCCCAGTCTGCACACAGGCCAGCCCACTTCCACACTGAACTCACCAATTGTCTTATGATTGCATCACATTACAGTAGGCTGTTGTCCTCTATTGTAAATCCCTACATAATAAAACAACAGTTGTCTTACTCCTACGTTATCAGAGTTACCTTTGGCCTTTGCCCAGTGCCATTTGTGGTTTCCTTTTCAGTGAACCATTGAGTCCAATTAACTAATCTTTGTGTACGTATATATTAATTTAAGCAGTGAATGCTTTGGCAGTATTATTTTTAGTTTGGAAGGATACGTGTTCAATGATATACTTTGTTTAGAAAACATAGTAGTAAGAAAAATATAGGCTCATCAAACAAACACTTAATTTTATCAGAACCAAAGAAGTATAACTGGGACTAGGATCTACTTCTCTGCAAAATTCCCTAAAATTTCATTCAACATTCCAAATAAACCTTCACATTTCCAAGGTATTTTTCAGTCCTCACAGTACTGTTCTTCGTGAGACAAACTCAGTACAAAAAGAATGAAACATGATTACAACTCTGACAGCAACTTTAGGATATGGCACTGAGTACCGGACATTATGAAGGCTGCTTCACAAGTGTGTAAGGCAAAAAATAGTACTCACAAGCCAGTAATGCACCTCCATTGTTGGTACTGTTCTATTTATTCTATGAATTTTCTCTTACATTTTAAATATCTTCTGGAGATCTACTGCTGAAGCAATAATTCAGCTAATGAACTGACATTTTTAATTTCGCTTCAGTAAACTGTCACAAACTACCATTGATACCGATGAAATTACATAATACATTTAAAATAAACAGAAGAAGGTCCCATGTTAAGACTGTAGGCTCTACAAGTCCAGACATTGCGATGGTGGGGAATTTCAAATGTTCTCACTAAAAACACTTTCCCTCTAGAAAATGGGGCATTTTAACAGCCCAGAGCTGTGTGTTGATGTTTCAACATGCTGAATTAATGGCGAGACACAATCTAATCTTTGATTGACCACAAAGAGAAAAATAGGTCTCTGCTGGGCCAGTAGAACCAAGTAGGAACAATGCTTTCCTGCACAGTGAACAATTATGAAGGCCATATTACCTCATTCCACTCTTAAGCACCTCAGTAGCTCCAGTTACTGGAGTGCCATTGCATAGGAACACAAAGCAGGGAACCTGAGGGAACTGAATCTGGTTGGGAGAGGGAGAATCCAATGAGCATTAAAAATATCATTTAACATTCAGAGGAAGGGGGAAACAGAACAAAATAGGTATCTTTCTTTAATACACGCATAGTCATCATATAGTTTCAATAATTCCTGCTTTTCTTCATTAATAATTAATTTTATAGAGCTTTGATGGTAAGATTTTGTATTTAAGAGCCCGGAAGGTATTGAATTTGTTTTCAATAATACTGAGATGTTAGCATGTGTATCTTGGTAATACTATATTTTCAGCAGGTGATCTCTTTGCAAACTAATTTTGATCACAGGTGCGCTCTTTTGATTTTGTGTGTTATAGGTGAACGTCCCTTCCACTGTAACCAATGTGGTGCTTCATTTACCCAAAAAGGAAACCTCCTGAGGCATGTCAAGCTGCATACAGGCGAGAAGCCCTTTAAATGCCCTTTCTGCAGTTATGCCTGCAGACGACGAGATGCACTGACAGGTCACCTCAGGACACATTCTGGTGAGTTGAAATTAATTTACCTGATAGTAGCTTTGCCACCTATCTTTGGTCATTCCAGAGTTTTAACTTAGTTAAAGATTTACAAATCCTCAGAATTTCATTGACTTATTAGCACAAATCATGTCACAAAATCACAAAACATATCCATATGAAACAAACCTCCAGTTGCATAAGCGATATTTCTGTGAAGTTTAATATTCTGTGAAATCTGCCCAGAATAACGGAATTAGACCAATTTTGAACTAAAAAGTAAGAAAGTGAAACAATATGTAAAGAACTCACATTGTCGGAACTACCTGCTGCAAAAAGAACTCCCAAATGAGCAGCATGAGTAACAATGTTTAATATTTTTCTATTGCCGGTACTTGACATTTCCTGTGTCTAAACAATAGAGAGCTAAGATATTTCAATACATACTTGATATTCTGTGCATCTTAAGATGTATGGCTAAATGCTCACAAAATATACAGTCAATTCAATTTACATTATAAATTGAGACGTGATAAGGCGCTATATCAAATGCAAATATTATTATTATTAACAAACCGTTGCTCAATAAAGCAGGACAAATATACACTAGAAGCAATTACAGTAAAATTTTGCTCCTGTAATTTAACAGTGTCACTGAGTGATTTATTGGTTACATACTTCAAAGGCTATATAACTTATTTGGATAGTTTATTTGGATAAGTTTTTTTAAGAAAAGGTATCTCTTTTTCAACAATTGAATAACAGGGGATGGAAATTTCATAAGGAATCGAGCCAAGATGTGTTGTTTTAAGTCACAAAATCTCATATCTAATAATAATTATTCATGTATATGATATAGCGCTAATCTCTCCCTCCCCGTGTGCTTCTTCGGGTGGAAGTTTCACAACTTGAAAAAAGGAGAAGAATCTTCTTATATCCTAGCCAATAACACAACAGATAAATTGGTAATTTCTCTCATGGCTGTTGGTCAGACCTTACTGTTATCAATTTGACTATGATGTTTTACATCATTGTTCAGCAATCTCCAAGGAGCTCTATAAATGCTAGTTTTATTTTTGTTGTGTTTACTATAAAAAGTCAAATGCATTTGCTAGTAATTATTATGAAGAATCCTGAGACATTTCCCTTTACTAGATACTGAATCAAATGCAAGGATTATTATACCATTCTTAATTGTCCATGTAAGAAACTAAATATGAAAAATATATTTTACCATATAGAACTAGCACTGAATGTATAACTCAAGTGTTTAGATAGTTATAACTGGCCATTATTTGTAGCTTGATTTGAGCATCAGTCAGTATGTTTAATGCTTTTGTTCTCAATTCAGTAGTGAGCAATGATACCAGTGGATGACCATAAACCATGATCACAAAGCTTGAATCCTGATGAGAGATTACAGCTTTGAAAATGCAGTCAAACAGCCATATTTAATATATATATATACGGTGGAGGTTTTTGCAGCAATTTTTACCTTCTGCACTTAAGAACTCTCACAGAATTCTCTCTGACCTTTCTGATCTCTTCAAAAGACTGACAGGCACTGAACCTCAGTTCGAAGGGTAAAACATACGCGTGGGCTGCTAATTTTACGTTTAAATTTAGTTCTGTATGTATATAGATATCTGGATGTTAGCTAAATTGTGTGTGGGCAACAATCTTGAGGTTAAATGGTGTTAGGCTAATGCTGACCTAAGTTGTAATGCAGATAAACTGAGTTGGTAATGCATTGGGTGGAGCTAGCTGAGCGTGTTGGCAAAGGCACAGGTGTCAATATGTATGGCAGAGCTGAGTGCATGTTTTCAGTTCTAGATATGAAAGTGTTATCATTTGATCTTTTATGAATGCAAAAGTCTGGTGGCTATGAACTGGCAAAATATAGGCGTGCAGTTGTTAGATCACCTCTAAAGTTGGACTGAGCTCCAGCAAAGGAATAATACTAACCTTCGAAAAGTCATTTCTAAAAATGTAAATAGATGGTAGTACCCTCCTTAGAATTCAAGCTTTGCGCTCAAAGTTTCTGGTCATCCCTTGGTATCATGGGTTTAATAGATGATGCACATGATGTCCCATTGGCATCTTCAGGGACATTACAAGAATATCTTGAGAAATCAGTACCATATATGTAGATGGATATGGTACTGTTATTTGCAATGTTACAACCTGTGGTAACAAAACCGTTGGATGGCTTTGCACCTGTCAAGCAGCAACTTTGTAATTTTTTGTGTTCAGAGTTCCTCTTTTCAAATGACAGTTCCATTAAAAAAAAGTCCCTAATATTATGGTTGATTCAACTTAATTTGCATCTGACTATTTGTGGAAACCTTTTTTAGGAACTATTCAGGCACCTTGCAACATTGCAGGTCAAAATTTTGAGCAGCTTGGAAAAAAAATCATGTGCAGGGAGGGGGTAGGGACTGGCGGAGTGCTGTTTAAGATCTGAACATTATTATTTGCTTGTTTATTTGATCTTATGAGCTGTTAGATATTCATTGTACCATTTTTTGGAGGTGCACTTGTCTGGAAGAGAAAAATAACAAAAATTTGGTATCACTACCAGACCACCGTGATTTTGTCACCTTTAGTTTGCTAATTGCGGTGCTGGTATGTAGAGTGCATAGAATCAGGGAGTAGAGGATTCAATTATTGCCACAGTTTATCAGCTATGCAGATAACATGTTATTTCAGTGAATGTGCTTCAATAACACTCCAATGTACTTATAATTTCCATCTCTCCATCCCATCCACTGTAGCATGTCTACATAATAAGAAATTAAGAATGAGTATTCATGAAAACTGCAAAGCAGCAGCTTGTTCGCTGTTCAAATAATCCAGTTTGGGAACAAGTTTTATTCTGCTTTATAATCATTTGCCATACATAAATATACTTTTATTCTGCATCTTTGGGATAAATTTGTGGCAAAATTGTGGCAATTTGTTATCAATGGGAGCTCAGGCAGCCTGAATCATGCTGAAGCCTCGTTGTTTGAACCACCTGTAGGAAAGGGATGTCAGAAATAGTACAATTGACACCCACATACACATACGTATATGTATGGCAAGTGTGAAACACATTGGGCTCACTCCTGCAAACTTGTTAAAATCTTTCTAGTCAACCGAAGACCTTTAAATGGACTGTTTATTAAAGTTATTAAGTGTTGTTTTCGACACAGAATATCCACACTTAGGGCCTGGTTCATGTTGATGTGAGGCAGGAAATATAAATCTAGTTTCCCACTCCACATTTGTATGCTCCTTAGAAGGAAAGTTCTGTAGCTCAGAGTTTAGAGCACTCGCCTCACAAGCAAGAGACCTGGGTTTGATTCCAGTGCAGGCCAAAACCTTCAGCAAGTTTCCTTACTCCACGCGCCTGATAATAAACCCTCAAAAAAAAAGAACAATAATAAATTGTTCATTTCAATCCACGATTGTTTTTGGGACACTGCTGTGTGCAATTCACCCACAAATATACAGTCAATTCACTTTACAGTATATTCTGTGAAGAGCTTTGAGATGTCTAGAAGACGTGAAAAGCGCTATATCAAATGTAAGGATTATTATTTTGAAGGGCTTTGTTCTGGCAGTATAACCACAGCATAAAATAATAGTCTATTTTAACCAGTATCTCCTTATGAGAGGTTGAGTCCTGTAAAGTGGAACTTTATACAATTACATAAGATTGGTATTGATTTTTTAATTTTCAGTAGAAACAGTGTAACTAACTGGACATAAATAGCGTTGACCTTCTCCATTACACCTCTGCATGTGCTACTCATTGCAGTAGCTACTACATCCTTTGTGCCTTAAAAAGAACAATAACAAAATTGGGTAAAGCGGTTGATAGGCTTTGTGAAGGAAATGCTAAAAAGCAAGAGACAAGTTCTTAGTGCATTTTTAAATGTTATTTATTTCAAAAAAATCGCCTGCCTCAAAAGTACTTCAGTTGAGATAGAAAGAGTGAAGAAAAATAGAACAAAAGTAAAGAGATCAGAGAAAACACAGATCGTGGTGAGCTGAAATACTTAAAACTGTTTACATCCAAACCACTAAGATTAGCAACCGTCTTCACATCTGCAAACTTTGTTGCTGTCGGCTCAGCTGATGAACACAAGTGCAGGAGAAAGAAGGAGAAAGCAACGTGCTTTTTTTTTAAGCAGCTTGCTTTTGATATTTAACTGCAGCAACTTGTAAGTACAGTACATATTGCTCACCTGTCAGCTCGTAATAAAAGGCTGTGAATACGGATTGATTTAATCTTCCTTTTCTGGGAAGCTCTTAAATGGGAAGAGAGCAATGATTTTTTTTCTGGGTGAGGAGTGGTATAGGTTTGGAAAAGTGAGTCACAAGCCTACTCATTTTGTCATCTGGTTTAGGTTTGAATATTGGAGGTGCCAAATTTAAATAGTGGGACAGAAGAATATTATGGAAGTCTTGTTTGATTGCCTTTTGGCTTGAAGGAACCATTGTAGAGAGTTTTCCCCAAGGACATAGAATGAGTGCTAGGGTAGATTCTATGTGGACTGTAGAGGGAATGATGTTTATAGGCCGAGAAGACTTTTTACATAACTTGCTTATGTTCTGAACGCTCTTGAATTAGGCTAATTTATACCATACAATACAAAATTACTTTTGTATAGCGCCTTTCACGTAGGGAGGACGTCCCAATTACTAGTATCATGAGTGTGCTATCCTGTATCCTTTATTTTTCAATTCAGTTAATTGAAAAATAGAGGCTATAGGATAGCACACTTATGACGCTATGTTCAGGCAGCATTTATGTAGTTGGCATTGGCCCGTAAATCATAACTGCAACCTGTGTGGGTGACTTATGAAGGTTTTTCCATGAGTGAACAAACCTCCATAAAACACATTACTGCCATACTCTACCCAGTTATTGAACCATAGACAGGAATGCCTTGTGTATTGATAATAATAATAGTAATAATAATCATCCTTGCATTTGATAGAGCGTCTTCTCACATCGTCGAGATGTGTCAAAGTGCTTCACAGGATATACTGTAAAGCACATTGACTATGTATTTTGTGGGCGAAACCCAGCAGCCAGTTTGTGCACAGCAGTGTCCCACAAACAACGTTGGAATATCATAAATTAGTAGCATAAATTTGGGAGATTTCCTGGCCAAGAAACTCCTTTCTCTTTTTGAATAGTGCCATGTGATTTTTAATGCCCACTTCAACAGGTAGTTGGCACTCTCTTTAACGTTTCATCCAAAAGAAGGCACCTCCGATAATGCAGCTCCCCACAAGCATTGCATTGGAGTATCATCTTAGACGATGTGATTCAAAGTCCCAACGTGGGGCTTAAATTCACAAACTTCTAGCTCAGAGTCAAGAGTGCTACCACTGTGCCAGACTGAATTTATTTTAAAATTTAATTTTCTCCCTTTTCCTCCCTGGGTAAAGGGCAAGAGAACAACATTCATCCAGCCCTCTTTCTCAGCAGTCATCCTGCCAGAAGGTACATACATACACCACACACAGACACACAAGATAGAGTGGAAAATAAGACCAAGAGGCTCATCAAGTCTGCTCTCTGGAGAGTGAGCACATTGTACCTCCCAATATACATTTACATATCTCTCCAGGCGTTGGTCACTCAGGCTTTCTTAGAGGAAGTGAAAAAACAGAGAACGCCAAAATAAACATGGCCAATTTAAGGAAAAAGCTAAACCTGGAAAATTCCTGCTGAACTCCTGAAGGCATTTCTGAAGGTGCAGAAGACTATTCTAAGAGTTGGGATACATTTCTGAAGAAACTGTTGTTGCAGATCAAAACATAACTAGTCTCTGATCTTAAGCTTGTAGTGTAAATTAGGAAAGCACTAGGTTTGGTTTTCTTATTATATTTATTATCTCTAATAATCTTGCTTTTGCAAAACAAAGTGGCGGTAGATCATTAGTGGCTCATAATCCTAAATTTCACTCATAAAATGCTTCCTTGGAAGATGCCAAGACCTTCATACATAATTGCAGTAGATAAACATTATATCTATTTGCAGATGTTGTAGTAATTTAGAAACTTTTATACAGATATAAAGTATGCAAAAGACTAAGCTCGCTCAGCCCCAAAAATACTCTTTATTCCACCCATCTCTCTTCCAAAAAAAGAACATCACATATTGTAATAAAACTATGTTTGCAAGATAGTAATATCAAGGTGAAAACACCTGATTCCTGTACTCCTCTATACTCATTTACCCCAGTTTTAATAGCTACATAAAAATCCCTAAGTCCTGTTTAGTTGAAACCATGTGCAGTGTTTAAATTCATAATGTGCAGTGCACTAATATTCAGTGTCTTGCCAAATGATTAAATAAGCAGAATAATTCTAATGTAATATCCAAATTCATAAAGTGGATTCTTAGTTGTACAGATTATGAATTAAATGTATCAGAAGTTGTAAACTCAACTCACTCTTCTCTGTATCAGTTGATCTTTCGTTAACACCCACCACTGCCAGCCTTTCATCACTCACGCTTAGAGTCTCATTCTTATAAGATACAGACAATCCCCCTTGAGAGGACAATCTGTAATTTGTAAACTAAATCCATTTTAAAATACATACTGTATATAAAAAGGTAACCACTAATGATAATGTTGAAGGTCAAATTAACACCAGTCTTCTTTAGCTGTGTACCAGTACCTTGGGTGTGGCAATATGGCAATTTTCCTTTAAGTTGACATCACTTCAGAGCCTTGTACACTATAATAGGTCAGAAGCATTGTATAGTGCTGAGATGACCTGCAGTTAATTAGGGATCTAATGTCAGTAATTGTAGAATTTAACTCTTATAGGACATGTAGGAAATAATGAATGAGGAGGTGATCATTTGATCACAAATTTAGACACATCTGTTTGGTGTGAAAAGAAACTCGTTCATATTCTAAAACCAATGGGAAAGCACAGTTATATTCCATCAAACTTCTTCACATATGCCTTTCCTTTATGAGTTTCTTGATGTCATCAAATTGTTTCTATAGTTTTCAGAAGTGCAAATGTTCCTAAAGGACAGCCTGATGGATCTGAAACTGGAGTTTTGAGCTCTCTAAAAGCATTCATATCTAAATCTAGTCTGTGTGTGTGTCTGTGGTCTGTGTGTTTGTGAAGAAGGGGGAGATGGCCTGCACTAATACAACAGTACTGATGATACCCAGGTAGATCTTCAACCTTCAGATTTTCCTGATTGAGTCATGATAAAAAGGTATCAAGTGAGGATAAAGGTTGAGATCAAAATAATTCTTGCTGTCCTCTATAAGTAAGTATACTGTGATGATATCCTACAATTTGGGCTGTAGGTATCTTATGATGCATCCCTTCTTCCGAGTATGACAACACTCTAACATGAGACTATGAAAGAAGGATTACTGGAGTTTTACACAGTCACATTGTATTGGAAAATACTTATTGATTTCTTCAGAAAATATGAACAGTAGCATTTTAGTGGAGTAAATAAACAAAATACCAAGAACACAGGCACAAAACATTTTTTAAGTGCCTATCAAGTAATAAACTTTTGCAAACTGTGATTAAGAAATATAGTAACTGCTATGCAAACCTCGAGAACCACAAGGTAAGCATTCCAGAAACTGGGTTTGTCCCTGATATGGCTGCGTACCCATAAGTCATTCTGTCAACCAAAGAAGTGAACCCAAGTGCATTAACCCCAGAAATCTCACTGCATCAATTGATGCAGAAAAAAAATGCATTTTAAATAGGTGTGGAGAATATTAATTGTTTAAAGAATCACTGATTCTGAACATCTGATCTTATCAATCATTTCAAGTATATTCCACTATTTCACAAGTGACTAACTAGACTTTCAGGTCTTATTTATATGTTTAGGTCACATATTCCATTATACAATTTGTTCCACACTTCAACTATCCTGAAGTAGTTTTAAAAAATGTTGGATCCATATGATTGCACAGAGTAATAAGCTACCAATCCAGGATCATTACCATGAAAACAAAGTGGTCTGAAGTCTGACAAGCAGTCAGTGGAAATTGCTGATACTGCAATTGTTATGTCTGTAATTGAGCCACTGCATTTTTATTTTATTTTATTTTATTCAGAAGCATGAAATACAAAAAATAATTACTAAAATATGAATAAAGTTGATCGAGAAAGTTCTTGGTGTTGACAAATTACAGCATTTCATTTCTGGTGGTTTTCCCATTGCGTTTGATTACCATGATACACATACATAATTTGCTGTTAAGTAAAGAATGCGTTTAACGCATTGCCTTTGAATGACACCGTGTGAAACTTCTGGTCGTATAATTTCCTCTTAAACACTTTAGTTCTTGTTGAAAATGATTTGTATAAATAACGATGATGTAACTTGAGTCCAATTCCTTCCACAGTGGGCAAGCCTCACAAGTGCAACTATTGCGGTAGAAGCTACAAACAGCGTAGTTCCCTGGAGGAGCACAAAGAGCGCTGTCACAACTATCTGCACAACACGGGCATGGAGGCCGCACAACCCATGAATCACCAGGGTGGGTGAAATGACGTCAAGGAGTTCCAGTTTGTAGTGACTCCTCAATGTTTTTTCATTGAAGCTCTATCTTTTCTATCTTGATAGTGTACAGTTTTAGATATTACTAAGTATACTTTCTGTAATACTCAGAAATACCGCCAACTGAATGAGTAGCTTTATTATGAAAACTACCACTAATAAAAGGAAATAGTAAAACAGAGGCAGCTTGTCGTGGGCATAGTGTTACTTCAGATACTGTTTTTCCTACTACACATAGTTTTATGATTGAATATTAATGTGAAAACACTGACTAATACACTTTAAGACTTTCCTATTAGTGCATTCTCCTAACACAAGAGAGAAATTCAGTGTTTGACATATTCAGGGAAAAGCAACAAAATGTTAAAATGGATCACTTTCGATGACTTTTATCCATGTGGAAAAAGTTCATGTTGATAGTAAAAGCTTGAAATCTTTTTACTGGTATTGTACCTACTAAATGGAAACTAATAAGAGGAACACACAATATGAATGGAAATTCAAAAGCAGATAGAGATAAACTTGTCTCTTAAGTTTCATTTGGATCAAGTTACTCATGTACTAAACCAACCACAATAAAAAGAATTTTCCTAAGAAATCCTCATTACAAATTCTTAACCCAGCCAGAAAAATATAATAATACAAACATTATTCATAATCTGCTTATAGATATAATTATGAACTAGCTTCCAGTGCAAAATCTCTTCTACCTTCATTTCCCCTAAATGAGACATGGTCATATAGCAATTCATGACCCATTTCATCTCATACACAATATGAAGTCTGGCTCAAAGCTATCCTTTAATTTCTTCCATCTCACTATTTTCAATATGTTTTTAATTTTCCTATTGATTCTTCTATGCCACATGTGTTTTTGACAGAAACAAAGAGACAGATAAAATCCTTTCAGGCATCTATTATGACTGCTCTCAAGATATCTGATAGAAGGGCCAAAAGGGTAACTAGGTGACTCACAACCAGATTTGTCTGTCTCTGACTGTCAGGAGCCACTTAGCCTTTTCGTGTCTGACATGTCAAGGTCAGAAATCCTCTTTATGAGGGACTGCAAACCTGCAGTTCAATGTTAACTTAAAATAATCTGGTTATTTCAATGCAGTGTTCTTGATAAAACTATCAAGAATATTAGGAGCTGTTCTCAGAAGCTCACTTTATATTTTTATTATTGTCGGTTAATATAATGTTCTTATAACAATTTGATTCGTAGCAGATTGCCCCAATCTGACTGACATTAGAATAATGAGTTTCAGTATTTCTCATCCAAGCTCAATAGCATTCTTTCCCAGACGTTCAAGACTGTGAAACTCGAGATTTCTCTTCCCTTCTTCAAACTGCAGTTTATTATAATCTGAGTTTAGTGTCACCAATTCATATTGGAATAGAAACCATAGATCCATAAAAATGTATATCATTTTCACTTGTCTTGTTTTCTTTGGTCCTCTTTTCAATCTTGGTGGCATCTTATTCCGTGTGCCCTTTGCTCTTTAGTCAGACTCTCAATGTTTTTTTTAAAACAAAGTCTGTAACTAGGGACATCCCCCATCAGTTGCAGTATATGCCACCTGACCCATATTCACCCTTGGGTGGGCTTACAACCATCTGACTCACAAAGTGACATTTACATTTAGAACTGTGGGGGAGAATCCAGTTCCATTTGCCTACCTGCCGGTTTGGAGATCTGTGCTGGCAGAGGGGAGAGACACTCTAAAAGCAGTGTAAGGAGAAGAACCCAGTAAGGAGATTGTGAGAACCCTGTTTCTACCTTGGGTAGAATTATCATGGGTGTCCATGATAATTCCATGATACATAAATGAAAATAACCAACTTCATCTAAAATGCCAATTATTAATTTTAATGAAATAGCGTGCTCCATAACATGCTTAACAGTGAGGCAAATATATGTGTGGTGCTCATGGTTTATGTATGTTTCACTCTGAAGAAAGAGTTAATGTAGCAACTTATTCTCTTGCATCTTTTTCCCTTTGAAGGGACACATTTTTGCACAGATACTCAAGTATTTTGATTTCTTCAAACCTGCAGACAAAAATGTCACCCCTGTAAATATAATGATAGTGTGTTTAAAAATGAAACATCTCTAAATAGCCTCTGGCAAAGGAAGCAATTAGAGGCAGTTGTGCACTGCAGCTTGCTTCAAAGTTGTTTTCCAGATATAATGCTTACTCAAGGTAACAAGGATAGGTTTTCTGATGTTATTCCCTCCTCCATTTAATATTTATTTTCATTACTGTTCAATTCTTGTTAGATTGTTACTACTAAACAGTATGAACAATGTAATAGAGCTCAATGTTTTGAATCATGCTTGGATACAAAGTACTGTTTTATTTTAGCTTATTTTTGTCAACATGGAATGCAGAATTAAATTACCAGAATAGATACAAATTATTTCAGTTTTGCAGAGATCAACAGTGTTATTTGCATGACTTTTTCATTCTGAAAAATACTGCATAGTGAAAGACAAGGAAATTTAAAACAGATATCAAGTTTCACAAGGAAGCAAAATGATTGAGTACTTTATCCTTTCTATGTCAGATAGGCACTGGAGTATAATTTCAGGAATGATTGTGGAAATTGGATACAAATTGTAAAGAATAACATGACATTTCAACCTACAAATTTAGGATTCATTCAGTTCTCTAAAATAATATTTTTATTTTATAGGGAGAGAGAAGTAATAATTTAGTCTTAAGTTTATTCCAAAAATATCTGTCAAAACTAGTTAGATTTGGAGGTTCAATTCAGCAATGCAAACCACACCATTTTTGTAAACTGATTAAAATCTGTATATTTGTTATTCAAATTATTTTTAATTACTGTATATTTGTGGTTGGTAGGTTAACAATACTGTTACAGAGAAATACTAGAATTGCAATCTTGACAACTATTTAAAATAAAAAAAATTTTAGGCAAGTGTTTCGTTAGAACACTTAACCAACTAGTAAAAGATCTTAGGTTTTAAGATAATGTACGTTGCATCATGCTATTTTAATGAATCACATTCATTATAAAATAAATATTTAATCAGTGTTATGCTGTAATACGAAAGACCTGTTTAACAGCAAAGAGACATTTATACAAAATGCATAGGACAATATGTTCATATTTTCAATGTATTCATTGTTGTTCTTTGTTGCAGATGAGTACAAGGAGCAGGAACCAATGGTAGACAACAATCGTCTGATATCTTTTGAGAGACCTGCTGTCATAGAACGACTGGTTAGCAATGTGGGAAAACGCAAAAGCTCTACTCCTCAAAAATTTATTGGTAAGATTTGTGTTAGTGGTTCAAGTCAAAGTTAAAAGTCCCAAAGTACTGTATAGGCCAATGTTTTCCATACACCCAAAATTCAGTTTAAAACAAATCAGTGAGTCAATCACCTCATTGATATTTGAACGTTGTTACCTTCATGATTCGCTGCACTGTTTACCTACATAACAGCAATCACTTAAATGTAATTAATTTTATGAACTGTATGGTACTTTTTAAAGTCAAATGTAAGTATAATGCTTGATTATATTTTATTAACAATAAAGTACAGTGTCAAGCCCTCTAAGCTAGGTAGAGATAACTTTTACTGTACAGTAAACTGTGGGTACAAAATCCGCAACAATAATATACCTCAGCTCAACCTTAGATGAGCACTTGTTCTACTGTGGTTTGGGTCCAAACTCAGTGGGAATTGGGTTGAAATTTCTCAAGATAATTTTGCATAGAGAGAGAGCAAAGGAATCTTTCATCCCATGAATTGGATTTGTATAAACACCTAAGCCCCAGAGATGAAAGGACATTGTGCTAAACTACTGTGGTACTCAATCGCTACTTTACAAGTATTCTTACTGCCTCCCCTCGAATGATTAATTTGAATCATATATTAGAGTTGCCAATGTTTGGCATTTCTCTTATATTTATCTAAATAAGAGTGTCTTTGATTAGGATGCAAGATTATCATGGTCTCATCGCCTGCTTGTAATTTCTAGTCTTAAAAGTGCAAATATTTCCATATAGATTAATTCTTCAATGGGCACACCATTAATTATTTAATGTTGCTCTATAGTAGAATATATGAAAGCAATCTAACTAAATGACTGCTTTTGTCATATTGAAAAACTGGCACACTGATTTGCAATGTTTTGTTCCAGGTGAAAAGCTCATGCGTTTGTCTAATCCAGAACTTGGTTTCAACATGCGCTTGAATTACGAGAAGGAGCCTGATTTCATGCATTCACACATGATGGATCAAGCCATCAACAATGCAATTACATATCTTGGCGCTGAATCTCTGAGACCGCTGATACAGCATCAGCCCAGCACAATGACAGAAGCAGTCCCAATTATGAATTCAGTCTACTCTCAGGTCTACCATCCGAGCAGGCTTGAAAGGCCAAACAGCAGGGAAGTACCAGAAAGCCATGAAAATGCAATGGATGGCCCCATCTCTCTTATAAGATCAAAGAATCAGCCAACAGAGAGTGGCGTTTCTCCTAGCAATAGCTGTTTAGATTCGACTGACACAGAAAGTAGCCATGATGATCAAAGTGGTCGTCCATACTCTAGTATTCCAGCCTTAACTCCTCAAAACAAGCAAAGTCCGGCCTACATGAAGGAGGAACCCAAGGCTCTGGAAGCACAAAAGGTTTTATCTGGTACCTCTAAAGAGGTATACAGGGTCTTCAGTGGACAGGGTGAGCAGATTAGGGCTTTCAACTGTGAGCACTGCCGGGTGCTGTTTCTAGACCATGTCATGTACACCATTCATATGGGTTGTCATGGTTTCAGAGACCCATTCGAGTGCAACATCTGTGGCTACAGAAGCCAGGATCGCTATGAATTCTCATCACACATTGTTCGTGGAGAACACACATTCCACTAGGCCTTGAGCTCTAGGACAGTAATGAAGAACTGCATTTAGACTCCCACATTGACATAACTGAAAGGCAGAGGTGGCCTGGTGACAGAAGTTTTGCCTTGATTTTGCAATCCATGGACCAAGAAATACTGTAGTGAGTATTATTCCACTCATTTGCAGTAATGTGGCTTTTCACTCATATATGACATTGCGGGAATAAAAATCAGCCCTTACTTAGTTTATGAAAATGAGCTGTCAGTCATGTCATCTTCAGAATGTTGTATCATTCAATTCGGTCCTTGTGTAGGTGTAAGTGTGACAAGTTGATTAAAATAACTCATATATAGAATTACAGTGAGGAAGAAAAGAATGATGTTAGGTCAACAGTGAACCATGTCGTAAACAAAGTACTGTATTTCCTTGACTTATCCAGACTGAGTTGGAGTTCCAGCCTCTGATGGGCAACAGCTCTTCAAAACTGATGATCTGTTCCATTTCAAAACTCAACTCAACCGACATGAGATGCCCATTAGGATCAGAAGGCTCACCAGCAAAGAACAACACTGGCTGGTTAATTTTTTTATGTCGTGAGGTTGACAGAAATAATACTAGAGGCTTTAACTCATATAAAATTGGGGGAGGTGAATAGTGAACTACTAGGAAAAAGGCAATCACTAATTAGATATGAGGTTTAGAACATTTAATCGCAGCTGCAGTATTAATCTAGTGACTGGTGTCCCTTTTTTTAGGTTATCACAGTTTTAACCAGTCAAGATTTCTTTGCTTTCTCACAAATGTCATTTAATGTGTTAGTATTTAAAAAAAGCAGATATGAGTGATACAACACAGCACCAGTCAGATGACACTCCTGGCAGCCTTTTACATGGCACGAGTAAAAATTTACCTCTCACACAGACAGATAGCTTGTTGAAGGGGAACAAGATTAGGACTCAAACTATGCACTTACTGGAAATTTTCATTGAGTACTTGGAGACTATTGTTAATTTCTGAACATATAGCAACAAGGGAAGGATGTATTAAAACTCTGAAACTGTGATCATTTGACTGATTACGACGCACTGTCAGTTCTTAACCAGACTCACTTCCTGTTTCATGTAGCATTTTCTAATCTGGAACAAATGTTCCTGTCCTAAATCCATGGCTTTTTGTTATCGCTAGAGCATTAGGTATAAGCTGTTTACATATTTTTGTACTAAAGTGTAGTTTTATACAAGAAAATGCTTGAAAAATAAAAGGTACATCAGCTTTGTAGTGCATTTGCTACTGGAATCGGGTAACTGGAACCTCTTCCTTGGTTTGTTTAATGGTGGCAACATATGCTATTTTGTGTGCAAAACTCTGGATGTACATTTTCCTTTTAACATACCTTTGTAAGAAATCTGAAACTATAAACTTTTATGCAATTATTTAGAAAGTTTCAGCATTGACAACTGCTATGTTTATAAATATTTTTAAATGCTTTAATTAACTTTTTTATGAAAACTACTTTATTGTTCCAAATGTCAGGTGTTGGCAGCAGCCATTTGTAGCCTAGGTTTAATTCTAATGGCTTTTTCTCTCAAATTCTTGTCACTCAGTGGTATAAGCATCATTTGAGTCTATAAAAGACTCTTTGAACTTGAACTGGTTGTTCTATACAGGTAAATGCAGTTTTCAAGTGCAATACTCTCTTTTTTCTTGGACTGTATAATGTATTTTCTCATTTAGTAATGGTTTGTGTAAAGCGTTGTGAAATACATTAACTGATTCTTAAAACTGTTGGAAACCTCTGTTACTGTGACTTAAATAACAAGTCTTTATAAAAAAAAGTTGCAGAATCTTTGTTGATTTTTTTAGGGAAAATACTGTAAGGTTTGTACTGTCTGAGTGCACAGCTACTGAAATAAATTTAGGGAAACTCAGGAATAAACTTTTTGTGTGTCCAGTTGTTTCAGTGCCAATTACTATCACTATACATCAAATCGCAAGATTGCAAGAGAAGTTCGAATGAAAAAGGTCTTTTGTCTCATTTGATGTCATCTTCAAGGATATCAAACCCTACCATCTTTCCAATATGGCATCAAACTGTTTCTTAAATGAGTCAATTGTCCTGGCCTCAGCCACCTTTCCCAGTAAACAGCTGTTGATTACCTTTTATGAAGTGGTAGCACTCTCACCTCTGAGTCAGAAAGTCAACGTACCTCTGTATGTAGGCTGAAGAATCGCACCATAACTAGTCATTCCTCATATCTCCTCCCTCAATCAGTCAAGTCCCCTTATGCACTGTCTCTGGGTACAGTGATATGGGTGGGGGGGCTTTCATTTCACATTGACCAAAATTGGTTGCATTACAGTAGGTGCAGGCTAACGATTACACAAAAAATAATTTCATATTCATTATTCCACACAAAAGAAATAAACCGAAGGTCTAAAATAGGGTGTCCAACTGGCAGCCTTCAGAGCGGATTCACCCCGTGGGCTGATTTAATCTGCCTGCCTGCCCCCCCTTTTCATAACCCATAAATGTTATGTTTCTCGAAGGGAAACATAAAAATATTGCTTATGCAGCCTGCGGACGTTTCTTAAATAGGGCATGCTGCCCTCAGCCACCAAAACGTTGGACCATCGTCTTCTAAAATATCCCTTAGTCTTAACTTGTAAGATAATTCTGTCTTAAAACTTTAAAGCTGTGTAGAATTGTGGAAAATTCAATATAAATCTGGAAGCCAATTTTTCACAGTTCTTAAAACACAGCAGGTTTCCAAAATTAAGGTTAAATTTAAGAATTTTCTACAATCCGTGTGATCCTAAATTTTAAAACAGGTTGATATTTCAGGGCTACAGAGAACTAAGAATCACAAACAAAATTGTCCCTGCCAATCTTAAATCCTGCTACAAATAATGCAGTATGCACAAAACAATGTGTACAATTCGAAAAAGCGCAGCATAGACATTTTGGTGATCTGTGCTTCACATTTTGCTCACTGCTGAATTACATTAAACAATTTAAAGAAGCAAAAGTAGCCCATAGTAAGTTAAATATTTTGCACCTAAAGTGATTGAGTGAGAATGCTAAAATCTCCAAGGCAGGATTGGGTAAACACTATTGTGGCAAAGACCGTTTCCAAGCAGAAGTTCTGCATAGAACGGGCTGGGTTAAGCAGATAAAAAGGTAGAGATAGACTACAATCTCTCGCAATAGAAAACGTTTATCAGTTGAGGAAA
Organism: Callorhinchus milii; assembly: GCF_018977255.1. NCBI lineage: Eukaryota > Metazoa > Chordata > Chondrichthyes > Chimaeriformes > Callorhinchidae > Callorhinchus > Callorhinchus milii. The sequence continues at coordinate 20,863,149 of NW_024704747.1, read as the reverse complement.
TCTAAACTAGCTAAAAAAAATCTGAGTGATGGGAACAATCTAATAATTTAAATTATTTTAACTATCTTTGCACTAATCCATAACAATTTAATCACTCTAAAATAACCTACACTCTTGAGTATTCCTGCCTGCTGCTGATATGAGGAAGTTTGCTATGATACAATGCAAATCACTCTGCCTTGTGTTTTCACCTATGCTGCTGGATTGCACACGTCCCCTTCCTGTTAGAGATTTCCTGTATCAGGACTAATGAATGTTCATACCCTAACCATTAAGCTATCATTTTCTCTTAGATGCTGATTTATCTTATTATATCGAATGTTACAACATGGAAACAAGCCATTTGGCTCAACTACTTCATGCTAATTTGCCAAATTCTGTGCATTTGTGTCAGCCTGGCTCAGTGATAGCACACTCACCTCTGAGTCAAGATTGAGGGTTCAAACCCCACATCTGAACTTGAACTTGCATCGCCTGAGCTGACATGCCAGTGGAGTGGTGGTGATGGTTGTGGTGGTGGGAGGGGGGGGTGGGGTGCATTGTCGGGTGCTGTCCTTCGGATGAGACATTAAACTGAGGTTAAAGATCCTATGGCATCATTCAAAAAGAGAAGGGAATTTCTCCTTGGTGGCGTGGCCAACAATCCCCTAAATAAAATTGGTAATTTGTTTCATGGCTGTGTGTCATTGCAGTGAGCAATTGGGCTGCCAAGTTCGCCTACAAATATACAGTCACTTATACAACACTTATATATAAGTGTTCTGGGATGTCCTCCCAATGTGAAAGGTGCAAATGTGTGGATTATTATAATTTATTTCCATTATTTTCTGTATTTATTTCAGATTTTCTACATTTGCAGTTTTTTTTAATGCAAGAAACCCTTACAGTCTAATAGTACATATTATGTCATCTCTGTAGGTCAGGATATCTTCCACATTCACATGTAACATGACATAAAATTCCATTGTTACTCATTACCTGTCTGATTTTTTCTCAATATAAATAAAACAAAAAACATTGCATTGGAAGTAGTGCCTATAAAGCCGAAAGGTCTCAAAGCATTGCTCAGGTAATTGCTGTCAAGTGTAATTTGTAGTAGCAGTATTTGTAGGCAAGCGTGGCAGACAAATTGCGCACAACATGTTCCAACAAATGGCTATGAATCAATGAAAAATTTATCTGAAAGATTGTTGGCCACAAAAATGGGAGAAACTCTGTTTTCTTTTCAAATACTGTCGTGAGATCTTTAATGTCCATCTGAAAAAGCAGCAACATCTTTGGGGCTGCCTTCCAGCTGTGCAAGCAAAAAAACGGCATGTGAAAGAGGTGCATTAGTGTATTAAGCACCAAGATCTTGCCAGTAATTTCATTTCAACCAGTGAATCACAAACTACTCTGATATTTAACAACAATGTTTGAAGATATGGTGATTCGATCCTGCTCACCAATCATTGGTGTCCTGCTGAAAATCTGGGTTTAGTTCTGCCAATTGCAGCTTATTTTAATTTAGTTCTCAACGTTTCTCAACGTTTCTAAGCAGCAATGCAAGAGATACCCAAAGTAGTTACCAGCCAGTGTTCCAATTGAAAGTTTTACATTTCACATAGGGTTAGGCATCGTGTAAATTCTGAGAAGAGATCCTTGCCTGCATCTTGATGAATTGGTAACAAGGTGATATGATCTTAGGACAGTTACTAAATAGTAAAAAATAAGTTGAGAAAACAATGTTTTCACACATTATCATGTATTGTAATGAGAAATGAAGCTTCTACCACAACAACATTTAACAGAAATGGACCACTATTTGTCAAAGCCTCTAATCTCGGGAATGCCCTACCTCAATCCCTCCACTTTATCTCCCTCTATCTGTCTTTAAATCCCACCTGAAAATCTATCTCATCGATGGCACCCACCGTCACTTACTCCTCCACCTTCTACCTTGCGAGAGGGCCTGGGTTCGATTCCAGGACAGGGCAAAACCTTAGGCAAGTTTCCTTTACTCCACACATCTCTGTTTACCTAGCAGTCAGCAGAAACCTGGTTCTCAGTTGATTGGCTGATCGCTCTACTCTTTAAAAATAATCCCTTCAAAAAAAATATTTAGTTACTCAATCCACGACTGGTTGGGGGACACTGCTGTGTGCGATTGACTGTTGCATTTTGCCCACAAAATATACAACCAATTCACGTTACGTATATTCAGTGAAGCACTCTGAAGCATCTCAACGTGATAAGGAGCTGTAAAAAATTCAAGGATTATTATTGTTGCTCGACATCCAACCCTGCCACTATATTGCTTCGAGAAGTTATCCTACATGCCATATAAGTGCAAGATTTTTGTATTTGATGAGAAATAACAAAAGGGCTTAAGGAAAATTGCAGAATTTAGAATTAGAATAAATAGCTCTAATCGAGCAGCAACCACAAGCATTGACTCAATCGCTTCCTTCAATGCTATTATTTCTATGATCCTTAAGTACTAACTGGCCAGGATTTTAAATAATATATTGTTTTATAGAGATCACAGGGCACTTCTAATTCATTTGAATTCTGTTCTTTTTTGCTTCTGGCAGATGTCAACGTGAACAGCCCCATGCAGCTGATGTTTGAAAATGTGCACTCACTGAAGGATTAAAACTGTGATGTTCACTCTGCGAGTTTACTGAAGGTTAATCCTTCATGTGACAGAACCATTTTTTTTGTTTGACTTGGCCAGAAAAAGGGGAGAAACTCTGTTTTCTTTTCAAATAGTGTTGTGAGATCTTTAATATCCATCTGAACAGGCAGCAACATATAGTTTCTTTGAGTTTGCCTTCCAGCTGTGCAAGCAAAAACCGGCATGTGAAAGAGGTACATTAGTGTATTAAGCACTACGATCTTTCCAGTAACTTTCCAATAACGCATTACAACCAGTGAATCTACTTGACAATGACAATATTTAACGACAATGTTGGAAAATATGGTGATTCACTTCTGCTCACCAATCATTGGTGTCCTGCTGAAAATCAGGGTTTAGCTCTGCCCATTTCAGCTCATTTTAATTTTATTTCTCAACGTTTCTGAACAATGTACGATAATCCTTGCATTTGATATAGCGCCTTATCACGTCTTCGAGACATCACAAAGTGCTTCACAGAATATACTTTAAAGTGAATTGACTGTATATTTTGTGGGCGAAATGCAGTAATGCAGGAAATACTCAAAGTAACTTCCGGCCAGTGTTCCAATTGAAAGTTTCACATTTCACATAGGGTTAACCATTGCATAAATTCTGAGAAGAGATCATTGCCCATATCTTGATGAATTGGTAACAAGGGGATATTATCTTGTCATTCTGTTGGCCATCCTAAAGTATATTCATTCAGTGTGTCTTTCTTTCTGCTTTGAGACTTAAAAATACATGTGACATTGACAAAGACTCATTCGTGATGTGGCCCCATTGATCACTACCATTCTGATTAATGGAAAAACAGCCTGTTCAAGGTAGTTGACAGTCAAACCAAATGGAGGAGCTCTATACCAGGTTGGAAGTGTGGCCCTATCTCTTACATGGAGATTGGGGCAGGAGGAAGGAGGCGGGGTAAGTAAAATATTTTTAGAACTAGATTTTTAGAGTAGTATGTGAAAAATGTTGGGTTAGATAGAAACAAAATGAAGCTGAAATATTCTAAATGGGATTAAGGAGGTAAATCTTGATGCTTTCAGATATAGCAGAACAAGAGGGTGCAAGTTCAGGGTTGTAAAGGGCAATTTTGGGGCAGACAATAGGAAGTATTTCTTTACACAGAGAGTAATTAATGCGTGGATTAAATTATGAAGAATTTTTGAGAAGCCACTGATAGTTAGACATGCGTTTCAATATTCATCCTTTTTAATGGCCACTTGTTGTGCAGGCTACCACTTAGTGGTATCTGAGCTTCTCAACCATTCCTACTAACAATGTACCTTGATGACAAATCCCTTCAAAAAATAATACTAAATAAAATAATAATAATAATTTGATCACTCAATCCACGACTGTTTGTGGGACACTGCTGTGCACAATTGGCTGCCGCGTTCTAATAATAATACTTGCAATTGATACAGTGCCTTATCAGGCCTTCGAGGTCTAGCAGTAAGTAGGAACCCAGTTGTTAGCTGATTGGCGGATCACTTTTCCGGGGGTAATAATTCCTTCAAAATAATGAACAAATAATAAATTGGTCACTTCAATCCACGACTATTTCTGGGACACTGCTGTGTGCAATTGGCTGCCACATTTCACCCACAAAATATACAGTCAATTCACGTTACAGTATATTCTGTGAAGCACTTTGAGACATCTCGAAGACATGATAAGGTACTATTATCAAATGCAAGGTTTATTATTATTATTGTATACAGAAACGGGACTTTGCCAAGGTGAGTGGCTGGAGGCACTACAGAAGGTAATGAGCACTACACTGGGCCCCCTGCAAAGCTGGATCACACTTTCTTAAAGGAAAACGTTTTCAGTGATTCTTCCTTGCTCTTTGCATTCCTTAATTCAGAAAGAAAAGATGCAGAATAAAGACACAGCAAAGGACTACTTATTAATTGAAATGAGACCCAGGAAAATACGGAGCAGATGGGGAATGAAAATAATAAAAAAGAGATTTATTTTATTGAAAAAGTTGTAGAATTGAAGAGGGAAGACCAAAAAGGGGAAGGAAAAATGAAACGCAAAGTAAAAGAGATAGAAGAGAAAATAAGGAAAATGGAAGATAATGAAAAACCAAGCATGAGAAACACCATATTAGTGTTTCACAGATAGTTTTCACACACATACGCACACACCCACAAAAGCTCTACATGTGCAGGAGTGACAGACACTGCTACTCATTTTGAGCAAATGTTTCCAGCTGATTACTGGGTAGCAGGTGCTTGGGCTCATTGTACAAGGCAAAATATTGTTTTTTTAAAAAATTACACTTAAAAGACTAAAACATTTCCACAACCAAAATGAATGTTGCAACATTATTCTCACCAGAGAAAACACAACAAATTACACTTTGTATAGCGCATTTCACGTCAGGAGGTCTAACAGGTTGATGGTTGTTTAGAACTTCCCTTGATTCTGCTGTTTGCTCTTATTCCCATTCACAATTGTGGGAGAACTAAATATTGTAAAAGGCCTGCTTCCAGGTTGCAGTTTTCAAGGATAAAACCTGGCCATGAGGGGAAATTGAGAAGCACTAGTAAGTGTGTAGCTAGAATCCAATGGTGACATTTAGTGTTGTGTGATAATTGAGTCAAGGACACTTCCCCTTAACGTATCTGATTTTTTTGAAGTGCAGCCTTCCAGAGGTTTTGCAACACCTATGGGGACTACAAATGTTCTGTGTAGGTGTGATGTTGGTTACACTCCAACACTTGCAGAATTAGCAGCATTAATTTCATGCAGCAGAGATGAAACGTTTATCAGTGGAGATAGAAGCAGAGACAGAGGAAATCCCCCTCCAATAAGCCTTGATCATTAACCGAATGCAGCTAAACAATGTGAGCAAACCTAAGCTAACTCAAACCACAGGCAAGTGCTTTTTAAAGGCGAAGTGCCATCTGCTAAATTGTTAAATAATTGCTGACTCCAACTTTTAGCCAGAAAGCCTAGCTTTTCAGTAAGACTTGGAGGAGCATCCAATCACTGGAGGAAGGAATTCTCTTCACTCATCTCCTGTTAATCCTGCGAGCCAAGCCCTAACGGTAGCATGGACCTTGCTGGGAATGCAGTGGGATACTGGTCAGAGAGGGCAAGCTATGTGGTTTTAGCTGGTTAAACCTCAGTAGTCGTCCAATGCATACTTATGGGTCCTGGCAACTTGCACCTAAAACGTTCCGGGGTCAGGTAAGCAGGATGCATACCTCTGGTGACACCATTCCAGACAAATTCCAGACATCCAATCCATACATAGATGTTATGCATATGTGGAACTTTCAGCCTGGGTTGTATTACTCTTAAGCATGGTGAAGAAAAAATAACTTTTAGATTAAGATCAGGTGGTAATAATAATAACAATAATAATCCTTGTATTTGATACAGTGCATCATTGTATCACCGAGCCATCTCAAAGCACTTCACAGCAAGATATACTGTGAAGTAATGTGACTGTCTGTTGCGGGAATGAAACGAGTTAACAATGGAGATCGATGGTTATAAGGATATTCCAGTCCAGCTGGTAACCCAAGGAAATGCTATCACTGGATTGCAACTGAACAGGTTTGGGTAAAGAATGTAATGGCAGATTAATTTTCTGGAGGTTTTGGTTGATTATCTTTGAGGATCAGGGAGAGATTTCACATTTGGAAGTTACACCAGTTTGTATGTGGCTGATGGGAGCAGCTACTTTTATTGCATAAATTGCCTTTTCTCATTCCTTCGGCCCTTGTAGTCCTGAATGTTCCATAAATATAAGACTAACTGTACTTTAACAATTGCCCTATTGCTCTTTGATATGGTCCTTTAAAGCAGAAAAAAGTCTGTCTGGGTGCAGATTTTTTGTGCAGAACCACCTCACTCAATCCACGACTGGTCACTCAATCCACAATTTGTGGGACACTGCTGTGCGCAATTTATTGTGCTCAATTTGCCCACAAAATATATAGTCAATTCACTTTAAAGTATATTCTGTGAAATGCTTCGAGACGTCTCAACGACATGATAAGGTGCTATATTAAATGCAAGGATTATTATTATTATTACCTTTAATGTAGGCGCCAATTCCTATGGGAGGGAGAATAAGAATGCAATGCTGTGAAACGGATTCTGAATTCCTACTCACAATCTGACTGGAGCATGCCTTGACCATGTCACACCACAAGAGGTTAACATAGTTTGAAAAGCTAAGTAGGAGCAAATGTGCAACCCAACTGTTTAAAGCAGCAGTTAAGCACCAATTTTGATATGTTCGTTCTATTTACATTAAATTTAAAGTACCTGTGAAATGCATACTTTAGCAGAGAAAGGCTAGTTACCTTAATCACAGTGCAATGGTATGTGTTTGTACCATGATTTTATAGTATATCCTATGCAGCCCTTTGAGACATCTCAATAATGTAATAAAGCACTATATGTAATGCAATGGTGCCTTGATTCAGGCTTATACTGAGCTTTCTAACCTGAGAGGATGTACAATGTTGACAAAAAAAGATATTGATTGAGGAGAACCTAGATTTAAATCGTGTGGGAGGAGAGGAAGTGTAAATCTCTTCTTGTAGTCAAGTGTGGCTCACTGTTATCAGAAAATCGAATGGTATATTGCCTCCCAGGTGCACGAGTTGAGGATCTGACGACCCAGGTTGACAAAATGCTCGTGGGAGAAGGTAAGGAACCAATCGTGGTCATCCATGTGGGCAGAAATAACATAGATACAAGTAGACCAGAAGTCCTACATGCTAAATTCAGGGCATTACAATAATCCTAATAATAATCCTTGCATTTGATATAGCGCCTTATCACATTGTTGAGACGTCTCAAAGCGCTTCACAGAAGGCACTGTAAAATGAATTGACTGTATATTTTGTGAAGGAAACGCGGCAACTAATTGCGCACTCTCACTCACTCACTCACTCTCTGGCATTTATAGAGCGCCTTTCATGTCACGTCCCAAAGCGTTGAACAGTCAGATGTCGGGGGCCTGAGCATGGGGAAGGGATGGGGTAGGGGTGAGGGAAGGCAGAGAGGTGGGAGGGAAACCAAAGGCACGGTAGAAGAGAAGGGTCTTGAGACCAGCCTTGAAGGAGACAAAGGAGGAAGCGAGGCCAAGGGACTGTGGGATTGAGTTCCAGAGTGTGGGGGCAGAGAGGCTGAAGGCCCGGCCACCGATGGTAGGGCGGGTCGGGCAGGAGACATGGAGCAGACCGGAGCCCGATGAACGGAGAGTGCGGGCAGATTGGTAGGGAGTCAGCAGGTCAGAGAGGTAGGAGGGGGCAAGGCCATGGGTGGCCTTAAAGGTGAGGACGAGGATCTTGAACTCGATCTTCTGGGGGATGGGGAGCCAGTGGAGTCGGGCGAGGGTGGGAGTGATGGGGTCACGGAGCCTCCTGGTGCGTGAAAGTACACAAGCTGCAGAGTTTGGGATCTGCAGCTTGTGGAGGGAAGAGTTGGGAAGGACGATGAGGAGGGGGTTCCCGTAATCAAGCCTTGAGGTGACGAATGCGTGAGTGAGGGTTTAAGCAGCCTGAGGGGTGAGGCAGTGGCGGAGTCTGGCAATATTGCGGAGGTGGTGGTAGGCAGTGCCGGTCATGGCGTGGATGTGGGGGAGAAAGGACAGTTCAGGGTCAAACCAGATACCCAGGTTCCTGACTGGCTTAGTGATGTTGAGCGTGCAGCCATGGAGGCTGATGCTGCCAGTGCCTGAGGTGCACAGCAGTGTCCCACAAGCAATTGTGGATTGAGTGACCAAATTATTTATTTATTGATTTTGGAGGGATCATTATCCCTGGAAAGCAATCCACCAATCGACTAACACCTTGGTTCTTACTCACCGCTAGGTAAACAGAGGCGTGTGGAGTGAGGAAACTTCCCTCAGGTTTTGCCTTGTCCGGGAATTAGGAAAGAAGCTTAAGGTAGTTTTTTAAGGAAGCCTGTGTAGTTTTTTTGGAAATACTCCCCATCCCGCTTGCTAGAGAGGAGACAGAGGGTAATAAGGCAGACCAATGCGTGCCTAAACCATTGGTGTAGGGAATCAGGTTTTAGGTTCTTCAGACCAGTGGGGCACCTTTTGGAGAAGGGGCACCTTTTCTGACCAGATGAGTTCCACCTAAACAAAAGGGGGAGGTGGAAGTTTTGGCAGACAGGATAGATAGTATGGTAAGAGAGTGTTTAAACTAGATGCAAGGGTGGTTGCAGTAGGTGTCAGAGAGCACCCGAACCGATGAGGGGAAACCTTAAAATATACCAGTGGAAACATAAACAACAACAAAATGACATTTTTAAAGAGCCTTTCATGTTGGGAGGACGTCCCAAGGCACTGACAATGAAAGTATAATAAGTCTAACTTCATTGGTGGGAGATAAGGAAACTAATAATCCTAATAAAGTAAAGGGCAAAGGCAACAAACAATGTATATATATATATACAGACATTCTGTCAGGACAGCAGTGGTCCTGGAATCGAGGGTGGAGGCAGAGAGATAGAGTTGACAACTGAGGTGAACAAACCATTCCATCCTGCAAATAATCCCTCCAAAAACAAAACAATAATAAATTGGTCATTTTCAATCTACAATTGTTTGTGGGACACTGCTGTGTGCAATTGGCTGCCGCGTTCGCCCACAAATATACAGTCAATTCACTTTACAGTATATTCTGTGAAGCGCTTTGGGACGTCTAGAAGACGTGAAAAGCGCTATATTAAACACAAGGATTATTATTATTATTATACATTGCACAAAGTGCCAGTAAAACATATGACATGGCAAATTTCAATTATATTTTAAAATAAGTAAATGCAAGCTAAGGCTTCCTCAATGGCTGTGTGTGTGAATGCACCATATGGTGTGGCACTGAACCATAAAAGCAAGGAAGGTCACACAGTTCCAACCAAACAAAAAAAATAAGGATGGCGATGCGTGCGACTACAAAACATATATTTAGGTAAGTGTTGAAATCAAAGTTGATAGTTCATCTGTTAAAAAATACAAGTTGACCAAAGTTTTCTGCACAGGGGTGAGTGGATAAGATTACGGATTTCTTTCAGTTTGCATGTTAATGCGGTTTGGGTCTTCACCAGACCCAATGCTTGGGATCTTCATTCATTATCACTAGGACAACAACAACAACATAACAACTTGCACTTATATAGCGCCCTCCATGCGGGGTAGTGTCTCAGAGAGCTTAACAGTGGCGGAGCCTGACTCCGACGAGGGGGAGGTGGCAGTTAGCACAGTCGAAGAGGAACGTTTTTAAGACGGGACTTGAAAGAGGGGAGAAAGGAGGCAAGGTGGAGGGACTGGGGAAGAGTTTTCCAGAGTTTTGGGGGCTAGTGGCTGAAAGTGGCATGAACTCCAATGGTGGGGTAGAGGGTGCGAGGGACGAGCAGGAGGCCGGTGCCAGTCGAGCGGAGGCGCCAGCTGGTGGATTGAGGAGTGAGGAGGTCAGAGAGGTAGGGAGATGCCAAGGAGTGAATGGATTTGAACATAAGGATCTTGAAGTCCATCCTTTCGGTGATGGGGAAAACTGCAAGGAAAAGTTTTGAAATGGGTTTGAGCTGTGGAGAAGGAATTAAAACACACAAGAACAATGTAGCAATGATAAGGAGTGATCTAATCTGTATTCTGCACGGACTTTCTGCATGCAAAATTAGTACTGTTTAAAAGATTTTTAAGAAAAATCACATGATTATGAATAATATTATAATAATTTTTGCATTTGATACGGCACCTTATCATGTCTTCGAGCTGTCTCAAAGCGCTTCACAGAATATACTGTAAAGTGAATTGACTGTATATTTTGTGGGCAAAACATTATTGCAAATAATGAGAACCGATGCTGCACTGGTTCTGGTCTTTGAGGTTTGTGATGGTGAAATGGTTTTATCGGCTTCAATATGCTGATAGCAGCAAAGAGCTCAACTCCAAACAGAATCTTGTGTATGTTCAAAACACACCTGCTGCCGCTGGATTAAAAAAAGCATGCGTGTTTCCATTCCCAATACAAGTGATAACTTAAATATTCCTCAGGTCCTCTTGTATTTAGCAAGCAGGTTTTTTTTTTTATCATATGTGAAGTCTTGCTTACGATCTTTTGGCAATGTGAACATCTGCAAATTATCTGATCTTGAAATTTCTAATTTTCCACTCAGGCTCCTGTTATCTGCAGCCTCAGAAAAGGCTGTGAAATTCTGTGAAGTTTAGCACAATAAGGGCAATAAGTGACACTAGGATCATTTGAGTAATTCTTGAATTTAATTTCATGCTTTAGACGCCAAAATGTATTAACGTGTTCAACAAAAAGAGTTCTGTTAAGTGTAATGAATGCTGTCTTGATGTCTTGCACCATATGTGTGGTCATCTAGATGATGAGATGTTTCTGGGAGATGTTTGTAAAGCCAGAAGCAATGTAATGTTGCCACAAGTCTTCAGTCATCACTAACATCATGAAGCTAAGAAACCATCGTCATTTATTTATCCTCAACATTCCACTGTAATTCAATGGAGAAATAGCATTGAAATAATCCCTCAAAGATATTCACTACTGAACTGAGATGTCTTTGGATTCCTCCATCCCAGAAAAATCATAAACGTCTCTATTTTTATTTATCTTCAAGTGCATTTGGTAGACTAGAGATGTCCACATTTCCTTCTCAACAACAACAACTTGCATTTATATACCGTCCCTCACCGCAGGGTAGCTGTAGGCACGGTCAAAGAGGAAGATCTTCAGACTGTGTTTGCATTGTAGAAATGTTTTCTTCCCCAGTCAGGAATAGAACTGATAGTTTAGATTGACATTCCACTGCAATACTTGGGGAGTGTTGTGTTTGTCGGAGGGGCCAGAGTTCGGATGAGACATTAAACCAACAACCTGTCTGCTTGTTCAGATGGACTTTAAATATCCCTTTGCACCAGTTGAAACAAAAAGGCAGTTTCTCCCAATGCCCTATCTGACAATCCTCCAAATTAATTGGTCGTTCATCTCATGGATGTTTGGGGGACCTTGCTCGTGTAAAATGCTGCTCTATTTGCCCACAACAATGATCACCACACTTGATATCAATCACACTTCTGACACAAAACACTGCAAAATTGCAAGTTCTTTCTTTTTTCTAAATGTGAATTGAAAATGCTTGGACAGAGGAAGACTCAGCTCTGGCTGATAAAAGATTTGATCTGTTTTGGTCAATGAGTTATGGAAGTCCTGTGGCGTATTGGTTAGAGCGATCGCCTCGCAAGCAAGAGGACCAGAGTTCGATTCCCGGGCAGGGCATAACCTTAGGCACGTTTCCATACTCCACACATCTCTGTTTACCTAGCAGTAAGTAGGAACCTGGTGGTTAATTGATTGGTGGATTGATTTCCAGAATTTGCAAGTGATCAAAATCCTGCAGTGGTATATCCATAATTCATTGCCTCGCGCAAATTGACTGCCGCATTCTGCATTCGACTACAAAACAATCAATACACTTATATGTCCTGTGAAGCACTTTGAGAAGTGAAAGGGGCTGGATTAATACTAATCATATAAAATGTGAGAAGCTACATCTGATAAAGACTCTACTCAGTGCAGCAATAATCCTGCTGAGAGCAGAAGGCAGCAGGCCAGTGCTGAGTTAGCTGAGCTCAGCACAGACTCTTATGAAAGTGACACGACTGGGCTCAGTGTCCCTTGGTTCAGGGATGGAAAATCAACCAGGTCACGATCGAGACAATCCAGCCCATCTCTGTTTGCAATGGGCAGGGCTTTATATTTTCCTCGATTTACTGCTATCGGAAGACTGAGAGGATGTTAACGTAGAGGCAAAGAGTAGGAATATTTCTCACTTTATCGTTGCAAAGCAATTGCTTTTTTTGGTGTCAATTTCGAAATGCTGCATTGGATTTGGTGGAGGTGCAAAGAACTCAGTTGCCAAGGGTCCGGTTTGAAAGACTCATTTCACAAAGAGTGTCGGCAAAATCTAAATGCTATGAAGGCGACGTATTATCGCAATGAAGGAGCTAGCTTTAGAAATACACAGACTTGCCCGGACCCGGAGGCAGCTGTGGGGTGGGGGGTGGCTGGGCCTGGCAACAGCTAGTGGTAGGGCCGGTGTCTCGGGGATCGGGACAGGCGTTAGCCAGAGGCAGGGGCCGGCCGGTAACTGTAGGCTGGGCCGGGGTCCTGTGGACCCTGAGGTGGGGGAATCGTGCGGTGGCCATTACCTGGTCGAGGGAGGGGGGAGGGGTGGGGGGTGGGGGGAGCTGCCATTTTGGACTTCCAGATTTTCCCGCCATTCTGCATGACTTCACTTCCGCCCGCCAGGTTTGAATCCTTGGCAGCAAGTACAGCATCGTCTCCACCAGTGTCTCCCTCCCTCCCTCCTTCCCATCCTCTGTCTGTCTCCCTCCCTCCCCTGTCTTTCCCCTGCAGGCTGCTCATTGCTAACCACAATGAGCGCCGCCACCTCTAGCCCCCACAGCCTCCTGCAGGCTGACAATGTCCCACTAATCCGCCACCTCTCGTCTCCGCGTGCGCATATTGGCTGAGCTGGCCCTCCCTCAAAATGCTCCACTCCCTGCAACTTCCTCGCTCTGTCCTGCTCTCTCTCCGCCCACCCCGCCACTGCTTGACCCACTCTCCACCCCCACCACTGCCTCTCTTTGCTCCAGCCTGGGAATCCTGGGAATCCTCCCCCAGGCTCATCGTGGCACTCAACGTTGGCTGTCCATCAGCAGCCACACCGACTGCCCCATTCCCCACTACCGCCGCAAGCCACCCCGGACCCAGATCCCGGGGGCTAACCTCTCTTCCCTCATCCGCATCCCCAGCCTCCCTGACAACCAATCCACTACCCCCTCCCATCCCACACGTCCCCCTGCCAACTGTCCACTTTGCAGTGGCCTTCAAAACGTCCGCTCCATCTGCAATAAGACCCTGGCCATCAATGATCTCATCCTCGATGAGAACGTTGAATATTATGGCCCTCACGGAAACCTGGATCACCCCAAGTGACACCTGAGGCTACACTACACCGTACCCCACTCCCCAACCGCCGTGGCGGTGGTGTGGCCCTCATCTCCAGGGCATCACTTGCCCTATCCCTCTACTCTGCTGGCTCATTCCCCTCTTTTGAACACCTTACCCTCTGCCATCCCTCCCACCTCTCACTAAAAAGTTTCCTAATTTAACACCATGCAAAATCCTCCCCCACCTTCATCTCTGACATCTGCACCCTTCTAGCTTCTCTCTGCCTCTGCTCCGACCGCCTCATCATCCTAGGTAACTTCAACCTCCACTTCACCCTCTCCTGCTCGATCTCCTCAGACTTCTCTCTCCTCTCCTTTCAACCTCTCCCTCCACATCCACTCTGTTTCCCATGTTCACAGCCACCCGCTCGACCTGGTGATCACCCGAGGCATCAGTGTCTTGGATGTCACCATCGCCGACAAGGCCAACTCTGACCACCATTTCATCTCCTTCATCTCCTATATCCCTCTCCCCACTGCCTCCAAATGTACCACCATCTACTCTCACTGTGAGGAAATGCTGGACTCCCTCAAGTCCAAAATCGAGGGAATACGCTCAGCTGCCACTGCCCTCCCAATTTCCACTCCCTTCTTCACCCACCCCCACACCCCGACCACTGCCCATCCCTCCTTCCACACCTTTGAACCTGTCACCCCCTCCCCACCCCTCTCCTTAAATCCCAGCTCCACCTCCTTGCCCCACTAATCGCCAACATCATGAACTTCTTCCTGTTATCTGGCACTGTTCCTACCCCCCTCAAAACAGCCACTATCACCCCCACCTTGAAGAAATCTTCTCTTGACACATCACAGCTATCCAGCTACCGGCCCATCTCCCACCTCCCTTTTCTGTCTAAAGTCCTTAAGAGAGCTGTCGCCTCCCAGCTTCGCTCTTTCCTCTCCTCCCGCTCCCTCCATGAGCCCTTCCAATCGGGTTTCCGTGCAGCCCATAGAATGGAAACTGCTCTGGTCAAGGTCACAAATGGCATCCTGACCATGTGTGACCAGGGCTCCCTCTGCCTCCTCATCCTCCTCGACATCTCTGCCGCCTTTGATACTGTGGACCATTCAATCCTCCTCCACCGCCTCTTCTCCCACCTCAAACTTCAAGGATTATTTTTCTTTTTACTGGTTCAGGTCCTACCTTTCACACCGCCTTCACTTCGTCTCAGCAAACGACTTCTCCTCCAGCCCCCGCACTGACTCGTGCAGCGTTCCTCAGGGCTCTGTCCTCAGTTCTCTTCACCCTCTACATGCTCCCCCTTAGTGATATCATCTGCAGACATGAGGTAAATTTCCACATGTATGCGGATGACACCCAACTCTATCTCTCTGCCCCAACCTCAACTCCAGGACTGCTGGGGTCCTGACAGACTGCCTGTCCAACATCAAGTCCTGGACGAGGGACAACTTTCTTCAACTCAATGTCAGCAAGACTAAGGCCCTCCTGATTGGCTCGCGCCAGTGCCTCTGCACCTCGGACACTAGCAGCATCAGCCTCCACGGTTACACATTAAGCCAGTCAGGAACCTGGGTGTCTTGTTTGACCCTGAACTGTACTTTCTCCCCCACATTCGTGCCATGACCAGCACTGCCTACTACCACCTCCACAACATTGCCAGACTCCGCCACTGCCTCACCCCTCACCTACGCATTCGTCACATCAAGGCTCGATTATGGAAACTCCCTCATGTACTCTCACACCCCAGGCTCCATGACCTCATCACTCCCACCCTTACCCGACCCCACTGACTCCCCATTCTTCAGACGAATTCAAGATCCTCGTCCTCACTTTCAAGGCCATCCATGGCCTTGCCCCCTCCTACCTTTCTGACCTGTTGACTCCCTACCAACCTGCCTGCTCCCTCCGCCCGACCCGCCCTACCATCGGTGGCTGGGCTTTCAGCCTCTCTGCCCTACACTCTGGAACTCCATCCCACAGTCAAACAACAACAACAACAACTTGGATTTATATAACGCCCTCCACGCCGGATGATGTCTCAGAGGCTTCGTGGCACTCAGCGTTGGCTCCCCCATGCTCGGGTCCTGACCCCTGACTGTTCAGTGCCTTGGGACGCCCTCCCGATGTGAAAGGCGCTCTATAAATGTAATTTTGATGTTGTTGCTGCACAAAAGGTCACACTGAATCATTTAACTGTGGAGAATATGAAGATTACAGTAAACAGAGAACAAACAGTGTGGGTGAAAAAAGCACAGACGCCAATGATCTTCACTCTCTGTAAGGTAAAGAGTGTAACAGCCAGTAAACACGAAGTTCAAGAAGAAACTGAAGGAACATTTCAGCACCATTAAAACAAATGTCAGCTTAGAGAAGATAAGAACTGAAAGAATTGCTGTAGTCATTTATTAACTGCGATAATTTGGCATAGTGCCATAATACAAGATGACGCAGGATGTGCCTTGCTAGGCTGCACTATGAAGCAATAATAACAAACAACACATTACATTTGTATAGCGCATTTCACATAAGGAGGACGTCCCAAGGCAGAATTTCAAGCCTGCAGTTGCTTGGGCAAGGAATTCCATTCTGAGCACAGGCAAGGATCTTCATTGCAGGAGATCTAAGAGGAGTTAGTTCCTGACACTGTTTTAGCAACCCAATCTATTTGATGTCAGCCTGGCTCAGCTGATAGCACTCTTGCCTCTGAGTCAGAACATTGTGGGTTCAAGCCCCACATTGGGATTTTGATCATCACATTGCAGTCCTGGGGGTATGCTGCATTGTGTGAGATGTTAAACTAAGGTCCTGTCTGCCTGTTCACGTGGACATTAAAGATCTCATGCACTATTTGAACGATGCAGGAAGTTTCTCCCTGGTGTCCTGGACAGCACGCTCCATATGAAATTGGCCATTGAGTTTATGGCTGTTTGTGGGATATTGCTATGTGCAAATTGGCTGCTACGTTTGCCCACAAATACACAGTCACTAGACTTTACAGTAAATCCTGCAAAGTGCTTTGAGAAATGAAATGCTCTAAATCAAATGTAAGGATTTCTATTACTAGCTTTATTCAGAGCTTTGGCAGCGGGTGGGAGGTGGCCACCCACCTGCCCGATCAGTGGAATGTTATGATTCATGGAGCCCGAAAGAGGTAGAAGTAGGTAACAATGCAGTGTGTGCGTTAAGGAACAGGAAATAGTAGTTGCCTTTCAATTTTTTCTCATATTAGAAAATGAAATAAACATTCCACATTCCACTGAAAGATCACCAAGTTAAACAGAGAGAAAAAATAATCATTGTGTAATAATCACTGCTCAGTGTCCCAAATGTGCTTCATCCATGAAGATAATGTGTGCTTGGAAAAGGTAAATCTTGCTGTGTTTTAAGGGTTCATGAGTTTGAGGTGTGCCATCTATTAATGATGATTCTGTTTTCCCTTGAGAAAATGTGGTTTACTGTCTTTTGTAGTTAAGCTCCTAGAATCTTTAATAATCCTCTGTCTGGATTCTTCCCCTCCACAGAGCTAGTGCTGACTTGGCAGCACAGAGACAAGTCCAGTGAGTTCTCCTCTCTCTTCCAAAGCAATCAGCCAACATGTTGAGTCTCTGGTTCCTGTTCCAGCTCAGTTATCCATGATACTAACAAACCTACCTGCTTCCTAGTTATTATGTTACACAAAGGATAGTTTTTTTCAGGTGGCACTTTGTTACCTTGCAAAGTAACTTAAAAAACAAATTGTAAATGTAGTTTGACTGTGAAACTGGATGCTATACCACACACAGTCTGTTACTGTTAAGTGTTTACTGTTGAGGGAACCACTCTGCTGTTTGAAGCAATAAGGATTTTTCAAAACATGTTTTGTGCCGGGTGATTCAAAATTTTTTTATTAAAAAAGGTTTTGTCACGGATTCAGTGCGAGCATAAACCACTGAGCTTAAACCACTAAATCTGCATCCAGCACTTGTTGGTTAGAATTGTCTAATTGTCAGTTCATTCGTAAACTTCTGCTAAATAACTCATTGTATGCAATCCCTTGGTACACTGAGCAACAACCTTCTCCTTAGAATTGTTATGCTAGACTTTACAGATGGAGGCTGAATACAGGAAATTAGAGCTTCAGATCTCTGCACGCACCTTTCTTCAGAATCCTATGGTATAGTTACTTGTGGAGGAGCATTCATCAAATGTATCAAATGGAAGGGATCTTATAGAGGTGTTTAAATGGGATTGAAAATGTGACACAACAGTACCGTATGATGCATCAAAACAGTAGAATGAATAGGTTTAGAGGGCAATTTCAGCACAGACATATTTTTAATTAAAAACATTTGAATCACCCAGCACAAAATATGTTTTGAAAAATCCTTATCGCTACAAACAGCAGAGTGGTTCCCTCAACAGTAACCACTTAACAGTAACAGACTGAGGTATAGCATCCAGTTTCATTACTCAGAAGTGTTTCTTTACTCGGAGGGTAATTAATAACTGGAACAGATTGCCAGGAAGGGTGGTTGAGGCCACGACACTGGTATCATCTTAAAAGAAAAACATCTTGATGCTGTGATTGGTGGTAGAGTGGGTATTCTGGAGAGATTAGATAAATGGGCGAAAGAACAACCCACACTCAAACCAATATCCTAATCTTGATATTTTTTGTAGCTCTTAAACTAACCTACACTCCCCAATCATCCAAGGAAAAACTCTTTGTTTTTCCCTCCTAATTTCATTAATTTCCATGGAACCTTTAAAGATAGCCCTTGACCTGAGTTTACTGTCTCAAATAAAAAAGACAACACCTCTGACAAAGCAGCACTCACCATTACTGCAACATCAGACCAGACAAGCAGTTGAAGCCCTGACCTGAATCTGTTGGTTGGCACTCAGTCAGTGGGGCAGACTCTGTGAGGTTTTAAAAACTTATTTCACAACAAAGCAACTTACAGCAATTTTAGCAAGTTTTATTAAGATGTTAACCCAGGTCATTTCCAGGTATGTATGCAATTTTCCAGGTCTGGCTCGGACTTCTGCAGATAGCAAGAAAGACCACAGTGCAACCATTGATATTGAGTCACCGGATTAAGAACTATCTATAGGGGGTGGGGTTGGAGAAACGTTTTCATGTCGAGAATATTTAATGTTTTGCCACATGACTCTTTAGGCTGAGATTATAACTGTGCTTAAAAAAATTGATAAACATTTGCAAAGGAATGAGTAAGGTACTGGTATTGGAATGAATGGTTCCAGTGGAGGAGCTTGCACTAGATTAAGTTAGACAGGCCAAATGGTCTCCCGTGCTGTAATTTCTATGATTTTCTAATTTAAAAAAAATGCTTTTTTGTCCCATTTGGAGTAGCAATTTTAATGTTAGTTGCATATTAATGCAATTTTTATATTGCATCCCATGTCAATATCAGGTACTCTATGGTCTGGTGTAGTCAGACAGAGTAAAAATCCTTTCCTGCCCCACAATGTACCTCAGCCCCAATCTCAGTGGTTTGATGTGACATTTTTATTCCCTGAAGAACTCTTTGTGGAGTAAAATTGTCAGTCTAGTGTTAAGTTGAGTGTCTCTTTACTGTCGGTCCGTGCTCACATAGGATCTGGGTTAAAACCTTTTCATGGGGATCCTTACACCTGACACACCAAATTTGCAGCATCCTATATATCCTTGTGTCTGACTGACTTTGATAAGGATGACTGATCGCACAAACTGACAATCATATTCACTTACAAAATACACAGTCACTAAACTTCACAAGTTTAGTAAATCCTGTAAAGCACTTTAAGAAACCTCATTGATAAGGAGCTAAACCAACCAAATATTGGACAAGGATTATTATTATAGAGCTTGGGTGTTAGTCTGACTCAGTTAGTAGCACTCTTGCCCTCAGGTCAGGGGGGTTGAGGATTTAAATGTCACATTGAGGCACGCAGCCAATTCACTTTACAGCAATTACCTGTGAAGTGTTTTGATGTTGTTGATGTTTTATCAAATGCATGGGTTATTATTGCTTGAATCCACATCTTACAGGTGGAAGGACAGCACTGACCTATTGCACTGCCATAAAGAGATTAACAACTGTAAAAATATAACCCCCAAATCACCAAGGAATGAGAGGCATTACTTTCAGCAGATTTAAGTATTTGAATGCTAGAATCAAAAGATGAAGTAGACGTAGGAAAATTCTTTGCGCAGAACCAGCAGCAAAGAACCAGGGGACATAATTATGAGATTAAGAAACTGTACAGAAAGCATGGGATGGATGGGGGTGGGCGGGTTTTCCTTATTGCTCGGCTTATGTTCTTGTGATGCTTTTGTTCACAAGCCTTCTCATTTTGGTATCTATGAAGAAACATAAGAGCCTTTAGAATGATTGACAACATGAACTTCCATGCAAAATCCAGTTAGTACAGATAATTTACCCTCATACCACTTATTTCTTCCTCTGTTTCATGCACATCTTTCTGTGCATCATTGACCTTTGCCTCTTGCAGTCCTCACTTACAATGGCAACTTTACTCTGATGCATTTTACTTTTAGTAAAGTCCAAAGTCCTTGCAGGTCGAGCTACATTTACGACAGTTAAAAGTAAAATGAAAGTAGAGAGAGCTTAAAGCTTCTGAATATGATTTGCTAATAAATGCACCGTATTTCTATATCGCTGTGGTATAAATGTATGTGAGCTCTTGCTTCAAAAGTTACAATACTCTTTAAGGTGGACTTTCAGAGAGCTTGCAGGAAATGCTAAGCCCTTCATGTAGACAATGCTGCTGCTCATATTTAATGGTTCAGAGGCAGTTTAGAGAGGAAACCGGAAAGGGTGCAATCTCTTCAACTTAATAAAACTCTAAAACGCACAAGTTTGGCACAAATTTGTGACATTTGTGCTCATGGACAGGTGGGCAGAAAGTGGCCCCTTTAATTCTACTGTTCAGGTTCCCTAGCGCTGCACCCTTATCATGGGTGTAAACTGATCATTCTCATAGAGGCTTTTCGAGTGGATTTAAGCAATGTGAGGATTAGTGAGGAGGAGTCCGGAATTTGAGAAGGGACGTCACTGTGGAAAATAGGAATCCTGCTCTACTGGTATGTTAGGCTGCTCCTTGAGAATTGTTTAATTAGCCCATTTCTGTAGAAGCAAAAAAAGTATGAGAAGAATTATCCTGCTGCTGTTTTCAGTGGTGGCTTTCTGGTGGTTCCTGTCTCCAAAGCATTCCGCGCCTTAATCTTTCACATTCTAAAGGATTGTGCATGACGCTCAACGAGGCAAAAGTTCAACATATTTTCATTCCAGTTATTTTAGCTCAGTACGTTGAATGGGTATGTTCCAAATGAGACAGTCCAAAGGAGTTCCCTGCAACAGTAGTCAGCCACAGTTCAAGACGCATCTGATTTCTAATCTGATTTAGGGAGGTTTGGAGCAATAGTGAGTGAAGGTGAGGTGCTTCTCAGGAGGGAGGGAGGGGAAAATCGATAAGTGCGTCAACCTCCAACCTCCACTGCTCTTGTGCACATCCTAGTGGCCAATTCAGAAGGTTACAGCTGCGGGAAAAGATGCCATCTGTCAGGGAATAGTGCACTGTATTACTGGCAACCAGGGGGAAAGAAATTGCTAGATCAAGGAGGGGGAAATAGCTAGAGGTGCTCCAGGATGCTACCCCGCGTGAAGGGCGCTATATAAATGCAAGTTGTTGTTGTTGTAGTGACTGACTGTGTCAATGAACACCCTGCCCCCGCTCGATTTAGCCCCCACTCGATTTGGCCCACCATCAATGGGCGAGTCTTCAGCCATTCTGTCCACGTTCTCTGGAATTCCACCATGGAGTCACTCCGCCTCGCCCTTCCACATCATTACAGCGGAGTCCTGTAGCTCAGTGGTTAGAGCATTCGCTTTGCAAGCGAGAGACCTGAGTTGAATTCCAGACAGGGCGAAACCTTGGGCAAGTTTCCTTACTCCGCACACCTAATAATAATCCCTCCAAAACAAAAACAATAATAAATTGGTCATTTTCAATCCACGACTGTTTGTGGGACATTGCTGTGCACAATTGGCTGCCGCATTCGCCCACAAATATACAGTCAATTCACTTTACAGTATATTCTGTGAAGCGCTTTGGGATGTCTAGAAAACGTGAAAAGCGCTATATCAAATGCAAGGATTATTATTATTTTATTAAAGACTTGCCCTTTCGACCAGTGCTATGTGAAGGTAAATTGCATTGTTTAATATGGGAATAGCTCAAAGTAAGCACTTGTCATCACAAAGTGCTGCTCTTTGGAATGCAACACCCATACAGCTTTGTGTAAGTGTGTTTGAGTTCACCTCCCTGGAACATACAGATGTACCGGACCATCAAAGGCCTTTGCAGGCCTAAAGTTTAAAACAAAAACTATGTGATTCTATTTCTCAAACCTCTCAAAGGATTTTTTTGGCGTGTAATTTCCTCTTGAATTCATTGATACAATCTGTCTCCACCATCTCACTGGAGTAATCTGGTCAACATATTCACCACTCTCTGTGCAAAATAAATAAATCTGATATTTACACCCTGTTTTCTTTTAAAAAGATTGACCCCGTACAACAATGTGCTTTATGCCACATCTAATTTCTTTTTATACCTTTCCTACTCTAGCCTCAGCTAAGTGTAGATCAGTGCTCTGCTGGATGCTGCTATCATCCTCAACCTTGCACAGGACACTAGACAGTGCACTGGAGGCAGGTTGATCCTCGGCATTAAAGGAATGAGCTACTGAGTAATGAGTAGAAAAGCTAGAGCTCTTTAATCTTGAAAAGAAAGGGGTCTTCATTGAGGTGTTATACGGTTTTGAAAAAGATTGAGAAAGTTAATTCAGAAGAATACTTTAGAATAGACCAATACAGTACAGCAAGGCAACTTTGGTTTACAGTGCAAAGAGCAATTTTAAGACCAGCATCAGAAAGTATTTCTTTACCCCGAGCAGAATTAAGCCTTGGAATATGTTTCCAAAGGGACAGTTGAGACCAGGACGTTGGGACACATTTTGAAACCAGCTTGATGCTGTGATGGAAAGATGGGTGTGTAAGTATTCTGCAAGGATAAGAGTAAATGGGCCCAAGAGCCTTCTTTATCCAAACCTCTCATGTAATCTTATGATGTGTGTACAAACACAACGTAAGGCAGTTGATTTTATCTGTCACACAAATCTTCGCAGTGCATACTTAATGCCTTTGTGCTTTTTCACAGCTACCTTTCCCTTTGCCAATAATAAATACTTTAAAACCTACAATTAAATGTTTCATCAGCGACCAGCAATGTGCTTTTCTGCTCTGCCTTACCTGGGAATTTTATGGAATTAGGAACACGTGATGTGTTGTTGTTATGTACTGTTCTGCCAGTCTTCATGTCTTATTTCTGGGATCCAGCCAGTCCTGGCCACTTTTCCATTCACTCTTTAGTAAAAGCTCAGCTTTAAATGCTCCTTGCAAATAATGCAGCAGTTTCTGTTTTGTTTGGAAGGAAGTAAAAATCTTTGCATTTGGTGTAGCACTCTATGATATCGCTGAGGCATGTCAAAGTACTTCAGGTTTTGTGCTGCACAACAGTGTTTCGTCTCGCTTTGTGAAGCATTCCGACACGTGATCCTATAGGAAAGGTAACATTTAAATGCAAGTTGTTGTGGTTTTATAACTTGCTGCCTAGTGACGCTTTTGCAACCTGTTTTTCGCTACAAGATCTTTGTGAAACACTTTTAATATTGAATATTATTTCTCAGGACATTATTATCCTAATAATCCCCCAAAGAAAATTAATCATTCACTCTGTGACTATTTGTGGGAAGTTACTGTGTGCAAATTTCTTTCTTTAATAACTTTCAACAATAAGCATTCTGAGCAAAGTTGTTGACTTTGAAAGCAAACACTGCATTTGAGAAACTCACCATAGAGAAAGGACATCTCAGCTCAATCAAGAAAGTTCTCCCTTCTGGTTACAGCTCTATTGAAAACCAGCAATGAACCTGGTTATATAAATTAGTAACATTATTTTCCGGATATCTAAAGCAGACTCAAGACATTGTGAGTGAAGGTTTCAATCAGGAAACTGGTAGCAAAGCAGCACGTTTAAGCCTCAAAACTCGTCACATTTTGCTTTGACCTTGAACATCTAATAAAAGATGCTCCAGTACCTCATGGACATTAGAGTTGTGTGGCTGCACTGTCACACTGAGCCAGGGCCCACAGCACATAGCACACCTCAGCTGCAGAAATGACCCACATATCTCCATTTAAGAGATCACGTCCTTTAATCCTGAACGAAGAGAATTAGTCTTTTAAACAAAGCTCACATTGCCAGGGCATGTATCTTTGGAGATTCCATACTTAACATTACAAAAAGGTAAGACTTGCCTTGGATGCCACTGACGTGGTGAGTCAAGTTGGCTTCACTATCAACCCTGAAGCTTTGGCTTAATTGCTGAGTTGAACTCATCCACTGATGAATTAGGATAGAATCCAGTGCAACAGTATGAGCAGTACAAATCTGCTTGTTATAGAAAGAGAACTACGTGCTATTAAATCATGTTCAAAGGCACAGCTGAAAAGAAAAACAGCTTGATTGGATTCGGTTGCCTACAAACTACACAATTACAACACTTTAAAGTAAAATCCTGTGAAACACATTGAGACATCTTGACGAAGTGATAAACGATATCAAATTAGAGGATTATTATATTATTTTTGCGTTTGTTACCTTTGTTTTTAATATTTAATTACTGCTTTTTCTATAACGCGGGAAAAATGGAGTCACGCACAAAGTGTGAGACCTGAAACACAAGTACACACCATGAAAGTGAAAGGAATGGTGCACACCTTTTAAAAACATCAAATGGGGATTTCCAAAATTTTATCTTATATTTATTTTTACACATTGTAAAGTCACCAACACATTCCAAGCACAAGCAACAAAAAACTCCAACCTAAAAATCCATTTCCATGCTTTCTTTCTCAATCCTTTTGAACACAAGGCAAGACTTAAATAAAACCAAATTTAAAAAGTACACCTTTTTTTTTGAAAAAATATTCAAAGAAAATTGCAAATGAAGAAATGTTCTGTGGTTATGTAAATTTCTCAGATTCAAATTTATAATCTTTATCATCAGAAATTTACGGAAAACATTTTTCTGCAGACTTTCTGTATTAGAAGGTAAATGCCCTTTGTGTGTGGCTGCAAAGGAAATTCAAGGCACAGTGGGTTAATTTTCAAACGTATAAATCAGTGCATATTTTAGAACATTCCTCACCTTAACAACACCTTTCAGGTGAATCTAACTGCAGGTTTAGCTTATGTCAAGAATAGCAGTCAGAAATATTCATTAAAACTGTTACACTCTTTGTGGATCTCCACAGAACAAACTGATTTCTGTGGATGTGTTTTCTGTAGACAAACCACAAGGACGGTGGCTAATCAGGAGTGAACAGCATTTGCAAAGTGTTATATATTTAATTGCATAATTTCATAGTGGTGTGCAGCTCATACGGGTAAATGTTAGGTAAAGTACTGAACATGACATCCAGTGAAAACCTGATCAGAATAGCTCTGAAGACAAATTGATATCTATCTGATCTTGCCCCAGTACTCCTGACATTGAAGGGAAGCACACTTTATTTTCATTTTGTAATATTAAAATATTTGAATTCTGTAACATGAAGCAAATCTAATTAAAACAAATATTGCTTTTACACTAAATTTACTTCTGTCAACTCCTATTGTATAAACCACCCCTCACTGTTATCTGCTGGGGTAACCAGCATGCTTTAATAAGCCTATTGGATCTGGGGTAGCAATTAAAATGAGGTCAAGTTTTTGGTGTGCAGGAATTCACGGCTGCAATGATCATTCCATCTGAACATCATTGGTTTGGATGAAGAAGGCCATTGGGCCCATCTGATCTAATCCCTCAGGCTACTTTTCTACCATCCTCCCAGTGTCTTGGCCTCAACCACCTTTCCTGGCACTTGTTCCAGTCGTTAATTAACCTCTAGTTGAAGGAAAACTTGCTGCTGTGTCCACACATTGCTCTTTGCAATTCGAAAGATATGTCCTCTTGGTCTATTATCTTGGTACATCCTAAAGTATTGTTCTGGGTTTATTTTTTCAATCCTGTAGCTCAGTGGTTAGAGCACTCGCCTTGCAAGTGAGACACCTGGGTTCAATTCCAGGCAGGGCGAAACCTTGGGCAAGTTTCCTTACTCCACACGCCTAATAATAATCCCTCCAAAACAAAATAATAAAAAATTGGTCATTTTCAATCCACGACTGTTTGTGGGACACTGCTGTGCGCAATTGGCTGCCACGTTTCGCCCACAAATATACAATGAATTTACTTTACAGCATATTCTGTGAAGCGCTTTGAGATGTCTAGATGACGTGAAAAATGCTATATCAAATGCAAGGATTATTATTATTATTATAATCCTATTTAACATTTTCTACACCTCTATAAGATCCCATCTGAGACATCTTCTCTGAAGACTGAAGAGCCCTAGCTTGTCTAATCATTGCTCGCAGTTCATTCCTCTCGGATGTTGCTACCTCTGCACTGCCTCTAAAGCTTGGGCATCCTCCTTATGTTCCAATAACCAGAACTGTATGCAGTACTCTCAGGTGTGTCCTGACCAGAACACTATATAGTTTGAGTATGACATCGGGAATCACCATACATTGCAATTGTGCCACCAGTTACAGTAACCACAAATTGATGCTCCTTTAAAGGGCATTCACATACCACAATGACACATGTTCAT
Organism: Callorhinchus milii; assembly: GCF_018977255.1. NCBI lineage: Eukaryota > Metazoa > Chordata > Chondrichthyes > Chimaeriformes > Callorhinchidae > Callorhinchus > Callorhinchus milii. Next base: position 20,836,726 of record NW_024704747.1, on the reverse strand, counting down.
TGGAAGCATGTCAGACATCCCAAGGGAACCATAACTTGGAGTATAGCCAAATGAGTCTCTGCAATGTTGCATTGAATGACATAATGGAGAAAAATGGACAAACATTGCCAGATCTCATCTCTGTTTCGATTCCAACTTATTCAGAATTAAATTACCTTCCAATGTGTACAGCTCCCAATCGTACCAAACAAGCCGTTCTTGTTTACACTGAATAAGAATTCACTCTGCTCAGAGATGGGGCAAAGCACCAGAAGAGAGGCTAGATTAAATTTAGTAATGATCAGTAACCTGGAAGTGGATGAAGTCTTGTGGGTCAAATTTCTCCTGGAGCCATGGTTGCAGTGGTAGAGTGTATGTGCACGTGCATTTTTTTTGTCTTGTGCTTGATGTTGTGGTGGTGAAAAATTTCATTATGCTTGCACTTTAAAGAATGTAGTGGCTAGAAAGTGGTCGGTTTGAGAGCCAATCAGGCTGTGAGGTTTTTGGAGCCCGCGAAGGATCTCATTAAACCCCTTAATTATTTCTTGAGCCCTAGCAACGGGGAGAGTGGGAGTGGTTTAGACACTGAGAAACAAAAGGTTTTCTTTCTCTCCCTTCCCCCTTCCACCCCACCCAAGCCACATCATCATGCTAACAATTTTTTAAAGAAGTCAAGTATCATTTAATATGGAGTCCTGTAACTCAGTGATTAAATCACTCGCCTCGCAAGCAAGGGACCTGGGTTTGATTTCCGGCATGGCTTGGACAAACCTTGGACAAGTTTCCTTACTCTAAAGCCTAGTAATAATCCCTCAAGGAAAAAAATTAAAAAATTGGTCACTTCAATGCATGACTGTTTGTGGGATACTGCTGTGCACAATTGGCTGCTGGGTTTCGCTCACAAATATTCAATCAATTCACTTCACAGTATATTCTGTGAAGCACTTTGAGATGCTTAGAAGATATGAAAAGTGCTATATCAAATGCGAGGATTATTATTAAGATGCAATCAGTATGCATTACCAATGATTTGCAGATGCCTTTTGTTTGAAATTCTTGCAAAAAAAACCTTCAATTCACTCTTTGGGAAGAATTGAGCTGGAGCAGAACTAGAAGGTAAAAGGGAAAAGACAGAATTCTTTAAAGGCCTTTTAAGAGAGACAGAGTGAAATTTTTCATTCCTACAATATGGGGGTGGGAGAAGGGAGAGAATCTAAAGACAAAGCCAATAGCAAAAATGACTTAATAAGGAAGACAAAACTAACTGAAGATCTCGAATCGAAGTCTCTTAACAGATACAAGGAAACAAAAAGCTATTTGCATTGAGAATTGTACAAAAAGACACTTGAGGTTAACTAAAATGAGTGTTAAAGGAAGTAAGCGGGCAATAGAAAGCAGACTGCAGATTGTAGCAAGTGGAATTCAGAGTTGGAGTTATGTTCACTGCAGATTAATTGATAATGTAGAAAGCAGAAGGTCAAGGTGGTACTAATCAAGAAGAGAAGGGAGTTTCTCCCGGTGTTCTAGTCAACAATCCGCCAGATGGAATTGGCCTTTTATTCATTTTATTGCTGTTCGTGGAATATTGCTGTACACAAATTGACTGCTTTGTTTGCCTACAAATACACACTCACTGCACTTTACAATAAATCCTCTACAGTGTTTTGAGATGTTCAACGATTTGATAAGGTGCTGTATCAAATGCAAGGATTATTATTATCAGGAGATGAGGATCTGAAATTTGTATGCATCTAATTTGACTCAGGAATCTTTGATATACGTAGAGTCAAATGAAGGACTTGTTGCAAAGAAAATTGTTATTGAATGTCTAGAAGATTACTAGGCTGATTGGCTTGCACCCTAGGATCCTCAAAATGCGAGAGGAAAAATTTGAGGCTCTTTAAGTGCTGGAGCTGTACATGAAGATTAGGAAACAAAACTTGTTCCAATTATTCAAAATAAGGAGTGAGGCTAGAGCCTGGAAACTCTATAGTATAGTAGGTGGAAAAAATGCTTGATCATCTTGTATGGGAAACTCATGGAGAGTACAGGGGAAATAATAATAATACTAATAAATAATCCTCGCATTTGATATAGCGCTTTTCACATCTTCTAAACATCTCAAAGAGCTTCACAGAATATACTGTAAAGTGAATTGAGTATATATTTGTGGGCGAAATGCAGCAGCCAATTGCGCACAGCAGTGTCCCACAAACAGTTGTGGATTGAAGTGACCAATTTATTATTGTTTTTTTCTGAGGGATTATTATCAGGCGTGTGGAGAAAGGAAACTTGCCCAAGGTTTTGCCCTGCCAGGAATCGAACCCACGTCCTCTCGCTTGCGAGAAAATGCAGGAGTAATCTAATACACATGACTTAGAAGCATTATTTCATGCCTCTCAAATCTATTGGAATTCTTTGAGGAAGCTACGCAGCAGAAACCTCTTGGTGTACGTGTCTGTGCCTAGTTGAGCTCTATATGGTCTCCTCCAGACGTGATGCTGTTAACACAGTCGGTTTGAAGGAGAGCACTTCAGCCGAGCTCAGTTGGGGCAGAACTTCCATCTCTCAGTCAGAAGGTTGAGGGTTCAAGCCCAAGGCTGACACTCCATTACGGTTGTGGGGATTCACTGAATTGTTAGAGGCACACTGAATTGTCAGGTGAAATGTTAAACCATTCCTGTCTGTTTGCTCATGTGGACAATAAAGATCCCATGGCACGATTCAAAAAGAGAAGGGGAGTTTCTCCTGTATCCTGACCAACAATCCCCCAAATAAAACTGGTCATTGAATTCATGGATGTTTGTTTGGGCATTGCTGTGTATAAATTGTTTGCCAAGAATAAGGTCAGTCTTTTTCACAATAAAGTCTTGTGAAGCGCTTTAAGATTTCTTTTTGACGTGATAAGATGAAATATCAAATCCAGGGATTATTATTGTGTAAAAACTGCTAATTCAACAAACTGTTTTAACCACAGATAACAGGAACCTTCCAATTGAAGATGCAAATTAAAAATTCTGATAAACTGATCGCACTTATTTTATACCAGCTGAGAAAATGAAACAAGCATTCACCGATCCATTTAGCCTACTCCTTCCACGCGTTCAATCTACCCTACAATGGGCTCTGCTTATTTAATCCGAATGAAAGTTGAAAGTATTCTCCCTGACCTCCGAATGCGTTCAAACAAAGCACCAAAATACCTCTCCTTTGCTGACATTTGCTGATGACATTTTCTTTGCTTGCTGCAGCAACATATCAATGTTCATGAATTGATTAAATCAGCACTTACCCAGGTATGTCCTTAACACTCCATTTCTTCATAACATAATGTTTACATAATGTTTCGCCCACGAAATACACAGTCAAAACCACTTTACGTTATATCCTGTGAAGCGCTCTGAGACATCTCGGTGACCTGATAAGGCACTATATCAATTGCAAGGAATATTATTAGTTACTGACTTTACACTTGTTTATAGATTTCTAAGCCATCGGGCCAGCCTTAAGCATTTTAATGTTTTGGAGATGATGAGTCAGACTCCCAGGTCTTTAATAGCATTAACTAGTGTTTGTTGTTAGTTGCCAGAGCTCTGTGGATGGTATGAGTTCTAGGCAAACTTTAGCCCTAAAAGGAGCTGTGATTTCAAATAAATCTTAATTCCTGCTCTGACTGCTTTACTACTGAAAACTGTATTGCTTCCAGCAATATAGAAAGAGGATTATATAATAGCAATTCCAGCAGCCAATTTAGTCAGTTTTATGGCTGTTTATTTCAACTTCATAGAGTGAGCCGAAAAGTTAATAAAATGGCTCAGGGAGATAGTTTTGCTGTACCTGCTAGCAGTAAAACAGTTAAAGCTCAGGCTGAATGCACTACATCGTTTATGTAGCTTTAAAAAAATACTTTTGGGTCTGAACTCTGCAACCACAGAGGTGTGAGGTAAATGTTTTACCAATGCACAAACCAGAATTGGGGATTTTTTTCATAACAAAAAATGTAAAGTCAAGTCCAATGTGTCGTTGCTCTCTGAGCATGTTTTGGAAGCTGCTAAATTTCATCTGTTTTGATGGTTTCATCGCTTGAATTTGCAAAGGGCAGAGAATATATTTGGGTTTTTAATTGAAAACTTACTGATTTTTTAAAATCCTCTGAAATTGACCTCTGTCTTAGAAGATGTCAGCTGCAAAAATACTTGCAGATTTTTTAATTAAAAAAACATAAAAGGAAATGAGGAAATTATTCTTGGTAGCACAGTGTGTGTGATTTTAATTTTAAATGTGAGCTGTGGTATTTTCAACATAATGCATCCCTACCAGTAACACTTTGTGATGTACATTCCATTTCTTGTAGCTCCCTCACTTAATGGAAAATCTTCATAACCGCCCTCTGTGTACATTCCCAGAAATAAAGAAGGGTACTATTTGTTCTATGCTGCTCTTATCGGATTTTCATGTACCAAAGCACAATGATGTTCACTGAATTAGAATATATTCAACTTGATCTGAATCTCAAGCTTACATAAATGTACTGTTAAACCCTGAAAGGGGGTTGTAACCAGTATGCACTACAATAGGCCTCTGACCCATTTCTCCTTCTAGATTTAGATTTTTTAAAGAATATTACTCCACACAGGACTCTTTATTGCAAAACGTTCAATTGTATTAGACATAGTTCTTTGCAGTCATGGGTAGATGGAGAGCAAAGTTCCTTCCACATTGCTCTAGGAATAATAAAGGTGAGATTTTGAGCAAATTACCTTTTCTCCCTTTCTAGGTCTCCCAAGACTGTGTTCAATTCCGTGCTGCACTATTCCTTGGAGAGCTTTCAGATCAGCAAATTGTTCTGCTGGCCTTGACTGTCACTCTCCCAACCTTGCTCTGTGTGTGGGTTGGGTCCTTTTGTTCCTAACTGATGGTCCAAAATGGTCAATAAAAAATCAATGTCTCTACCTTGGGGAGTATGGATGGGCCGTTCTTAAGAATCTTCTGGCGGGGACATGGCAGTAAATGTGACAGTGTGTCCCACCTACCTACTTGTCTTTTTGGGCACAGAATGGGGCTATGTATGGAAAGACTTGGACTGAAAATGAAATCATACTCGGGGTAATAATAAAAGAACGACACAATCCGATTTTGCTTAAATGGCAAAATGCTCACGACAAAGAAAGTAATTGCAACTGTTCACTCTCTGAGTCATAAATTCAAACTCTGAGATATGCAAATGCCTTTGAGCAGTGTCAGTGTGGCGGAGAAAGTGCTCAGGGTTTTGAATCCATTGGCACTGTTTTGGGCCGTCTGACTCGAAAGAGGTCACAGCGATTGATTGTGTTGGAAGTACTGCAGCTATGAAGCTTCCCACTGTGCTCTCTCATCGACAAACAATGGGAGCATTAAGGGAACTGCAGAATTGAAGCCTTCCCCTGGTTCCAATAGCTCTCACATGTGTGCTGATGCTTACACTATTTATTACTGGGCCGAAGCGAGTATCAATGTGACCTTCATCTGCCTTTAAAAAGAAACTCTTTAAAGCAATTTTTAATTTTGCTCAAATGCATGCCTCTTTGTGAAATTAAAGGGAATTTCATTTCAAAGGATTACTGAGGGCCAGGATCCAAACAGTGACTTGTGACCTTGAGTGTATCATGGGGGACTCGGCACTGTTCGGTCACTGTGTATCACCTCTTCTGTGCCATGTTCCTTACCACACAGACTGGGTTTTGCCTGTTCTCACCCTCACTGCTTAGTCGACCAGCGTATAGAATTGCACGTGAGGAAGTCCTACAGACTGGATTAGTTTTATAAATTCTATTAAATCTCGCTCAGTTATTTCCTTGCTTTTTTTATTTATTTGTTTCCTGTGCCCCTAACCTCTGGAAATCTATACCTCAATCCCTCTACCGTGCCCTCTCTTTATCGATCTTTAAATTCCACTTACCTTTCGACCGAGCCTATGGTCACCTTCTCCTCCCACTTCTCCCTCGCTTGGTGTCCAACTCTGCCATTGTGCAACACTCCAAGGCGTTATGCTGTGAAAGGGAGCTGTATAAATCCAAGTTGTTGTTATTCCTTTCACATATCATTCAATTCAACTTTTGCGGTGAAGTCCAGACTGAAAGCTCTTCAATACTAATTCATTAGACAAACTGAGGTAGGCTGAGCTCTTCTCCAGACTACCTCACTATGATACTCTTTTTCTACAAAACAAATACTGAAATAATCCTGTTGGATAGAAAGCCTTCCCTCGGACAATCTTTTACAATAAGAATTCTTCACAAGATGTCCAAATGCACATGCCAAAGGGTGACAAGGATTCAATCTTCAAGATGAGGATCCTACACCGGAAATACAAATCTCTCATAATATATTCTGTTTTATCTAAAAGTCTAAAATGAGAGTGTTCAATTAACTTTTATTTAGCATTGAAATGTTACTAATTATGAGTTTTAATGTTATTTAGATAAATAAACACATGGTTATATACATAGTCCAAACAATCTGATGGAAACATCCAGGTTAATGTTTGCAACTGGATTCTTTTGGGGGGCCAGAAGTTTATTTCCTTAAACAAAATCTTTTAAATTCCTTTGAATTCACTTTTGGGGCTTGGAATGTAGCCTTTAATATTGCTGCAGTGCAAAGCTACTTTGGGTTCCACAAGCAGAATTCTTGTGCGTTTTAGTTGGATACACCAACATCTATCAATCTGAAACCTCCTGAGTTGTCAGTGTAATGAATTGTTGAGCAGGAGCAGGTTCAAATTTGTTTGATGAATGTGAGGTGAGGCACAGACGATATTCCCTCTGGCAGTCCCGTAACATCACCTGGCTGAGCAGGCCTCGCTAAGCATGCCTCCTGTACATTTTAATGTCTCCCTTTTGTGTCGTGATTGCAGAGGAACCACACTAAAAAAAATCACTTACTACCAATTCCTATACCCATTTGTCGAGCAAAAGGTGGCAAATGCACAGCAACTTCATTTGTACAGTCTGATAAGGGTTACTGCCAATCCCTGCCATCCTCCACCCAACCCAGGCAATTCCCTAAAAGACTAAATCATCCCAGGTTCTTATATATTTTCTATTGTACAGTTACAGAGTACCTGAGAGCAGCTCATCTGTCTGTCTCACTTAATCAGAGAGTAGTGCACAGTGGGAGTGACCGTGTTCGCAACTTTTTTTTTCAATTGTACTATATGGAGTAACCGCAGAGCTTGTACTTGTCTAGTTAGGACTATCCTACCCATTAGTGCTCTGGCTTGCAATGTTAAGCACATAGATTACACCTCAAAATCTATCTTGGAATGTAGCCTGTGTGCTTTCCAGTGTATGTCAGGAGTTCAATTCAGTCCCAGAGAGGGAACTGAATCTTTCTCCACGGCAGGAGGCTATCTTGTCGACTCGGTATTTATTTCATCAACCTCAACAGGATGAAGGGCTATCGGATGTGTTCAACCAACTGAACCACCCGAGATGTCTGCTGCAACATGACCTGTGACAATGGTGTTAATAATAACAATAATAATACTTGCATTTGATATAGTGTCTTTCATTGTGCTCCACAGGATTTCCTATAATGTGTGATGAACATTTTGTAGGTAAATTCTACTTTGAGGGCAATTCTATGATTCTATGATTCTAAATGCAGCAGCCAATTTGAGCACAACAATGTCCCACAAACAGCCATAAACTGAATGGCCATTTTATATGGAGGGATTGTCAGCCAGGACACTGGAAGAAACTTCCTTCTCTTTCTCGAATAGTACCACAGGGTCTTTAAGATTCATCTGAACAGGCAAATGGGAGCTTGGTTCAATGTCTCATCATTTTGTTCATTCTGAGGATGTGTAATTACTTTTATTCTGGTTAACAATATTCAAGCATTTGGAATTCAGAGTTGTGTAGGTGTTGTAAATGTGTTCTGAAGGTTTCTGATGCTATTCACGATCACTGTTCACTGTGGTATGGATCCTGAAGGGATTCACATCAGGCCTACACAGTAATGATTGTTTAATTATTTTAAACAAGTCATTTATTTTGCTCACCGAGCTGTGTTTCATTAAATTTGATTTGTCAGAAGGCACATTAATGAGATTAAAATCTACGTGTCCGCATAGAAAGAAAGAGGCAACAGTCAACTCCAAGCTGAACTGAAAAGGACTTGCATTTTGCTGCATTATTTCTTGAACAATGACCTTTTGAAATACTGTATTGTACACATATATTTCTTCCATTTCGTGTGAAATATACTACTAATAAAATAATAATTCTCCATTTAATATAGCACCTTTCATGTTGGGAGGACATCTCAAAGCTCTTCATAGATAAACTATAAAGTGTAGTTAGATTTAAAAAAAGAAGTCGCTGGGCACTCAACAGATCAGGCAGCATCTATGGGGAGATGAAAGGTCATCGACCTGAAACATTAACTCACTTAGATGCTGCTGATCTGCTGAGTGTTCCCAGTGACTTCTGTTTTTATTTCAGATTTCCAGCATCTGCAGTATTTTGCCTTTTATAAAGTCTAGTGGGTGTGTGTGTGTGTGTGTGTATATGTATGCATTTTGTAGGCAATTGCAGGAGCAAATTTGCACACAGCCATGAAGCTCTAGACCAATTTTATCTGCGGCATTGTTGGCCATGACAACAGGGAAAATCCCTTCTCTTTTCGAAGAACATCATAAGGTCTTTCACGTCCACCTGAACAGGCAGACAGGACCTTGGTGTAATGTCTCATCAGAAGAATGGAACCTCCAACAAAGTAGCAATCCCACAGCACTTGTACTTGACTGTCAACCTAGATTGTGACTAATTTTCAGTGGCGAACTTTGTCACTAAGAGAGAAATTATTTGAAATCCAATCATTGCATGCAATGTTAACTATGACACTCACTGACTAAGTGGAGGGAGGTTGGAATCGAACCTGCTTCTCAAGAGTCTATGGCGCTGACACCATCAGCATCCAAGGCTGCACTCTCCACCTCTCAAAGCCAGTCAGGAACCTCGGCGTTTTGTTTGACCCTGAGCTGTCCTTTCTCCCTCACATCCACACCACAACTGGCACCGCCTTCCATCACCTCCGGAACATCGCCAGACTACGGCATTACCTCACCCCTCACGCTGCTGAAACCCTGGTTCACGCCTTTGTCACCTCAAGGCTGGACTACGGGAACTCTCTCCTCGCCGGCCTTCCCGCCACCTCCCTCCACAAGCTGCAGGTCATTCAGAACTCTGCAGCTCGTGTACTGTCCCGCACCAGGCTTCGCGACCACATCACTCCCACCCTCGCTCGCCTCCACTGGCTCCCCATCCCCCAGAGGATCGAATTCAAGATCCTCATCCTCACCTACAAGGCCATTCACGGCCTCGCTCCCTCCTACCTCTCCAACCTACTATCCCCCTACCTACCTGCCCGTACCCTCCGTTCCTCTGGCTCCGGTCTGCTCCACGTCCCCCGCCCCAACCGCCCTACCATCGGTGGTCGGGCCTTCAGCCTCTCAGCCCCCAGGCTTTGGAACTCCATCCCCCAGTGCCTTCGCCGCCTCCTCCCTTTCCTCCTTCAAGGCCGGTCTCAAAACCTTTCTCTTTGACCGTGCCTTCAGCTTCCCTCTCGACTCTCTTCCCCTCCTTGCTCCCTCCCTTCCCTCCCCTCATCCTGACCATTTCCCCCCTCCTCGCTCCCTCCCTTCCCTCCCCTCACCCTGACCATTTCCCCCCTGCTCGGGTCATGACCCAACTGTGCAGCGCCTTGGGACGTCCTCCTGACGTGAAAGGCGCTTTATAAATGGAATCTTGTTGTTGTTGTTGTTGTTGCTATTTGATAGAACCTCTTTGCTGCATAATAATGCTACCTTGGTATATCAGGTCACCCGCACACAGAATACACAGGCACTGCACTTCGTAGTAAAAATCCCTTGAAACACTTTGAAACATTTCAATGACATGATGAGGCATTGTATCAATTGCAAGGATCATTATTTATTAGTAATGTATTATTATTGATGTTAAATACAATCTTTATGCTTATTATCAGCAGCTACGGAATATCCATTGTTAAGCCCCAAACCAGAAAAGCGTGTGAGCATGCTGACCCCTCTGTTTCTTTCAGTAGCATTTGACATTCTACGTTGCTTGCAATTGTGTCGAAAATAGATTACCCTGCGAGAGAAGAATGCCAGCAGTTGTAACTACCAACTTGTCCAGGGAGAGAACATGTCTTGATTAGACCAATTGATCCTTCAAAGCCAGTTCGAAAAATCCATTGAATGTTTCAAACGTGATGTTGGAGAACTGCAAAGCTGATCGACAGACATTTATTACATTGATAAACCCTCCTGATACAAATCTATGTCACAAAAGCTCTCTGTCTTGTAGACATATTGGCTAAAGGCAGACTGAATGATTTGGCAAGCACACACTCTTGGCCTGCCTGTTATGTGACCGAACAGAGTGAAGGCTCAATATAATTGTTAATGGAGCTGCCTGCAGGGAATGGCAGATGCTGCATTAAGTGAAAGTTGCTTGGAACTATTCCTGTTGGGAACATTTTGTTGAGGGACAGTAGAGAGTGAGGTTTGCAAAGAGGTCATTGATCCTTCCTAATCAACATTCACTGTCTGCTCCATTCTTAATCATGTCTAGGATCACTTGTGCTGAGTCTAAATTCTTGGCAAATGTGGCAGTTTTAGCCTTTTCAAAGTTAATCTAAAGACCATGCAAAAACCCCAAGGCTAATACTTTAATCTTAACCCATGTAGGATGTTGCCTCAGCAGTGATGATACCAGTTTCAGTTCAACTGATAGAAATTGGTGCTAAGTCTGAGAATCCATTTCCTTTGCTCTCAAACTGCTGGGCACAATATTTATTTATATGTTACAATGTATGCAATTGTTAATAAGAAGAATTAATAATTTCATTTGATGTTGTACCTTTCGTGTCGGGTGGATGTCTCAAAACACTTCACAAGATTTACTTACTGTAAGGTGTAGTGACTGTATATTTTGTAGACAAATGTGGCAGCCAATTTGCATACAGCAATGTCCCACAAACAGCCATGAAATAATATAGTTATTTTATTTATAATTTCCCCTACTCCCATTTCCCATATTCTCCCCTTGCCTGACAAAGGTGTTGAGTTTTACAGGGGTTTATTTCTATAGACACTGGCTGCCTTCTGTTTTGCTTAAAACAGACCATTCTTGAATGTTAACATTGAGAGTGAGGCTTATCTTGTGCTGATTGCTAAGATTAATAGTCTTTTCATTGTCCCTTTTACAATGGAGAAATCCATGCGATCAGCTATTTAATAAAGTTTAAAAAAATGTTCCATTTAAAGTGAATAGGCTGAGATAAGTCCAAATCAATATGGGGAAAAAAATTATTTGCACCTTCTCCACCTTCCAGTGACCAGTGTGATAGCGCTGTGGCTGAGCTCTGGGATGAGCCTTGAATGGTGTATGCAGTGTGTGTGTGTGTGCGTGGGGTGGGGGAGGGAATGGGTGGGGAGAAGAGGGGTTGGAAGAGGAGTAATCCATTTGGTCAGCATAAGAGTGTGTCCCTAAAATAAAGTTGCCATGTGGAAGCTAAAGAATCATCACTGGACATTTTTTAAACATTTTTAATGCACTCCTTGCCAGTCTCCCCAGTTCCAAATGATACCAAATTCTGCCGCTATGTCCTCACTGGAACCATCTCTGCACCACCCTCACCCCAGACCTTATCGGACTGGTTCTTTGCTGCAGAACAGATCAATTTCAAGATCCTCACTCTCACAAAAAAAATCACTGTATCCTCTGGCAACTCCCCACCTCTGATCTGTTCACATCCCATGCTACTACCCACCATCTTTACTCAGCTGGCACGGGTCTTCTGCATGAGCCTTGTCCCTTTTGCTCCACCAATTGGAGGCTGTGCTTTCAGCAACTATACCCCAGATCTCTGCAACTCCCTGCCTCAATCTTTTCATCTTGCCCTCTTTGCTTGTCTTCAAATCACACCTGAAGACTTTCTTCTTTTTCTACCGTACCTTTGGTCACCTCCTCTCCCTCTTTCCAGCTCAGTGTCAAATCACAAAGCTATTAAATGCTCCCAGAACCTCATGAAGGGTGCTATATAAATGCAAGTTGTTGTTTTGAAGCTTCACTTGGACTTCTGGTACTGGTTTAAAGAAAATAATTAAATTAGGTGCAAAATGCCAATGCTGAGTGCATTGATATGTCTATACATACAATGAATGCAGCAGCATACTCCTTATTGGACCATGCAGTCCCATTGGTGCATTAACACATGCTGTAACATTGACTACAACAACAACAACAAGATTCCATTTATAGAGCGCCTTTCATGTCAGGAGGACGTCCCAAGGCGCTGTACAGTTGGGTCAGGACCCGAGCAAGGGGGGAAATGGTCAGGGTGAGGGGAGGGAAGAGAGGGAGCGAGGAGGGGGTAGAGAGTCGAGAGGGGAGCTGAAGGCACGGTCAAAGAGAAAGGTCCTGAGACCAGCCTTGAAGGAGGAAAGGGAGGAGGCGGCGAAGGCACTGGGAGATAGAGTTCCAGAGCCTAGGGGCTGAATTGACTATGACCATTTGTCAATAGTAAAATAACCAGTGAGCCGTCGCACTGCAGACATTCCAGGAAACAGCCTTTCCCCATGAATTGATACCTACTCTATCTCAGCTAATAAAATTAATAGTCCTCAATAATCCAGTCACTAATATTTGTCGGAATTGCATCTTGAGAAGATGTGGGTGCATGACTTTTATATGTATCTCTCCTTTTGATATACCCACTGGCTTCAAGTTTCTGTGCTAATGATATTGTTATGTCTGCAATGTTATTGAGCTCCTTTTAGATGAGAGATTACATGATTCATAGTCTGGTGTATACTGTGTCTATGTCTATATATTCAAAAACCCACATATTCGATATTTATTCACCTACACGCAAAGCGAGAATGACCCATTTAAGTATTCCGACGTCTTAAATTATATTTCATTCCCTTACCAGCTAAAGGAAGCCTTGCAACATCCTTCCGACGTGAAAGGCACGACACAAATTTAATTTTGTTGTTGTTGTTGTAAAAGAAGAGAAGTACAAGAAGTGGGAATGGTTTAAGCCTTAATGGCTGCTTCAATGTTCAACAGCAGATACAGACGTTTTACAGAGCGCCAAGAATAGTTAAAGTACACAAATATGTACATAATAATAGTTTCATTTGATATTACTTCTACAACATCAAAACATCTCGAAACAATTTTCTCTAAAATGTGTATTTGTAGGCGAATAAATAAATCCCTCTCCAATTCGTCCTCATAGAATAGAATTTAGAAAATATCCTGTTTTGTGTTTAACCCAAACACACTGGTCCTTACCGCCATTGAGTGGCAATGGTAGCAGGCTCATATGTGGAGTCCTGTAACTCAATGGTTAGAGCACTCACCTCACAAGTGAGAGGGCCTGGGTTCGATTCCCGGCAGGGCAAAATATTCGGCAAGTTTCCTTACTCCACACACTTCTGTTTACCTATTAGTAAGTAGGAACCCAGTAGTTAGTCGATTGGTAGATCGCTTTTCTGGGTGTAATGAACCCTTCAAATTTAAAAAAAATTCATAATAATTTGGTCACTCAATCCACGACTGTTTGATGGACAATGCTGTGCGCAATTGGCTGCCGCATTTTGCCCACAAAATATACAGTCAATTCACTTTACAGTATATTCTGTGAAGCGCTTTGAGATGTCTCGAAGATGTGATAAGGCGCTGTATCAAATGTAAGGATTATTATTATTGTATAGGGACCAAGCTGCTTGTTCTCTACCTTGTTCTGATTAGAATTTGCCTGTGTTTGCTTTATTGCAACAAAACCGCCTTTTGAGATGAGTTGATTTACGAACCTTTGGCCATCCCGGTCTATTGCTTTGATGTGTTCGAAAACCAACAACTTCAATCGAATCTTGACTGAATAACGCAACTTTATTAGAAAATAGCTGTACACTCACAACCTTACATCATTATTAATATCAGAAGTAACTAAATTAGAAGGTTCCATTTGATCTGTCAATGATCGTACTGAAGTTGAAACACAAACCAAAAAGGTCACGCATTCACAACCCCTTCCTCTTGTTTCAGTGTGATCTTACTCTTCTCTGTATGCATCACAGAACATGAGTTGTAATAATGATTCATTGATTTACTATTTGAATTTAAAGGGTTCCTGGAATTTTATCCTCTGGTGGCTCCATTTTGTGTCAACAAACATTACCTCACAGACTGTCTTCCAGTCGCAAGATAATTTATAACCGTAAGAACCACGTTGGATTACGGAACTGTCAAATATCCCTTGTAAATTATTAATTCAATTGCTTCAGATCAATAATAAAATTAACTTAACTGAACTGGTGGAGCTGATTGCGAACAGCTTCAGGTTGTTTTGATGTGATGGGTGAGTGTAAAGGATGATGTTTTAATGTTCTGCACTTCAGATGCCTATCCCATCCTTTAGTTTAAGTTGTATCACTTTGAGACATCCTCCTGAAGTGAAGTGAAAGGCACTATAAAATGGGTATAGTATTCTATCTCAGGATAATTTTCAGGCCATGCCCTTTTGGATGTGTCTCACCGTGGATTGTGTTATATTGCCAACTGTGAAATGAGCTTCATGCACAGAAATGGTAATCTGATTTCCACCAAAACCTTGCACGCTTCACAATAACAGTGCAATGCAAATGAGACACCCTGCAGCATTTTCCTGGCAAGATAAAGAAGCACATGCACACAATCCTGCTCAAAAAGCAGCGTAGCCAAGCCGCTGCTCACTTCAAAATGCTTCCAATTTGTGTCCCGTAAACAAGAAGCTTCATTCTAATCGCCACCAGAAAACACAATATACTTAAACTCTGATGATGCAAATAAAAGGGATGATTAAACTGTGAACAATACAGTACAGATTACATGAAAAAGGAATATATTTGACCAGTTACTTTCACAATATGTTAACCACAAGTCTATTAAAACAGAATACGTTGAGTGGTTATATACGTCTGATGTGTTACTTTCTAATTGATAAACACTTCCTTTCTATCTGCAGATCAGTAGCTGCCTAGAGTTGCTGAAAGGATATGGTGCTGCAAAAGGGACTCTCCCGCCCTCAGTTTTCGGACTCCTGTATGTGCCCTACATTAAAACAGGCATCACATAATTGCAGAGCTGTGCGGTTTTGACAGTGAACTGAACTCTGCAGCTCGATCCCAACTCTATGCTGGCTGGCTGACTGGCTGCGAAAGGAAATCAACCACTTTTATATCTGATCTTTTTACTTCATCTCCCTTTTCTGTGATTTCACATTGCAAATCCTTCCTTGCAGCAGTGCAATAGTGACTTGTGCATCTAATGGTGACATAACAATTAACGGTCCTTGGACACTTGTGGCTGTGGGTGTCAGTGTTGTTATTGACCATATTTTGCATTTTTTTAGTTTTTTTAGAAAAAAGGTACAGGGCAAAATCTAGTCACAAATTCTAAAAACAAATCCTGCTTCTGAAGTGATTAAACCTCATGCCACAAGTGACATTTGTCTTCACATCACTCTCTCATCCTGTTCTGCACAGTCTAGCAATGATAGTGGAAGATGGAATCTTATATAGTAACCCATGTCAAAGGAGGTGGTAACCAAAAGCGCCGGAAGGGAAAACTTTGTGAGCCTGTAAGTGATAACCAGAAAGACAAAATGCAAACACAAAGGGAAATGTTTAGTAGATTTTATTCACATGATTGTCTGGGAATATCTGCATATCAGTTTATTAAAGCATGTAATGAGAAAAGGACATCACACAGAGAGCAACCTTATTCTGCAAATTAGCTTTTTGCTACCAAATGTTAATTTACAAGATGAAGGACCTGAGACTAATCTGGTTGCCTTTAACATTGTCCAGCATCAATGGTCACTGCTTCTGTAAGGTTTGTTTTGGAGCTCATCATGTTGATAGAAGTGTAACATCAATCATTGCGCTAAATGGTGCAGAAATATACTTCTAGCTGCATTTTGTTGAATCTTATCTCATTGAGGATTACTGGGATCCATGCTCCACTTATAACAGCTCAGAGCTGCAGTGCTAACAAATTTACTTTAACAAAGACTGTGCCTTATGATCAGAAGCACATCCAAAGCTTCTTTTGATACGTGTGATCATGGATTGTTCCCTTAACTATCTACAAATGAAGACTTTTATGTTTCTTTTGTTGTATCCTCTTCCAAGTTAGCTTTTGCATCCAATACAATGCTTGGCTCTGTCTGAATATACTGGATTCAGATCTTTATATAAAAAAAGGAAGAGAAGTATGAATTTTCATATTCCTCATTATGTTGCACTATTTTGCTGCAATTTTTCCCCTTTGTTTGCATTATTAACACCTCTATTCCACTGTTTTGTTACAACCCCCCTTTGTTTTGCATCATTAACACCGCTTTAACCCATTGTCCTCTACCCCATTTTCTCCTTTGTCTTCCTTACCCTGTCTCCCTCTCCCTTTTAGCCCTTAAAAGCCTCTCCCTCCCAACATGCACCAGTTCTGACGAAGGGTCGTGGACCTGAAATGTTGACTCACTTTCCTTTCTCCATCGATGCTGCCTGACCTGCTGAGTATTCCCAGCAACTTCTGTTTTTGTTTCAGATTTCCAGCATCTGCAGTATTTTGCATTTTGCCTCACAATAGACTGTTTTACTAGTGAGTAAGGCACTTCAGGAATACATGGGGGTGTACCTCTGTGCACACAGTTGCCTGCAACCTCCATTAATGCCTAATAAAGCCACATCTATCTCATGTGGTGGACCTGCCTGCAGCTCTGTCAAATAGCCACGTGCAGCTTTGCAGAAAGAGCTGTTATTTGCCTCGATGGGGAACTTTTCATCGACAGTGCACTCTGAAACCTCCACTGTCACAGTCGTGCGCAATCGTAAGAGATGCAATGATTACTTTGGTGCGAAATCAACACACCTGAACTTTTAGTTCATAATGAAACCAGAACTTTAAGAACAAATGAGATAAGATTGACAGCATTGTGATAATATTTCCAATCATATCCTGCATCATCCTTAAAATGCGTTCCATTGACTGAGATCTGTTTGTGAATTTCATATAGATCATGTAAGATCACAATAGTTCAGATGAAGAAGGGTTTCAGCCCATCTGATCTCATCCTTCCAGAACACCTCTCCTACTGTTCCCCCATTACAGCATCAAACAAATCCACTGCCCTGGCCTCAACTAACCATGCTGGTAACTGGCTCCAATCATTAATTAATAGTTCCATGGAATCTTTAGCTGTAACTTTTTCTCTTAACAGTCTAGTTGCACACACATTGAACATAACCTATTTTACACCAGGAGCATGTCTCAAAGTGCTTCATGGAGTTGACTGGGAGCCTGAGCTGGAGGTGGGAGGAGCTGAGATGGGGGGGGTTGGGGACATAGGTGTCCAAGAACATGGTCGAAAAGAAAAGTTTTAAAGCAAGCCTTTTAAGGTGAGGAGGAATGGGGCGAGAAATAGAGACTCTGGGAATGGAGTTCTAGAGAGTAAGGGCACAATGGTTGAAAGCTCACTTGTGGGTCAGACAGAGGATATTACGCCGATGTTTGAACAGAGGAGGGAGTCGGGATGATAGGGCTGTAGGTGGTCACTGAGGTAGGGTGGAGAAAGGGCATGGAGACATTCCTATTAAGTTACCATTGGTCATATAATGTACACAACACAGTTCTTTCCCTGATTATTAAGTTAGATGCTGAATGGTTCCATTGCGCATCATTACCTTGGTGGAGTAGGGGTTGGGGGGGTGCGATATTTGGATTCCCACAAAAGAAGCAGTAACAATGGCAAAGGTTAGACACGAATCCCCTTGATTGGGGAAAACCAAACAAAATAAGGTAGTACAGGAATAAAATGGGGGGAAAATGAATTAATGAGAAATGCAAGACTGTTATTGATAAAATATTGTTTCATATTCATAACATTTAACCGAATTGTTTCTGACTCTGGAATGGATTTCCGGCAAACCAAAACATTCTAGCTTTTGGAACAGAAAAGCTCTCTGATGGGTCACACATTGCCCTGGGGGTGATCATGTTGTTGTCATTTGCAAACTGGTGCTACAAATAAGTGGCGTCTGCTTTTGAAATGACGATTGCGTAAAAAATGAGCAGAAGTGGGGCATAATAGACGTAGTCCAGACATGACTTTTGTCAACTGATAACTCAGCGGAGACAATAAGCAAGCAGGGCAGGGGAAACAGATGGTGCACAACTGCAGTAAAATTATTTAAGGTATGAAGTTCAAATCATCCCTTTGTGCTGTGTGCAGTGACTATTCTGGGAACTGGAGGTGCTTGTATCAAGACAAACCCGAGAGATATTTCCAGGTACGGTTTTAAAACCTCCAGAACCATTAAAAAAAATTCAGATCTATAAATTTCTAATTTATTGAAATACCATTGAATTGCTCACCGTTCACCGGATTCGCGCAATTTCTCCAATTGATTCTGTTTAATTTTAAAAGTCATATTTTTTCTTAGTTTCCGATGAATTGTTGCTGTGTTTTCTCTCTCTCTCTCTCTCTCTCTCTCTTTCTCTCTCATGTCTCATCTGTGCCACGTAGGAAATGTGGATGTGTCACTGCTTTAGCTGAAAGGTCAGGCTGTTCGGAAAAGGTGCAATATCAAAAGTGCAATGAAAAGCCACATTTCCGCAGCCTGGCACCCAAAGGAGAAGAACACTTTCTTCTAGTAAGTTTGATAAAGAAAAGGAGAGTAATTTGGCCCAACTGCACACAACAGTCCTTTGTTTGGAAATCCAGAAATTGCTTCATTTATAAAGCTATTTCCTAAAACCACCAAATTCATGCAAAGCTCGCTCCCCCACCCACAAACCCCCACACCCTGCACAACAAGAGGCTCCCACGTTTGTGCGATATTGTACGTGGAAAGTACTAATCAGGTAACTCAAACTGGATTATGTCATTTTTTGAATAGAATCTTCTGAAAGTATGTGGGTACATTGACACCGCTTCAAGGCAGATATTGTATCAAGACATCCAGACAAGCATCAGGACTGGCTGGGTTCGAGCGGAACCAGTTGATTTTTAATATTGTGGGTGCACACTCTATATACTACACTAGAAAACCTGAAATATATATTCATCCGTACTTGGCTTCAGTTGTGACTTGCCAACACCTCGTGACTGTTCGTAGGACATTGCTGTGTGCAAATTGGCTGCCGTTTTGTGAAGTGCTTTGAGAAGTCCTCCTGATGAAAAAGGTATAATATCAAATTTGAGGATTATTAATATTAGTAATAGAAGTGAAAGAATATTATGAACTTCTGGGAAATAATTAGACAGGTGCATTCCCACATACCCCCACAGTCTTGGAATGAGATGGGAGCAAGCCACCCCTTCCCCCTCCCCCCTTTCTCACCTATAACTAGTGTGCGGTCTTGGAGAAGAAAATTAGAGTAGAGATTGGAGGGAATGCATACCCACACTTCAAACTACCTTGGTCAAAAATACTACTCAGCAGATTATTGCACTTCAGGTTGTGTTCTCAGCAGTGTTGCTGTATGTTCCTTTTTAAACACAAGATGAAGACTGAGGTAAATGATTATCACAATTGAGCTAAAAGCATTGTATTAGGCCATTATTAGGGGTTTGCCACAATAATTAACTTCGGTCAGTCAACCACTCCAGTATATATTTGGATTTTGAGCTCATTGTCATAGCTAAGACTTCAATACACTGTTGGGAGAGTGCTGCAATGCCAGTCATTCAGGTGGACGTTAAACACCCCATAGCACTTTTCAAAAAGAGAAGGGAGTCTTTCCTGATGTCCTGGCCAACAATCCCACTGATAAAATTGATCACTCGCTTCATGGCGGTTTGCGGGACATTCGTGTGTGCAAATTAGCTGCCACGTTCACTTACAACATGTACAGCCACAACACTTGACAGCACTTGGAGACATCCTCCTGATGGTAAAGGTGTAAAATCAAATCCAACGATTATTTATAAGATTATGATTATTACATCCCCTAAGCAAATCTATTTGCATTTCAAATGATGCCCCACAATGCAGTAATGCATTTTCTAGGGTTTGCTGCACATAAAACAGCGTGCACCGAAGTGTGATGGCACCTTGTACTTCAGTAAAGCTTTTTTATGAGACATTAAATAATTCACTTTCACTCTGATGTGGAGTTAAGCCCTGATTCTGATGACATGCCTCAAGGTGGCAACAATTTACTGCTGTGTTAACCTTGTGTCTGAAAATGCAAACTGTCATTAACATCTGTGCTACATTGGCTGATCTCAGCTGAGGCAATGTAGGGATGGTTATTATGTATGTGGCAGCATCCATTAAGTAGAGAAAGAGCCCCCCTGCCCATCCCACCACTCTCCCTTTTTAGCTTCTAACAGCCGTGCTATTCAATGAGCAGGAGTGACCATCTCATTCTACTTCCAAATGGTGAAGTGCCCCATCTAGTGACCTTGCTGAAAAGTGATACCTACTGCACCATTGACCACTCTGAGCTTTTGAACCACCGAACTTTGCAGTGGGACTTCACACACAAAGTAACTATTACCCGAGGCAATCCAGATGGCCCTTTTTTTTTTGTCTTGAAACTTATTTAGGATGAGACTTTCTTCTTGTTCAGTGGAGTCAGGCACAATGAAGGTTGGATTTATTTGATTCAGTTCTCCTGTAAAATATAACCGAACGTAAATGAAACCTCCCAGGCTAGCTACCCAGTCCCCAATGCTGTGAAAAGGAGCATTGGCACACTATTCAGCTCTGAGGGAGGGTAATTCACAGTTGAGATGCTCTCTTCATTTAATACATTCATGACATCCAGACTATACAAACTCCCTGCTTGTCGGCCTCCCCATCTTCTCCCTCCAGAGGCTGCAGGTCATCCAGAACTCTGCAGCCCATGTCCTCTCCCGATCCAGAATCCGTGACCCTATTACCCCCATCCTCGCCCAACTCCACTGACTTCCCATCACACAGAGGATACGTTTCAAGATCCTGGTCCTCACCTTGAAAGATATCTATGGTCTTGCTCCCCCTATCTCTGTGACCTCCTAACCGTCATACCAACCTGCTCGCTCCCTCTACTCATCGGGCTCCGGCCTGCTTCACGTACCCCACCTCGTCCGCCCCACCATTGGCGGGCAGACCTTCAGCCACTCTGCCCCCACCCTCTGGAACTCCATCCTGCAGTCCTCCCTTACCTCCTAGACCTATCTCAACACCCTCCTCTTCGACCGTGCTTTCAATCACCCTCCTTGCCCCGACGCCCTCCGCCCTCCCCAATCCCGACCCCCAGCTCGGGTCTGAAACACTTCCAGTGCCTTGGGACGTCCTCCCGACATGAAAGACACTATAGATATTTAACTTGGTTGCTATTGTTGTCATTGACATTCACACATACACACTTTGCAGCAGGATCATGGTAGAGAGATCAACAACAACAACTTGCATTTATATAGCCCTTCATGCTTGAACCATTGCCAACACACAGCGGGAATGTTGGCTGACATTTTCTTCCTCCTTTCCTAACTCCAGGGAAGCGAGAGCCAATTGGTAGCCACCAAGTACAAACCTGAACTGAAATGCTAATTCAGCACTGCAAATGGGACTTTCCAGGCCTCTGTGGCTGAGTTACACGAGTCAGTGAATTTGTAACTGAGCAATGAGTAAGAGTAGAGTTGAGGTGGGGTGGGGGGGCGGGTGGGGAGAAGCAGAGGGCGGCATTTTATTTGTAAAAGATCCTGGTCCAGCAATAACTTACAAGCGATTGTCCATTTTATGCATCAATATGCCTGAAAAATGAACACAACAGCCACTGACTATAGTCACAGAGTTAAAATGCTGTTCTTTGCATCTAGTTGAAATTTCACTGCTACCTTTTGAGAATTGCGTTATCCTGATTCCATTAAGACATAGCTTTTTACAAATTAGAGGTTAGAAATTCCACCCAAGGATTTACTCCATTTATGTAGCATTTTAGAGCATTTAGAGGCTAAAGGCTATCAAAATTGGCCTAAGGGAGAGGTATATAGAGACTATGAGAAACAAATAATAGCATGAACCACATGGACTGTCAAAGTACCTTTACAAAGTAAAAGCCCATAAAAGGTTAGTGAAATTCCAGGTGGAGGAAACATGAATAAATGGAGAACAGCATCAATGTACCAATAGAGGTGAGAGATGGATATCTCCACATGTACTACCAGAAAATCTGGTCCTATGGAGACACGCCCAACAGAGAGTGCTGTAATCACGATGGTTCGATAACATGGGAAAATGTACCTGAACAAATGAAAAGCTTGAATGCTGGAGAGAAATGTTCACGTGTTGGGGTTGACCATTTCTGGGAACATAGTTCGGTTTGAGTTATTACTAATAATAAGTGTGATCTCTGGATCCTTAACTCCTGTGAGAAAATCCCAATTTTTTATTTCACATCTCACTCTTGCCTCTCCGGAATTTGTACTTCTCTTGAAATCCTCCAACTGACGTTATCAGTTTCTACATCTGGCTTGAAATCTAATTTCAAATTTTCCTTTCAATTAAATATGGTTTGCAGTTACCTGTTACTCAGCATGGGGGTTGGAAATTCCACCTGGATTAGAATTATTCTAGAGAACTCTAACAAATCTAGCTATTCTATTAATGTGGTATTTCAGAGCGTGCAGAATTTGGCACAATATTGAATTCTGTTTCAATGTTGAAGCCAGTTTTCTGTAGTTCTTGTAAGGAACTTATAGAAACCAACTTCAAAGTTCAAAGGAACACATTAAAGAATTTGCCAAATTCTGGATGCTCTGAAATGCTATGTTAATGGAGTGGATCCAGGTGGAAATTTATCCCATTCCTCTTCTCACTCTAAGTGAAATAAAATGGGAAGTGATGTATTTATTCAGGAAGTTTATTTTTACTGGGGTTTAATGTGCAGTTTTCTATTGCATTAAATTCTTAATGCAGATTTCTTATTAAATCCTTTAATAAGAAATCCGAGTGTCCTCTTAATTGCACATATGCCAAAAATGTGAAATCCATTTAAAAAGCAAACCGCATCAGAGGGGAGTTCAGTGTTTTTGTGTGATATCCTTCTGATTTCCTCATTGAGAATACCTATTCGAAATTAGAAACTCTCTGCCTTGCCACCTCCCTCTCTGCCTTTAAAACCTATCCTTTGACCACACTTTCAGCTCTCAGTCAATTGTGTGAAGCGCTTTGAGATGTCCACCTGGAGTGAAGGTGCTATATAAAAAGTACAAGTTGTTGTTGTGTCAGGATTGCGGCTTATTGCCTTCACCCGAACTTCACTTGGTGTATTGTACTGTGACTTTCTTAGACTACACCCATTGTGGTGTACCATTATGCTGTAATATTTCTCCATGTTTTCTTGCTAATTGTGGTTCACTACCTCTGGCAGTAATTCCTGTTGTTCTGCTTTTCTACAACCTCTTCAAAAAAGCTGCATAGAATAGAATACAATACTCAAAATTATTAATTATAGCTGAGGGTGTGTTTCTCTATTCCTAGCCCAAGGTGTGTTCCTCTATATTAAGGGAGAAAGGTCGTGTCATTGTAAAATAACCTCAATATCTTACTATAAGTAATGCTTGGTTAAATATCACTTCCCAGACATTCTTGCAGCATTGGGCCCTTAGTTTAGTGGAGTCTTTCTTTTGATCACTCAGACCACTCATTATACAGACTGGAAATTAGAAGAGAAAGGATCTTTTACAAAGCATAAGCCAGCGAAAGGTGAACTTATAATAATCATCCTTGCATTTGATATAGTGCCTTTTCATCTCTCAAAGCACTTCACAGGGTATACTGTGAAGTCATGTTACCGTGTGCCACAAAGTGAATAATCAGGAGTCATTTGCTTCTGGTTACCACAGATCAATTCAATGCCAACGTAGAATGAATCCCTATCCCTATTGCAATGACACTGCCAGTTCACGTCAACCTTTAAGACATAAAGAGTAGCTTTGCCCCATTTGCACTTCACTTTTCTCAGCATTGGTACTTTCACATACAGAACGAGACAAATCCGTTGGTATTATTTGTAAGAACACAGGATTGGAACAATCACCTAAATTATTTAATAATGCGCCTTTCAACTGGAGCTCCTTGCCTTCCTGTCGCCTGCCTTTACAGCCAGCAGCTTGCAGCTTGTCAATAACTGAAGCAGGATGCCAGAAAAGGTGATAGAGGCTAGGATACCGGACTCATTTAAAAAGCAACAGGTGCTGTGATGGGGGGGTGGGGGGAACAGTAGGATGGGTATTCTGGAGGGATGAGATCAGAATGGCTAAAGGGCCTTCTTCATCCACAACAACCTTTTGATCTTGGGAATTCTAAAAACGAAAGCAGACTGAATTTTTTTTATTGTTTTAAAAATAAAAATGGAAGCAAGTAACGTCTAGAAATCTGACTTTTCGGTTCCCTTATAAAGCTAATAATAAAAATAATAATAATAATAATTTTGGCTAGACGGCTTTGCTCAGTTCAAAAGCCTGCCTTGCTTCTCTCATGCCACCCCCTCAGGTATCTGCTTCTCATCTTTCACTTCTCGTCCTCAGTCTTTGTCTCTCAGTTTTTGTTTTTTAAAAAAAGAGTTAGAGTAGTTCAAACAAAGGCCAATTTGGAAGGTAAAGTAGCTTTTTGGTTTGGATGTAGTGGTGATGAGGATGCCTTAAGAGACATTTTCACCACTTGCTCCCCTCTCTCTCCTCCTCCTCCTCCTCCTCCTCGCCGGGAGTAAAGGCTCTACAAGTAGCTGGGAAACGGCCTAAGTGATAAAGTTTATGATTGTCTGGTAGGTTTCTGCCAGACACGAAACCCGAAACCCATTGGGAGTGACTGGCTTCTCTTATGACCCACTCACTTCTTCTACTGATTTGACTGTTTTACTCACTTTTATGTACTGTTCTCACAGTGTTCGATTATGCAAAGTGAAACATTTCTGAGCACATGTGATTGGCACAACACAAAAAAAATACAGCCTGATGTATTGTCAAATAAGTGCTATCTATGTTAATGCCAGACACTGCATATCCATTTTATCTGCCTATCTTACTCTGACTGAGTGTGTGTGTGCGCGCTGCTGAATTTCCTTTGCCAAGGCAAGCACATTTTCTATTACACACATTTCTAAAATGAGCTTTAATAAATTTATAGTTTGGGATATTTTTTAAAATCAAAATTTGTGAATATGCCAAGCATTGCCTTGCTAGAAACTTTGCAAAATAGCATGATTCCCAATGCAATAATATTAATAATAATCCTTGCATTTGTTATAGGGCTTATCGCGTCATCAAGATGTCTCAAAGCGCTTCATAGGATATTCTATAAAGTCATGTAACTGATTATTTTGTGTGCGAACATGACAGCCAGTTGCGCACAGCAATGTCCCACAGACAGCCTATGCAGTGAGTGACCAATTCTCTTTGGGGGATTGTTGGTCAGGACACCGGGAGAAGCCTAGATAGTGAATGTTAATAGACTACCTGCCTATGGGAAACTGAATAATCAAGTCTCACCTCATTTTTGCCTGACATCCACATGCACATCACAAGATCGCAAGATTGGTTTGAATGAAGAAGGCCCTTTGGTCCATCGGATGTCATCCCTTCTGAACACTCACATTACTGTTTCCCCCCTTGCCCCCATCACGGTATCAAGCTGCTTTTAAAACAGGTCCAGTGTGCTGGCCTCAACCACACTTCCTGACAATCTGTTCCAGTTGTTAATTTCCCTCTGGGTAAAGAAATCCTTCCTGGAATCTGTCCTGAAATTGTCCTTTGCAACTCTGAACCCATGTGCTCTTTTACTGTTTGGGTCCAAAGTATTGTTCTGGGTTTACTTTTTGAATCCCATTTTTCAGATTTTGTACACCTCTATGAGGTGTCTTTTGAGTCATTTTCTCTCTAGACTGAAGAGCCAGCTTGCCCAAACCACTGCAAGCTAAGCCACAGCAGCATAAGGAGAAAAACATCTTTGAACGCAAAGAAACAAAGAAACTACCAGCGCAGTTTATGAATGACTCGGGCCTGTAAAATAATTCTTAATACAATCTTACGACTTTCACTATGAGGTATACATGGCAAAAACAACTTTCATTTTAACCTTTTCATGACATCAGTGGTAGCTCTGCACCAATCAGGCACATAATAAATAATTACAAGGGTGTTGGATAACCTTGAATCTCGCCTTCAAAAGAATTATTGTGCAACAGTCTCCTGTCAGTCACGTGTCACTCACTCACCTGGTTGTATACCTCACAGTACTCACAACGTGAACTCACCGGTGACCCACCACAAAACGAGTTTGGCAGCTCTGAATTGGTTGCCCGCAAAATACAAACAATCACATCACTTTACAGTATATCCTGTGAAGCACTTTGAGGCGTCTCAGCGATGCGATAATGCACTACAACAATAGCAACAAAAACAAATGACACTTGCACAGTGCCCTTCATGTTGGAAAGACATCCCAGGCTGCTGGACAGTCAGGGTATTTTGGACACTACATCAAATGCAAGGATTATTATTATTTATTATAATGTTCGTACATCACTGGTTAATTTCATAACTTTCACAAAAGCTCAGAATTATGAAAGTAATTGGTACAAGGAAATTACACAGTCCAGACATTGAGGGAATATATAACTGATATTTATTTATATCATTTCTAAATATGAATTTATTTATACCTGAGATTTCTAGAATTCAGTAGTTATTGTGTGGACTAAAATTACACTGTCAATGTTGTCTCAAGAGTAAGTACAGATTGCATCGAGTGTGTTGTTGTGTGGATTTTATTATTCTTTATAAAATAAGTATTAACACTGACAGTGTCTCCTCTTAACAGTAATTCAGACTGAAAATGTATCTCTTCTCTTTTGAGAGGTGTATTTTTTTCTGATAAAGATGAAGGTTAATGGAACATTTTGCACTTTTATCACCTGACTCAGGTGAATAGTAAAATAAATAATTTCATACATCCATACATTTGATATAGCACCTCATCATATTATCAAAGAGTCATACCTTCAGAGGAAAGATTCAGCTGTTCAGGTGTAATAATGTGCTTCAATTCAAACGTTGACAGAACAGTCCCCTTTTACTCCATTATGGTACATTAATTTCCCACACCTCCCATATTTCATCCTGTCAGGGTGGCTGAGTACTTTTGTATATGCCTTTATCAATTGAAATCATTACTGAGCGGTTAAAAGTGCGGACAAGAAAGTTATGTAAGCTGACTGGGCGCAAAGTGTGGTTGGAAAAAAAGAATTATTTTAGAAGTGAAACTTCTCTTCAGCTGAAGATAATGAAATCCATCCACAGATTAAACTTGCAGTGTGGTAAAACCTGACCTTTGGGTTTTAAATGGAGTTAACTTGAATACGAGAATTTTACTTTTTACTGTGTTTTTTTGGTCCGCGTTAAAAAAATCACCAATTTACAGGTCTCGGAAGCTCAGTAATTCACTTTGTAGAATTCGCAATTTTCAGTCGGCAACAAACCTTAAAATTAGAATCAGCACTTTAATCCTTGCATTTGCATTCAATTTAGCACCTTATTACATCAGGAGGAAGTCTCAAAGCGCTTTGCAGGATTTACTGTAAAGTGTAGTGATTATATTTGTAGGCAAACACAGCAGGCATGCACTCATTGTATCATGCTTATACGATGTTAAAGTTTTAGGCAGAAATGATCTGCAGTCGATTTTACCAGTAAATGATGTGACTGTTAGATGAAATAGAAAACAGTCTCTAATTAATATCTAAAGGAATCATGTACTCTCAGATGAATATATGATTTCCACTGTTTCTCAACTATGCTGTGTTCAACTGTTGCAGTTGTAAAATAATAATAAAATAACAATCCTTAAGTTTCATACAGCACTTTTTACGCCAGGAGGATGTCTCAAAGCACTCCACACGATATACTGCAAACTCTAATGACTTTGTAGGTGAACAAAGCAGCCAATTTGCATACAATTATGTCCAACAAAAGTGAATGCCTAATTTTATTTGGAGGATTGTTGGCCAATACAGCAAGAGAAACTACCTTCTCTCTTTGAATTATGAAGAAAATAATGGAGCAAATAAATAAACTATATGAGAAAATGCAGATTGTTATAAATTGCCCTCCTTTACTTTTAACATATGAGTTAATAGCCTCACAAATTAGCCTTGGTTTTGTAAATTAAGTTAATAGCCATATTGTCATTAGATTAACCCTTTCAGAATACCAACAATCCTTTGTCAGCAGGTACCAGTTTTTGAGTTTCAATATATCTGCGAACAAAAATTAAGATATTCCAACAGAGAATATTTCAGCATTAGCCAACCGAATAGATAAAAGATTATTAATATGTAGTACTTCATCAAATTGAACCCAACAAAACGACTCATAACCTTTTTTTCCCTCTTATTTTGCTGCGGAAATTGCTGCTGTGGTCTGTAAAAGATGTGTTGAAAACAGGAAGATTGACAACTAAAAAACACTTGTTAAACTAGGTGCTTTTTTAAAAAAAATATCAAAGGCTACTTTTTTTCTAATCAAAGTTAAAACGAGTGCTGCTGCATTTGATAAATAGTCTTTAACCCTTTAGAGGTTGGAAAAGTTAGTGCTTTGCACACAGTGAGATATCTGTCTGTCTAACTGTTTATTTCTTTGGTGCTGCTATGTGATATTGCTGCATTAGGTACCTAGGAGCTTTTGCATAAACACATGAACTCTTTTTAGATTTGAATCAAACGCAGTGAACATTGAGACACAATTAACATTCAACATGATTTTTTACAGACTTTTCGCTCCCTTCCTCCCCTTGTTCAAGGCCCTACTCAAAACGTACCTCTCTGACCGTGCTTTCAGTCATCTTTCCCCTCGGCTCCCACCCCCAGCTTGAGTGCTCAGTCAGCATTGCCAAGCTCTTTGATACGTGCTACTAACGTGAAAGGATTGGAGATTAATAAAGGTTAAAAGATCCAAGACATCACGCCCACGAAAGGACGCAAGTTGTTGTTGATATAAATGTAGATTTCTTCACATCAGAGTAATCATCTGTAATTGTCTCATTCACAAGTGGCTGAGTCAGGGGAATTGATTTAACCTGGTCCAGTTACTAAAAATCCACAGAGACCAAGGTTTGGTGAATGCTTAAAGCTGGACAGCTAAGGCAGAGCGAACATGCCTCAAATGTCTCGTCACAATGTGAAGACTTCATATCCCTCTTGAACCTGAAGGAAACTTAACACAAGATCCAGCAAGTACTTCCTACAAGTACCTGCATGAAGCCCAAAATCCTGCCGAGAATAGAATTCAGCGAATTACATGCACAATGAGAAACATTTATAGAGCCGTTCCTCTTATTTAGATCTTGTACAATTTATAATAATACTTGCATTTGATATGGTGCCTCAACACATGGTCAAATACTGCAGAATATTATTTTGTAGGTGAACACGGCAAACAGCAATGCCCCACAAACAGCCATGAAGTGAATCCCAGTTTTATTTGGGAGATTGTCGGCCAGGACACTGGTAGAAATTCCCTTCTCTCTTTGAGTAGCGCAATGTGATCTTTAACATCCTCCTGAAAAGACAGACCAACCCTTGGTTTAAAGTCTCATCCGACAGATGGTATCACTGACAATCCAGCAGAGTAATATCATAGGAGTGTCGGCCTGGACCAGGTTGGTCCTTTTGGCCGTCGAGGGCCCGATGCCGGATGTGAGAAAAATCCACTAATTGGCCATTGCCAGACAGAGCCTGAGCGCCCGGTGACCGTCTCCTAATTGGCTCGGGGCCTGCGTATCGCCTGCATTTGCTCAACAAGAAATTGCACTTGGAAATGGTTTGCGGGCCGGATGTGGCCCATGGGCCGCCAGTTGGACCAACTTGGCCTAAACCATTAGCTCAAACTCTTGTCATGGGGCTTGAACGTGCAATTTTCTGACTCAGAGCGAGAGTGCTACCAACTGAGCCAGGCTGACAACAATTTCTGATTTCCTGAATTGTCCTTAGTTTTGTGCTGATAGAGATGAAAGACCCATTAAGAGAAGAGTCGTATTTTGAAACTGAGTAAGACAAGGAGTCCTGTAGACAATCCGTGGCACAGACGTGTTCGAGGCAGGCTGCCCAGTCCTGCAAATCACCCATTAGGCTGGTTTCACATTCTGAATTAGGCATTAGGTATTTTTTTCCATTCTGCCTCACAACATTTTATCGTTAGAAATCTACTGACTTTTTTTCTCACAGATGTTATCTGAGGAAAAAAAGAAGCGCCTGTATTTTGAGAGATGAAGCATTATTTCAGAATTCAAAGCGTTAAAAGCTTTTTTTTTAAATTGATAACAAACTGCAAAACTCCGTGGTTCCAAGGTTCAATTCTCAAAATGATTGTCACAGTGTTTTTTTCAACTAACCATATGGAGTTCCTGTTTATACAGCAGGGCATGAGTTAAATTGTGCTGTTGAAGTAAAATAACTAAGGATATATCACGAAAGTGTTATGAAATGGGTTTGTGGTATTTTGTGCTAGATAGTTACACAAATTCATGGTCTATAACCTTTAGTGATACCTGCCAAGCTGACCCAGTTCCCTAAACAGTGGAATAGTATCATTGTTAACCCTTTAAAGAACACGTGATTCATTTTTATCAACAATAAAATAACTCTTTCCTTTTGCTCAACAAAAACTCAACTCTGTGCTTCTTTTTCTAATTTCACTTTAGAGACGTAATTTATTAATAATATAATAATAGTAATCCTTGCATTTGATATATTATCACATCTTCAAGAGATCTCAAAGTGCTTCACAAAATATACTGTAAAATTTTCAGTGACTGTGTATTTTGTGGGCTTAATGCGGCAGCCAATTGCGCACAGCACTCTACCACACACAATCGGGGATTGAGTGATAAATTCTTATCATTTAAGCGATCCACCAATTGACTGACAACCGGGTTCCTACTTACTGCTAGGTAAACAGAGGAAAAATACCTGAAGCAACATTCTGGTGTGGTTGCTAATATGTGGCTGTCAGCAATAGAGCAGGGCTTTCCGTGGTCAATATATAAACTGATGCTAGCGGGAATTTAAAAACAAAATGTTAAAGCTGCAACTTGTAATGACAGCAAGAGAAAGAAAGCTTTCTTACCAAAGGACCCAGTTAATATAATTATCTTGATGGTATCATGGGACGATGAGAGGTGGCTATTCTGGAAATATCAGATCAAATATGTCAAAGGACCTTCTCACAATTGATAACAAATATAGTTATATGGTGCCTTTCATGTCTGGGAAGGTGTCTCAAAATGCTTTACGTAGTTAGACGGGTATCTAAGCATTGGGGACTGGGGAGCTAGAGAGAGTGGATGGGAGAGGGGAAAAAAAAGAAACAAAAGCAAGGTTAAAGAGGTAAGTCTTGAGGTGGGCTTTGAAAGTGGGGAGAGATAACAAAGGTCAGAGAGAGTCTGGAGTGACGTTTCAGAGAAGGGGGCAGAATGACTGGAAGCTCTCCCACGGATGGTAGGGTGGCTACGGGAAGGAAGCTTTTTGCAGACATCTGCATCCAAATCTCTCCTGTGCAGAGGAGCTCACATGAGCGTTCAGACCATTGACACATTCTATGCTGATTTCAACCAGAGAATGACTGTAGGAGTAAAGAACCCAATAATAATAATACTCATAAGAGGCCCAAGGAGCCCTGGGTGTCATTCCAGGTTATATTTGAGGATCTCATCCCAGCACTTTTCATCTCCTCCTTTACTTCAAAACATATTGAGAAACATATCCTGAACTTTTAGCACCACCCTGTGGTCACTCTCTTATTTGCAGGCCAGAAACTTTACAACAATAACAACAACTTGCGTTTATATAGTGCCCTTCGCGCAGGGTAAGGTCCCGGAGTGCTTGGGACTTGATACAGCACAAGAAGGTACTAAAGCGGAAAAGACCATTCCTTCTAGATACTGGTTATGATTTGACCTTTCAAAGGCTCTTCCACCAACCTACTCAATCTTCTTCTGACCCTAATCTATGAAACTCATTCCCTCTCTACCCCTCCGTCTCACAACCTCTCTCTCACACCCTCTTGAAATCCTGTCTTAAACATTTACCTCTGACTGTGCCTATGATTACCTCCATATTCTTCTCCCTTGCTCGGCATCCAACCCTGTTATTATGAAGTGCTTCCATTACATTCTGCTAGCAATGTTTCCTTAGGCTAATGACACAGGTAACAATTGCCTAATCCCTGAGCAGGAGAGATGAGGAGTAAGGATCCGGATGTCTAAACTACTCAAATGGATCTCGTGGGGATAGATTTCAGAACCCCCATCCCTATAAACCCCCATCTGTTGGTCCTCTTTTCCCCCCACTTCCATCCTCACCCTCACTTCCACCCCCTTCAGCTCGTCCCTCGCCCATTGCTTAGATACCCATCCAGCTATGTGAAGCATTTTGAGACACACTCCCTATGTGAAAGTCACCATATAACTATAATTGTAATCAATTGTAAGAAGGTCCTATTTAATATTAATAATAATATTATTATATTATCATGCTTGCTGAATGGAGGTAGTTGCTTGCACTATAATTATATTTATATGGTGACTGTACGTTGTGCTAATTATACACTTTGGTTGACTAGAGTTATGAGTTACACAATGGAGGTGGTTGCTTGCACTATAATTATAGTTATATGGTGACTGTACGTTGTGCTAATTATACACTTTGGTTGACTAGAGTTATGAGTTACACCATCTCGTGTCACTCGTGACAAACATCAGTGGGTTGAAGCTACTGGTGGAGAATGTTGAAGCTGGCCTCACTGCTTTCAAGGGAAGACAGTGGGTGCTGGTTATACTGGATGGATCAGAGTCAATGGGTAAAAAGACCCATTCACCTGAATGGGTTTTGTGACAAGAGAGGAGAAAAATACTTCTGTGTACCCAGCAGCTATGAAACACCGTGCATTTCTGTTAGTATTTTCTTTTTAACAAGCATATCTGATCTTTGTTGCCGCTGCATGCTCAAGGTGAATGTGAAACCTCTGCACTGATGAAAGAAGACATTCCCCTGGTAGTTTATGGGCCCACTTGTGATGGAAATGCATTGAAGATTAAAAATTGGTCTAACCACATTCAGAAACTCCTACACCTAAGCTATATTTTAAAAAAAACACCTCAATGAATCATGCACCATTCTTTTATACTTATCGTGTCACAGCCAGTGTCCTATTCTCTCGAGCTTTCTGCCTACACAGTCGGTGTGAAGTGATTCAAGTTCTGGTATCCACAACCATATATGTTGGACCTGCCACACTGTCAGACAGTTGACATTCGTGTATACAATTGTTCCAGTGGAAAATATCAGCATTTCATTATCGTATAGATATATGAAAACTTTTAATGTGGTGCAAGTCACTAAGCATTTTATCATTGAGAGTTCATATGATGCACTCACCACAAACAGAATGCAGGTTGAAGCATCAACAAGGATGAAAGAGTGAAGGGTTTAGAAGGTAATGTCTTATAACAGTTCCCTTTTCCAAACTCTTTCCTTGCTGATGTTTATTTAGAGCTGTGTTTTGAATCATACTGTTGGGATTAGCTGTGTTAGTTATTACGTGGTCACTTCTACCTCTTAACCATTGTTTTTCTAATGGGAATAACAATTCTTGAAAAGTTTGCTCCTTCTAAATGTGTTACACTCACAAAAAGAGAAAAGGGTTTCATCTGGTGTCCCAGCCAACAATCTCCCAGATAAAATTGATCACTCACTTCATGGCTGTTTGTGAGACGACTGATTCTGTGTGCAAGCTGACTGCTATGTTTGCCTGGAAAGAGCACGGTCACTACGCTTTACAGTAAATGTGAAACATTTTGAGACGCCACCCACTGGCAAATACAACAGAAAATTCAGGCACAGCAATGTTCCCCAAACAGCTGTGAAATAAATGGCCCATTTTCATCACTTGGGGGATAGTTGGTCAGGACACCAGGAGAAATGCAAAGGGATGAATGTAAATGAACAAAAAAGCCACGATGGGCAACAAAACACAAGGGCAGCTTGAGGAAATGATGATCTGAGCTTCTTATTCTAAAGATATACTTTATAGTGAATGGAAAAATCTTTGTACCATAAATATCAGGAATGTTAAATAACTTATTCACTGTATAACCAACCGGCAGCCTTTGAAATACATACCAATATCAACAAATGTCAGTCATGATACATATGAACACTGTATAAATCATTGCAATGCCCAGGTTGTAAACATAAGTTAAATATGACTGTGTGACAAATGTGAGGAAGATTAATGGGAATGTTGTGGATGCCAGAATGCAACAAGACGAGGGATGATTTTTTTCCGCAGTTATAACAAATCACCATTTGATATTCTTGCCAGGAATCTTGAATGGAGATATCTGACAGGTGTCAGTGTCAGAAGTTTGTTCTGAGTTCATAGTCTAGGCCGAAGCTCCAGGGTGTTGATATATTATCAGGTGTGACATCCATCAAATGAGATGTTAGTGGAATGGGGAATCCTGTAGCTTAGTGGTTAAAGCACTCGCCTCGAAAGCAAGAGGACCTGAGTTTGATTCCCGGACAGGACAAAACATTGGGCAAGTTTCCTTACTCCATACACCTCTGTTCACCTAATAGTTAGTAGGAACCCGGTTGTTAGTCGATTGGCGGATCGCTTTTCTGGGAGTAATAAATTGCTTAAAAATACAATTTGGTCACTCAATCCACGACAGTTTGTGGGACACTGATGTGTGCAATTGGCTGCTGTATTTCACCCACAAAACATAGTCAATTTACTTTGCAGTAAATTCTGTGAAACGCTTTGAGACGTTTCGAAGATGTGATAAGGCCCTATACCAGATGCAATGATTAGTATTATTAAACTGAGGCCCTGTCTCTGCTTAGGTGGACATTAAAGATCCTATAGCATTATTTTAAAAGAGAAGGGTTTTTCTCCCATTGTTCTGACCAACAGTTTCCCAGATAAAATTGGTCATTCAACATCAGGGCTGTTTGTGAGACATTGCTGTGTGCAAATTGGCTGCTGTATTCACCTGCAAATACACAGTACTCCAGTTTGTAGTAAATCCTGTGAAACACACTGAGATGTACTTCCAATGCAACAGTGAATGATCAATTTTATCTGGGCTATTGTTGACCAGGACACCAGGATAAACTCCCTTCTCTTTTAAAAGAGAAAGCAGTATAGCTTATAGCAGTAAAAAAAAGTAGCAATTGTTACATCCACTAAAAGTAACTCACACGTGATTACAGATTGTCAAAAGATTTGAAATCAATGGTGAAAAATTTGTTTTGATACTAACAATAGCAACTTTGTTGTTGTGTATTTCATTTTTTTTTCTTTCCCTCTTTTTCTCTCTGACTTGAAATCCGAATTGTTGCACTGAATGATGAGAGGAACTTCTCCATCCCACCACCAACAATCAAAATGCAAATTTTATTCTCTAGCTTTTCTTGAAGTTACTTTACTTCACCCCAAATGTTAGGAACAAGTAGCATTCGAAGGCTCATTTGATTTTTTGTTTCAGTTGATATAACTGTGAGTCTTCATCGAGTAAGCCACCCAGTGTGCTGGGCAGTGTTAAGCCAGCCTTATTTTAATGTATTCACTTTAATGTGAATCAAATCTGAATTAACGTGAATTAAAGTGTTTACTTTAATGGAAATCTAAGCGCTCCGAGATGCTGCTCTGCCTGAAAGGCGCTACTTAAATACAAGTTGTTGTACATAAATTTTTATTTTTCACAATATTTCTTTCTTGCCTTCTCTGTAAAACAGCACTTTGACAGGATTACACTGCCGCTGTGTTTAGATGAAGAATACTGCACCAAGAGCCCAACAGGACGACGACATGAAATGAACCACAAGCTTCGTGTTCACCGATGGAAATTTTCCATTCAGAGATGCTAGCGCAGATTTATCTTTACTTCCTCTGAGTCGGTTTAACTTGTGAGTGAAGGTAAAGAACGTAAGCAGCTGTTTATCTGATGGGCTGCAGCAGCCTCATTAATTCCAGTGCCTCAGGGGTTTCTGCTGTTCATAAACAGTTTTCTTTCTGCCTCTCTTCAGTCGCACTATGAAAAATATATGCATTGCTCATGTTTGACAACTACGGTGATGTGGTGATCATTAAACAAAGTGGGAATCTGAGCTAAGCTGGTAATACATAAGTGTTGGCGAGACATGCCAATGTGATTGGAATTAACACCATATTGTATTGCCTTGGTGTCTGAATTCATAAAAAGGCCAAGTATGACAAGAAACAGCTTGAATATTTATACTGCCTTATCAAAGGTGTCAAAACATTTTGGATGTTTGTTACTGTCAAATGTAGTGACTGTATTTTTGTAGGCAAATACAGCAGTCAGTTGGGTCAATAAGGTTCCATTAAATAGCGATGAAGTGATCATTCTGTCTGGAGGAATGTTGACCGGGCCAGTGGGGGAAACTTTCTATTCACCTTGTGTCACGGATCTTTAACTTCCTGTCAAACAGGCAGACAGTTTAATGATATTGCAAATGACTGCACCTCCAGTACCTCAGGAATGTACTAGTTTTTAGGTTGAACAAAATCCTAATGTGGGGTTTAATCCCACGATCTACCAAGAGTCCTACTAACAGAGCCAAACTGATGAAGCTGAGTCAGAGATTATACCATTGCTGGTAAGACTCCAATTGGAATATGGTGTGCATTGAAAACGTTTTTAAAAAAATACAAATTTCTTAATCTTCTGCATCTGTTACAGCACTTTTCATGTCGGAAGGACATCTCAAAGCTCTTCACAGGATTTTACTGAGAGGTGTAGTGACTGTGTATTTTGTAGGTCAATGTGTCAGCCGCATAGCACAACATTGTCCCACAGATAGCCATGAAGTAAATGACCAAAGCGAAAACTTGCAACGTTGTAATCAAATGTTCATCTGGGATAATCTCGTGAATCAACTGTTTTGAAGGTACTCCGTGTTTATCGGAGACGTTTATCATGGAGAATCGTGCCGTTGAAAGGACGGTGTTGGAATAATGCACGTGCATAGCCGAAAATGCGTGGCACGACAAGTGTACTGTTTTTGTCTTTTTTGAGGATTTTTTGGTCTTAAAAGTTTTGTGCTGAAGCAGAAATAGCCCCTGCTGTCCACAAGGGGGCTCTCTGGTGTTTTGAAAGTTGTTGGAACTAACGACTGCTGCGGAGCTGAGACTCTCTCCTAAGAGCTCCTGCAGTCCAGCAGCAAAAAACACTTCAACGCTGGATTTGTGCTGCATGTTTTGCGGCAAACTTGTGCAGTGACATTCTGTAAAATGCACAAGTTCACTCGCTCGCAAGTATACCTTGCAATAAATTCTTCCATTGGTGTGAGACTCGGATCGCCCTCCCGACTGAGATAGATAGATTTCTTATTGCAAAAGGGATTAAGGGATATGGGGATAAGGCAGGTTAGGTTATTAGCTGGAGTTAGATTAGAAGATCAGCCATGATTGAATGGCGGGGCAGGCTCGAAGGGCCAAATGGCCTACTCCTGCTCCTACATGTTATGTTATGTTATGCAAATGCAATATGTTGTTTGTCGTTGACTTATCAATGTAAAGGATTGTAACAAGATCAAACAAACAAACAAACAAACAAACAACAACAATTTGCATTTATGTAACGCCCTTCGAGTGGCTGGAGCCTCAGAGCCCTTAACGGTGGTGGGGACATGACCACCCACCCCCAGACCTTCTGCAACCCTGCAGCGTAGCATGCTGATGATTTCAGCAATCTACAGTCACACCTCCTTTTCCTGCAGAATGATGCCATTTGCCGTCTATGCCCAGTGTCGATTTTCACGCCCGAATTTCCATCACTCTACAGCGTATTGCAAATTTCCAAACGCAAATTTAAGATGAAATAAGAATAATTCAGTTGGGGAATTTGGGGAAATAAGTGTCACACCTACCGTTTGAAATTGGAATATGGGGTCAGAATTTAAGAGAAGCCGTTCGTTGTGCCGATTAAATCAAGCAAAGCTTTCAGGAATCCAACAGCAATTTATTCCCTTTTGATTGATTTTGTTCCTTCTGGCGGCAGTAGGAGGGAATGGCCACTGGAAGGCACTGCGTTAAAAGGAGAGCAAAAGCCGGCACACAAATTTTGAGAGATCAGATCTGTGGTGCGTTAACTCTGAAGATCAATAGGTTTGGATGCAGTTCAAATTATGAACCGATTTAACGTCTCAAAGTATAGTGACTGTGTATTTTGCAGGCGAACTGTGACCTTGTGGTGGAAGGTCCTAATTGCGGTTACATGGTGGGAATGTTGTGAGGTCGATGATCGAGTAAATAAAGATAATGGTTACATTTGACCGGTAAGAGCAACACATGAATAAATGAACTCAATAAAATAAATGATTCTCTATTTTTTCAATTATTTTAACATTACTGGTAAAGCAGGCAATGCATTTTATAGTTATAAATAGCAGTCCAACAGCACTTTAAATATCTTTTAAAGGACATACACCCATGGTTTAAATGGACAGTGTTTTATAAACTGTTATGATTTCCTTAGGCAAACGTATTAAACTATACTATCAATAATTGATGAATGCTCTGTGATATTTTTTAAAGATGAGTATTGCGCATTTGAGGAAATAATGCCATGAGAATTAATTGAGTTTGCACATAAAATGAACATTAATGTGATAGCATGCACCAATTTAGCAGGGTTTAAATCACACAATGACAAGCAATGCACATATAAAGGTGTGAAGCTAACTCTCAGAAAGCCAATTACTTTCCTGATGCACAAAGAAATGAAGTAGTCAGGTTTAACCTAATAAAACCTCAAAGTATATTGGCGATAAAATAGGTGGTTCTGCTTCTTTTCCTTCTCAGTTACTCAGTGCTAGAGTTAATAGACACTGTGCTTGAGTGCAAGGCACCTTGTCAAATGCTAAACTTGTCTTCTTCATGTAGGACTGCAGTGCCCTTGCTCAATGAGAATACTTTCTGCATTTAATCAAACTACACTAATCACTAAACTCATGATGAAAGCACACTCCTCTCTGGAGAGTTGTATTTTCACATCAAAGAGAGAAATTCTGAACTAAGGTAAGTTTGCTATTGGGGGAATGACATCTCCACTCTGGGTCATGATGAGAAACAAAAGAATAAAGAGACACAGTCCTTATAGATTCCTAGATTTGGCATCCCCTTCTTTTTAAAATAATAATAATAATAATTTGGCTACTCTATCCACGACTGTTTGTGCGCAATTGGCTGCCACATTCTCTCCCAAAGTATAATTTTACATATAGCTTTACAGTATATTCTGTGAAGTGCTTTGAGACATCTAGAAGATGTGACATGGCGCTGTGCCAAATGCAAGGATTATTATTATTAAAAAAATGCTAAATTCAATCCATTGTATATATGACATGCTCTAAAGCAGGCTCATTTCAGATTTGTTCACTGCTGAAGTGACAAAAAAAACTTACATTTTAATTCATTGAAGAACGGCAATACAGATAAAGCCGTCTTGATTTCAGACTTAATTCTGAATTACCTTTTCAAGTCAGTTCCTTTGTTTCTCAATACTCGGTGTGCTCTCCTCATTTGAAAAAAAATTACAGGTGTGGACACAACTGGCATGTGGTGGGGAGAGAAGGTTGGGGGAAGAAGAGTGACATGATATTTTATCAGCTGTGATTTAGCTCTTAAATTCATTTGGACACACTCTGCTCCCTTTTTATTGCTCATAAAATATTCATTAAAAACCTACACCTTTCCCACTCCCTCTCCCTTCCTCACACAGGTATTCCCATAGTCTAAAATGCCCTATTCTGTGCTGTCAATGTTGGTATATTCCATAAATTGGGGAGGTAACAAGATTTATTAACCACTGATTCACCCGCCTGGCCACTACATTGTGCAGACTAATTGTTTTTCTTCCACTGACATCCTCTGTGTGATTTCTTTCCTTTAATGCGATTTAAATTGGCGTTCTCTCAATTAACACATGATGTATTCCTCCATCAGCAGATAGGTAGGTCCAGTACTGGTGCTGGAACCGTGGAGCACTTCATCAAATTCTACTGAGAAATGAGAGAGAATTGATTCACAACCACTCCCCAAGACATATGCGCACGGAAAGACCCATCTGACAAGGGCAACACAGTCTGTTTCCATGGTGTTGCCATGTTCCCCCTTTGCCTTCTGCCCTTGTTTCTCAGAGTGTTTCACAATGATGGGGTCGGACATTGAGCAAGGAGGAGGGGGAAAGAGAGAGGTGGCCATAAGCACAGTCGCAGAAGTAGGTGTTAAGTCAGGATATAAAGTCAAATAGATGGGGGGGAGGAGGGAATTCCAATGGTTAGAGGTTTAGTATCTAAGCCAGGTCTACAGCAAGTGTAAGTGGTAATGTGGAGGGAATACACAGCGATTTAGTAGAGAAGTCGAGTTTCTATCAGATTCAGCACCAACTCTAAATTGAAACAACTCCATTCGTGTGACTTTCCTAGGAGATTCTTCTATTTTATCGTCAGTATGAGAGATAGTCTGTTTTTTCCATTTCGAACAGCGTTAACAAAATTGAGCCACATTGCTGCTCCGTAAAGAACTTCTCATCCGTCTTTGATGCTTCCTGTTTGTTCCTCATCCCCTCCACTACACCATCGGCCACCATGCTTTCAGCCATTAGGCCACAAAACTTTGGAACTCTCTCCCTTGCCTCTGCTTTCTCCATTTTCAGATCACACTTGAAGATCTTCATCTTTGACCGTGCTCACGGTCACCTTCCCCTTTCCCCCAGCTCGGCGTCAGGTTCCACACTACCCTGCATGAACAGTGCTACATAAATGTGAATTGTTGTTGTACTGTTGTAAATTTACTGACCCTGATATACTTGCTGACAGTCAGTTATTTTCAGGACAGCTCCTATTTTCAACCCAGTATCCGTCTTTATTGCGGTTGTTTAAATCGTATTTTATTTAATAAAATAAAAACACAGCCAGTTTTATATGTGAAAACAAATATCTCCCTGACACTGCAGTACTTTAGTATTGAACGACTCATTCTATTTCCCTCTATCACTGTGTCTATGCACCTTTATTGCCCTCTCCCCCACTCCTCCATTCCCCCCCCCACCCCACACACAGACACACAGAGCAACATTTACCTTTTTTCATCTTTGATGGAGTTTGGGTATTGAGCTCTGCGGCACTATCCCACGTGAACTATCCCTACATAAATGCAAGATATTGCTGTTTTTTTTGGTGGTGTTGTTAATTATCTATTTCACACTTTACACATTTCACAGTGTTGGGCAAAAAAATCTTTCTTTCAAACAGTTCCTATAACAATTTAGCTTGAGGGAAAAAAAAGATTTTTAAGATGTCCTAGAGGGTAAGAATTAACAATGTGGATGTTTGCACCAGTTTCCTGACCGTAACCTAGATAGGCTGGTGTCAGCACAAAGTTATCAGGGTTATTTTTCATTCCTGAAACGAAAGTTGAATCATTTTTACTGCAGGTCGATGAAAGCATTCCTTTATGTTTTACATTATCTTTTTCAAATATTGTTACCATCTTCCGAGCTCTCCAGGTGGATTTGAATAATCAGCTCTTTCCCCATTCCCCAGTGCATACGGCAGTTTATTGGTCGTTGAGAAATGTAAAGAGGGAAACCAAAGGTAGCACGTTATTCAGCTGGTTATTTAAGGTGTCCTGCTGAAAGTCAGGAAGCTTTTCACTTCCTATTTCTTATCATTCACTCGCAGCTTGGCTCAATCACCTCTCCTTAGTTCAACAATACAATTTAGGATGAAGCCTAAAAATATTAATGACGTTGTTTAGCCCTGAAATAAAAGAGATTGACAGCTGAAGCCGGAGTTGTCGTGCGATTTGCTCCTTGTTCATTAAGAGATGTTGAATGATCAGCCACACAGCAGCCACTTGAAGCTTCAGTGACAGACAGATAATGGAGCCTTCCATAGAATGCAAATCAGACAATGTTTAAAAAAAATACAAAGGGGAATCTTGAGCATTGACTTCAAGGTGAGGACGTTGCTTCTTTTTTGTTTTCTTGTTAACTTAGCACTGAAAGGTTTTATTTGATGAACCCACCACTAAGCTAAAGAGGGTCCAAACCAGACCAAAAGCTACACATATGTATGCAATCTTCACATGGAAATTTTCCTGTGTTTAAAACAGAGTGTGCACTCTTTCCCCTTGGAGGGAAGCACTCTGCTTACTTAATTAATTGACCTCAGAAAAAAAGAGCAATAGGTGCAAAGAAAAACTTTTGAAGTCCCATTCCTGTTATTTTCCATTTGGGAACTGAAAAGGTAACAGTACGGAATGGAGACAGCACGGGGTTTCACAGCAATGCAAATGTCATTTTTCTCAGTAAAAGATGGAGTGATTTGCACTTTTGCACATGTTTCTGTGGTGGAAGCATTGCCTATTTAAGGGGGAAATCCTCATAGACTTACATGTGATGGATGTGTGTGGCAGGATGGACCCAAACTGGAATGGGAACTGGAGTCACCACACCCTACTAGGTCTAGTCAATAAAATAAGAACTTTCTCTTTGAGGAAGATCTTAGATAAGCAAAAGTAGGACATGGAGTCCAGTGATGAAACAATATTGATTGAAGAAC
The DNA here is from genome assembly GCF_018977255.1 of Callorhinchus milii. Taxonomy (NCBI): domain Eukaryota; kingdom Metazoa; phylum Chordata; class Chondrichthyes; order Chimaeriformes; family Callorhinchidae; genus Callorhinchus; species Callorhinchus milii. Next base: position 20,793,986 of record NW_024704747.1, on the reverse strand, counting down.
ACTGAGAACTAAAATAGACTTAGTCAGTACGTTTATTGAAGTGAACTTCTTCCTCAAGGTTGAAAGGAGGGTTCTGAGCTAAAGGGACAGAAAGTGGTAGAAAGCTACCGGTATTTGTAGCTAATGTTTCTGTGTTGGTTAATTTGGGGTATTGTGAATTAAGTTTAATTTAGTTTTCAATCTTGTAACTGAAGCTGATCAGTAGGGTGGACTGCGACTACACTCCTATAATGTGACCAGAGAAATAACAGTTTGCAGGAAAATTCAATCAATATAAATTAGAACAGTAAAGAGTGAAATCAGATCAGAAACAGGAGAATCTATTGAACAGATCTGTGACTTTAGCACGAGACAGTTAAAAGGATGTACTTTATTGTCATCAATTTTCTTTACAGCAGCAGGTTTAATATGATAGTGGGCATAACGGAAATTGCAGATAGTGAGAAAAACAGGACTAGGAAAACCAAACTCACCAATAAACCTTGGACTAGTTAATTTCCCAGCTTTATTGAGATGAAAACAAACCAACACATGACCCTGGGCTGCCAAAGCTGGAAACAGGGACCTGGGTTAAAGTTGCAAGGCAAAACTAACAAGTGGAGACATAGGACATGTGAGCCTAGTGCTGTAATGTCAGAGTTCAACATTTCATGCATATGACGCAATTCTATTAAGTTGTGTGTCTGTGAGTGTATTTAGTGCATACAAGTATTCAGGGTGCATGACTTAAATATAGATAATGGAAAAATGGAAGAATGTGAATTCTCCGTTCCCGAACGCACAGTGTAATAACAAGACAATATCCTATGACCATAGCGTATTGTATAGCTTATGAATATAATAGGATGTATTTTAAAGTATATTGTGGACAAGTGCAGAATAAAAGCTGTATTCACACACATCTCACTCATTACCAAGCTCGCTCTAGATGGTCTGATTCAGTGCAGCTGTAGGAGGCTTCATTGTATTTATTTCACTGCAGATTCGATCAGGAAATATTGAAGTAGACAATTGGATACAGACAGGATCAGTCGAGATTTTAAAGACACACTAACTACTGCTTCTATTAGCCCAACCCCAAACATGCTGATTCAAACATATATTTTAAGATTAAGTAATAGCAATCCTTGCATTTGCTATAAAGCCTTATCTCTTCATCAAAATATCTCACAGGATTTTACTGCTGAGCGCAGTGACTGCATTTATAGGTGAACAAGCTCTTTCTTTCCACCTTAACTCCAACATGAACAACAACAACATCACACATTGCATTTATATAGTGCCTTTCATGTCAGGAGGACATCCCAAGGTGCTGGAAAATCAAGGATTTGCATCCAAGCTGGGGGTGAACTCAGGAGGGATGGAAGCAAAAGTGGGGAAGGTAGAGGGGAAGGTGATTAAGATTGTTGTACAATTTCTTGGCCCTGTTCAAAGTGGCATTTCAAGTCTTCATTTCTTTCATACACATACTCACTAAAATGAGCTCAATCTATATTACGTAGCTTTGTTATGTAATATCAACTGAACTCATTTTAGTGCAACACAAAACATCTGCAACCCAGAACATCTCAAACTATATGATAGGCTCACGATAGTTAACTTAAAGATTCAGCTGATGACTAGTTTAACAATACTTCCCAGAGGTCTTGATCTTTCTTTTAATATACATATCTATAAAAAGGCAAGGCACATCCCAATTTCACACTGACTGCACAGCTGAATGTTTAGCACACTGGCTTCCATGTTAAAATGGCTCCCAATTTAATGCTGGTTGCTCTTAACAGCCTCATCACAAAGAAAATGAATTGAAATACTGTGCAAAAAGTAATTCTGTACAGTAACAATAAAAAGGGGAAGAAGCTCTGTTTTCCTCATTTCTTGGGCTCATTCAAATCAAAGGATGATTGGAAAAACTCCCTAATCATGGACCTACGTTCAATTCTCATTTGACCCATCCTTCGCCCACAAAATATACAGTCAATTCACTTTACCTTATATTCTGTGAAGAGGCATGAGACGTCTCGAAGATGTGATACAGCGCTATATATCAAATACAAGGATTATTACTGTTATCTTCGTTCACTTGTTTAACTAGATCTCTGTAGTATTGTTATGTTTAATTTTTCATAAAAATGATCTTTACATTTGATATAACTCCTTTCACATTGGGAGGATGTCTCAAAGCACTTCACAGGATATACTCCCCCACCACTGGATTGGAGCTTCAGCATTGACTCTACCAGTACTCAATCCCAAAGTGTGGTTTGACCCCAAAATCTTCTGGCTGGGAAATAAGAGTGTCACCAAATGAGCTAAGCTGGCTGACGCACGTTGCTTGGCAAATAAAATGGATTAAAATCGTTTCTATTAATTTTAGGCATGCTATAAGTAACAGTTTAACCAATCTACGATCACAGCATGTAACAAGGCAACATCATTTAATGAGCTGGTCTGATATTTGGTACCCAGAAGCCTGAATTGTCTGTAGAGAACTTTGAGAGAAAAGGAGAAAATATAATGTGGGCATTTTATAATTCATCCTCTATTATCTCCTGTTGTGCTCCATGTATGTGGGAGCCATCATTTCTTGAAAATTAGCATCTTTAAAATATTCCACTCTCATTTAACTTCAAGCGTGTCTAATAATGTGAGGAGCAGATTGTCTGCCTTCGTTTCTTCAACTTGTTCCATCTAAAAGCAATTCAACTCAACATCTTGTTGCCCTCTGGCAGTTCGGTTTAGTTATCTGGGCTTAATTTCATATTTATATCAAAGCAAACTCCCCCAGACTACTGCTGGTTACTGAGCAGAGAGTCTGATCAGTCATATTCACAGCTCACACTTTAGCAAAGCTGAATTATAAACAAGAAAAAACACATTAGCAGAGAAATGTAACTACAATACAGTGTATCCCAACTCGCCGCCTCTCCTCACTTGGGATCCCAGTTTGTTCCTTTATTATTATGGACTTAAAACAGTTTTGTTATCAATGTGAAGTTTCTGTTTCCCGACTCCTGGACATGTCACTGGCAGAAAAGTTGCTCAGACCCGACCAGGTCCCTCACACACTCCGGGACCACGTTAAGGTGGCAAAGCTGGAGATTCCCAGACACAATCGGTTCATTGCCACATAGAAATTCCCATCGGCTGAAACGACACGTCAGGCTCAAGTGCTTTTCTATAGAGTCAACATGCATCATTCTAGGGCTCGGACAAAAGCTTATATAAGCAACAGCAGCGGGAAAGCTTTCAGACAATTCAAATTGTTAGAACATTTCTGCGGCTCTGAGTTACCATGGTTTGGGAGGAGGGGACACACAGTACAAACAGCCTCCTGAGCCCTGACACTGACAGCCATGTTAAACGGCACAGAATCAACCAGGAGCGAATCCTCTGCTGGGAAGTTGCCCTCTTTGCTGAAGTTTACGGGCGCTGCACAATACGCCAGGAGAAGCATCGGCTCCACCTGAAGAGGTTGAACAAAACCCAGTCACCCACCTGACTGAGACAGACTTCCCCGCATCTTCACCACTGCAAGGAGAAAGCTCACAGCCAGAAGCGTCACCAACTTCATTGTTTTCTCGTGTGGTCACTCAGTTCTGCGTAAAAATTACATGACTGCCAGTGTATCCTTATGAGGAGGCAGCGAGTCCAGTGTCTTTCCCCCCGCGCACCCCTCCTCCCCACCACTTCTGCACCCTCTCTCTCTCTCTGGCTGTCTCACTCTCTCCCACTTGTGCCAAGGGTTTGTGGCTGTGCTGAGCCTGGGAGTTTGCAAACACCTGAAGTTGCTCTGTTTGAGCTGGATGGAAGTCTGTCTCTCACAAACAAACTGCACCCAAGTGACCAACACTAACACCACACTCAGCGACTTTCCATTGACTCCATTGTCAACTCAATACAGAGGGGAATAGCCTGATTCACTGGAGTATTTATTAATAATAATAATAATATTAATAATAATCCTTGCATTTGATGTAGCGCCTTATTATGCCTTTGAGTAGTCTCAAAGCGCTTCACAAAATATATTGTAAACTGAATTAACTGTGTATTTTTGTCGGCGAAACGCGGCAGCCAATTGCGCACAGCAGTGTCCCACAAACAGTCGTGGACTGAATGACCAAATTATTATTATTTTTTAAAAAAAGGTTTATTAAGCCCAGAAAAGCCATCCGCCAATCTACTAACAACTAGGTTCCTACTTACTGCTGGATAAACAGAGGCGTGGGGAGTAAGGAAACTTGCCCAGTGTTTCGCCCTGCCCGGGAATCGAACCCAGGTCTCTCGCTTGCGAGGAGAGTGCTCTAACCATTGAGCTACACGACTCCATGCAGCATTTTGTACAAGTATCACTCTATCCACAATCCACTGGTTCACTCGACTTGGCTGCCTCGGTGTCAGCGGGTGGGTTTCAGGCTGGAGCTGTGTCTATGGTTTCTTTATGAGGCTGAGCCACACACAGTGAGCAATGTGACTGTGTAGTCAGCTATCTCTTACTGTAAAGTGAATTGACTGTATATTTTGTGGACGAAACGTGGCAATATCCCTTAAACAGTTGTGGATTGAAATGACCAATTTATTATTATTATTTTTTAGAGTTTGAGAATACTACCGGATGGTTGGCAGTTTTTTCCTTGTCTTCTGTACTGGAGTTCTTCATGTTTGCTGATTTTTATTATACATATATATATATTCCAATGATCAATTAATAATAATAATCCTTGCAGTTGATATGGCGCCTTATCATATCACTAAGAAGTCTCAAAGCGCTTCACAGGAAATACTGTTAAGTGTTTTAACTGTGTATTTTGTGGGCAAATCGCAGGAGACAGTGTATCCTGAAATTGTTCTTCAGAATCCTTACCTGTGCCCTCTCAACCTGTTTAACATCCTTGGAAGTATTGTTCTGAGTGCATATTCTTCAATCCCATTTAGCACCTTGTACACATCTTTACAAAGCGTGTCCTGAGAAGTCACAAATGTTTGGGAAATTCTTAATTTTTATTTAGCATTTTATCACTTGATAGGATTTTTCATGACTTTCTCTGGACTATTTCTGGGATTGACTCAGCATTTTAGGAAACATGTTGGAAACCACGTGAGTGTCAGCAGCAAAGTATTCAGTTATAATATAACTTTATATATATTCTAAATTTATTATTTATAAAGATATATATCATAAGTGAAGGGCGCTATATAAATGGAAATTGTTGTTGATATTGTTGTTAAAATTGAACGGCAAAACATTTGACTTTGGATGATTACAGTAATTTGAAGTTGTGCTATCGATACAGTGTTTACTATATAGATTTACAAATTAATTTCAGAGATGATTCTTCTGCTACTATAAGATATAAAGATTGAAACAAATTTTCAATCTTTTTAGAAATCACTGTCTTATGGATCAAACCCTTGTTTACCTCTCATCAATTTGAAATGTCCAGTTAAAGATCAAATATGCAAAAAAAGCTTTACCTAGGATAAATATTTGTTTTTAAAAAATTAACTGCGCCTGTGATACTGCTTCTGCATTTATACAAGTGGACAGATGTTTCCGTAGCCAACAGGGCACATGTTAATCAATTAGTTGGCAAGATTATGAATCGGTTTGAGTCCAGCATTACTCAATGCAGATGCATTTTATCACAGCTTATTATACTTTCTTCTGAAGCTAAATGCAATAATAATGACAATAAAAATGAAAACATAAAAATGCCAAATAGAATTCCCACTTCCATGCATGGTCAAACCTTACTTCAATGTCAAAATTCTTAAAGCAAAGGACACCCCTGTGTACCTGAGAATCAATTAACGTGAATATATTCATTTTCTATGCACAATTTTGCGGTTTAAATGTAGCCACTTCAGCAGTTTAGCGAGCTAGTGAAATGAGTGAAACGTGACTCTCTCTGCAAAGAAAATCATGTTCAAAAGCTAGCTCTGTATTAAAAGAGATTTATTTTACTTTCTAAAAATAACAAATGCCCAAATCTGTCATTCTTGGAAATAGATATTCCGAAGGTACCTTGAAATTTTCTCTGAAATACACGCTGCTTGTGCTTTGTTTTAAGAAGATTATAATATGGAAGGTGAACATTTGAGTGCACCAAGCTTCTTGTATTCCTAATCTCATACTAACTGGACAATGTACCAAAGCTGCCACAGCAAGATTCTTTGAATGAGGGAATCACCGAGTCAAATCAGGAATTATACTCAATTGTTTCCATTCCACAAGGAATTTGTAATTCACTATTTTCCCAACAAGTCAAAACTAAACGTTGCCCTACATTTGCCAAACAACTGTGTGTTACCAAAACAGAAATGCAATATCCATTGTTACACATAACCTCATGTTCTTGTGTTGTTTCCCTTTGTTATTGTAAATGATTTATTTAAAAAAAGAACCCACAACTCTTTTTATTCAAGGAGTACAGACTTAGAGGTAAAATCCAAAGCAGTGTTTAAGTTTCAATAACTAAATATAATTAATATATTAATGTAGTCTTTATCCTAGCAACAGCGAGGCCATGTGACCCTTGATGCACCTCCTGACGATGCAGAGTTCCACCATATTTCCTTCAAAAGAATAATAATAATAAATTGGTCACTTCAATCCACTGCTGTTTGTGGGACACTGCTGTGCACATTTGGCTGCTGCATTTCACCCACAAAATATACAGTCAATTCACTTTACAGTATATTCTGTGAAGCGCTTTGAGACGTCTCGAAGACGTGATAAGGTGCTGTATCAAATGCAAGGATTGTTATTATTATAAGAACATAAGAACATTAGAAATTCTAGACGAAAAAACGATTCATCTAGTTCACCTTCCACCTTCCTGGCGGTCGCATGCACATATGTCTCGAACTACTTATATACTTTATCCCATATTGCTATTTCCTAAAAGAAAACTATCCTGTGTTTCAAGGATTCAACACTTCCTGCTTTAACTGTCTCCCTATGGAGCCTGTTCCACAGGGTTTACCATTCGGTCACTGAAATAGTGCTTCTGTAGATTTGTTCTGAATTGACCCCCCCACTTCAATCACAGGCTGTGTCCTCTGGTTTTACTATTCTGGTTTTACAGTTCTTCACTGGAGCGTCTGCCCAGAATGTGGGCTCAGAGTCCGGATGTAGGGCTTCAAACCACAACCTTTTTGACACAGAAGAAACAGTACTACTAACTGAGCTAAACTAGCACATGTCTTAACTAATGTGACAAAACATTTTGCGGTACAGATGTACAGTAACTCATTTGGCTACATTGCCATTATCTCTCTATGCTTGACTATCATTTTGTGACTTATCAAAGTGAATTTGAATTGCTCTGAACCAAACCAAAGTAAACCAAATTCAATCGTTTCTTTTAAATCTAAAATGGTTCAATTCAGGTCAGCTCCAGTCTCAGAACCACCTCAGCAGTTACCGTTTTCAATTACGGTAACTCATTACGGGAATTTTACTTAATCTCTTTTTATTTAAGAATATTTACAAAATGATTCCCCAGACTCGAAGCTCTGACATTGGAATTAGAAAACCAGCATCTCCTCTTAAATGAGTGAGCCTCAGTGTTGCCTTCACAGCACTGTACCATATATTTGGAGTGTTCATACCTTTATAATACAGCTGAAAAGCTGCTGGCAGCCTATTTAAATACAGTCAAGAAACTAATCATCTAATTTACCTGAGCACACTCCAGAGGAGGGTCTAAGGGCTTGCCCCGATCAAAGTATTTATTTTAATTTTAAGATGGCTTTCTCAAGCTTGCTGTGAGAAAACTGCACGCCGTTCAATGTCTGTCCTCAGTTCTTTCTCCACACTCTCTTTCAATCAGCCGCGTGGCTCACTGTGTTGCAACGAGAACGGCCACTCACCCGGCCACGTGCATGGAGTGGCTCACTATTTGGCAGCGGTTGGGAGGAGGAGGTGGATAAGGAGTTCCCGTTTGCCTTCCTTTCATTTCGGGAGGGGCTTCCTCACAGATTGTAGGGCATTGAGCCTCGGGAAGAGGGTATAATGCTCCCCGTTGTTGCAGTCTGTCAGGAAGGCAAGTATCTCCCAACCGCCAGCTCCTGCCGCTGCCATGAGAGGATAGTTTGCCAGGGAGAGAGGGAGGTCATGGGTTGGATTAAATCATCCCAGTTGGGCCGCCAGTTGAACCACCCCTGGTCTAATCTGACACTCCGTCGCAGTGCTGGGAGAAGTGCTGTCCTTCAGATGAGATGATAAACCAAGCTTCTGCAGTGTTCCCTGATCTATCCCTTTATCAGTAAAACTGACACAAAATAAAACTGTGAAGAGTTCAGAAGCTTAGTAACAATACAGAAGCTTGCAGTGTCATTCAGAAGAGAAAATGTTTGACTGAGTTGCAGAATAGCTGGTAGCTTTCAAGGCTAGAGGGCCTTAGAAGGATAGGTAATCTCTTGGTAAGTGGCTAACTGAGATTCCTTGTTGATTTATATGACAATCATGATCTTCCTTCATCACTTTTTAAGTTACAGGCAATTGGATAGCAAGGTCAAAAAGCTTTCAGCAAAGGATGAATAGACTGTATGCCTTAGACTGATTTGTTAATGAAACATGGACTATCTGCATTTTGTCCATTTGCTCCCCAAATATTTTTCTGAAGTTTACTACTCATGAAGATGGAGCATATTACGACTGGGGTCTGGAATGTTTTCTTATTTTCGGTATCTATTCTCAGCATCAGGCACTCCTACATGTACAGTATAGGTTAATTGAAAAATAAAACTCCCTCTACTTTGCCACAAGATGTACCTTGGCCATAATTTGCACCAGAGCAATTCTTCCTGCACCAGTGTGACCTTCCTCACATCAGCATCTTCGTGGTCTGTCTGAGCTTCCCAATGATGATAATAATCCCTGCATTTGATTTTGCACCTTATCACATCATCGAGAAGTCTCAAAGTGCGTCACTGCATTTGCTGTAACATGCAGTGATTGTTAATTTTGTAGGGAAACATGGGAGCCAATTTGCACCCAGCAATGCGCCAATTGTACAGCCAGCTCAATCACTCTCTAAGGGGTTCAGGAGGACACACCAGATGGGCCAATACATGTCCAGGAGGGATACAAACCACACCCTTGCGTGACACAAGATCTCAGAAAAATTGAATGATATGCAGTCGGCAAGGAAGAAGGGAGTAGTGATTGAGAAAATCTGCATTTTCTCTGAATATCACTGAAAATAATCCTATTAATAATAATCCTTGCATTTGATACAGTGTCTTATCACATCTTCGAGACGCCTCAAAGCGCTTCACAGAATACACTGTAAAGTGAATTGACCGCATATTTTCTGTGAGTGAAAATAAGGGGGGGTTTAACACTGCCAAGAAAAGTCAAGGGAAAATCAATCAGAGTACACTCTCCCTAACCAACTCGGAGTCAGCACTTACAGGGGACCTTAGATCATGGCAAGGTTTAATGAAAACACATTCCCGAACAGGTGTGATGTGGCATGGAAGGCGAGGGAGTTCCATTTTCTTTTTCCTGCCTTTTTTAGTGAAAAAGAAAAGACAGTGCCCCACCCAGAGGGAAGGTGCCGTTGTTTGTTTCATTTCCTGTCGCAATTGACCGATCAAATTTATAAGCCTAACATTTCGAGGAGTTTTTCATCAAGTTAACTAAAGATGAAGCAGCTTTCTACAAATCATTAAATTTGCCCATTAGTGATCGCCTGAAACCATGCAACTTAATTTATTCTTCCTGACAACTTTGTTCCACTTCTGATGAGGTTGAAAGCAATTTTAAATCCATTACCAGTGGCCTACAGTGGATAGCTTCCTACAGAACAAGCACACCCACCAGGCTCTGGAATCAAACACAAGCGCTGCTCACAGCAGTGAACCCTGTTGCTGAATCATTTCATTTGCAAACTTTTTAAATCGCACATGCTGGCTGTGATGAGAAGCAGCAGCATTACGAGCACACAGAAAAACCAATCTTTTGTTACTTGCAAAAGTTATTTCTAACAAGGGTGAGCTTAGTTCACAATGGGCCTAAGGTGAGGAAGGAAAGAAAAATGGATCACCTTTTTGCATCTCTTGGAGTAGCTGAATTCAAGGTATGTTTATTGTGGTGTAGTAACTGTTGTATTCTTTGTAAGTATATAATTACTGTATATATATTAACATGGGCAAAACCAGGGCACAAAAGGTTCCTAGGACATTTAGTATAAAAGGCCCCTTAAACAGCGATTGATGTGAAGTGGAGACTGATGGACTTGTGTGCTACTTTTTCCAACAACTTACTCGAAACAATACCTGCCTCTAGCTACACCTACTGTATTACAGCAACAAAGTAGTGGGATCTTAGCATTGTTCAGGCAATTATAATAATTTAAGCTCATTCAAGAGTGAGGGGTTTGATTCGGAGGGAGCAAACTTTATAAGTAGGGCAAATGATTCGGTAGATGTTCCTCTGGAAATTAATATGTGGCTGAAAATAATGGCAATTACGTCAGGAGATCATGTCATGTCACAAGGCATGTGCAGAAGGGCAAAATGCTGAACTTAGTTGGAAAACTGCTTGGAATTTGCATGCAGGTAAACAGAGCCTATATTTTTATTCTATAAATTCTGAGTTATTTCCCTTCACTTGCACTACCTTTATTTGGGTGGGCAGTTGATATGTTACTGAATATCTTCAAAAATCCTTGTCGTGCTCTTCAAATCCTTCCACGGCCTCACCCCACCTTACCTGTAAAAGCTTCTTCACCCTATAAGAATAAGAATAATCCTTGCATTTGATATTATGCCTTATCACATCATTAAGATGTCTCAAAGTGCTTCACAGAATATATTGTAAAGTGGATGGACTGTGTATTTTGTGGGCGAAACACATTCCAGTCCATCTCTTGTCCTCTTCCAACTATTCCATCTATTTTTCAGTCCGCACTTCCTTTATTTTAGCATCGATGTCTGAGTCTTACACCTGTCTTCTGAAACTGTTTCCCAAATAATTTCACTGCAGTACTCACTATCCTTACTTTTAAAAGAAGCTCAAACAAACATATAACTTCAATCTGTTTAAATTTCATGCTCTGTGTCCACCATTACAATATGCCAAGTGCCTTGAGAAGTTTTTTGACATGAAAGGTACTAAACAATTCAAGTTGTTCTTGTCTTTGGAGAAAGAGTCTTATGTTAAATATGTCTTTCTAGCCTATTACGTAAACAGGTCTCTTTGGGTATAGGCAATATGTGCAGCAATGTCTGAAGTATTCTTGAAGAATATCAACTACTATCCATCTGTCCAGTACAACAATCCTCCAGATTAATTGGGCATTCACCTCATGGTTGCTTGTGGGACCTAGTTGGCACATATGTTACTGCATTTGTCTGTAAAACCAGTCACTATTCTCACTCTAATTACTTGTGAAGTGTTTTGAAACAGTTTGATGTGATCAGGCCCTGTAAAAAGCAAGTTCTTCTTCTCCTTAAGTACCAAATGGAAAACATTTCCAGATGAGAAGCAGCCCCGGTAGTGTTGAACCAGTCTTCAGTTACCAGTGAGAGAATGCAGTGGGATACCTGCAAACGATAGAGCAATAGTTGAGGTGAACTGGTTATGCTTCTCAAAATATAATGAACAAGCAAATTAGCTAGACATAGAGGAGTTAATTAGCACTGGGCCTTACTACATCTGGAGATCCCCTGATGTACAATTACTCAACAACAATTGCGAAGCAAGATGGAATATATAATTCTTCAAGTATACTTGACGTACTGTGAACACGGGGAGAATGCAGAAACATTGCTGGCTCATGTTTTATAAAAGTTAATAAGTTACTTGAACTGCTTTGGATCTGGTGATAGTAGTGGAAGTGGAGTGATCTGCATAGAACTAAAGCAGGATAAAGGAAGTTGTTATTTCACTTTGCAACACTTCCAGAATTTGATTTTATTAAGCTCTTCTCTCTTCTTGCTTTTTAAATAAGGAGGAGAGGTAAACTGAATAAATCGCTTGAATGCAACGATAGCTTGAAGATAATCTATCCAAATGACTGCAGGTAAATCAGCAGGTCTAGAATACTATGATTTCTTGGTAAGACTTTACAAGGGAATGTAGACAGACTTATTTGGATCATTTTCATGGTAATAAAAGGAAGATAGTCTCAATATCAACTGTTTTTTTGTTTCCCTACCTGCCACACAGAAAAGTGGGCAATTGGTGTGTAAGTTACAAGCTAAATTCTGTCGCAATGTAAACTTTTAGCAAATATGATGGATTATTGATTATATGCACATGACCTTTAGTTTGATCCTCTCGGGTTTGCAATAGCTTTGTGTATCGCATAACAAACACAACGGAACTTACACAGCACATGTTGTGGAATGCCAAATTCAAAAATGATCATTGTTGAGGAAAGGGTATTTGACCATTCATCATAAAAAGTATTCTCTTACCCTAAAAACTTTCTTTTACACTTTAAATATAACTGAATTAGGCTGTCAACTATTCTGTATGGAGATTCAGTGTGCTATGTTGCTATTATCACTGGTGGCCAACAAAATAAATGTTTCTTCATTTAATATTTCTTGATATATGACGGTGATCGGTTGGCCAGCAAAATGAGAAGGTTAGAAGGTATTGATGACAGAAAAATCTTTGTTAAAGAACTTCTGTTAAAATTGGTTAAAACTGACCAAGGGTAGCACAATGCAATTTGGAAATAGCCCTTGCGAAGGGAACATGCATGCATTTATAATTGATGCAAGATAATTATTAGAGTGTATTCTCTGCTCTCCCATCTCCATCAACCATGTTATATAAAATATAACCAGCTCAGGACAGATTAAATTACTTGAAATGAGATCCAGCAAAGGCTAATTTATGATAAAATTAAACCCAGAGATTAGGTTGTCAGCCACGATGCCACAACTCCTGATACCTCCTGAATATTGTTCATGCATAGAGAAATTCTGGCACAGATTCAATTGCTGGACCCAAGGACTATTAGATTTTAGAAGATGCCACTCTTGGACTCTTAAAATGTTTTGGAATCTCCATTTGTCTTTCATGCCAGGTTATGAGGGAACATGATCTTAATAGTTGGTATCAAGAAATTTACAGATGGCTTGTGTGGCTTTTCTTGTTCAATAATAAAGCAATCTTTTCAAGCTGAAGACACCCTGCAGTGACTTGTATTATATACAAATATCATCATGAAGATGAATAACGTACACTACAAAGGAGTTTAAGTAGCGTCATTCTCTGGTACCTCGCAACGTTTTGATGTTTCCCTTTGTTTGCAAAGCCTTCTTATTTATCTCAAATAATTCCACAAGTGGCCTGTGTACCCATCCTCCCTGGCAATCCTGATAACACAGGTATAATTATGCAGATATAAATTTCATGAAAATATTTGATCATTCTCTGATCTTTGTCTTGACATTCCCAACATTCAATGTAGATTGTGGTAAATGCCTTTCAAAAAGAGACATCGAAAGGGATTTTTTTTCCCTCTGGAATCGCCGAGGTTAATTGTTTAATGTACAGCATCCGAAGCAATGACTTATTGCTGGTTTTTAATTTTAATGTGCCCAGCAGGAAGAAAATTAGTTGACTGCTGTGATCATTTCCCCAGACACAGAAATATGCAGCTGTTTCACCGGCAGCAGGTAAGTAGCAAAGGGCTTCCTTCAGGCAGAAAGGATTTCACAGGAATCTATACCTTTCCATGACTTGATGCTGTGAGTACTAAGTTCCTTATTCTCTGCCTGTGAGATTTGTATGGAACGGGTTTCCAGGAAAGGTAATTGAGGGAAGGATACTGCATTCATTTAAAAAATAAACAGCTTAATGCCTTGATGGGAGGATGATAAAGTGGATATTCTGTAAGAAGGAATCAGATGGGCTGAAGGCCCTTCATCATCCAAACCAATCTTGTGAACACAGTTACAGCCCAATCCATTCTGAAATTAACTGGCTACTTTGTTCATTAGTCCAATTGGTCATCAAAAGGAATCATGTGAATGATTTTCTGCGATTGAAACATTAAAATAATAATTTTAATGTGTTGCAATGAACTTTTAAAATTCCATATTCATACTTACTTAATGATACAGCACTTCTGAATCACAAGACCATACCGCACAAAACAAATGTGTACAACAGAATCTGATCTTGATTTATTTAGTTGCTCTGAACTCTGCTTTCAGCACAGATAACTTCCTGCAACCTATTGTCAACTCTTTTTTTCTAAAGGGCCTTTGTTATCCTCTGTGGCAAACTGAAGATGTGAGCTACTAGAGCAAAAGTTTACAATAGCCTAAACTGTAATCACTGCTGACAACACAAGCCAGATAACAATAGACTATAAGCCTGTTACTGTCTTTTTAAATTATGTTCCTAAAAGGAAATCTTCATGTGAGTGTTTTTTATTGCAAAGGCTACTGTGTAGATTTTGTCTTGAGGTCTTGGGAAAGCATGAGTTAGAGCAGTGGATTGTTTTGATACTGGTTAGTCAAGATTTTTCACAAGGTTATCTGATCCTGGATTTGCCATAGCCATGTCACTACAAATCCTGTCTCACCCAGATCCTAATGTTTTGTTACTATCAGCAGAAGGATTGATTCCAAACGCAAGTCGTCAAAACCCATGCAGAAGGTTGAAGCTTAAGTTAAAATAGAGCAATTTTACTAGTAAATATTTACAATAGAATTGTACATTAATGTTAATTGAGGGACCTTGCACAGTGGTATTTTGAGTTTTTACCATGGGTATCAGTTGTTGAACCATGTGAATACAAGTTAGATTTTTTAGCGCATTTCACATTGTGAGTATTTCACACTTGAAGCTTTGTTGTGATTGATTCAGGGTAATCCGCGAATGAAGAATAATTTCATTCCCCAAGTACTCAGATACAGATATTACATGAACTTAATAGAAATGTCAATCTCATTGAACAGAAATTAACATTCATTAATTTAACCATGAGAGCATTTTTGCCTGAATGTTCAGCGCTAAAGTATTCTTGTGTTATGCTCACTTTAAGTTTGCTTTTGTAAAACGTTATAGATATATATTATCAGCTCTTTGTGAGAGTGATGAAGTGCCAGTGTCAAAGCAGTTCTAAGTTAGGCTTATGTTAGTACATGGTCCTTTCACCTCTGGGACCTGGGCTGGAATACAGCCCAGACAGATGGGATGAAGTCCTTTTCACTCCATCTCTCTTACAGCTGTTAAGGATTTTAAATAAAATGAATTTGGGCAGTTTCAGTCTAAGACCCAATAGACGTAATTCTGCAACAGAAACATGGCACTAATTGGAAGTAATTTAGAGCTTAGTCTCAAAGCTGAGAGGTTAGTTCGAGCAGTTAAAGTGCCACGATAGTTTAGTGCATGTTAGTTTGAGGCCGGTCTTCACTTTCACAGGAGTGTAGGAGGTGCCTGTGATACTGTAATGTCACTACAGCTGAAGTGGGCCTTGTTCCTGCCCAGTATAATTACATGTTAACTTGATAGCCACAGTCAGACGGGACTTAATTTTAACATTTCATCCAAAGGACGGCATCTCTGACAACGCAGCGTTCCCCTGCCAATGCATTGGAGTGTTACCCTGTGAGTTCATAATCCCTACATGGGGCTTGAACCCACAATCTTCTGAGGCAGGTTTCAGAGTCAGAGGCAGGAATGCTACCAACTGAGCCAGGTTGACACCTAAGCCGTGACTGATCTTCTTTCTTTATGTGTGGTGTTCTACTGGATAAGGTCATAAATTCAACAGATGATAGAAAGAGCACAGACAAGCGTCTTCTCCCGAGCCTTCCCCTGTCATTAGTGCAGTCCAGTAAGAAGACAGAGGTGGCTTGATCTTGACAAAAACATGGCATATATATGTTCAGTATATTCGTACCTCTAAGGCTTGTCAATTTAAGAAGAAATATTCCATTTGACAGAATTTTAAAGGTCTGCCCTTTCAATAAGTTGGGTGGAGGGTGAACTCTCAGTTAAATTGAAGCCCGTAAAAATCTGAGGAAATTGAGCTTTCTTCATAGTTGAGATTTGCTGAATATGTGCTGGCCTCAGAGATCAGAAGGCAGATGTTAACTTGGAAAAACATGTGAGATATCTCAGATGAGTATTTGGTTAACTCAGTGTTTCGTTTGGAATCAATGCGGGAACCAACCCAGGCTTGGCAAACTGGGACTTTCTGGATCTAAATTATACCTTAATGAGGACATTCAATATTCGTCTTGCGAAATGTTAGCGGCATTTGAGCATTTTAAGAGACTTTCTATTTCAAATCAATATTATTGTTTGCTGCATGAAACAATTTGACAGAGGGTGCTCCAATAGAGAGAAATAACATGCTCATTACCTCGAGTGTGACATCCGAGAATCCAGGCTGTAAAAGTGAGAGGTCAAACACCTTGTTAAGCTTTGCAAAAGTCACAAAATAGTCATTCCCTTCTTAACTGCCATACTTCCAGTTCACATACAGTGTAATAGTAGGAGCCAGCTTTTCTGTGTGTGTGTTGGGTGGGGGTGGGGGATGTAACTGCTTCACGCAGTCATTTTCTTTATTGGAAGCATATATATATATATATATAAATAATCTGATGGATTAGCAGTTCATGGGTTTAAATTGGAAAGCAACACATTTAATTCACCATTGCTCTACACAATGTGATATGTAATCAATTGAAACACATCCCAGGGTACAATCTCCAATGAGGTCGATAACGTGGTAGAAATGAGTTAATTTCCCAGTAATTTAGGAATTGATTTTATCAGGAATTTACTTGCGAAAGTCTCTCAAGACAATAGCGTCTTTTTTGCATTTAATATTAAGTATTTTACAACATTATTTTAATTGTTTCTTTCTTTAGCGCTTTTTTTTGTAAAAAACACACTCTTCAGAGGGTTCATTTTCTTGCTTTGGTCATCCCTCTAGCTGTCACATTCACTGATGTCTAAAACATACCAACTTGATATGAAACCCTTACTCATTTATTTTGTTGCATGTGATGCTCTGGGTTTAAGGTTGGTTCAGTAAACCTGACGTACATTGTTAGCAAACATCACACAGTACAAATGCCCTTCTTGTGGTTTCTTGTCTACAGGTGCAATCTTCTTTATTAAGCCATCAGTCAGAGAGATGTTACAAGCACATCCGTGAAAGATAACAGGTCAACGTACACATCATTACAAAGGATCAGATCAATAGTTTGTCACCACAGACTGGGCACATTCTGCAACAAATGTAAAGAATTGTTAGGGAGCAACTTCTGGAGTTGAGAGACAGAGAGTTCTCTAAATAGACGATCTACTTTTTTATGGCAGACTTCTTTCTCCTTAGTTCAATTAGTTAGAACCTTGAATGACCATGTCTTCATAACCAGAAATACTGAGTAAGCAATATCTGACTTGGCCAACTTTCTAATGGACATTTGCTTAAAATACGATTACACACTGTGGAGGCGTATACAAATTGCTCTAGCTCTGCCCATTTGATTTATTGCATCATCACAACCCTTTAATCATGCCACTGCCTTGTAATTTCCTTCACATTGTCCATTATTCTGCTGGTAAAACAGATTTGAAATAAAGACACTTTGTCTTGCCTCCTTCCCACTTGCTCACTCACAGTCTCTTGAAAGATGGTAACACATAAAATGTGACTGTTCATAAAATCCCAATTATTAAGCGCTAAAGTTATTTTAACAGGATGCTTTGTGTTGTGTGTTTTTGCTTTAACCTGCAAGAGAAGCATTTGCATTTCATGAATAAACATGGGTAAAGGGCACCCTGAACATATGAGTTTGGCCACAGGAGTATTTTGTGTGATTGGTGTGACTGATGGAAAAGAATATTATCATAAAAATGTAATCAGTTACTTTCTCATTACAGAAGTGATCTGCTAACAAAGGGCAGAGTTGGTTTGCTAGACTTACAAGCACAGGAAAATCACTCACTCACTAGGCGGTTAGTTTCATTGATATTAAATCTATTAGAAATGTGTTACCATCACCTTCTCTGGGCAAGGACAAGTGGTTAAATCACAAGGTCACATGGTTGGTGTGGATGAAGGAGACCCTTCGGTTCATCTGATTTCATCCTTCCAGAACATCCACCCTTCCCATCAAGCTGCTTTTTTAAATGAGTGTTCAGTGTAGTCTATAGTCAAAGGCTATGGTTACTAAAATGGTCACTTCTTGTTTTATTAGTGAAAATGTGTATTTGAGTTGTCTAAGTAATAATAATAATAATCATCATCTTTACATTGGATATAATGCCTTTCAGGTCAGGAGGATGTCTCAAAGTGCTTCACAGGATTTACAGTAAAATATAATAACTTTATTTGTAGGCAAATATGGCAGACAATTTGAACACATCAATGTTCCACAGACAGCCATAAAATGAATGATAAAAATTATCTGGGAGATTGTTGGCCAGGGTACTGAGAGAAACTCCATTTTCTTTTCGAAGAGAATCTTGAACGTCCATCTCAACAGATATTGGTTAGTGTAACGTCTGAAAGAAGGCAACTCCTTGGTGTTGCAGTGGAATGTTAGATTATGAGCTACAGATTACGAGTTCAGATCCCATTATAGGTCCTGAACCCACAACCTTTCACACAGAGACGAGAGTACTACCAACTGAGCCAATCTGACAGACATTGGTAAAGCTACTCAGAATGAAGTCTAATCCACACATACCATAAAATATTGGTTCAATCGATGTTCCAAGGGATTATTTTATTTCAGCTACGGCACAAAATAGGGACTTATTGGCTTCAGCAACCTTGGGCTGTGAAAGGTAAAATACAATACAATACAATTTGCATGTGTATAGCGCCTTTCACATTGGAGGATGTCTCAAAGGCTCAGAAGGAGACAGAGTTTATGTTGTTGATTGCTATTCCAACCCTCTGTTGGAAAATGCATGTGGTGCTCCCCATGGTTGAACTGCTCATTGGCATTCATTCTTCAGGCTAACACATGAATAATGGTCACTTGGGTGATAGTGACTGATATCTGTGGAATTATACACCAGCCTTTATAAGAAAATGGGATGAAATTGGGAGGGGAGCCGAATGAATGACAGGTATATAAATGGGATTTCTGTACAAAAGCCTAGCACAATATGTTTTCTCCAAATAAATCTTAATTTGTTCTACTTATTTCTGTTATGATATGGGTGCATTAATTATTAATGTTTTCAGAGAGGTTTATTCTTTGTTTATATTTCTGGGTGTGAAAACGATTAATTCTTTGCATTATACCAATGGCAGGAAGCCAGGATTATTATTCCTACATCACTGAAGCCCACCTAGGTGATTTCAATGTTGTGTGATTGACTCTTTATTAAATTTAAAACATAGTTCATTGCTGGTATCCCAGGCAGCTTGATGGAATGCTTGAGAGCTTTGCTTTCAATGAACCACAGAGGAGAAAGCTCAATGATGAATGACGCTGATCCTAAATCCACCAAAAATGGGCCAAAATGTGAACCAAAGGGTGCTACTGTCACTGGTGGCAGCTCAATTGAAGCCACTTCTGAATAATATTCTAATTGTGTGGTGTGCCACCCACAGCAGAAAAAAATATGATTGCCAGTCATAGGGAATATAAACTACTGACTGCAAATTATCAGTCTAGAGGCCAGAGGTGGGAATAAAAGGCTTTAATTCAATTTCAGGGTTCTGCTATTATCGTAAACCAGGAGACTGAATTATGAATTACGAACCAATGACATGTCAATAAAAGTTAGACTTCAATTTCCATGTAGCAAGTACATTGAATCGATGCAAGCTAAGGCATTATCATAAACCAGGAGACTGAATTATGAATGTCAGTAGATACCTCGGTTGAATTGCAGCCTTATACTCACAGAGCAGTATTCACAGAGAGAAAGAGAGAGAGAGAGAGAGAGAGAGAGAGAGAGAAAGAGAAACTTTTTCTTTGGAAAGTTTGTCTCATATTTCATGTGTGTGAGTAGTGGCACTGTAATAATCATTGGTTATATCGCAGAGACGATGTAAGGTAGATGAACAAAGGTAATGATTACATTTGCCCAGAAAAGCATCATGTGAACAAATAACTATTCGATAATATCCTCAAATTTTTAAGTTACTTTAACGTTGCTGGTAAACTACTCAATACATAACTAAATTACTTTACATAGCCACTTAACCATCCTTTAAATACTTTTCAATAGACGTGTATTCACAGCTTAAATGGACAGTAATTTATAAAATGTTTTTTATAGAATGATTTCCTTAGGCAAATGTTTTAGTTCTATACCTATTAATGGGAAAGATCAATAATTGATGAATGCTCTATGGTATGAATTTTTAAGGAAAGTATTACATATCTGAAGAGCCAATGCTATGAGCATCAATCAAATTCATGTCAGATGTAGAAAGTCTGAATCAACCCATCATTAAAGTACATTTGCCCTGTTGCTGATTCCAGAGTAGTTTGGCAAACTACAGCAATCAGAATTTTAACATCTTCACAGGGAGTTCCCAGGAGCACAAATGGTTTGTGTTGGTGTCTATGCAGAGAACTGTCAACTATTCAACTATTCAAGTAAGACTCCAGGTTGATTAGACTCCAGCAGCACCTCAACACACACCCTAAGATCCCCTGCCCTTGGCCCTTGCTATCCTGATCCTTTATGCTTTCTGGAATTGGGTAAACAGGCTGTGTCCCTCCAGGGAGAATATGTGCACCTTATTCCATTTCATGGGGCTTTCCATGTGTAGGTGAGATGCATGGAACTCTATTTGGTGCGGATACTCTTATGCACGGATGGGTTTCCACGTGTGTCAGACACTCGGCTGACCGTCAAAAAATGATTGAGTGACTCAAGATTTTATATATATAATGCCCACAGAGGTACATTGGTGGTAGAGCATTGGTTAAAGTTTTGCTTTAATGTTTCATTGTGACTAGTAAATTAAAATAACCAACTTTGCTGCAGAAGGCATTAAAATATAATTGAATACATTATTTAAACTTCTGATTCTAGAATGCAAATATTTAAGAACACACAGTAAAAGTGTATTTGATGAAACTGCTCTACAAAAATAGCCTTCTGCATATCACGTGGGAAGAATGCAGTGAAGATTTAAAAGGCTATAATTACACCTGGTGGTAGTCTCTAAAACTATTTTGGCAAAAAAAATTTAAATCCTGCAGAATAGTGGGAAACTCTTCAATTCAGACTTAATATCTTCTTAGAGAAATGCAGAGAATTGGCTTCCAAATGAAGTCTGAATTTTCCACAATTCTGCACGACCTTGAGTCAGACAAAATGACCTGACAAGGCGAAGACAAATTGAAATCTCAAAGGTCAGTGTGTAAATAATATTAACCATCTTGACAAGAGTTACAATCCATTGTCCAGAAACTTCCAAATGTAATGCCTGAAAAACAACCTCTTTGTATGTATGAGCTGCAGGAAAAAGTATGCAAATCAGTTTGTGGGACACTGCTATGCACAACTGGCTGCAGCTTTTCACCCCCAAAACACACAGTCAATCAACACACTTTACAGTATATTCTCAAAGTGTTTTGAGACGTCCCAGTGATGTAATAAGGTGCTGTATCAAAACGAAGGATTATTATTTTATTATTTATATTGCTGGTACCAGCAGTGATTTCGTTCTGAGACACCCGACCCCTTTTTTTTTAAGAGATGATTTTCGAGACAAGTTTCCAAAGCGAATCAATGACACGTTGATACAAGTTCGACTTCAATTTCCACGTGGGAAGTACATTGAATCGATGCAAGCTGAGGCACAAACTGTTGTACTTTCCTTCAAAGAAAACCGCTTTTGAGTGTTGGTTTCATGAGGTCGGGAATGATGGCTTGCTTCTCATATTTATTACGCTTGAAATTATTAAAGATCGTGGGTGAGCGACAATCAAATCCGGCTCAAAATAAAATCGGTGTGAGTGGGAATAAATCCAGGCTGGTCCAGTGCTCGGTCTGACACCTTGAAATAAAAGCACGTCCCAGCTCCACTGATGCACATTCAAAGCTCATCACTCGTGTCGATCTAGTGACCACCCCCCCACTCCCCCAATCCCCCCAACACTAACCCGCCACATCCACATTGAAGAGAATTCATGTTACAAATTTCTGTCAGTCCTTATGGCCTATCTGTCGACACCAAGGACAAGTTTTTGCAATGTTTGGTATCAACCCTGTAAAGCTTTTGAAATTCGACAAGCAAATGTTCACAGTGTCAGACCACATGTGTGTTAAATCAAACTGGTTTCATGTTCCCCTGTAATTAGCCATGCGCCAAGGAACATGTGCCTTCTGGCGTTTGCTCGGGATGGGATGCTTTCATTTATTGTTTTTAAAGGAAATGTTTGTTGGTTGTTTGAACCTTCCTGCTTTTGCTTCCAACTGTAATCTGCTCAATGCACGCTTTTAAATAACTAAGATGGGAGTCCTGCAGCTCAGTGGTTAGAGCACTCGCTTTGCAAGCGAGACACCTGAGTTCAATTCCAGGCAGAGGGCGAAACCTGGGGCAACTTTCCTTACTCCACACAGAGCCTAATAATAATCCCTCCAAAACCAAAAACAATAATAAATTGGTCATTTTCAATCTACGACTGTTTGTGGGATATTGCTGTGCGCAATTGGCTGCCGCGTTCGCCCACAAATATACAGTCAATTCACTTTACAGTGTGTTCTGTGAAGCGCTTTGGGACGTCCTCCCGACGTGAAAAGCGTTATATCAAATGCAAGGATTATTATTATGGGGTTTTCATTTTCCGGAAGAGTGTACAACCACGAGTTTATGGGGTAAATACGTTTATTTCCCTGTTGGCATTAATTATTGGATATCATTGTGTTCAAGTTCGTATAACACTGGCGGAGGGGGTGGTGGGTGGGGGGGGAGAGGGGTTGTGTTTCATTTGGAGCTGTTGGGAAAATAGCAAGTCCTCTTCATTCCAAATAGAGAAAAAATGTCTTGAGAAGGGGAATTTTAAAACGATTTATGTACGTTGTATTATTTTAGGGGATCTGTACTTGATTTGATACTGTTTGGTTTTGCATCTCATTGCTAATAATCTTTTTATTTGCTGATCTGGGACAACAAACAACCGAGAGAAGGTTTGGTGTCAGAGCTGAGGCAGAGGCGATTGGCACTCTTATTGGAGAGAGAAAGTTTCATTTCATTTTGCCTATTTTCACTGGAAAACAACCCCAAACTCTTGATAGCAATGGAACAAATTCGCGGATTTATGCATGAGCGCTGTTGGAGTTGTATGGGTTTCATCTGAACGTTAAAAGTGGGTTTTGATCACGTATGGAATTGGGAAGTATCTTTTTTTTTTAAAAAAAGAAAGTCTGCGGTCCAGTGCTGTGCGCATTCAGCATTGCCGTGTGCATTGCATTGCGTGCAAAGTGTTATTGCAATGCGACAAGATGCACATGCGATAAAATGCACATGTGATAAAATGCACATGCGATAAAATGCAAATGCAGATGCAGTGATCATCTGCTGTTGGATTCAGGGCGACCCTGCCACCAAACCACAACGGGGGTGGGGGGGGGGAGTGGGGGAGGGAAGTGCCTTCAAGCTCAGAATTATGTATGTGTTCCAAATTATTTTGTCAGTACCGAAATGCACAAACATTTGGACAAATGCAATTGCAGGGACAGGGCACAGCAATGCACTGCACTGATTTTCTGATCAAAGAAGGGCCAAAGTGGATGTCATCCCCATAGATTTAATCTGCTCGATCCATCATACAGTCACATCCTTCTGAAATACACGAGAGACATTGCCCCCTAAACCTTTCCCCTTAAACCTTTCGTAGTTTTGAGACTGAAATGAATGCAGTTCCCCACGTAAACACATTTTGCTTTTTGGTGACGGGGGTTATATATGAACTAAATCTCAGAAGAACATAACTGATGTCTCTTTTTTTTAAAATCCAGAAGGAAAAACTTAAAAATGTTTTAAAAGTGAAAATTGTTCCCAAATATCTGAACAAGTTTGGCAACTTAGAAGCTTATATTGTTCAAATGTGGGCTTTCCAAACCTGTGAATCGATAGACGTTTTAAACTGTACAAAGAAAGCAAATCGCAAGACATTATTTCAGCCACTTTTTTTGAGGGTGCATTTTTTAAAAAAAATTGATCCTTTAAATTATTACTTTCACTGACAACTAAAAACGACAAATATCTCAGAAAATCAACCAAAAAAAAGGGTAATTCACCCCCCTCCCCACCCAAGAAAAAAAGCTCCAGAAGGCTTTATACAATTAATATCAAGCATTTGTAAAAAAAAATGCACTTAACGTTAGCAATGAAAATGCATGAGCTGAAAAAAAACTCGGAGATTTGTGAAACAATAAATATTAAAACGAAATGCACACAAGTATTAATCATAAGGTCTGTACCAAATAAAATGAAAGTGGGAGACATTTCTCCGATATCTGTCACAGACACCAATGCCACAGATTGTGAATGTATGCTTTAAATGTAGTAATTTCAGATAAATTTACTTTCTTTCAATGAAAGCTCTCATATATTTTTAAAAATAATGCAAATGGCACAGGGAACTGACAATGGACTGTTTTAACGGAACAAAATACAGAAAATAGATCGAGAATTTGAATTTAGAAATATAAAAGGCATTCGAAGGATATTTCACTCATATTTCATGATATTTATTTTACCATTCATTGAAAATGTAAAAACAATTCTGGTAACTTGAACTCACCGTTGAATTAACAGCACAGATGATTCTGGTTTGTGCAAAATGAATACTCAGAGTAAAAGAGCCCCAGATATGCTTCCTCGATGTTCTTATATTAGCTGATCTTAGTATTGGGATGTATTGGAATTGGTCTCATTGCTATGGAGGAATGGGAAGGAGGAGAGGGAAGGACATCTCCAATTGTGAGTCCTGTATCTTATCGGTTAGAGCACTTGCCTCACAAACGAGAGGACCTGGGTTCGATTCCGGATCAGGGCGAAACCTTAGGCAAGTTTTCTTATTTCCACGTGTTTCTGTTTACCTCGCAGTAAGTTGGAAGCCGGTTGTTAGTCGATTGGCAGATTGCTTTCCGGGGTAACACTACCTTCAAAAAGAAATTTGGTCACTCAATCCATGACTGTTTGTGCGACACTGCTGTGCGCAATTGGCTGCCGCGTTTCGCCCACAAAATACACAGTCAATCCACTTTACAGTATATTCTGTGAAGCGCTTTGAGACGTCTCAATGACGTGATAAGGCATTATATCAAATGCAAGGATTATTATTATTATTACAATAAATGAGTCCTGGAATTCTGGTACAGTATCAAATGACCTTGTAGAAAACTGTTCATGTGTGGACAGCAGGTGAGGATGTCATTGAGTTTGGCTTCGATGGTCCCTTACAATATGAATGACTAACTCAGTGACCAGGATCATACATGGGGAACAGTAACTTGGTGCAGGTCATGGAGAACAGGGTTGCATATGCACCAGTATAAAACGAAAGGGAAGGGAAAAAAAACTAGATGGCATTCAGAAAATCCGAATTTCAAGAAAACCTCTAGAAAATTCAAATAATGCCTTGGAAAATCAAACAAAACTCGAAACTGGTAAAAACCTGAAACAGTTTCTGAACCAGTTGATTTAAAAGCTTGGGAGTTTAGTATCTGGGATGGGAAACTAAAAGCATCGCAAATTAAGAGAAGAAACTAAAATACTTTCGGTGTTTCGCTTAAAATCCCTGACAAGAAAAGAAACTCGTTCGAAACAAATGAAAAATGGTATGAAATGAGCGATTTGATTTGAGTGGGGCTCCCTGATACCACTAGAGAGCGCTGTCACATTAGTCATCATAACACTTCAGAGAACGAGGCAGAACATTTTGGTCAAATGTCTCAATGCCGGAGAGAAAGGTGGTGAATAGTGGGTCTGATTTTAAAACAAATTACATTTGAAAAAAGGAAATCGCTTGAGTCTTTGTGTTATTGTGGCAGTCTGGGAATTTGCTATTCGGTATTGTACTTTTTGACACCAAAACTCACTGTCATACCTCAACATGGCTTTCAATAAAACATGCTCATCAGAAATGCAGCAATTCGTTGCCTAAGGACCGGTTAACACAGTTAATCATATTGGAATTTAATATTTTACATTTATCCATAGTGGTTAGAGCACTCGCTTTGCAAGTGAGACACCTGAGTTCAATTCCAGGCGGGACGAAACCTTGGGCAAGTTTCCTTACTCCACACTCCTAATAATAATCCCTCCAAAAAAACAACAATAGTAAATTGGTCATTTTCAATCCATGACTGTTTGTGGGACACTGCTGCGCGCAATTGGCTGCCGCGTTCGCCCAGAAATATACAGTCAATTCGCTTTACAGTATATTCTGTGAAGCGCTTTGGGACGTCTAGAAGACGCGAAAAGCGCTATATCAAATGCAAGGATTATTATTATTATTTATTATTTACACGTACACTGTCATTTATCGTGAAAGCAGTTCGAATGGGGGAAGAGGGGTTCGTGGTGTAAGAATCTTTCAAAGCTTTCGATTCGCATCTGCCGCTGAAAGATGATGATGATGATGATGATGATTAGAATTGCATGATACAAAAGTCATGGATTAGGTGCCTTTTTTTTTGTTGACGTGGGTGTGTTTGTAGGATCAAACAGTTGTGCGTTTTTTTTTAAAACCAAATGGAAGTATGACAATGTGGTTGGGTCCTGCTCTCCAAAAGTCAATGTTTGTTAGCGTAAAAGTATGTGTTTCCCGACTTCCCAACAGCAAAGAGCCTCTCCAAGTGTTGCGACAGATGTTGGCGTTGGGATTCGCTGGACCACAGTGTGTAGGTGTATCCCGAGACGCACCGAGAAGAGCGTCGCATCTTCTCCGCAACTCGTGTCCTCGTTGTGCGCATCGAACGTTCGACCGTCGATCGAAAACTTTCCGTCGGTACCAAAGTGAACTTCCACGACGATGCGACGATGAATGTGGTCAACATGAAAGAAAACAAATCACTTTTGGGGCCTTTGTTAATAATAGAACAACGTCCGATGTGGATTGGTGTAGTGCAGCGACGGTATTTATAAGCCAAACTAATCATTTTACATATATATATATATAAAACGAACAAACTCACCTTTGGATTCTCCTTACGTTAAAAGGCGAGTGCTGCAGTGTTTCGGAACTGACGGTAAAAGGGTCAGATCTGAAACTAGTTTCGACGCAAAACTATTGCCTCTGCGTTTTATTTCCCTTTTGCAGTGTGTGAACGACAAATTAAAAGCCACGTAAAGTGCACAGGTTTTGCCCCATTCGGGACCGGGCGCTCGCAGTCGGGGGTTTCGTTTCACTGCCCTGTCACTGAAATTGGGAGTGTGTGGAAGGAAACGTTTAAGGGAACGCATAGTTGCGAACCTTTTTTTTCTTCTCCTTTGGGTGGGGAGGCGGACGGTGCAAAGTTATTAATGGTCAATGAGGATATTTACGGGATAGGGGCTCAGATCGGATGCGATGCACGAATTCTAAGCACAAGAAAAAAACGTGAACCACCACCGTTGCCCCATTGCGTCTTCGACCCTAACAGCGGAGTGAGGAGAAGCGAGTGAGTGAGTGTGTGTGTGTGTGTGGGTGTGTGTGTGGAGTGGGGGTTGGTGGTGGTGGTGGGGGTTGGTGTGTGTATGTGTGTGTGGGGGGTGGGGGTGGGATGGGGGGGTGGGGGGGGATTGCAAACCCAAGTTACAACTACAAGACCCAGAATGCTGGCTCCCCTGCAAGTGGGCTATCGTGGGCGATGCTGTGATGGATGTGGTGCTGGAGCCAATGGCCGAGGGCTCGGCAGGTGCTCTGGGCTCTGATGGCTGCCAATGGGCGGCTCTCGGCTGAGTTGGTGCCGGGTTCAGCGCTGCTGCTGCTGCGGCGAGAGAGCGCTGTGCAAGTAAGTGCTCGGAGGGGTGTGTGTGTGAGAGAGAGAGAGAGAGAGAGTGAGAGAGAGAGAGAGAGTGTGAAAGAGAGAGAGAGAGGGAGGAGAGAGGAAAGCGCGCAGAGACTCAGCCCCTCTCTTTCAGGCTCAACCAGAGCAACTTCAGGCGTCTGCAAACTCCCAGGTTCAGCGCAGACCACAAGCCATTGGCACAAGTGGGAGAGAGAGTGAGACAGTCGGAGAGAGAGAGAGTGCAGAGAGTGCAGAGAGAGAGAGAGAGAGGGTGCATAGAGAGAGAGAGAGAGAGGGTGCATAGAGAGAGAGGGTGCAAAAGGGGTGGAGGGGTGGAGGGGGGCTGGAGAAAGACACTGGACTCGCTGCCTCCTCATAAGGATACACTGGCAGTCATGTAATTTTTACGCAGAACTGAGTGACCAGACGAGAAAACGATGAAGTTGGCGACGCTTCTGGCTGTGAGCTTTCTCCTTGCAGTGGTGAAGATGCGGGGAAGTCTGTCTCAGTCAGGTGGGTGACCGGGTTTTGTTCAACCTCTTCAGGTGGAGCCGATGCTTCTCCTGGTGTATTGTGCAGCGCTCGTAAACTTCAGCGAAGAGGGCAACTTCCCAGCAGAGGATTCGCTCCTGGTTGATTCTGTGCCGTTTAACGTGGCTGTCAGTGTCAGTGTCAGTGTCAGTGTCAGTGTCAGGGCTCAGGAGGCTGTTTGCACTGTGTGTCCCCTCCTCCCAAACCATGGTAACTCAGAGCCGCAGAAATGCTCTTAACAATTTGAATCGTCTGAAAGCTTTCCCGCTGCTGTTGCATTTATAAGCTTTTGTCCGAGCCCTTTAGAATGATGTATGTTGACTCTGTAGAAAAGCACTTGAGCTTTGAACGTGTCGTTTCAGCCGATGGGAATTTCTGATGTGGCAATGAACCCGATTGTGTCTGGGAATCTCCAGCTTTGCCACCTTAACGTGGTCCCGGAGTGTGTGAGGGACCTGGTCGGGTCTGAGCAACTTTTCTGCCAGTGACATGTCCAGGAGTCTGGAAACAGAAAGTTCACATTGATAACAAAACTGTTTTAAGTCCCATCAATAATAAAGGAACAAACTGGGATCCCAAGTGAGGAGAGGCGGCGAGTTGTGGGATACACTGTATTGTCGTTACATTTCTCTGCTAATGTGTGTGTGTGTTTTTTTTTCTTGTGTATGATTCAGCTTTGCTAAAGTGTGAGCTGTGCATATGACTGATCGGGACCCTCTGCTCAGTAACCAGCAGTAGTCTGGGGGGGAGTTTGCTTTGATATCAATATGAAATTAAGCCCAGATCACTTAAAACGAACTGCCAGAGGGCAACAAGATGTTGAAGTTGGATCGCTTTTAGATGAAGCAAATTAAGCAAACGAAGGCAGACAATCTGCTCCTCGCGTTATTAGACGCGCTTGAAGTGAAATGAGAGTGGAATATTTGAAAGATGCAAATGTTAGAGAAATGATGGGTAACCCCACGCCACCCACCGCATACGTGGAAGCACGACAGGAGATTAACAGAGGATGCATTATGAAACGCCCGCATTATATTTTCTGCTTTGTGGCTAAAAAGTTCTCTGCAGACAGTCTACCCCGTGCAGCATGCGTTGCAAAAAAAAAAAAAAAAAGATATTAAGGTGCTTTTTTTAAAAAAAATCCAATTGAGGACAACTCGTCCCTTGTAGCTGTTGGATTGCAGATTTCGATTGCACTCTGCATGTCTGGGGTGTCAGACTGGATGTGTTCAGTGATGACTGCCTCCGGTTAACTAAAGGCATTAGCCTTTTGTTTGGATCCGCATCTGCATAAAAGTTAACTCCGTAATACCCTCGAGATCGGGTGTGAAGGAATGAAAGGGAACGCGTCCTCATAGGGGTCTGAGGATTAAAACCGCATTTAGGTCACGTCTGGAGCGCTTTTACTCAATCAACTCGATCCTCTCTCAGGGAAAGAAAATAAAACATAAGGACCCGAGTTACTTTCTTCTCCATATTTTGTTGTCGAATTCAACGACGTATGTATATTATTCATATGTGCACTGTGCCACTCGCGTTAAGGCACCTAACGAGCATAACGTTGGGTGGTTTTCGATGGAGACGTTGACCACTTAACCGCACGGGTATAAAGTATAAAGACGGCGGGGAAACTGGAGATCTTGAAGGTTTAAAGATTTGGTGTATGTTTTTAACTGTACAACCAACCCGGGCATCAGCTGCAACCTCTCCCGTAGCCGCCGTGAGAGGGTGAGAGCGATGAGGGTTTGCGCGTCTGTCTGTGTTGACACGTTAACAGAGCTCCTGATACTGATACTGATCGGCGTGTGAGCGACAGAGAGGAGCGCAACATCGCGCGTCCTGTGATGGCGAGCAATGTGCCTCTGATCGCTGTTGACAGTCACCGCCAACACACACACACACACACACATATACACACACACACACACAGATACACACTCACACACACACACAGATACACACACACACACACACACACACAGATACACACTCACACACACACAGATACACACACACACACAAACACATACACACACACACACACACAGATACACACACACACAGACACACAGATACACACACACAGATACACACACACACAGATACACACACACAGATACACACACACACACACACACAGATACACACACACACACAGATACACACACACACAGATACACACACACACAGATACACACACACACAGATACACACACACACAGATACACACACACACACACATACACACACACACAGATACACACACACACACAGATACACACACACACACACAGATACACACACACACACAGATACACACACAGACACACACACACACAGACACACACACACAGATACACACACACACAGATACACACACACACACACAAACACAGATACACACACACACAGACACACACACAGATACACACAGACACAGATACACACACACACACAGACACACACACAGACACACACACACAGATACCAAGCGGTCTCTCTGGTGCTTACACAGAGTGAGCAGAGTTGCGCTGTGGCTCAGTCCGATCGTCCCCCCGACTGCCCCTCACCAGGACAGCCCCGACTCTCCGTGGCTATCAGCTGTCACGTATAGTTGTTTATTTTTCTCACTGTGTTATATCCTCTTTGCCTTCTTTCGTGTCACCCCTTCCTCGGGATCCCTTTCCTCCCTTTCTACCGTTTTATTTTATTTTGTTTCATCGCTATTGACGCCGGTGTCCGGTTCTCCCCCTGTCCGGATGTCTTTGCTATATTTTCTTTCATGTGTTTTTGTTCCCTCAGTCTTTTAATCATCATTTTGAAGGCTCCCCCTCCCCCCCCACCACCCACAAACACACACATACACACACACATACACACACACATACATACATACATACACACATACACACACACATACACACACACATACATACACACATACACACATACATACATACACACATACATACATACACACATACATACATACACACATGCATACACACATGCATACACACATGCATACATATAAATACACATACAAACACACACATACACACAAACATACATATACATACATACACACATACATACACACACACAACATACATACATACATACATACACACACACATACATACACACACACACATACATACATACACACACATACATACACACACACACAGACATACATACACATACATACACACACACAAACATACATACATACACACATACATATATACCGCTGTAGACTTCAGATTTTGACTCCTTCCTCACTTCTAATAAGAGAAGCAAAGGGTTAACTTCCTTTCTCTCACAGTCTGTGCCCCACTCACTGACCCCTCGTGTCCCGGTTCTTGGTTCCCTTTCGCTGATTTTGGTCTCCAGGTTCACTGAGTGATGGATCCCGTGTCCCCGCGGACACCGCTGCCCTGAGCGGCCCCGCCCCGGGGTCCCGGGTTACCGGTCGGGGCTGCACTTATTCTGCACAGACTGGAGTCTGAGCGATATGTCACACACATTGGCCACACATTGCCGTCCAGTCTGTGGACAAGAATCAACTCAAAGAACTATGCCGAGTGCTTAATAACAACAAACCTTATTATTTAGTAGTATTGTGTGTGGCCAAAAAGATGTTTCCCATCAACATCTTTTCGCCTCATAACCTACCAACGTTTCCGCGTAGAGTGTCAGCTCCCCCCGGGTAGCGACCCCCAGCCCCACCCCCCACCCCACCCCAGCCCCCACCTCCCCCACCCCACCCCAGCCCCCACCTCCCCACCCCACCCCAGCCCCCACCTCCCCCACCCCACCCCAGCCCCCACCTCCCCCACCCCACCCCAGCCCCCACCTCCCCCACCCCACCCCAGCCCCCACCTCCCCCACCCCACCCCAGCCCCCACCTCCCCCACCCCACCCCAGCCCCCACCTCCCCCACCCCACCCCAGCCCCCACCTCCCCCACCCCAACCCAGCCCCCACCTCCCCCACCCCAGCCCAGCCCCCACCTCCCCAGCCCACCCCACCCCCAGCCCCCACCCCGCCCCAGCTCCCACCCCCACCCCAACCCCACCTCCCACCCCACCCCCACCTCCCCAACCCCCTTTCGTGTCGGTTCCCTTTCGTTTGCAATAGATGTTGACCATCAACTTGAGCTGTTGCGATGCCACGGGGTGTTCTCCATCCACATTTATTTGGGTCCAGGACATTGGGAACACAGCAAAGGTGGGCAGTAACTGGGGGCATCCCAGATTTTAAGCCGCATGGAGCGATCTCAAGCTCTCCATCTACCAGTTTCAGGGATTGTTTTGATACCCCCCCCACACAGTTTGTCAATTTCTCATTAAATTATTAAACACTTGTTGTGTTGTGTTGTGTTATGACGGGCGAGCGATTTCTTGTATCCGTCACTGGAACATGACATCCAGACAAATGGTCCCCCCAATGGTTTCACTTAGACTTCACTTTAAGTAGCGATAGGAAACCGATGCTTTTTAATCATCAGCGAGTCTCCGCAGTGTTGTTGTGTGTGGAGTGCTCTGTGTGCGTGTGTGTGTGTGTGTGAGAGAGAGAGCTCGACTGATGGCTCGAACCAGACTCTGATCACACCCGGTTTAAGCTGATGGAAACCGTGCTCCTCGTTTTAAAATGCACGACTGGAGGGAGGGGTTCAATGGTTCGTTCTTAACTCTCAGCAGTTTTTTTTTCCGGTATGAAATGGTCCTCACTATCAGGGTTGATAGTGTCGCCTTCTAGGGCTGCCTCTCTCTCTCTTTCTCCCTCCCTCTCTCACTCACTCACTCGTGCTATCTTTAAGCCGTGCTGATACGTGCTAAAGCTCTTAAATATTCTTGCTGTTCTCTTAGGCTGCAGACAGGTTACTGCGGTGCACACAGAGGACGGGAACCTCATTTGAAGTCAATTTCTCAGTGCAAGTCTGGGTCACCAGACTACCAGACTACTATGATTTGCCTTAGAAAACAGTCACTTTCACTCGACCATGATTACTGAGCTTGGGAACGGCTTCGAGAAGTGTCAACCCTATAATAGTGCTATCAGGTCCTTTATCTTCGTTCTCACTCTTCAATCTGGCTGGTGTCCTGGGTCGCTCACCTATATTTCTCAATCGAATAAACACATAGGTCAATGTTTGCGTAATAATAACCATCCTTGCATTTGATATAGCACCTTCCCCCCGGCTCGGCATCGGGCGTCACCATGGTTAAGGGCTCCGGAACTCTGTCCGGTGTGGAGGGTGCTATATAAATGCAAGTTGTTAATCATAATAATCCTTGCATTTGATATGGCGCTTTTCACGTCTTCTCGACGTCTTAAAGCGCTTCACAGACTATACTGTAAAGTGAATTGACGGTATATTTTGTGGGCGAAATGCGGCAGCCAACTGCCCGCAGCAGTGTCCCACAAATAGTCGTGGATTGAGTAACCAAATTATTATTGTGTTTTTTTCGTGAGGGATTATTATCAGGCGTGTGGAGTAAGGAAACTTGCCCAAGGTTTCGCCCTGCCGGGAATCAAACCCAGGGCTCTCGTTTGAGAGGCGAGTGCTCTAATCACTAAACTACAGGACTCCATCCTTGCATTTGATGTTGTTGCTGTTGTTGTTGTTAACACGTCTTGGAGACATCTCAGAGCGTAAGAGATATACTGCACTGTGTACGGTTCGTAAGATATACTGTGTACGGTGACTATATTTTGTATACATTAAATATACACTCAAAACTTGCATACTCTAAATATACACTAAATTCTTGCATACACTAAATATACACTAAATATACACTAAATTCTTGCATACACTAAATATACACTAAATTCTTGCATACACTAAATATACACTAAATTCTTGCATACACTAAATATACACTAAATTCTTGCATACACTAAATATACACTAAATTCTTGCATACATTAAATATACACTAAATTGTTGCATACACTAAATATACACTAAATTCTTGCATACACTAAATATACACTGGATTCACTAAATATAACAACAAACAACAAATTACATTTGTATAGCGCCTTTCACGTCAGGAGGACAATCCCAGTATACACTCAAAACTTGTGTGCACTAAATATACAGGTATCTTTAGCGGTGTCGCACGGTGTGCACCGGTCTGCGGCTGTACACACAGAGTAGGAGACAATTTATATCAAACGGGATCGGTGTCCCGGGTTTGTGCTTTCTGAAAGCATCCCGAGTGGGGCCCCTCTGCGGGGAACTGCCGCCCAACCTTCACCGCTGTCCATGTGCTGCTGCAGTGCGGTCCGCGGGACCCCCATCCCCTCACCCCCACCCCCGACCCCTCGCCCCCACCCCCACCCCACCCTCTCGCCCCCACCCTCACCCACTCGCCCCCACCCCCACCCTCTCGCCCCCACCCCCACCGATACGAACCGACACCCCTCTGTTCGCAAGTCGCGCCGCTGGGACTCGAGGCTGTGGGGGGTTGGGGGGGGCGGGGAGGGGCGGGGGGTTGGGGGGGATGTGGGGGTTGGGGCGAATGTGGGGGGTTGGGGGGGTGTGGGGGGTTGGGTGGGGGGGTGGGGGGTGTGGGGGAGGGCAATGTGGGGGGTTGAGGAGGGTTGGGGATGTGGGGGTTGGGGGGGGGATGTGGGGTTTGGAGGGGGAAAGAGTCAACATGTTTTTTTTATTAACGAAATGAGTTTGTGCACTGACTGGGCGCGAATAATTAAACAACACTCATAAATTCTCTTAAATTGGGATTTCACCCATTACACTTTCCCCAGAAAGTCATTACCAGCGCCCAATAAATCAGAGATAAGGGACGAGAGAGAGAAAGAGTCTGTCCGCCTGGAGGACGTTGACTTTTGGTTACTGGGGACGTGACAACAAGTCTGTACGTTTCCGTAAGTGTAACATTCCCAGTTATTGCTCCACAGTTCACCAATGTTAATGCAGATAAAACTTTGATTGGGGATTTTTGCAGCTGTCACCAACCGGACGCTTTGGTGTGAATTTGACGAAGCACTGATAATAATCATAATAATAATCTTTGCATTTGTTATAGCGCTTTTCACGTCTTCTAGACGTCCCAAAGCGCTTCACAGAATATACTGTAAAGTGAATTGACTGTATGTTTGTGGGCGAACACGGCAGCCAATTACGCACAGTAATGTCCCACAAACAGTCGTAAATTGAAAATGACCAATTTATTATTGTTTTGTTTTTTTGGAGGGATTATTATTAGGAGTGTGGAGTAAGGAAACTTGCCCAAGGTATCGCCCTGTCTGGAATTGAACTCAGGTCTCTCGCTCGCAAAGCGAGTGTTCTAACCACTGAGCTACAGGACTCCACAAGATAACGATTCTGCTGGAGAGAGACAGAGAGATTGAGAAAGGGTGGAGAACCTATCAGGGTTGATTTCAGTGAGATCAATCGGCCATGAATCGTTCAATAGACTGGATTTGTGTGTGCCGGGATCATGAGCAAATCTAATTACACAAGATCGGAATTAAAAACATTGAAAAAAAATTGAAAATACAGATTAACGCTTTCTCCGAATCTCACTTGTTTTGGTCACACGAGGAAACCCGTTCAAGGCGCTTGAAGAGCATCCAAGCGAGACTGCGAGGTCCAGGCATGTCACCCACACATGGAAATTCCCGTGTCCGAAGTGGGATATTCACTCCCTGGAAGAATACACGTTTATTAGCTAATTCTGGAGCCTATTAGGCGAAGATTGGTAAGAGCCAAGGCTCGGGGGACCCCAGAGTGGGGTACTGCTAGAGTTTAACTAGATAAAGCCTAACAACAACAACAACAAGATTACATTTGTATAGAGTTTGAAAGCATAGATTTGCAGTCGTCCCCCCACCCCACCACCCCTCCCCTCCCCCACTTGGTCCCTCTTCCAAAAGAAAATATTATTTTCAGAGACCACATTTTTTTTTGAAAAATAGTAATTATTTGAGGTCAAGGTAGACAAAACGTGTTCAAGATCAGTCCAGTGATGTCCAAATCTAGTCAATATTTATTCTGTTGCTTTACGAGTGGCTCGTTTTTGTAGAATCATAAAATAATATTTTGAATGTTGGATCAATAGACAACAGGCTAAATTGATATATTATTTAAAGCATAATAGTGGGGCTCACAGCTAATTCCATTCTGAACTGAGTAGTACTGTATTTGCTGTTTTTAGTCTTTAAAGACCCAATGAAATAAAAGTCAACTAAATACCATATGTTTTAGCACCCTGTAGATCAGGATGTTTGACTTGCTTCAGAAAATGCTCATTTTCCCTCACTCACGTAGGCAATTATTACTGCATAAGTAATGCTATTTTACCTTTGATTTTTTTTTTGCCCCATCTGGCTACGAGGCTAATATCAGATCTTTGATATTTCTCTGCACGGGATTGTGGGAGTGAGATATTATACCAAAGTGTTTCTTAAATAGCTGCATGTTTGTCAGTGACCTGTAATAAATGACCCGTGAATGAGAAATGGCAGTTTGGGGGTGCTCATTCACCTTGCATTCATGCAGAAATAACAGAGTCGCCTTCCTAGCCTGAAAAGGGGAGCTGACCTTGGCAAGCAGTCATTTTCACAGAGCAAACTTCCACCAGGCAATTGTCGCTTTAACTGGCTGTTTTATACTGTGCTGCACTTGTCACCCTGAATAATGAAAGTTGACGTTTAAGGTGGCTCCGCAGAGTTCAATGTTGTCCTTTGATTTCTGAAAGGTTTTTGTTTACTGGGGGGAGAAGAAGAGATCTAAGTGTTTGGAACGTAAAACATAAAGCAGGATTCGTTAAGCAGGTTTCTGATCTAATTAAAATTGCCAGCATCTTTACTGCATTGGTTTGAACAGAGGAGTAATGGTTCAACAATCATGACTACTTCATAGTTCCACACGCTTTACATAGCGAGATAAAGGAGCTATATATTTTTTTGCATGTGTGTATTTGTGTACCAGTGAGTGACTAATTCTCATCCACAATAGTATTTCGGGGTTCACATGGAGTATTCCTCATGTGTAAGGTCCGTAAGTGGGCCATTGGATTCTGTTCCCTAGAGGAAGCTAATTTAAGAAGTAAAGTGATTTTTATATTGAGGCGATAGATAGGGTCAGCACCCTAAACCCTGAAATGAATTCCACCTGTCGCAATGGGTATTTTGTTGCAATTTCGCACAGAACTCAATTTGAGAATAAGCCAGTGAGTGCTACTGAGATGAAAATGTTGATGACTGGATGTGTTCGCGCGTTATAGACTAAGGTCACACGAAGTACAACTTTCCTATTACAATTTTACAAGTAAGCCTACAGGAGTTGCATCAGGAGCTACATTCACATCCACCAATGATACTTATCCTTTTGAATATCAGAGGGTTACAATAATGTGGTTGTGCATCCTTCTGAAATTGATTTATTCAGTCAATGTGTTTAAATAGCTTGAATTAAAGTATTCTGGGATTGAGTTGATAGCATATTTCTTTTTGTTTGGAAGGTATCTTGGTGGCATTTCGGGTTCCAAGGGAAAAGTCTGGTCAGCTCCCCTTCCCCCCCCTCCCCTTTTCCTGTTGGGAGCATATCTCAAAGCACTTCACAGGGTTTACTGTAAAGTGTACTGACTGTGCATTTGTAGACAAATGCGGGAGCCCATTTTAGCACAGGAATGCCATACCCATACTTTGGGTGTTGGGGAAAGAGCATGGAGTTTGCTGCTGTAGGAGCTGTCAACAGCATTAACATGATGGACAGATTGTCCTCCAATGTGCTGTAAGCATTCTATGATTGCCCTTCAAATTAGTCTTGGAACGTCCTCCCAATGTGAAAGGTGCTTTACAAATGTAATTTTGTTGTTGTTGTTGTTGGTCTTAATGTAGGAGATCTACCATACAGTTTGTGGCTTTTTTCCTTATGACATGTTTGTGCATAGCTTGGGTCCTTTGTGAAAAAAACATTTGGTCACTCCATCCATGACTGTGCGCAATTGGCTGCTGCGTTTTGCCCACAAAATATTCACTTCACTTCAATTCACTTCACAATACATTCTGTGAAGCACTTTGAGACATCTCACCAATGTGATAAGTGTTATTATCAATTGCAAGAATTATTAATAATACAATCAGTAAACTAGTTTCTTTAAACAAAAAGGAACAACTGTATTTGTCTTATGCAATTAACCTATTTGCTCATTTTGCTCAAACTATGTTTTCCATCGAGATATGATAATTCAATTTGAATAGGGAAAGAACTCAGCAAATTCCTATACTCTTGATAACCGAACACAAATTATATTAGCTCCAGGGTATGTTTTGATGAGTGTGTTTGAAGTAATGCATGTGTAAAAAGCACGTTTCTTGCTCTGTCGGTTGCCAGAACTTGTGAACTACCTGAGTCAGAATGAGAATTTGGGCATTAATATAGCATTCTATATTTTGGTGTCAAGGAATAGCTTGGAATATATGCAGGAATGCCCTAAAGCAAAAACAGATACCTACTGGCCTCAAACAGTTGAACACAATGTAGTAATTTTGTTTAGTCCAGTGTAGAAGAAAGTACATGTTCAGATTGCCTTTTATGAACCAAGTGATTTTGACAGTGACACAGGTGTTTAAAGTGCGGAGTGAAAACAGCACTGCTTCGTTCCAGAGAACATACAGCAATGCATTTCTATGACTGTTATACCACACAACAGCTATCTGTACATTCTTGGATGTTAAAGAGTGTATTTTATTATTTTCCCATGGTGAATGATCCATAATGTGGCTTCTGTTGTATGAGGTTGCAGTGCAGTAAAGAGTAAACTGAAGATCAATAAAACATGGAACTTTGCTGCTTGAACTTGCATAAAATGTGGTTATTTTGTTCTGTTTGCCAATATTAGCAAATGTATAAAATGGTATTCCCAGGTGAGGCAAATTGAGTGCTTTTTTTTAGCAATAATTACAATTTTCTTCCCCATAAAATCATGCCAAAAAAGTTCATAAACATCTTGTAAAAGATTGATTAAGTTTCCAACCATGTCCTGTGAAGAGTAAATTATTCCTATCCATCAGCCCGGTGTAATGGAAGCTATCTCACCTCTGAGTCAGAAGGTTGTGGGTTCAAGCCCCATGTCGGGACTTGGAATCACATAGTCTAAAACGACACTCCAATGCAGTGCTGGAGCGTATCGCATTTCAGAGGAGCACTGTCCTTCAGATGAGATGTTAAACCGAGGTCCCGTCTGCCTGTTCAGGTGGATGTTAAAGATCCCATGGCACTATTCAAAAAGAAAAGGGAGTTTCTCCTGGTGTCCTGGCCAACAATTCCCCCAATAAAATTGGTCACTTACTCTATGGCTCTTTGTGGGACATTGCTGTGCGCAACTGGCTGCTCACAAAATACACAGTGAATCCACTTTACAGTACATTCTGTGAAGCGCCTTGAGATGTCTCAACAATTTGAAAGGTGCCATACCAAATGCAAGGATTATTATTATATTCAATTGTACTGCTATTGTGTCTTATTCAACTGCAGCCATTAGATGTGCAATCAGCCTTCACACATCTGTCTCTAAATATACAGGCACCACAGTTTAACTTAAATTCTGTGAAACACTTTGCGAGGTTTTGAAAATGTGATAAGGTGCTATTTTAATGCAAGAATCATTATTATTATTAAACATAAATTCACATAGTATACTGCACAGGATGTCTAAATATTGTGAAATGCTGTAAAAAAATCCCAGCCAGATGTTTTCTTGATTACAATATGAGTACTTGTATAATATAATCAACAGGAAGACCCCACACTGTCTTGTGATCAATATAGATTCATTGGGGTCAAATAAGATACCTTTCAGCTCTAACATTTGAATGGCTAAAGGCAAGCAGGACATCTCACCCAAAACAATTTCAGCATTGATTCAATGCGAGAATTGCATCACTCCACTCTGAACGTACAATGAAAATATATATAATAACCTTAAGAAATAAAAACAAGTCAGCTGTTGAAAACTTGTTTCCAATTGCTTTATCCACTGCAACACGTAAAGATAAGTGACTTCATCGATCTTGTTTAAAATTTTGACCTCTGACGGTCTGTGTTTCTTCTCTGTCAATAATAACTTTGAAATCCAGACTCAGTTGGCCAACAATAAATGGACACTGTTGTCGCATTTTACTGTGGTTTCATTTTCAGACAGCAACAGCATTTGGGGAATAATGTCGTCCTTATCTTTCTGTGGTCAAATGTTGTGTCAGTTTCTCTGGTGCAATGAATAGTCATCGCTGTTGGCATATAAAGATATGCTCTCTCTATATCCCCAGTATATAGGATACTTCCTTAATTGCAGTAAATCACCAGAGATTCAAACACCCCAAGTGTTTAAACGGACTGACAGAGTCGTTTTTCACTTAAATTGTCTTACCCGGTAATCAAAATTTATTTATTGAAGGTCGACCTTACCTTACCAGTCCTTACAGTGGGTTTCTGCTCTGACACGTGTTTCCTTAAATTGCTGCATTCCCCTGTCGCCCCATAATACAGCGCTTATCACAGACAATAATTTTTAATAGCTGTCTTTTGCTACAGTTGTTGATGCATTTAAAATGCTCAGCTGAACGGGAATGAATAGAGCGTCCGTTATCATTGAGTATTGGGTTTCACAAAAAAANCATGTGGCTCTGCTTAATTTAGCAGGGGTTGAGTTTATTTTTACTTTCACCTGCAGAAGCACGCCCCGTGGCAAGGTGAGCCGCTAACACAGTGAGACGCTTCACTGGAAGCATAGGCTCTTTTTTTGGAAGGGGAATGCCTCGCAGTGCTGTGGGCAGCGCTCGGGTTTGTTGTCAAATAACAATCCATCGTTGAGCAGCAAATTGATCCCTTGGGACTGTGCGTTTTGCAAGATCATACCTCGAGTAAAGCACACTCGGGGGAAACAGACACACTACGCCAAATAGGATGCAGTTGTAGATTCTTTTGACAAAGACGGTGTGCACGTAATTAAAGTGGATATCAAAGTGCCAGGTTCTTTTTTGCACTGGTGAAGATGTGATCAAAAGACTCCTTAAGGCAACTACGTGGTCTTAGGATTGTTTCGATTGAAAGACACGACTACTTTGTTTGCGGGCTACGTT
The DNA here is from genome assembly GCF_018977255.1 of Callorhinchus milii. NCBI lineage: Eukaryota > Metazoa > Chordata > Chondrichthyes > Chimaeriformes > Callorhinchidae > Callorhinchus > Callorhinchus milii. Next base: position 20,752,409 of record NW_024704747.1, on the reverse strand, counting down.
TAAACTCTCATTTGTTGGCTTTTTTTCCCTCAAAAAAAAATTTAAAAAAATTATTTAAAAAAAAGCCAGAATGGTTGATTAACCAAACTGTTATTTTGATGCCAATTGTACAGCTGAATGGGTGAGCTGTGAAAGAAAGCCGGCATATTTTACCTACTAGTTAGCCAGCTGAACAAAGCATTTCATACCATAGACCGCTTTTTTTTGTTGCTTTCAAGGATACGGTCCAATTTTGTTTTCAATGATTACTGAAGGATGAGGTTATCAGTCTAATAGAAGAAGCCAGTTGGCTTGAAGAGCCTGCAATTAGGATATGTTGGATGAGTAAACTGCAGTAAGACAACAGCCACTTGTATTGTCAAGACAACCGTTTTTATTTTATTTCTCACCCAAGTTCGCCTACAAAATATCCAGTCAATTCACTTTAAAGTATATTCTGTGAAGCACTTTGAGACTTCTTGAAGACGTAATAAGGCACTATATCAAATGCAAGGATTATTATTATATTGAAGCTGAATTATTCTAAATTCACATGAGCAAAGGTTTATCATCTACATAAATGGTTTTGTTTCATCACCCTGGGAGAAAATGAGTGTAAAAGGTGCACAATGCAAAATGAATAGATAGTAATAAGCGAAAGTAGATTTACATGCCTTTTTTTGCTTTCAATAAACATTTAGCAGCAACTTTGCTGGGTTACTGTTTTTCCTATTAAATGCCAATGAGTCACTTAGGATTGTGAGAAGCTGCGAATTGATGTATCTCAGTTACAATTTAATTAACATGGTCTTCATGAAATAACAACAAAATTATAGAACTAGTTCAAATTTCTAAGTCCAGAGGAAGCTACTGTTTTATGATAATAATGCTTAATAATAATAATAATGCTTGCATTTGATATAGCACCTTTCATGTCAAGGGGATGTGTCAAAGTGCTTCACAGTATTTACTGCAAAGTGTAGTGAGTTTATATTTTGTAGTAGCCAATTTAAGCATAGCAATGTCCCGCAAATAGTCATGAAGCAAATCACCAATTTTATCCGCAGATTTATTGGCTGTGACCCCGGATAGTGCCATGGCAATTTTAATATCCACCTAAACAGGCAGACAGTACCTCGGTTTCATGTCTCATCTGAAGGACAGCACCTCCTTGCAACACTACACCAGCACTGTCCTGGAGTGTCAACCTAGACTATAATAATAATCCTTGCTTTTGATATAGCGCCTTATGAGTTCAATATGTACCTTGAACTCATAATCTTTGGACTCAGAGAGTGCTACCATGGGAAGTGCTATAAATATCATAGTGGGAGTCATTAGGCTGAAAGAGGTAACCTTCTGCTCCTTCCTGATATTTTAAGATTGTAAGTCAGAGTTCAGGAATACAACAGAGCAAGCTTTCAAGTAATTTCGAAATGCAAATGTAACATACTGGAAATTATGTAGTGCATACATCAAAATAAGTAAACCAGCTGCACGAGACAAATTTGTGGTGTATCCTTGTCATAAGTTGTGTAGAAATTGAAAAATTAGTATCCTTCAGTAGTGCCCATCGGATATGACTATTTTTGCCATCGAATTTGAGCATATCGATTGGCAACCCTATTCTTTACCAGTTGAATTTTATCTGACCACCATGCAAAAATAAATATATTCCTGAGTCTAGCAGGTCTACAATACCTCAGGCCACTCATCAGGACTGACCAGACAGCTTGGCTCATCAGCTGGAGGAACACTCACTTCCTTTTCATCATATAACCCCAGTGTCCCAATGGGTACAGTGGACCTAGGTGGAAAACAGCGGGAAGCTTGCCAGACAGTGCTTTCAATGGCAAAGATATGTAGCTTTAGCTAGTTAAACTCCAGCAATTCCCTAACGCAAGCCTTGGTTGTTGCCAATTTGTGTCTAATACTCCCTTCAGAATTAGGTGAGCAGGGTGCGTCCCTAGAGAGAGAGAGAGAATGCACATTCCATTCCAAACAAATGGACATTTTCATACATAATGTGGAACTCTCAATCTGGTTTGGATACTCTTAAGTATGGTGATAGGTTTCTATACATGTCAAACATCCAGCTGACCAAAATAACCTTTTTGTCACTACACTTTGCAGTGAATCCTGTGACGCACTTTGAGATGTCATCCTGACATGAAAGGCATATTAAATTCAATCATCAAAAGTCACTATTATCTGGGTGGCATTGATTGGCACAATAAAAGCTGTCCAATTAAGCACATAATTCCAATATAGTTAAAGCATTATTTTCATTGATTTCTAAAGCCTTAAGAAGCATATTTTATTGCTGAAATTGCCAAATAATGTAGTGCGCAACATAAATAAAAAAACAAAACAATTAGTATGAGTATTTTACTATTAATTGTACCATTAATAAACAGGAAGTAATCATGATAATATCCTTGCATTATATATATTACCTTTGATGTCGGGAAGACATCTCAAAGAGCTTCACAGGATTTACTGTAAAGTGTATTGACTGCATTTGGAGGTGAAAATGGCAGCCAATTTGTGCACAGCAATCGTCTATAAACAGCCATCAAGTGAGTGCCAAATTTTATCTGTGTGATTATTGGCCAGGACACAGAGAGAAACTCCTTAGTTATCAAGAAGAGCAAATCTCAGTGACCAGATTGCAGCTTCACTTGACGTTCATAAAGAAAACTCTGCAAAGGTTGAAGGAGGGGTTTGGGATCCATAGGATAATTTGCCTGTGGTCAGTCAGGTTGCATTTGTATAATGCATAATGAATGGCTTTGGGGTACAAATTGGCAGGTTATAGTGTCAGGAGCCTCTCCTTCTCAGTGGAAATACGTGAAGTGTGAAAGACAGTCTATTTGGTCGGCCTGTAATCGAGTGACAGTAAATTTATTTACACGTTGATGGATTTTCAGCTTGTCAGTTCTTCATTTATCCTGGAAATGGACAGATGGTTTCATTACTGCTTTGTGGCCACTCAGCAGAAGAGCATCGGCCAGATTTATGAAGTTTTGCTTGTCTTTCACAGATCCTCAAGGATGAGAATAATTCTTTGCTAATTAAGATAATTTCCTTTATCAGCATAGCTCCTATCCACAAAACAGTGGATTTATATCTATTATTTTATTTTAGTATGTTTTCTGTCATAGCAACACTATCAATCATAAATGTCAAGTTCTCCATCCCCACTGAATTATCTTGCCACCATTGGCACTGGGTCTCCAAAGTGAACTACATATTAATGCAGTGTCATGAAGTATACGAAATCCATCTCCACTTTGGTAGTTGAGAAAATGAAGCTGCATAATTAATCATATTAGCTTCTGCTAAGAATGTGTAATCAGGACTAAACACCTGGCCTTAAGGTTGTAGAGAAAGAGAAAAGGCAGAGTCTGATAATTGTGGAGGATAGTTTTGACTCCTCTAGGGAGCTTCAATAATTGAAAGGATTTGCTTCCTGATGCTTTGTGTTCTCTGAAGTTTCCCCCCCTCCTAAAAGAGCTTATCTACTATTGCAAATTAATACAATTTAAAAATTGAAGTAATGCTCTGAAACTAGATCTAGATTGCTTTTTGTAAGCTTGTACTGCAGTAGTGTGGTTGTAGTTATGATCTCAGTGGGGATGCTTCATGCACTGCTTCTGAAATTACCAGCTGTGTCTCGAGAATATGGATTTTCAATCCATGTGGACTGTGCCATTAACAGAAAGCATTTGGAATTATTTATCAGACGGCCGTTCACCTCTTTGTTGGATTTTAGACATCAGAAGCGGACTGCACTTTAGATTTCGAAGAACATGCCTCCAGGACGAAATCAACTTATCGTTTTTTTTCTTCACAGCTACATATTTCTCCAGGTGCCTGGTCGATGGGATTTGACATTCTGCAAATAAAGCGTTGCAACTCACTAGAAAAGTTAACATTTCAAAAAAAAATCAGCAAAATTGAACTGACCCCTTCATAACAAAGAAATGTTGCTTCAATTATAGAAGTGTTTCTTTTTACTGTAAGCACCTTTGTGGAGTTTAAAATAGATGTATACAATATACATTTCGTCTAAAAAAAAGCACAATCACGACACATCTCTTGACATGAAAGACCCTATATCAAATGTAAAGATTATTATCTTTATTTTCTACATATAATTCTTAAATTTGATACAGTTTCTTTCACATTGGGAGGATGTCTCAAACGCCTTACAGGATTTACTATAAAGGGTAGTGCGTGTAATTTGCTGTAATTCCACAGCTGGTCAATGAGCGTGCGAGAGAGAACGATAGGATAAGATTTGGGGCATTGCCCTTCAATATGGGTTATAAAAAAAGTTAACGTTTTTGTCACTTTTCACATTCTGTTATCTGCTGATTCACATGTTGCGAATTCCCAGTGCTTTTATTTTAGTTGTAAGCAAATGTCCTTTTTCATGCCGTTCTCTGAGGTATGTTAACCATTGGGTAACAGATGGTTGTAAAAGGAAATTGCCATGCGTAGGTGGCATACGTATGTGGGACTCTCAGTTTGGCTTGGACACTCTTAAGCATGACAATGGGTTTCCGTATGTGTCAGACACCCAGCTGACCTCACCCCCCCACCCACCCACCCACCCACCCACCACATGCATACACAAAAAGTTTTTAACCTTCAATAAAACTGCATGAATGTTTCTGAAGGGATAATATTTGAGTCTGGAATATTACTAGTTCTGACAGTCAGGGAACGTTTCTTTCTTAAAACACACAAAGCCTCAGTTCATAAAAACAACCAGATAAAAAGACAGTAGAATTCTGTTTGAAATGACAGATTTTGCTACAAACTGTTTTGTGATTCCCTCAGGAGCTCAATTTATAAATTCTTGGTGTTACAATGAACCATCCAAATAAGGGAGATTTTAACACCCCTTTCTCGCCTGTTAGACTAGTCAATCTCAGAAGTTAGTGATGGAGTTGTCTTAGGCTAAGGAGGGAAGAGAAAGTGGAAGAAGGCAGATCAGGTGAAAGCAACAATGAGCTCAATTAGTCACACAACTGGCTGATGTTAGTTAATGTCCAGGTTCATGCATCAAGAATGACCAAGGTACCAAATGGTGTTTGTTGCCACAAATTTGTAATCACGGATGTGTGAGTCAGCCTCTTCTGGAGAAGAGGGCAGAAAAGTGGAGCGAGAGGGCAATGTTTAATGTCAATGCATTATATTCCTTAGTTAGGGGAAAAAAACAAGACCAGTGAATAGCAACAAATTCATGGCATTTTAGTACTGTTGATATCACCAGTAAGGGAATAGAAAGTTAGAAAAGCCATTTGCATTCAGTATAATTGTCTTAAGTAAATTTCCATCACTGCTATGGTCATTATAGGAAGACTTGTAAAATGTGATTGAAATAAAACCTGGTAATGGGAATTTTTATTTAATTTCTGGTCATTTACTTTACATGTCTGGAATCATGTTTTCATGCATATTTCCCTCTTGCAATTTGTGTAGCATTTTGAAATGAATGGGTAATTATAAATCTGAGAACAGCTCTCAACGATTTTTGATGGATTACTCAATTCTAACACTCCCTTTGGTTGAGGGAGCAGGCATTAGTGGTTTGTTAAAGCCCACATTCCTAAAGTGAGTTTGTCTCCCACAGCTCATTTGATACTTTTCTATCTGTCCGCTGATGGTTGCAGTGAAATGTTCCAGTGTGCTTTATGCTGGAGAGAGTGACCGCACGAGCTGATTGCATTCAGCTGCACTTTGGGCCTTAATAAGCTCTCTGTCCCCTATTCTAGCACAGGCGCTTTGAGATGAATGGTGCTGCAAGTAAACAGTGAGATGGCTGTTTTGATGGAAGCATTTTTAACTAAACTATCAAAAAGGTCCATTATCATTTTAAAAAATTCCAGGATTTCTGTTTGATGGTAAACAAATGCCTGTATTTTTCTTCAAACGTGCACCCAGACTGACCCATCATTAGCAAAGGGACGTCCTCCTGACGTGAAAGGCGCTATGCAAATCTAATCCTGTTGTTGTTTTTGTTTTCCCTTTTCTTACAAATTCTGAATGGTTCTGAATTGTGGTAGTTTTGTTTATTCTGCTGGTTTTGGTTCTTGCATTTTGTTTCTCAGCCCATTCTGAGTGCATGTGTGTCTGCTGTCTCAGAGATTGGGACTATTGTCTTGTTAAATCCTGCTAAGTGCCTGTCGATGACTATACCTCTCCCTGAGCCTTGTTCACACTTCGCCAGCTTTGGCATGACTTTTTATTTATTAACTGCATTAAGTAATGAACAGTTGTTGCTATTTATACTGGATTCATATATAACCTTTGTAATCATTTTAATACAGAGCCTTTCACGTCGCGAGGACATCTCAAAAGGGCTTCACAAGGATTTAGTGGAAAGTGTAGTGACTGTATTTTGCAGTTGAACACGATAGCCAATTTGCACATTTGCAATGTTCTACAAACAGCCACAAAGTGAATGATTGGACAGACGACAGATAGATGTCAGCAGTAATTTGATTTGAAATAGTTTTATGACAGGTTACCAAGTGGATGTTTTCAGTTTATGAGTGACAGCCACAAACTCTTCCTGAGCTAGTTCAGCACCTGAGATTGCTAGTGGCTGAAATACATAGAGCACCAGGAGTTTCAGGTTTAGGCATCAACACACAACAAACTCCTCTTTTGTTTAATCATTGACAAAACAAACCCTATCTTCTTATTCAAATAGGAGAAAAAAAAGTCTGTGTATTGACATTTTCAGTTTTCTTTGCAAACTTTAGTCAGCAATAACTAGCAACGTGATGTTATTTATCCTCATTGCATTGTTTGTTGCCAAAAAATTGCTAATTATCCCTCCCTTCCCTTCCCCTCCACTAGCAAAAGCTACTCAGGCTGCTTTCAGAAATTGCAAAACACTCTCTCAAACAGCCTTTCACTGGGTAGGTGAAATAATTACAGATAAACTATACACTGGAGTGATTCCTGTATTAAATACGAGTTGTTTGATGGTATTCATTGAAATCACTCCCTTGAACTTTGTGTTGAAAGCATCAAAATGGGGGTTGTGTAGAACGGATGACAGACAGACGGATGATAAACGCTGGGTGATGCAGCAGGTCAGAATCCTGACTTCATTTCTGAGACTCGGTTTTAAATCCAGACCGGACTGATTTGGATGAAAGCTTTCCTGTCTGTCAGCCGTAAAGGGCCCTAAGTGAGATGAGATTGGACAGTTTCGACCCAGAATTTGGACACGGATCCACAACACAAACCCTGCCAAATCGACTGTCTTACTGAGGTTGCAAAGATAGCTTATGTGGGAAATGGAAATGCCAATGTGTGCTGTGTGTGTGTTTGTGGTGGTGGGGGGGGGGAGGAGCATGCTTTTCTTAACCAAAACACAGGTGTATTGTTGGGGGCCAGGTAGATAGAGCTTATCTTATATCCAACCCTTATGAAAGTAGTTGATGCTAAAATTAGGTAGAAAGCAAATTTACTGTGGAGAGAGAATTGCTAGAGAAGAATGTGGAGAAGGCATTACTAGGGAGGAATATGGAAAGAACTTTACTGGAGAAGAACACAGAGAGGAACGTAGAGAAAGCATTACTTGGGAGTAATGTAGCGAGAGGATTACTTAAGAGCAATGTGGAGAGAGGATTTCTAGTGAGCAACATAGAGAAAGTGTTTTATCACGTCATCGAGACATCTCAAAGTGTAGTGACTGTGTGTTTTGTGGGCGAAATGCAGCAGCCAATTCCGCACAGCAATGTACCACACACAGACATACACTCACAGACACACACACACAAACACAAAACACACAAACAGATACATACAGACAAACATTTGAGATTAATGTAGAGGGTTACAATCCTAATGTTGATATTAATTATTAAAAATGTTTAATACATAGCAAGAAGTCATAGATTTTGATATGAATTGATTTAGTCCTTTCTGAATCCAGCTTCTGGAGGTGAAGGGACTAAAAGAGGTGTTTGTGGAATCAATAATAATAATAAACCTTGCATTTAACATAGTTAGGATCCCTCAAAGCTGATCACAAGATTTACTGTAAAGTGTAGTGTCTGTGTAGATGAAAGTATTAATAATAATCATTGTATTTGGCATAATACCTTTTACATTACAAGGACACATCTGAAAGAGTTTGACATGATTTACTGTAAAGTGTAGTGACTGTGCATTTTGTGGGCGAATGTAAGCCAGTCATGGCTTCATCACATTGAGTGATGCTGGATAAACTGTGCATCTCCTACTGTTCCTAACAGTGTATCTTCAATTCAGAACGTACACTTAACTGAATCTATTTCATTAACTTTTCCATTAAAATGTGTAAACTCATTAACAGCAACAACAAAAAAAAACCTTTGGATTTAATTCTTCAAATTTAAAAAAAAACTGACAACATCTGCATGCTTGAGGTTATTTTCCAGGCTGAGGAATTAAAATCAGGACAGAATCTTCCCAGCAGGAAATATGTAGTGTGTGATGGAGTGATGAACAATCTGGCCAATGCAGAGGACCATATTGTTTTTGTACCCTAATTAGACTGTTTCTCACATTGCTAATGAGTGAGCAGATGCGATACGGTACGGATTTCCTGCAATTTTAATCTGTGCGCAGAAACAAAGCTGTAAATTGCCTGAGATCATCTCAAGTAAGTTGCGCTGTAGTGTAGGATTTGTTGAGAGACTGAAACTTGCTTCTTTCCAGTGCCATGTATGATGTGAATATTTTGAACTTGTTTCATATTATTGTGCTGTGTTTTGTAATTCCAGCAGTTATATAATGGCTATGGGTACATTTTAACTATTCCAAGGCTCTGTGCCAAATATTCAGATTCTGTTCCTCTCATTAGATGGATGAATTGGAAACTGCTGAAGGGACAAGTAACTTGGTTTGAGAAGAGTGTCTTTGTATTCAACGTTACTTGTAGGGGTGCGAAGGGGGTACGACATGATCTCTTATAAAATATTTGTAAACAGAAATCGCAACCAGTGTGTCTGCATGTTTAGGTGGATGTTAAAGATCCCGCAACACTGTTCAAAAAAAGAGAAAGGGGTTTCTTCCAGTGTCATTACCAACAATCCGTCAAATAAAATTGGTCACAAACTTCATGCTGTTTGTAGGACGTTGCTGTGCACAAATTGGCTGCCACAATCCCACAACTGCACAAATGTGCAGTCACTGTACTTTATGGTGAGTCCCGTAAAGTGCTCTAAGGAGTTTCAGTGATGTGATAAAGCACTACATCAATTTCAAGGATTATTATTAACACACTGAATACTGACTGCAAATTAGATCCCATTAATGTGACCACAAACAGAATTTATTAAAGCTTAAAATCGGGTAGCCTTTTTTGCTCAAAATATGCACAAAGGAAGTAACAAATTCCATGTGTTTGTAGTCGTGGTCTAAGATTTACATTCTTTATCTTTTGTTTGACGGAAAGTATAATAGTGGTATATAGCAATAGGCAGAGTGGAATTGGTATTATGAGCGGTTTGCCATTGCAGCACCTTGGAAAGTGTGTGGGGGATATATTCTCAATCATTCTGTTCTGATACCCAGACAGTAACCTCTGTCCTATCACAGTACAGTATCAATTGCAATGATTATAAGACTTTCTTTTAATAAGTAACCCGAGGTGTTTTTACTTCCTTAAAAATAGTAGTTGTGGAAACAGAAAAGAAAAGGCCGACTCCCCCCAAAAAAACATACATTTCAAATAAAGTCACAAACAACTCAAAGATCAAGCACAACTTCTGTTATAATTTTACCGTGCCAGTCCCTTTATTGTTTATCTAGTGTATGTTTCTTGTTTTTTTATTGCTGTACAAATCAGGTGCATTGGGTCACCGATAAATTCTTCAGGGTGTGAGATTGCATTAAATTATTTGTCCATCTACTTAGGAAAAGGAGCAGTATTGAACCTGTCCTTCTCCTATAACGTTCACCCACAAAATACATGCAGTCAAACCACTTTACAGTGTATCCCGTGAAGCACTTTGAGACGTGATAAGGTGCTATATCAAATGTAAGGATTATTTTATTATTAATGCAGCTTTTGGCCTCAGATTTCAGGAAGTTTCATTCAAAGTGAGAACGTTAAGGGAAATTCCCCAAATAAACATCCATTTAAATATCTACCTCACTTGGCCAATGGAGCAGAGGGACTCTGGTCAATGAGATGGTGTAAGGAAAGAACTTGAAGTTCTTTTATTAACGGCCATGTAAACATAATTTATCCCTTTTGATCAGCACCACCCAAATAGCATGTTACTGACTGGCATGACTAACTGCAATGTACATTTTAACCGGTTCACCACTTAGTGGCAATTGAGATAAAGCTCTTAGTAACTGTTCATTGATTTCTTATTTACTACAGCCTTTGGGGTTTTATTTTGTGTGTATATACATATATATTTTGTGTAATATATATCAAATATATATATTAAAAGGGATTAATGTTGTCTGTGCTTCAAATCTAAATGAAGTCTTCAGTCGAGAAAGTATTGAGTAATTGGAGGAGCATTTATGATTAAAGTATCACTGGGCGTACAGATTGTGGATCAAAACATGTTGGTGGTCAATTGTCAATCACACCGTTTCCCAAGCAACATTTAAATTTAAAAATTAAAGGACCGCTAGAGTATTCAGTAACTCTGACAGAGACTTGTAAAATGTGAAGGAATTAAACAGCACAATTATACTGTGTACTATTGAGGATGGCGTGGCTCGGTTTGCTTGTGCCTCAGACAAGATGAGCAGATTTTCTACGGGTTTTGGCTAGAGACAGCTGGTCAGAGGCAGAACAGTCCAAACTGCAGGGCTCCCGAGGAATTGGAGACACTGCCAATTCATTAATCAGAGAAGACTGCATGTTGTAAGAAGTTCGGCTAGCATAATTAGGCGTCTGTTTAGATCTAATGCAATTTAGACATGAAAGATCTGGCATGACATAATTCTTAACAAGTTTGTTATAACTGTGAAGTGTAAATGGCGACTTATCACAGGAGAAATGATAAATTATCAAACACCAATTGGATTTCTCTTGCTTTAGACAACACTTAGTCATTTCTGTCACTTTCTGAAATGTCTGCCTGATAGAGAATTAATATCAGTTCCTTTCCTATGTCATTCACATAGATATTATACTGCAAGCTCTGTATTAGAACATATTTATATTTTAATACCTTTATGGTCTTGCTGTTGTATTATTTCACAAAGATTGCTGCTGTCAGATAATGCTGGTGGGTCCAAGCGGAAGCTTGACTAAGGTGTAATCCCATGTTATTTATATACACGTAGAATTTTATAGCACAGAAACAGGACATTTGGCCCAACTAGTCCATGCTGAAGTTTATACTCCACATGAGCCTTCAGCCCTTCTATTCCCCTCTCGTGTACACCTCTATTCCCTTCTCCCTCATATAAAACAATAACAACTTATATAGTGCCCTTCACCTAGTGCCCTTCACCTCAGAGTGCTGATTTATGCATCAAGTTTGCTCTTAAATACATTGATGCTTTTTGCTTCAACCCCAGCTTCCAGCAGTGAGTTCCATATCTTCTGCCACTTTCTGTTTGATATATCTGCCTGATCATCTCCATATCCAGATTGGCAAGCAATATTATTAGTATTTCTACGATTAGCAGATTCTGTTTGTAAACTTGGTGTGAGGAAGCGGTCTCTTACAGTCTGCAATACTTTTCCCTTTTTGTTTAGCCCAACTTTCTTTTCATATTCTTTCCTATTTTAGACAACACTTAGGTACTGCTTTGACTCTACTGTTATATGCTGGTGCTTAGTTACACAGAGACCAGCAGTGAGCCACAAAAATAATGTTGCTTTATGTGTGACCTAAATAATTACAGTGGGCTCCAATAAACATGTGCTGATGCCCAGTTGTCCCAAAATGATCCATTAAGTAAATGGAGGAGGAGTGCTGCCCATGACACCTGGAAAATCTTTGAATAGTGCCATGGGATCCTTAATGTCCACCTGAACAGGCAGATGCAAGCTCAGTTTAATGTCTTATCTGAAATATGGCACTGACAATGATTCTTCCAATTGTGCTGGGGGTGTCAACTGAGACTGTGACCTCAAAGTCTCGATGTATGGGATACAAATTTATAGCATTCTGAGCCAGGGGCGAGTACTTCCAACTGAGCCAGGCTGACACAATTTCAGACAGGTAATCTTCCATTTCACTACACTCTACAGCAATTAATAATAATTGAAAAACTAAAGGAATAAATTATTGGAAGCAAAGTGGAATATTATTTTTATGAAATTACGAAATAAATGACAGCTAACAGTGGCCCAAATTGTCCTTAAATCTCACCCTGCAAGACTTTCTCGGCTTAAAATAGAATTTTGGAAAATTCCTACATTTAGTTTTAATTTGGAAGCCGATTTTCTGCACATCTTAAAGTCAACTGTACTTCAAATTAAGGCCAAGTTAGAGAATTTTTGCAAAATCTTATATTTTAAGACACCATGCTCTTGCAGGTGAAGACTGCATGGAATTTTAGATCTCAGACTGCCTCTCTGACCAACCTCATAGATTATTTTTTGAGATGGTGACATCTCTGTATGATGATAGTTGGAAGTCATACAATATACTGTACCAAGACTCCAAAAGTTCATTGGCACACTGGAGACTCCTTTACAAATTAATGTCAGTGAATATCAAGCATAAGATATGGATTTGTAACTGGCTGAAAGGAAGGAAATAGTAATAGATGATTTTAATAAGGCGAGAAATTGGATGTTGTAACTCAGGAATTAATACTAGTACCTCCCCTCTTCCCCACACATACACACTTCTGTTCCATAAACAACCTGAAATGTACCTTGACCTGAATTTCTTTTGTAATCACTAACAACTCTTTATGTAAACAATAACATTTTACAGCAATTGTGAATGAAATGGGTGCAGTTCAATCCTTTTTAAAAGACCATTATGGGAGGAGAATCATAGAATCATAGAATTATACAGCACAGAAGGAAGCCATTCGGCCCATTGTTTCTGTGGCGACTCTTTGAAAATAGCTATCCAAATCAATCCCACTCCCCCACTTTCTCCCTTTAGCCCTGCAAACTTGTCCTCCCAAAATAATTATTTAGATAGGAGAAAGGAAAGATACACCAATATATCAGTGGACAATGGCAAAACATACCAATCATTTTACAACATTATCCCAGCAGCATCTGCATGAGCAGAACTCGCTGATGGGAAGAGGTTTAATACACAGATTAGCAAAGCCTGAAGAAAAGTATTTGTCTTCTTAAGTTTCATTAATAGTAAAACGAACAGAGCCAAGCATTTCAGCACAAGTCTCTCGCTTCTGGTGAAAATACAATTAAATTTGGTGAAGAAAGAGCGTTGAATCATTCTTGCATGGAACATAAAGTGATAATCAAACTTCAAAATGGTTCCCGTATCCAATTTAAACTCCAGAATCATGGATTGTGCTATTGTGTCTCCAAAGAGCTGCTGATAACACACCATGCATAACTAATCCTACAGCTCTGCCCCCGGAGAGCTTGCAAGAGTAGTTTCCATTCTGAATTATCCAGGGTGTTCACTGCTGATAGACAAGTATTTAATGTGGGTGGTTTGCCATTGGATCACAGCACATTTCATAAATTATTTGTTTCCTAGTAGATGAGGTCTTAATGCCAAAGAATAGCCAACAGAAGCAGATATGCTTTAGGATTTGAAATGATTCAATTATTTACACCCTCTCCCCCCCACTCCCAACACTGACAATTAAATATAACAGTAACTATAGTTACTCCTTTAGTTCTTCATTTTTCTGAGATGGGGGCAGAACGTTTGTTCTATAATGTCTATTTGGAGAGTTGCTTCAAGCCCTCCTGCTCTTATCTGCCTACTTCCAGCTTTGTGGGGGGGGAAGAGAGTTTATTAGGATATGTAATATCCAGACTTTCTTTATTCTGGAATAGTGGCTTTTTTTTAATATATTCAGAGATGATTTATTTGGCTCGGTTTGCAATATGATTTTTAATTGAAAAATTATAGAGGTCTGGCAGTGAGTAAATGATTCCTAAAGAAATATGATTTGTGGCTTGCTATCCAGAAAATTAATATCAAGCACCCAATAGAGTCCTTGTAATCAGAACCTAAATTGGTTTGTACTTGTTTATTTAGTGGTCACTATCAGAATTCAGAAAATCCAATTTGATTCACTTGAGAATCCAGATCTTTGCATTTAATGCTTGCCACGTATTTAGGAATATGGCATAATGTGTTGCTGTATTCCTTCAGCATTCACATCACAAAGGGCTGTATTATCATTCTGCCTGTCGTAATGTTGAGAATACAGCATTGTCCGCTAGCAGCCGGGACAATAAGTGAGATTATATTTTTAAGCATTGAATATAGTAAGTGTTTAAAAAAACACCTGGGAAAAACAGTCAAAGGCTGTTAGGCAATCTTAAGAGTTATGTTATGAACTCTGAGATGCTTCTTTGTAGCTCAGTGCCTCTTGAATAGTTATTTATTTGTTTGGTGCTACAAACGTATTGTTTGGACCCCATATAAAGTATGGGTCTTAAGGGCAATTGGGCATTCACAAGTTTATAGAAAGAAGCTACACTGTAATATACACCTGGCAGTTTCCATAAATCCAGCTCTACAATTATTTTGAGGAAATAGTAAGTATTTCATGAGAATATTTATGCAGAATTGTGGAAAATTCTTAAATTCAGCCTTAATTTGGAAATCTATTCATTTTAGAACTGCAGAAAATCAGCTTCTGGTTTAAGACTGAGTTGAAGAATTTTCCACAATTTTGTTTTAAAGCAGTGAGTTCCAGTTGCACATGACATAGGTTAGTCAATCTCAAGTAATGGTCACCTGACTGCCACACACAGGTGTGTGAGGTTATCACAATATAATGTGACCAATCTCAAACTGTGTCAAATGTACAGTTTTACGCTCAGTAATACATCATGAAAAACAGCTACCTAAGCAGGTAGGACACTATTGTCTTTAAACTATTCCTAAACCTCTTAATAAAAGTTTAAACACATTCCATGTTCCAGCAGTGACCAAATCAGAAGATTTCCTCTTTCTTTTATGTACAAAAAATTCAAGCCACCTGTTGGAGAATAAAAACTGTTCAGAGTCCTTCCAATGTAAGAACTTGTAGCTATTAAGTTCACTGTAAATTAAATCTGTGGATGTTTTCACCTATAATCTCTTAATTTTGGAGGTGTTACGTTCAGTGATTGTGTGCGTGGAACGTGAATGATTGTTTGTAACTGTGCTGAGGTAGTGATGTTTTAGAGAAATCACCTGATTGAGTTATTGAAGGCAGTTGGTAGCGTTCCAATCTCTCGCTCGAGTGGACATGTGAGTCTTATCACATGAGGTGTCACAGATGATCCTGGTATTGTCATCACTTGACAATGCACAGGTGTTCAACATTTTAAATGGGATTGAAAAAGTAAACCCTACACAATACAATAAGAGGATACTGGTTTAGAGTAGCAAAGGACAATTTCAGGGCAAACACCAGAAAGTGTTTCTTTACTCAGAGGATAATTTGCAGCTGGAACTGTTTGTCAGAAAGCATGGTTCAGGCCAGAATGCTGGACTCATTTTAAAAAGCAGCTTGATGCTGTGATGGGTGTATTCTGTAGGAATGAGATCAAATGGGCCTTTTGATGTGCAGCTTCCAGCAAGGTCACTCTGTCTAGGTGAAGAGTGAATGATGTAACAGTGTGGTGATTGCAGCATTCAAAAGAACCAAACTGAGTCACTGAAGGGCATCTTGTACCTCACTCAAGTTTAGATGAGTGCCTTTGTACTGGGTGTTTGTCTCCAATTTAATCCAGAGGAGTTTTGTTGATTAGCCTATACAGTCTTCACTTGACTTCACCTGCACCTTTTATGAGATTAGGAATGAAAACCCTGGCATATATATAATTATATCATAGCCAATTTCTCCCTCCATTCATAAACCCAGGTGGAATCAGTCCAAATATATTTTGCTCAGTTTTTCTCCCAGGCTCAGATGAGTTAGTTTGTCACAGAGTAAGAATTGAGCCCATATGGCTTAGTATTACACCACACAGGTCAACATCTTTGCCCTGAGGTTGTTGAGGGAGCTAGCACCCAGCATCTGATAATGTTCTGTATTGTTAGAGAAGGACAAACTTCCCTTTACTAACCCATCACTACAGAGCTTGTAGTGTTTTCACTGGTATGATTTCAGAAATAGGCTGTAGATCCATTGTGCCTCTGTGTTGTATATTGTAAAATGCTTTTAAGTACTTAGTTTTACAACTCTGCTCTCTCTCTCTCTTGTTTCTTTCCGTGCAGTGAAGGCATGGGAGAACGTATTTACACTCCTGTTAGGAAAATGTAGCTCTTGTGAAAATTGGAAGCTAATTTTTAAAGGTCTTTGAAATGTAGAAGAGCAAAAAACTAAATTCTCCAGTTGATTGTTTGCACGATTGATCCTACGACCTTTGTGTCCCCGTCATTTGTGTCTTAAGGTCCCCCCACCCAAAAAAAAATCATGCTATGATAACATTAGGAACAGTGAGTGTATAGAGTTATAAAGAAAATAACTTTCCTACTAACGTTCAGAATTGATGGTGTTCCATTCCATACTGCGCTTTAGTTTAATCTACACTTACGCCTCTCCCTCCCCTCGCAGTGAGTTTGATGTGACAATTGAGTGCCTCATCATTCCTCTCCCCCACTGCTTCCAAAATAAAGTTGTGAATATTGCTTTGATCCAAACCGGGATTGATTTATTCTCATGTGGAAGCTGTTAACTTTATTTCAAGTTATTTTGACCTCTTGTAGTTTGGAAAGTTTCTCCCCCATGTTAAAGCCAGTCAAGTTTGCAAAGGGGAGTTCACATTCCAATTAGACACCGTCAGAATCCAACATCTAACAGGGTTGCTGCCCCCTCAGAATGGGTGCTTCACACTTATTGCTTCTTGTGGAGTTTAGCAGATTTTTAGGGAGCGTTTGGCTACTGGCAATTATCAAGGATTGCGAAAAAAAACTTGTTTTGTGCAGGCAGATATTGCTTTCCCTCAGTACAGTGCAAAGTAATAAAAAATCTTGCATTTGATAAAACATTTTATGCTGTTGTGATGGCCTAGAGTGCTTCACAGGATTTTACTTCTCAGTGACTGTGTATTTGTAGGTAAACATAACGGCCAACTTGTGCACAGCATTGTCCCATAAACAGCCGTCAAATGAATGACTAATTCTATCTGGGGGATTGTTGGCCAGGACGCTGAGAGAAAAACTCCATTCGCCTTTTAAAAAAGTCCCGTAGGATCTTTAACATCTGTTTAAACAGGCAGGTGAGACTTAAATATTATCCAAAAGAGATCTAGCTTTTTGACCCCATAATCAAAATATCAACCCTCTCTCTTCTCTTCCCCCCCCCCCCCCCCAACCATTGACCCAGCTGAGTTTGGTAACAACACAAACCAGGATTTGAACCTGTGACTATCCTTGACCTTATTACTGTCCACCTTATTCACACCACCAGCTGGTTTCAACCATTGACATATCAATGGTGGTTTCCAACGCAAGTGTTTCTAATGCTAGCCTGGTGTTTTTACATAACTGCAGAATTAGAAATTGGAAAAACAAGCACAATGCTCGCTCCTGGGTTTGGTCTAACATCATTCAAAAGCATTAGTTTGAGTTGTTAAATGAAAACATTATTTAGAAGCTTCAAGCTCTTCTGAAAACCGATGTTACAATGTTCTAAATTTACAAAAAGTGAGCAGATGAGGAGAGAAAACTTTAATGGGGCTTGTGCAGTAACACTAGGTCTTTATATTCAAATCATAGGCTCATGCTGTTAAGACAACTTCCTCGCTCCTCCTGCTGGTGTGTTCAGCTATTTGTGTGTTCCCATTAGCTGGGAAAATCCAAGATAATTGCGAATGAAACATCTTGTCGCACTTGTCATGTTGTTATATGGCGAGCCCTTGTGAGAAAGTAGAGGTTAAAGTTTTCTGATGTGTATTAAACTGCTCTGCAGGAAGAATGCGACGCAGCAAGGCAGAAAGTTAGATATGCATCACAGCAATGTAAACTCACCCTTGTAATTATATTTCTATGGTTTTGTTTGTGATCAATGCTTTTATTTCCTGACATACCTGACACCACGTCAAATTTCTCCAGACATTTCACTTTCCCTTTATATCCAACTCTCATACAATTCCAATTTTCAGTTTAATGTTTTCATAATTTATCCGAGTGGGGTTATGTGTTCATGGCTGTATTTATTTTCTTTGCACATTTGCATTGCTGCCCTTGTTGGTTTCAACGTGCTGGATGCAGCCCTCTTCATTGTACTATTGCTATAGTCCTTCTGCAAGAGGCTATTGATTGCCGCTCAGTCACACGTCCCAAGAAGGAAGCGACAGGCTGACAGCAGACCTTTTGTGCCCATATTTTCAGATGAGATCCTGTCTGGTTGGGAACAGAGCTTTGAAAGGATGATCACACTGTGCAGTGAGAAACAAGGACCCTCACAGCGCCTATGTGTTGAATTTGCCTGCGCCTACTTACTCTCAGCTTGCCATCAATTTCCCTTACCTCCAGCTGAATAGTGCTATTCATTTCGGCGACAAGGCTCCACATTATGGAGACCCGCTTTGACCAAGTTTGCTTTTTTTTCGATGCTCTTGTAAGCAGTTTTAATGGTGGTGCCTGGGTCTGCTGGATGTGACTGTCAGAATGATGTAAAGCTTTCATCTGGTTTATGTGCAAGCACTTGGTTTGAGATATTTGCCTATTTCTTCCAGAGTAATTAGCACGGCTTAATTGCAAAATTACTAACTGGAAAACTTGCTAAATCTCTGCTGTCAACGAAAGCAGATGCAGAAGCCAGCGAAAGAGCTGAGAAAACAAACACAAAACCCTAGCCAGGAGAAGGAGACGCTGCTTTTACACACCATCCTTGGCTTTATAAACAGAAGGACTTGTTTGTATTTGAGTTGCAATCGCAAAACACAGTCACTATACTTTACAGAATATCCTGTGAAGCGTTTGAGATATCCTCCTGGCACGAAAGACGCTGCACCAAATGCAACAATTATCATTATTCTATTTTCTGAATGGTATTAACCCTAAAGTGTCCCTTAAGTTGTGTAATCTTTCCAGCTGATTTGACTGAACGATGAAAGATAGTCCTTGTTTCCACACACCCGCACACAGTTCTCTCTTGTTTTCTCCCACTGCCTAAAGGGCTTTTGACTTCTGATCTCTTTCTCCCTCCTCTCTTCCACTGGAAAACAATTCTACATGTCTGCTGGGTGGACTCCAGGACATTGCTCAAGCGGCCTTTATTCACGCTTGAGCATAGCTGATGAACACCAGTGACCATTCCACTGTGGAGAATCCGTTGCTCTCCTTCGACACCCCCCCCTCCTCCTCCAGCAGACAATCTCTGAATAGTGATCAGAAATGGGAAGCTGGATAATATTACTAACTCTGGGAGCTGAGTCCAGTGATCGTGCACCTACTCCTGTCCCAGTTGACTCTGCATTGACTTGGTGGATCAGACTTTCCCAAAGGTTCAGCTAATTTCTGCTTAAACTCACTGAGACATCGAGGTGGTCTTGGAAACAATTAATTTCATGTACAGCCCTGATTTTAGGCCTTCGTGTAATTATAAAATGATGATGATTTTTAACAGCTTTAAAAAGTTTAGGAAATCTGGTAGAAACTAGGGGATGTTGGAACTTCACTAAACCTTGAAATCTGGAACACCTATTTGGTGCTGGCCAGAGTTTGCAGATGTTTTACAATTTGAACAACTTTGTGGCTACTTCATCCCATGAGGCACAAACGTACACCACTGTTGCAGACAAACTTTGGCATATCCTTTCCTTTTAATTATTGCTTTTAGATGCTCACTCGTAGTTTATTGGTTAAAAAACGAATCCTGAAATTCTCCATGGTGTCTGTTATTAGTAAAGGATACAATTCTCTTTATCAACAACAACAAAATTACATTTATAGAGCGCCTTTCACGTCAGGAGGACGTCCCAAAGCGCTTCACAGAATACACTGTAAAGTGAATAGACTGTATATTTTGTGGGCGAACCGCAAAGAAAGCAGCGCCAGGGAACGTAGTATGAACTCTGAATTATAAACAAATATCAAATTAATAACTAATATTTGGATCTTGGTTTGAGAATGTGTGATGACTGTATTTTCTGCTTGTAACTTTGTCCAAAGAAGCTGGATGTTAACATGTTATGGGTTAAAATCACTTGTTGAAGGTTTTCTACTCATTGAAAGGTGTTACATCATAGCTTTCCTTCATCCAGTTGAAGCGTGGAACAGCACAATGCATGTTATGTAAGTAACAGACCTTTTGAAGAAAGGCTTATGAGTGCTAACTGCTTTTATCTATCCTGTATACATGGGAAAGCTTTAACCCTAGGTCTATAGAAATTGGTGTACGACCCCACTGCTTTGGTAATTTTCACTTGGTTTGCCTCGAGGCGCCAGTACTTTCATGGAAATTGTGCCCAAAATACTGTTGTCAAACACACTGTGTATTTTGACAGGTTTTTGAGAATGTGCTTTGGAATTTGGCACCAGTATAAAAGATATTAACAGTGGTGCTACTGTGCCTAGGAGTTGGTATCTGCAGTGGTATTGTGTGTGCTGCCTTGGTTCTGCTGTATGAATTACTTCAACAAAGCCAAGCAATATCCCCGTCTCTGAAAAGGAATGCATGTGTCTGTTTACCTACAAAGAAGATCTGCCATGTTTTTTATTCTTCAAAAGTAAGTAGTCAGGGTGAAGTTGATGTGGTTTTACTTCAGCTCATGACTTCCCTTTGAATGCAGTGTATATCCATAGCATGGTCCATTAATCATGGGGGACCCTAGCAGGATTACCGTTGTATGTGACTTTGGTGCCTAAACATTTGTGATCGCTGCAGAGTGCAATGGGGCAAGAGGAGGGCATTGCAGCATGGGTTTCTGGCTTGCAATAAGGAATGGGAAACCTGCCTGATCTTCTCTCTCCAAACTCAGGGTACTAAGGCCAATTATAACATCATTTCTGTTGTCCTGGTTGAGATCAGCTCACTGAGTACAGGTCACGCATCAAACCTATGACCTTCCTGGTCTGGATTGTCATAGGTATTCATGGGATAACCTTCATTATGCTGTACCTGAATCTTTAGTTAAGGTTAACCTATTTATTTTAAATCTAGAATTGCATAAAGTGATATAGCATTAAAGAGGAAATACAGCCCAACTAGTCTGCGCTAATATTCATCCTCAGCCCCTTCTATTCCCTTCTCTTCTGCGTCCCTCTATTCCATGTTCTGTGTGGCATAATTGGAAATCTCAAAGTACACAAACCTCAACACCATTCTCCCCGTCCCTGTTAACCCTTCTGTGTAAACGTGGTAAGTGCGTTTTTTTTTCCAAAAGGAAAATTATAGTGAATGTAACCTAAAATAGTCAATGAGGATAAGCTGGTATTTTAATATTTTGATTCTGCTGACGTTTGTGAATAACTCAAGCAACATTTTTTTACGATTTATAACATTAGAGCAACGTCACAGATTAATTTTTGTTGACCCCAGCTCACTGCCACTGTCAATTATCCTTTTCGCATTTGTGATGAAAGCTTGAATTCAGATGAAGCATAGACCCTTAGGACTATATATGCTTAGAACTATTTAGTTTTGCTGTAATGAATCCGTTGAGCCAGAAACTAAGATTCATGTTAATTTTAGGCACAGCATAGATTCAGGAGTAGGCCAGTCAGCCCCTTGAGCCTGTTCTGCCATTCTAGAAGATCATGGCTGATCTGTACCTCAAGTCCAATTAATAATAATAATAATAATAATCCTTGCATTTGATATAGCGCTTTTCACGTCGGGAGGACGTCCCAAAGCGCTTCACAGAATATACTGTAAAGTGAATTGACTGTATATTTGTGGGCGAACGCGGCAGCCAATTGCGCACAGCAATGTCCCACAAACAGTCGTAGATTGAAAATGACCAATTTATTATTATTTTTGGTTTTGGAGGGATTATTATTAGGCGTGTGGAGTAAGGAAACTTGCCCAAGGTTTCGCCCTGCCTGGAATTGAACTCAGGTCTCTCGCTTGCAAAGCGAGTGCTCTAACCACTGAGCTACAGGACTCCACAATTACCCACCTCTTGCCCCATATCCTTTAATATCCTGACCTAACAAATAGCTATCCACCTCAGTCTTGAAGATGTGAATTTGCAGTTGACATCCACGATGGTTAGTTCCTTCAGAGAGATACAGATCCCCAAAAGCAAATGACTATTACAATTTTGTCTAGATGTTTTAAGTCATTTTCTATAATATGTTGAATCACCTAATTCAGAGACCTTTTCATGACCATCATCCGTGTTATTGTTATCCATTAATAGTGATCAAACCACCTAATCGGAAGACGGAAATTGACATTTTGAGTTTCCAGAAAAAAGGCACATTAGAATGACATCAATAAATGATTACAATGATGATGACTGCAGGTAGTAGTGTTTCAGATCCTAACCTCAAGTATTTCTCTGAATGTCATTTTATGATTTCAGACTTGGTGCAATTTCACTGTACAATCGATTGCCTTATTTGGAATTTGAGTCAATCTCGGATCACAGTGGGTTTTATGCACCCTTAAGTGTTTTGCTTGTTCTTGAGATTTATTGCCCTCATTTCTGCCACCTTTGCCTACAAAAAGTTGAGCCGAGCACACTTGCCTTTCTGTTTTTTTTTGGTTCGTATGTCATTAATAAAACAGTGTTGAGGGTTGGTTTGTTTGTTCTCATCGTTTTTCACAGCATGTGTGGTGACAGGTCGAGATAGTTAAGTCAGGAACCTGCTGCTAAGTTGCAAGCTGTAGCCATCCTTTGACAGGTAAGGCAGAGAGCTATTGTTGTGTTCCATCATCGAGCTGTTAAGCGCTCTGAGATGCCATCCGGTGTGAATGGCGCGATATAAATGCAAGTTTTTGTTTCTGTCGGGGAGAATAAATGAAATTTATTTCTGTACTATGGGGTATGGCAAGTATCCTGTCAGATGACAGAAGTGTGCAATGCCATCTTGTTTTAGCTTGCAGCTGTATTTGTTCCAGCGATATAACAAGTAACAGTTCTATGTTAAATTTTTTATTTTGGTCCATCAAGTGCCCGACATGTGTAAACTCATCACCACGCTTGAGTATCCAAACCAGTAAGAATTCCATAAATGTATGCCACCAACGCATGGAAATTCTCCTGTGTCTGGAGTAGAATCCATTTTCTCTCTTCATGGAGGAACAGACCATGGTTGCCTCAATCCAAATTAGGGGCAGGCTGGCTAGAGCCAAGGCTTGGGGACCTCAGAGTATGCTTTGGGGGATGCTGGAGTTTGTTTAACCAGCTTAAACTGTATTTCTTGCTATTGAAAGTGCTATCTGGCAAACGTCCTGCTGCAGCGCCTTGGGACATCCTCCCGACGTGAAAGGCGCTCTATAAATGGAATCTTGTTGTTGTTGTCTAGCAAGGATCACTCTACCAATTAAGGTTTCAGCTTGTAGAGTTGATAGGAGCTGAGTGGGAAGAATCTCTGCCCCTATTCCAAATTCAACCAATTGGAGATCTCCACATTGATCAATGGCACTAGATGTGTGTCCACAAGAGGCTCCTCAGGAGGGCTGACAACCTCAAACGTATCGTTGTTGGAGCATCTTTAAGGCTGCGAAAGAGCACAGCCATAGCAGTATGGGTGTCAAAAATGACTTTGTGGGTTCTGTCTTTTGCTGAATATAGCAAATTCATTATGCTAGCCTTTGCTGCTACCTTTAGTGAACTTGTCACTATTCACTTATAAATAATCCTAATGAAATGGTTCTCCCACTGCTTTGTAGGATGGTGTTCTGTGTAGTGGTAAGTTCACTGCACTTTGACGATTCTTTACGCTAGAGAATCCCATTATCTGCAAAATGGCCGATTACAAAATACAGTCATTGCACTTCACTGTTTCCTGGGAAGCTCCCAACATGAATGGTGCTATATCAAATATAAGAATTATTACAAAATGCAGGTAGGTATTCTATTCGTTACCACAGATATGTGGAGCTCAAGGATTATTAGCAGATTTACTTTGCTTTCTCCATTTGGTGTGGTTTCAAATGTATTTCATGCTTGAATTAACAATAACAAAAGCCCAATATTGTAATGAATATTATTCACTGAACAGAGTGGGTAGGTCAGATGTGTTTCAGCCCACATCTTTCTGTAGTATTGAGTATTAATTCAGATGAGTCC
This sequence comes from Callorhinchus milii, assembly GCF_018977255.1. NCBI lineage: Eukaryota > Metazoa > Chordata > Chondrichthyes > Chimaeriformes > Callorhinchidae > Callorhinchus > Callorhinchus milii. The sequence goes on along the minus strand of NW_024704747.1, from coordinate 20,728,081 downwards.
TGATAAAGATTTTTGCTAAGATTTCTTTTGATTAAGAGTTGTACATTGTACCTTGGGTTTTTAAAATTGTGGAGATAAACAGCCCATTTGTTTCTGTTGCAGCTTATTTAATCATTTGTTGAATTTAATCTGAACAAATCGCTTTACACAAAAAATACATCCTTTACTATGCCATTGTGTCTGGATTCCCAAATTCGTGTCTTGCTGATGATCAGCACGATTTGGATTAAATTTATTTTGTAAATTTCAGCTAAATGTATATTTCAGATGCAATTTCTGCTTGAAAGTTGTTTGGATTGAGAATTTCACACAGCAGGAGTAAATGTAATGGAGTGCTCCGAAATTCTCTGCATGAATAAGAATTTTGCTTGGATCAGTAATCAATCTATCTCGAGTCAACTGTGTATCAATAGTTTGGCTATTTTAACAAACTTGGATGATTTTATTCTGCAATGATAAATGGAAAGTCCTTTTACCTGAAAGCAATCTGAATTAATTTCTTCCAGAAAAAGACCTGCAAGTTTTTACACTGTAAATAGCTTCACATGCCATTGTTATAAATCCATCCTCTCTTTAAAAACAGTATGTTTGACTTTGAGACCTAGGCAACAGGGTTAAAGTCCTCTCTCTTTTGCTTTGTTGTATGTAAGGGTCCTATGCAATCTGCATTCAGGCAGCTTGAGCTCAACTGCTCATGGAAATGCTTTGCTAGCACAACTATTGTCCTAATTTGGAGAAGTCATCTGTGTGCAATTTCACTCAGGGAAACCCTAAGAATGTGGTGGAGGTTGGGGGCAGTGTTATGATGATGCAGTGTGACTCTTTGGAGTCTGGAGCAAAGGTACATAGTTGGGACAGAAACTTGGTTCTGTATTTGGGCCATGCTACTTCAAGTAATACTCATCAGTGGTGAGCATTAATTTTCCAGTACTGCATTCCATCGCATTATTGATCACAGAAATTCGTCAAAATAAAACAAAGTAATTTCAAGTGTCACATTGACCCAATTGGGTCCTTGTGACACTTGTTGAGTATTTGTAAAGCCAAAGATTCTGTGGAAAATTTTGGGATAAAGCTAGGCCAGGTACAGATGTATTTCTTTTTTTTAAAAATTGTTAATCTACTGTATGTAACATGATGTGTTTTGTGGACAAACGCTTGATTCCAGAGTATTATAATAATTCTTGCATTTGATAATAATAATAATAATCCTTGCATTTGATATAGCGCTTTTCACGTCGGGAGGACTTCCCAAAGCGCTTCACAGAACACACTGTAAAGTGAAATGACTGTATATTTGTGGGCGAACGCGGCAGCCAATTGCACACAGCAATGTCCCACAAACAGTCCTAGATTGAAAATGACCAATTTATTATTGTTTTTTGTTTTTTGGAGGGATTATTATTAGGCGTGTGGAGTAAGGAAACTTGCCCAAGGTTTCGCCCTGCCTGGAATTGAACTCAGGTCTCTCGCTTGCAAAGCGAGTGCTCTAACCACTGAGCTACAGGACTCCACAAGTGAAGAACTCCACAAGTACAGGACTCCACTTGATGTAGTGCCTTGTCACATCGAAAGGACATCTCCAAGCGCTTCACAGAATGTTACTGTAATTTTACTGTAGGTGACTGGGCAGCCAATTTGTGCACAGCAATGACCCATAAATAGCCATGATGTGAATGATTGATTTTATTTGGGGGATTGTTGGCCAGGGTAGCAGGAGAGAAGCTTCCCTTATCTTTTCTAAATAGTGCCATGCGATCTTTATTTATATTTATCTACCTGAATAGGCAGAAAGGACCTTGGCTTAACATTTCATCTGAAGGACATCACCTCTGACATGAGGTGACATGACAGTGATGTTTAGTTTTCCAGTTCAGAGCCTATTTTATGTATAATCTGTCCAATGCTGTGGATTGGGGATATTCTGAAAGTTAAATGCTGGAATATAATGCAAATTGATTTTGAGTTGATTTACATGTCTGAATTTACGGAAACCAGCGACTGCCTTTGCATTGCATTAACCTTCCTGGCCTGCAGTTAATACCATTTGATCTGAATCCCTGGATGAATGTTATGCTACAGTACGAAATGATGAAAGACGTACTGCATGAAAATTGAAGCTTGAATTTTTTGTTTCTAATAATTAAATACCTCAATAAACTTCATCCATGTAAGTGAGCCATTACAACAGCTATCAGTCTCAATTACAGATGCAGTGATGCACAGTGAGACAGACGAGGACATTTGAGTATGAAGTCCTTGGAAGCTTGACTATAAAAGCCAATTAGATGAGTCTCTTTCCCCCCAAAAGTTTTCTTTAAAACATCAAATTTGGATGGTTGCATGTGGGTAATATTCCAAATATTCAAAAGAAGCAAAACTATATAAGTAGTTTGTTGGGGTGGGGAAAGTAACCCATAATGTCTAACTTGAATTTACAAAATATTTTGCAAGTGAGCTATTTTATCACATGCTCGATTGACTCTATCCTTCCAGAAGAATGGTAATAGTTCCAAACCATCAGTCATTTACCTCAACTACAGCTGTCATAAATAGCAGGTGATTTACATGGATAATTGCGCTCATTTCCAAATGATCAATGTTCCACTGGGGAGCATATGAAATGCATAGCCCCTAGTCGGTGGTGTTAGTCTTTGGATTCCATCCAGACACTGCATAATTGGAGATAATTCTGCAACATCTATTTTGGTCCTGAAGTGCAAGAAGAAAGTTTTTTTTGTTTTGTTTTTTGCTTCATAATACCAATATGCACAAAGAATAGTTTGTTTTGAAAGGCAAACCGCATTGGCAGATTTTCTGTTCAGTGCATACTCTAATATTACTGCGAACACTACTCTGATTGCATCCCGCAATGTGCTATAGTGAGACCGTAAAGTGACTTCAAAGATATGCAGGCACTGGTAACCTCTCCGATTTAAAAACAGCTTTGAAAATCCATCAAGGAGACCAACCTGCCTTGTCAATAGTGCTGTCCCCTTGATCATGCCCAGCTAATTCTTTCAGACACTCTGACAGATCCCATATCTGTGGATGCTTTAAGATCACTTTGTTGTTCTCCTGTACTTTGTTATTCTCTGAAACTAACTGGGGCAATTTGAGATTCTCTGTTTTGAGAGGAGGGGGAGGCAAAAGTAGAACGCAAAATTCTTGTCATGCATTACCACTAAATGATGGAGACTTTACTTATCTGTTTTACACGAATGATTTAAAAGTTTTGGAGATTTCAAATGGGAGGGCTGGGGATTTTTGACATTTAAAAAAAAGTTCAGCATGGTTAGTTTCAAAACTAACAAATCTATTAATCGTGCACTTTTTACATTTATATTGGCAAATCCATTAGTGTGACTGAAATGTGATCCTCAGATACCAGGCTACTCATAATTAGGGGATTGGCACTGAATATGAATCCATGATCAGTCCAATAGTTTGGTGGTGAAATGTGCATCAAAAATCGAATCTGGGCTCTGAAGTCTGCTGTGAAGGTTTTTTTTAGCATCTCTATCCAAGAATTGGTTCGCTTTGATTAGACACAACGTTTTTAAGTTCACTCATATTGTAAATTAAATCCTTATTTTCTGTCAGGGTGGAGAGTAAATAAAGCCTATGTCATCAGTGCCTGGATTGTTTTGTGATCTAGTTCGTTAGTTATATTCTTACACAATTATATATTAGAATAATAATCCTTATTTGATATGGAGTCTTATCACATTGTCAATGTCTCAAAGCACTTCACAGGAATTACTGTGAAGTGTAATGACGGTTTATTTTTTGGTCAGCCAGGTGTCTGTTACATGTGGAAACTTATCACCATGCTTAAGAGTATCCAAACCAAAGTTCCATGCATTCCACTTATACATGGAAATTCCAGAGATAATTATTGCAAATGTGTCAGTGAATTTGGGCTTTCACAATGTCCCACAAACAGACATGAAGTGAATAACCAATTTTACCTGGGGGATTATTGGCCAGGGCACTGGGAGAAATTCCCTTTTCATCTTGAAGAGTCCTGGGACGTTTTAAGGATCCGCTTAAGCAGGCCTATGGGACTCCTGGTTTACCATTTAATTTGCAGGACTGCACCTCTGACAATTGGCGCTCCCCAGCACTGCATATGCTCACAAGTAAATAAATGCCCTGAGGATTAAAGAGGTGGCTGAGATTATGTTGTGCAGCAAAACTGATTACAACCTGGTTTTGGTAAATTGTGTTATCATTGTATCAATAATTTGCTGCAGTAACCTTGAAACCTCAGTCAACTTTTGTATCACACATTTTTGCAATGGTAAGTGAAACTTTTTCATTGCGATTCAAGCAACCTGGTGTCATTCAACATTAGTGAACTAAGTGCATAATTAATCCAACTTTGTCTGCAGCATACATGGTCAGCTTTTCAACAGCGCCTATTTTCACCTCCCCTTCTCCCTTGCTCAGTGTCCAACCCTGCACTATACAGCACTCTAAGACTCTATCCTGAGTGGAGGGCCCTATTTTTAAAAAAATGCAAGTTGTTGTTGAATGCTTTCAGATGTCCTCCAAACTCAAAACAGCTATATTAGCTGTAAGGATTATTATAAATGAAGACTGTATCTTCACCAAACGATTTAGACTTCAGGCATGTTAATATTTGGGGCTTTATTCTTTTGGATGAAAGTGAACTTTATATACATATCTAATTGACAATGGCAGCACAGCTTGGTAACTTGGTCATTTGATCCCTTCTTATCCATCATAGGATTTTTGGCCCTCAATATTAAGGGCATGTCTGCATCTCCAATTCGCATTGATGAAGCCCGACAGGCTGCTCAATCATCATATGGCTCTGCCTTCAATTCAGTTTACAGATCTGCCTGGCTTTGCCAGGCGTATCTCCTCATCCCGAGTTTATCTCAAAGGAGCCTACCCCAGGAGGGTTTGAATTTTGTACGTGCCGTTGCAGTCAGTTTCAGAAAGCTGAGTTATTGACATCCTGCTGAAGTACCAGGTTTGCAGAGAGCAATGTACAGAGACATAACAGATAATGAGACAACTGTAATCATGTCAACAACTTGTGTTTTAATATTTGTTAATCGATTTTAAGCAGAAAATGTGGGCAGTGGGTCACAAGGTCAGCTAACGTTTCTGATCAGCCAGTGCAGTCTGGCAGCTGACTTTATGACCTGAATCTGCCTGATGGAGGCTCCTGTAATCCTCAGCCACATCTCTATCTATTAAACATAAAGAACCTTTTCTCTCTAGTCTGAAAACGTGCTGAGAGGAATGCTGTATCAAGTCTATGAAAGTTTTATTGTTCTGCAAATCCAATGATTTTTTTTAACCAGACAGTTGCAGAAGATCAAACTTTGTCATCTTTAAAATTTAATGCCGCTGTTAATGACGGGAGCCTCAATGATTCTATTTCAGTATTTGAAGAGCGATTCTTTTGAATGATTCCAGCAGGAATCCTTCAAGTGAGAAGAGTTTGGAAACCATTTTAGTTTTGGGTGACTGATTGTTTCCCAATGCTTTTGTGTCACTGTCTACACTCATCTTTCAGTGCTGGATTTATTAGATGTGTTGAATTGTTCTTGGGAAGCCTACGAGTGAGTCAGTAAGCATCCAGGCATTTGCTGCGCTAACTTCCCCAAACCCTTTTATATGTAAAATACAAAAAATCCTTCCATTTGATACAGCGCCTTATGTCGTTAACACAGCTCAAAGCACAACACACATTCTACTGTAAGGTGGTGTTACTGCGTATTTTGTGGGCAAACACATCAGTCAGTATGTGTACATCAATGTCCCACAAACAGCCATAGAGTTGATGAAAAATTTTATTGGGGTGAATGTTGGCCAGGATGCTGGGATAAACACCCTTCTCTTTTCGAATAGTTCCGTGGGAATCTTTAACATCCACATGAACAAATAGACGGGATCTCAGTTTTAACGTCTCTGACAATGCAGCACAGCGCAGGGGTCTCCAACCGGTCAATCACGATTGAATTCTTAGAGGATCAAGAACTAGCCCGCCCAACACCCACAGCAGTCCAGGCTAGTCTGAGCCACGATGTCCATGATGCAGCCATAAGTGAAGAAAAAATTCAATAAGGAAAAAATATTTGTTGGCCAACCATAAAGGTTGCCACTGGCCCACACTGTATGGATTCCAAGTCCCGATATGGGGCTTGAATCCACAACCTTTGGAGACAAGAGTGCTACTAAATTGCATACGCACACACACACACACACACATGCCCAAAGATGTTGCCTAACTTTGAAAGTGCTTTCTTGCAACAAAAAGAGAGTTGAGGCAGGTAACTCAAATAAGTAGCCTCCACCAATACTGTCAACACTTGACACAATATGGAAACTGGAGATATTTCAAATAATTTTCTCAGTATATTTCCTCTTGTGAGGGGGGATTATTGATTCAGAGCTTCAGTGTTTTATTTAAAATATACTGCATCAGTTTCTGCTCTTCTAACCCATAGATCTTAATGATTGTTTGCAATTGCCCATCTACCAGATTTTAAATGGTCTTCAATCTAAATGCCTGTGGCTGAACTTTGATTCCAGGTTAATTTGCTGTGCAGTTTTCAATTTCATTGGTATTAGTGCATTTACCAGCCAACGAACATGACATCTGTGTTGGTTTCAGTGACGTGACCTGCCTACTTCATTCATTCTGGGTGGGGTTTGTAATTGCAAAATGATTTCCAATGGAAGTGAATCATTCTCCCAATCCCAGATAGTGGAGTGATCTGACTAACCCACAAGAAGCTCAAGCTTTTCACTCCGTGTGTGTATGTGTGTGTGTGAGAGAGAGCGGGGGGGATAGTGGCACTAATGGCTCAACATAGCAATTCTCTAAAGCCGAACTTTAAATCTGTTTTGTGGTTATGGTTTAGATTATCCAAGTGTTTACTAAATTAAAGTGAATGCTAATTAGGGCTCTGTGTGATATTTCAACTTAAAACGGCACCGTGACTGAACCCTCACAGCTGTTGACTTGGCACATTGAAGCGGGAGCTGGTGACCAAGCACCAGCCGTGAACTTCTTAGCCGCGTGGTTGATGGAGTGCATTTTAATTGCTCTACATAAATGGCCACCTCACTCCAAAGGCATTGAAACGAGAGTAGCGGCTTGTTTACCAAGTTAAAAGGTTCAGTTTTATCATTTCATTTGGGCTTGCTATTTTTAGTATGTTTCCCCCCTCCCAACTCTCTTTCTCTCTCTCACAAACACACACGAGATTTCACAAATGCATCCACTGAATAACATTGCAGGCAATACTGTAGCACGGTTATGGCTGAGTATAACAGACAGATGCCCCCCCAAAAATCAGGTAGCACAGGTTCAACTAACAAAGAATTAAACGTGTGAAAGTAGATTAAATCTCAAATTTCAAACAAGTGTCTCTTAGTCAGCAGACCTCTCTTAGTGACTGGCAGATTATATCCTGGCATAGAACTGCAGATTCCATCCTGCATATTTCAACTCTTGCTAGCGCTGGGGATTCCTTAACTCATGCCTTCTAATGTTTTAAATAACTATGAGCGTCTCCCTGTATAAATGCAGAGTTGGCTAGATCTCTGATGATTCCTCAGGTGTTTGCACTTCTGTATATTGTACTAAAGGGGTCCAGGCAGAGAGAAATCTGACAATGTTTTGTCAATTGCGAGTGGTCTTCTGTCCTGTGGTACTATGCGATAGCAGCACTATATATTTATAGGCACTGAGGCATCCGTTTTTACGTTTTAATACTTGATGTCAGCCTGGCTCTCGCCTCTGAGTCAGAAGGTTGTGGTTTCAAGATTCAGGACTTTGAACTCCTAGACCTGACTGACACTCCAATACAGTTCTGGGAAGCAATGCAAATGTTGAGAGTTACTATTCTTTGGCTGAGACATTAAACCAAGGTCCCATCTGTCTGTTTGAGTGAATGTTACAGATCCAATGGCACGATCCGAAGAGAGAAGGGAGTTCCTCCTGGTGTCCTGGCTGGCAATCACCCAGATAAAATTGATAATTAACTTCATGGATATTTGTGGGATGTTGGTGTATGTAAATTGGGCCACTCTCACCTTCCCACCCCGCTCCCCACACCTCCCACTGTTAAAAATGCCTTAGTTCTTCTGGTTGTTTCCTCAGCTTGGGAAGTCTCCATGTAAGGAATCATGAGCTGAGGCCCACATTCTGCTGTGTCATTGCACAGTTGGTACACTAACTTGATATGTCACTGGACTGTTCTAAAATTGACCTCAACTGTGTTCCGAATAAAGCCCAACGTTTCATTGTGATAAATCATTCAGTCACATTTTAGTTCTTGCAGGAGTCACAAATAACAGAATACACTGCTGTTCTCATTTAATACGTAGCAAAGAAACCCACACATTACATTTCTTTGGCAGCGAGTTTCTTAAACGTTCAATTCTTATGCTAAGTAATATTGTTTGCCATGTGCTTTTGACAAAAGGGTATAATATCTGACTTGAGCTGCTGTGGTAATAACGTTATTCCAGCAGAATGCGTTTCACCTAATTGCTACAAAGATGTGGATTAAGGGAATTTTGATAGGGTGGTTGCACAGGGCTGGCACTGGTAGCGTAACATATTATCGGACAATATTCTCTGTATTCCTGCTATGTACTTGCTTTGTTGCTTTAGAAACTGGAGTCGAGCAAAGACCTTGCACCATTCTCCTTGCGTGTAGCACTAGACTTGGAGCTGTGGGATAATATGAATCTGTGCAGTTTGGCAGTGGGTGCCAGCTGACACTGCTGCCTCGGCCAGCTCTGTGGCAGTGGAGATCTTCTCATTAGAAGCAGTGAACCTAGCAGGAGCAATTTGGTAAACACAAACATCATATGATAGGCTTGCAGTTCCAAACTAATTAATGTTGCCTCCGAGATGCTCTGGAGAGTATTCCCAGCTTCCATCGTGCTTGATTTAAAGTGTGCCCTGGAGTCTGCATTGCACAAAGAATTGGTCTTGGCCACCCTGGCAGAACTCGTTGGCTTTTGATTGCCAGAGTGACCGGTACTTCATTGTGCTTTTCATATCGTCTGTACTGAATCCTCTATTAAAATGCCTACCGTGTAATCTCTCTGAAGATATAATGCTCACAGAATCTTCATGCCCTTGGACCACGTGAATGACCTTTCTGATTTTTGATGAGGAAACCTAAAGGTTTTCTACACAGGAATGGGAAGGGAGGACATTTGGTCTATCATGTCTGTGTCATTGTTACCTGCTTTGGAATGATAATGTCTGTCTATTATTTATATAATTACCACAAATTATAGCAACCTTTTTGCTCTGAAATTACATGATCTAAGTGTGAAAATAATTCCCTATTTTTAAATTACTTTTTGCACATGGTTGATTTCCATGTGACCATGATACTTACAATTTCCACTCTGAGACCTGGTAGGGGACAAGGTACCATGTCTCTGGCAGTAACTGTTCAACGCTAGCCTTGAGGTGGTCTGTGGCTGACACACTTTCTTCCTTCTGGCTCTGACTTGGCAGATTCCCTAGATTGACTGACTCAGGACTTGTGTGGGGGAAATCACGGGTGTGAAGTTTTACGTCTGTGATGGTTATGTCTAAAAATAATTAGTTTTCACGTTAATATTGGCCCTTTTAATGATTCACTTTTTAGAAATGTTTGTCTCTGAGGCAAAGGTTGTTTTGAGAAACAGTGAAGTTCATTCCATGTTTGAAATGGTAACCACTACCCAGTTTCTTTCTTGTGTAACTGAACGATACTCAGCCAAGCTGGATGCAAGAGTAATCCATCTGAGACTTGCAAGTAGGTTGAGTGTGTTTCACAGACTGTCGCACAGGAGGCTGATCTGAATTTCAACCAAATGTGGTTTAAGTAGGCGAGGTTAGACTTCATTGCATGCAAGGTGTAGGAGGTGTCCCAGTTCACTGCTGACTGTGTTATGCTTGACCTAAAGCTGTTTAATAATGTCACTGAATGCAAAGTGGAAACTTATTCAATTTACCAGCAGTAACTCGGATTTACTGCATTGAGCACTAGTCAGAGCTTGAATTCATGGTATCTTGGTTACATCACACTGCTGCAATATTGGCCTGGTGAATAAACCTATTACTGTCTTCGTCCTTTCTATTGCACCAGCATCCACGGTGTGTATATAATATATATCTATGCACCCTTCAATTGTACATGAATTCTAACTTAAAACGTCCTTTTCTTTGCCTGAGAGTTTACTTTGATAATATCGTGTCATTGTGTTTATTGAACATGTGGTATATGCAAGGTTGAGCTTCTTTTATCCCTCTGTTAACAAATTCCGTCTTCGAATGTAAAAGGAATATTTGTTCAGTCCTCCCATCTTCACAGGATTATAATTTTTTTGCTGTAGGTCTGATGAAAATTTTTCCTATTCGTGGCTCCTCACAGACGTGCTTTTGGAAGAATGCACAGCAGAACAAACACACTCCAAAATAAACCTGTCAGCAAACTGTAATGAGTGCTTGTATTAAGTCTACATCAAAAGAGCTGAAGAGTAAAACTGCCTGGCAGTCCAAGCAGAAAATAATAGGAACTTGAACTTGCATTCAATCGTCTTATCTTGCACTATCGTTATCTCTGTAATACATGTCCTCAATGGATCCTTTTCAAAACGAAATCGCAGTCCTGTTTATAGACAATCAGATAGCAACTATCGAACCTCAAAAACAATTTATATAATGCACTTTTCTTTCATTTAACACTATAGTTAGTTAAAATGCTCAGATTTGTAAGGGCTTGTCTGCAGAAGATGATAGCTGTGAGGTAGCCTTCTGTAACAATTTGCTCAGGGGGAGATCTCTTTCAGCCTTGCCACCCATGTTGATCTTGAAAACTAAACTTCCAAGTGTGTTCAGTGTAGGAGTATTAGTCAAATCGCTGTACATTTCTGGAGGATATGCATTATTTGTGAAAAAACGCTATCACGTAAACACAATCCATATTCTGTTTCTCCCCTCCTAAGAGTAGGTTACAAAGAATACAATGAAGACTATTATAAAGAAGAAAGTTGAGAAAGCAGTGCGTTGGTGTGTTGTGAAATTGTTCTCTGTGTTTGTAATTATAAATTGATTTGCATTTGAATTGGACATCCATTGCTCTTATAACAATAACCTGTCAGGCAAAGATTTGCTTTTCAGGAATGTTGTTCCTCAGAATTTACTCAAAAATGTTTAATAATATGTTTGTACTGCATTTGAGATGTTTTGAGATGTTTCAGTGTTGTTGGCAGATCATCAAGTGTAAGGATTTCATTAAGGATTTCCATGGTGTGCCTTTAATGTGCTGTAGTTAGTTTCTTTTCTTGACTGTAACCTTAATTGGCATTGAGCCAAATTTTTTCACATTGCAAAGATGAGTTTCAAAATATCTTTCTTTGAAGTTCCCCGAAGGCCTAGTGGGTAAAGGCTTAATGCTTAAGACTGAAAAAATCCAGGCTGATTTAGCTGATCTCAAATGAGACAGCAATTGGGCTTATAAAATTGGCCTCAGTGTCCCTGGGTTACTGAGGTGAAAAATCAATCGTGTTTCCTTCCAGCTCCTGATTATGATCAGAGACCCTCTTTCTTCTCCTTCTCCCCCGCCCCCTTCCAGTTGCAACTGTGTAGACATTAGAGATTAGGAGAACATGAAGTTCAACTGGAATTTTGTTCGACTTTGCAAGGTTGAACAAGTATTGTTCAGTGCTTTAAATACTCGCTGATGAGGTTTATGAAGGATAGCCATTTAGGTGGGTGCCTGAGGTCACCTGTGGAACCATACTTAAAGTATGTTGCTTTACATTACTGTGTGCAAATTGGCTGTTTTATTTGTCTACAAATAGTTACCGCACTTCACAGTAAATCCTGCAAAGTACTTTGAGACGTTTTGCTGATGTGGTGATTGGTGCTATATCAAATGCAGATTGTTATTGCATGTTGTGAGTCGACCATCCCACATCTTAACAATCTAATGGGTAGGGGAGGGGATGTATGAGGTGAAATGGCAAAACACTACAACTGCTTTGAAACTTCTGAAGTTTTAAAGCTGCCAAACAGTGAAAAATGGAGGGAAATAATTGTTCTGATTCATTGCCTGCTTTGTGAATAATAAATCGTTGGCACGCAATGATTTTTAATAAATGATTCAATGGAGTTGAAAGCAAAGCACAGGAATGCAACGAAATTCGGATAACTGAATAGTCCAGTTTATTGAATGGAATTTAGAGCTCTATGAAATAAATCCCCACCCATGTTCAGTCTGGTTATATGAATATTTCAGTTTATTGAATGACGTTCACTGTCAAATTGAATATCCAAACAGCAGAATTTCACTGTAGTTTTGAAAAATTAAAAACTGCTTTTGTTCTGGGCACATTTTTTTAAAAACTGTATATGTTTTAAGGTTTTCAGGAGATGATGCATATTGTGATTCCAACCACCCGCACTTGTGTACACGTTGGAACAATCAACTTTCAGTCTATTATTAGACAATTGTAAGTAATTCAGTTGAGGGAACAAGGTAAGTATGAACGAAGTTCACATTCTTCACAGGATCTTTTAGACTGTCGATCATGAGCAGTCTCTGCTTCCAGATCAGTCATAGTCATTCATTTCATGGTGTTTGTGGAGCATTGCTGCGTGCAATTTGGCAGCTGAGTTTGCTTACAAAATGCACATTGACTGCAGTTTACAATAAATCCTGTGGAGTGCTTTAAGACGTCTTCCTGATGTGAAAGACGCTATATCAAAGCAGCGGATTCCAGCTCAGTTCACGCCACAAACCCCCCAAAAAGTTGGTCTTTTGTTTTTTCATCTTTGAGTTTCTTACTCCCTGAAATAACTCATGTGTTGGGCTGTGGTTCAATTATTTGTGTGGAAACATTTTCTGGCAATGATGGAGCAAATTGCTTACGCACATGTTTGCTTCAAATCCACCTGCTTCACGGGCACCGTGGCCAGTTGAAGTGTTACTACTATACTGTGGCTAAGAATGCCTAACTCAGCACAGTCCAGGAATTGAAGCTAGGAATTTGCGATCCTGCAAAGCTCTAGGCTTTCTGAGCCTGTAGAGGAGCTCAGCTAAATCTGTGTTCTCTGTTATCCAAATGTATTGATCTGTCAAGATGCATCACTGTATTGTATGTGGTGTAAATTGGCTCGTGCCTTTTTGCCTCTTTAAATCCACCCAAAAAATGTTTGTGTAGAAGGATGCTCCTTTAGTTTAATCACACTCACAGTTGCTTGGAGCGTACACTGTGGCAAAATTGTTAGTGTTGGCAAAACACGGATAAACTGACACAGTGAGGGCTTGGTTCAATATAAGTTTTTTTTTGCTCCCTGAAAGGCTTTACAATATAATTGGAATGTTGCGATTGCATGCCTCACTATTATGCCGCACCTCTGAAACAGAAACTGGTTTGTTAAGTGCTGAACAACCTTCTTGTGCTTCCGAGCTGGTCAATGGAACAAACAGAAACCTGGTGTCGCTCGCACACTTCTGTGGGACTTGGATTCTACGTTCCAAATGTGCATCTGCAGATATATGGTCGCATTGTTGTTGATCCATTGTGGGTATGAGTAGAACTCTAATGTAAAGACCGTGAAGTTACCCATGTAAGAAGTATCCATATGCTGCTATAGCTGGACCTACTCTAGTTCCTGGGCACCCGGAAAGAACAACACCTTGCACTTATAACGCCCCTCAAACAAGTTAACATCCCAGAGCGCTTGGAACTGTGGAAAAACAGCTTCCTAAATTCTTGGTGGCCAGGACATGGGGAGAAATCCCCTTCTCTTTTTGAATACTGCCAAGAGATCTTTAATGTTTATCTGATCAGACAGATAGGACCACAGCTTAACATCTCATACAAGGAATGGCACCTCCAACAATGCAAAACTCCCCCAGCACTATACAGATGAGTAGCGGACCACTTTCATTGTGTCTGCTTATTGTGATTAATTGTGGAGGCATTGCTAGAAAAGTCTGTCACTGATGCTCTCTCTAATAGCCTGACGGGTCGGACACTGATCATATCGGGGACAGTAAGCTCTGACCTGCAGTCTATGATGAACTACCTTTTTTTAGCACAAATAAAACACCAGAGACTTTCCTGCATTGTGCAGTGCATTTTCATGTAATTCAGCCACAAATGTGAAACTTTGATTTAGCGACCACAACATGCAGATGGGAACTGAGAGCAAGTATCAGTTACTGTTAGCTGAAATTGTGTTTCCCTCCTTGCACTTGCTGTACAGCCACCTGTCACAGCTGATGCTGCTGTCCTTAGCACTGGGGCTGAATGGCCTAAATAAAGGATGATCAAAATGTCCCAGCTAAAGAGGGCAAGTGCCAGTGTGGAAATCTATGCTGTTGCTGTAGCCGTGTTGTTGTGTGTTGCTGGTAACCGATTTCTATAAACGTTTATGACCGAGTTAGATGACACCCAGTTAGTTAGGACAGCTATGGCTTGAGGTCCCCGGTCAGCAGAATGCTGTGTCTTTAAAAATAGACGTCACCCAAAACCTTAGGGAAAACTCACCTTGCAAAATGGTGAAAGATTCTGCCCCACTGAAGCCCACGTCGCTCTCTTCGCAGTTACTTGAGATAAGTAGAAGACTCCTCCTGATTAGTGATCAGGTTGTTTGCCTTTTATCTGTCTTATTCCCTGTCTTGTCTTGGCCAACAATCCCTCAAATCCCCCAAACCAGTCACTCACTCCATCACTGTTTATGGAACGAGACTGTGTGCAAATTGGCGCTCGCAGACAGTCACCACAATTTACAGTACTGTATATCCTGTGAAGTGCTTTCCCGAATGCGAAAGTCACTATAAAAAAATCTAAATTTTACTTTTATATATGCCTTTATTTCTTATAGGTCTGCTTCATCTTTCTCTTAGAACAACACATACAATTACATTTGTATAGCGCCTTTCCCATCGGGAGGACTTCCCAAGGCACTGAGTGTGAAAGCTGGTTTGTGTATGTGGGAATTATTAGCCCTTAAAAAGAGCAGTCTGGCTGTTTGGTGATTTTCGTGTTCCTGCTTAGCTTAATATGAAGTGCATTGCATTCAAATTGTTTAAAGCTTCATCTTAAGCGAGTGCTGTGCAACGATTGATGGTACCAACAGGGAGCAAGCATGCACAGAATGCAGCTCAGCCACTAAGAGGAAGGGGGGAAGTGGTGGGAGTTATTTAAAATCTGCTCACAGTTTCTTTTGAGCCCAAGTGCTGCTGTATAATAAGTCTCAGATCTACCGTGGGTAAATAAAGCACCAGACCAGAAATTCTGTGTCACATCATTACAATTGCAGACCAAGAGTTAGGACTTAAATAGTCATTCAACAGCAATGCAGGCTTAATTAAGCAATATTTGAGGAAAATAAAGCATAACTTATATTGTGGATAATCTTTGGCACAGTGGCAACTTGCTCTCCCTCCCACACTCAGCTTGGAAACAAGTGCTGAAGTGTATTCTGTGTTTCATCTCCAGCACTGATAACTGAATTGTGTGTGATAGAGACTGAAGAAATGAAGTAGGCTTTTTTTTGCTTCTTTTTCCAGTCGGTTAATGATTGAGCAGTTTGCCCCGAAGGTTCTCTAGAGAAAACGGCCTTTGAGAGAATCCCTTATCTCTCATGTTTACAGCGAAGAAAAAAAACTTCTAAGCTTCTTATCTGAACATAATTGCCCAGTGTTTTATGCTTGCTCTCATTGTGCGTGTGGGGCCATTATGTTAGGTACCAGTGTCATAGTAGAGTAGACCTCAGCACTTGTGATCAAGTCACTGGATGTCTTTTGTTCTCCATCCCATTCACTGCCCTGTCTACACAGTGACCTGGGCTGACTTGAGAACAGAATGCTTTCTCTCTCACACATTTCATGCAGAGTACCCACATGTCACCAACAATACATCCTAAGACCAGATAAAGGGGGAACATAGTGTGACTTGGTTTGGATTAAATTTTTAAATATGATATTTCAATATGATATCCTGTCTAAAATGTGTTCTGTCTCGGATATGAAAAAAAGTTACTGTTTTCTGAAACTCTTTCAGAGTTTAAGTCGGTTGTCTTAGGATATGTGTTTGTTTTATGTTATCTTTCATGAAATAAAAGCTTGAGAGAGTTTTGCATGCGTTCTGTAGACTAGATATAGACTGTCGACTTTGTTTTCTAAAAAATCCCCTGAATCTTCATTCTCCTTCTCCTTTTGCACACCAACATAAATGCAAGTTTTTTTTAAAAAGGGAATTGGATATGTACTTGAAAAGGAAATCTTTTCAGGGCTATGGGGTAAGAGCGGGTGAGTGGAGCTAGTTGAATAGCTCTGTCAGAGAACCGACACAGGCACGATGGGCTGAATGGCCTCCTTCTGTGCTGTAATATTTTTTTAAGAAGGCTACCGATATGATATTTTATATCAGTCGAACACAGCTTGAAAAGTTAAAACAAGTGTCTCTTTTCCACCCTGCTCCATGGCACCAGTATAATGCAGTGGTAGGTATTCTCCTGCAGTGCAAGGTATTGTGCTGAAGCATATTTAGCAGACTTGTGCAGCAGTCAAACCAGTAATCTTTTGCTTATCTCGTTCCTGCTGATCGCATGCTACGATAAAATACACTGTGCACTTAAGTGTTTGTGTTTGGCAAACAACAGTGCTAGTAGCTAGGGCACGTGACTCATGGATTCCAGAGCACGCCAAATATAGCTGTTGAGAAATGTCCTGCACCTGTCGTATTTGCCTTGTAGTGCATTGAAAAGTTGTACTTTCGTTCAAAGGTTATCAACATTTATGCTGCACTGATTGACAAGGCGCTAAGATTTTGAATTAGCACAAAGTCAGCCAAACGTTGGAATCCATTCGTGCCTGTGGTGCTGTGTTTGGGACACAATGAAACTTGCTTCTAAATGTAAAATGCAACTTTCTTCAAGGCGAAGGGTTTTTGAATCGTCAAATACTTGCTCTGCAGTTCACACCGTCCAGAGAGAGGTTTTGTTTATACCCTGATCGTTTTTTTTTGCATCTGGATTAATGATCAGCTCAAATGCTGTTTGCTCTATTGGTTTGCTTTGCTTTCCTGCTTCATGTTTTCTTTCCCTTCCTTCAGTCCACTGCACTGCAAAGCACATATGCTACGCAGCTGAGAAATTCCAATAGGA
The DNA here is from genome assembly GCF_018977255.1 of Callorhinchus milii. NCBI lineage: Eukaryota > Metazoa > Chordata > Chondrichthyes > Chimaeriformes > Callorhinchidae > Callorhinchus > Callorhinchus milii. The sequence goes on along the minus strand of NW_024704747.1, from coordinate 20,710,899 downwards.
GTCGTGTGCACAGTGAGCTTTGTTCGTCTGCAAAATACATCATCACCACCAACAACTTGCATTTATATAGCACCCCTCATTCAGGGCAGTGTCCGAGCTCTGGGAACAACAAATACTCATTCACTACACTTCAGTATATCCTGTGAAGCACATTGAGACATCCTTACGATGTGAAACATGCAACATCAAATGTAAGGATTATTTTTATTCATTTATTCAATAAATCCATGCAGAAATTGTAGCAGAAATGGCGTTTTAAAGGCATTGATAGGTTTCTAAGCCCTGCTCCTAATGCCACCCTGAAATTTTGGTCTGGAGTGGCGAACGTCAATCCCAATTCCTTACTCCTAATTGCTGTATCTGTTGAGATGGAAACCAGTAAATGCTTTTAAAATGGAATTGGAGAGCTGTGTGACGTTATAAATAGTGAAGGGGACAAGCAGGAGGGTGGAATTACACTACAAAAGTTGCAACAACTAGCATTTATATAGCGCCCTTCATGCCAGACGGCATCTCGGAGCGCTTAACAACTAGATATTTAGTATGGAGAAAAAATAACCAATGGCACTCGGTAGCAAATGGCCTGTTTCAGTGCTGTAATGTTCTATGATATGATACAATGCAGATTAGCTTTCCAGCGGATAAAAAAAGGGGGTGGGAAACGAGTTGACCAGTATTCTGCTGTTTCATTTGCTGCTTCAGTGATTGTTCAGTATTGTTCAAGTGAGGCAACTCTCAGAGATAAAATGTTTTGCCTCTCATAACAATCCATGTCTCAGCCCAGTCAACCAAGTTTCTCAACTGCTGGGCCCAGCTTTAAATATCTCTCCACCCTTCCTAAAATGTCGCAATGTAACCTTAGCATCACTGGAATTCCAACAGCAAGTTTTCACTGCAAACAACAACTTGCATTTACATTGGATAAAGTGTCAGAATGCTTGAAACTCTAATCATCGATCACGTTTTGGGAGTTGGTTTATACCGTGGGGCAATATATACTAATTCAAAATATATCATTACTGTATTGTATTATAAAGTACAGTATTGGTACAGTTCCCCAACACTGTAACACATTATGGAGCTGCCTATCTACTTAATGACTTAGGGCACCAAATTCCAGCTTCATTTTGTGGACTTTCTTTTATTCAGGCATTCAGTAGACGTGTGCTCGGGAGCAGTACATAAAATGCATTTGTGTGCCTGCCTGATACAGTATGTGTTTTTGTATTAACAAGGGAGCCATCGATAGTTAAGTGCTAAGTGCCCTAAACAGCAACTGCACACTAAATAAACGGCAAGGCTGCAGACTTTGGGATTCCTGTGTTTATTAATCCCAAGGTGCAAGTTGCATTTATAAGGAGGCAAAAAAAAAGCCCGAAAGATTTTTATTACAGCAAAATTGACTCAGTGGGAAGTTTCGCACATGCTCTGTTGTCAAAGCAGAGATCAGTTTGCTCTGAAGTCTCAATTCTGAACCTTCACTTTAATAAGCTGAGACTCTGGCACTCATATTGTGCTAGTCACAGTACAGGTTTTACTACAACAAGCTTTTATTAAGTTATTATTAAAACCAATAAAAGTGCTAATGGCAGGTGGTATATTTCATGACCCTGTTATGCCTCCTCATCAAAATAAAGGTTATAAATGTCTCACAAGACATTTTATCTTTATGGTCCTGCCACTTACAAGATGAGGAGGAAATAAAAACAAAAAGTTAGTTTTATTCATCCTAAGGATGCTGTAAACATCTCCGAACTATACATGAACTATGTCTAATAAATAATAAGTGTCTTGAGAAACTGATAATACTTAATACTTTTTCCCCAGTGTGTGCTTTACAAGTTCTCATTCGTTATTCAGCGTGTTCATTTTACGTCGTCAATTGTTTTGAAAGTTTGAGAGCATGTGACCATGTTTAAAGCCACAAAGGAAATTTCCTGTTTAGCAGGTTAACGAGGGTGAATTTATCGTTCAAAAATATGTGTGCTTTTGATGCAGCTCAAGACAGAAATGATCATCCATTTATAAGGTGACTGCATATGCCACCAAGTCATCTGCAATGTAAATGCCTTTACAGTAGTGTGAGTGGTGCAGAAATAATGTACAATGGGAAGTGCATAGCTATAACAATTGCTAATCTACCATTCTTTTTCCCCCCCCTCCACCCTGTGCTCCGGAATTCAGTCCTGGACTCCCTTCACCTTGCCCCCTCCCTCTCTGCCTTCAAAATCCAACTTGAACTTACCTCTTCAACCATAATTTCAGCCACTTTTATATTCTCCCCCATTCCAACCCCCTACCCCCAGCTTGAGCTCCTAGGCAGTTGTGTGAAGTGCTTTGAGATCTCCTCCTGATATGAAAGGCATATTATCAATGTTGCACACATTTACCACCTTAGTGTGTGCATTTGTTCCTAATTGCTCTCCTATATACACACACGCACATTATTTATTTACAGCATAGTGCGTGTGGAAGAGTGAAGGCGCTCGGATCCTAAATAAATACAATATTGTGTGAATACAGTAATTTCACAGAGTCTGGAATTCCTTTTAGCTTTGCCTGAAGGTTTAAAGTTGCTCCACTCTTCATTTAGAATGCTGTTATCCTAGAGATTGGCAATGACTGAAGTTATCATTAACTAAGGTGATGGACTTTGCCTGTCTGCAGTCAGGAAAACTTAGGCATGGTATATCAAAGCCAGCCCAGCACCCAATGTACAGCACAGTTCATCGAAAGTTTTCAACTGGTTATTTTGACCACGTGGCTACCAGATACAGTATCTGCGGACTGTTGAGGAGTCCTGTCTAAAAGGCTCTGATCTCTGCATTGATTGATTGCCACTGACTTCTCAAGACAAGTCTCATCCGTTCCCAACCACGCCACGAGGTGGAGCACTTTATGTAACAGTGTAACTGGGGGTTGGAGGTGAAAAATGAGCAAGGCCGGCCAATCACAACATGGCACTCCAGGTGGCTAAGGAAAAGTCCTGCACTCTGTCGAGAGTTTCTCCCAGTGCCCAGACCAACAATCCTCCAAAATTAAATTGATGATTCATTTTGTGACTGTTTGCAGGAAATTGCTGTTCAGAACTGTCACTACGTTTTACAGTAACTCCCGTGAAGTGCTTTGGGACATCCTTCCCAAAGTAAAAGGTGTTATAAAATGCAAGGATCATGATTATTTCTTTATGATTATTTTGGGAGCTCACACGGTGGCAGAGAGCTAAAAGTTAGCTGTGGTTTCCGCCACCGCCCCCCCCACAAAGAGGCATACAGTTTTTTAAAAAAAACAAAGTGGTGAGAAGATATACGTTTTCAGACGGCTCACGCAACAACTCCTGGCGAGATGATGAACCAACATTTAAATGCAAATACCCTTGTGCTCAGTCGCAGCACAGAAAGGATTAGTGGTTCCTCCGGTTCTATCAAATCTGGTACGATTTGCACTATTCACCCAGTCACCATACTTTACAGTAAACTCCCCCTTACCTCTGTGACCTCCTAACCCCCTACCATCCTGCTTGCGCCCTCCGCTCAGCGGGCTCCGGCCTGCTTCACGTTCCCGCCTCGATCGCCCCACTATTGGCAGGCAGGCCTTCTGCCACTCTGCCCCCCCCATCCCGCAGACCCTCCGCCTCGCCTCCTCCCTTGCCTTCTTCAAGACCCATATCAAGACCCTCCTCTTCAACCCCCAGCTCGGGTTCGAAACTCTCTGTCCAGCACCTTGGGACGTCCTTCCGACATGAAAGGCGCTATACAAATGTCATTTTGTTGTTGTAAACCCTATGAAGTGTCTTGAAACTTCTCGTCGATGTGATAAGGTACTACATCAAATGCAAGGATTAGTTATTATTATACTCCAGTTCTCTAAGAGCGCGTTGGAGTGAGACGACTGCTGTGGCCGTGAAAGTGCTCCCCAGACGGCTTAAAAACACAGGGAGGAGCACGTTGTTAAATAAATACAAACCAAATACCACTCTGTTGTGGGTAGGTAAATCTGAGGGAATGATAAAGCTGCAATGCATTGGAGGTGGGAGGTCAAAGCATGGTAAAGTAACTCTGTCATTGGGGTCTAATTTGCAGATTCAAGTAAGAGTTTATCCAAGTTTTGAAGTGTACTTAAGTATAAATGGGATAGATTACCTGGAGGTGGTTTTCCTCCTCCTTGTCCCCCACTCATCCACCTCCCCAAGCAATTTTTGACGTGAGGCCAGGTTTTACCTCAGGGTAATTGCCTCGCTAAAAGCTATGGACTGTTACAGTGAATTCTCGGTTACTAGCTGTAAATTTTGTATCAGAATCCATGTGTTTGCATAAAATATATTCCACTGGTTTATCAGAAAGACTGTGTGTGTAAGCAGCACTGGGATGTCTTCTGTACATGCTTTGTGATATTAACGGCAGCCAAGCCAATGTGAGTAAGGTATAATATTTGTATTTAATATAAAGAGCTTGGCCCAACTCGTCAAAGAGCTTCACTTGAGTTATCTTGTAGTGCTGCTGTGTAGACAAACACAATGAATCTGTGCCAGTAACATCCCACAAACTGCAGCAAATCTTTCAAACATTACAGGTATGGAGATAAAGTTGAAGGAGTGGCATGCAAATTACCTGAGAGGGGAAGGAAATTATATTTTTCAGATGTGTAACTAAATTACAGTGTAGTAGCAAGCTCTGATTTTATTTTTCGATTTAATTATTAGACTCCAGGAAGTCTAGTCCTGTTTACAATGCCTCTCTGTTTATTTGCTACATAAAGATTCATGCACCACTCCCTGAAATGCACCTTGTGCCATGAAATGATGCAGCCCTGTGCATTTTAGTATGTATTCATTTCGATGACTCTCTTTTCAATTGAAATTTTTTCTATCTTACTAAATGTGAGCAAAGTAACAATTTGTAACTTTTTCCTCATAACAATAATCTTTGCATTTGATATTGTGCAACATCTCACTGCTTCACAGGGTATGCTGTAAAGTGGTGTGACTATTTGTTAGGCGAACACATTGTTTTTGGATGAAATTAAATAGGATTTAGAATTTTGCAGCACAAAAGATGGTTCATTCGGCTGCTCATGACTGTGCTGATTCTCTGGTAAGAGGTGTAAGTTTCTCTCCACCGTCTAAATAGATTGGCATCCTCTGCCTAATGCTGGTGAGTCACATAACCTCGCACAAAAAAAGCCCGAGTTTCCCTTCAAAGTAAAGCACTTTACAATTTGTGCCACTCATTGCCGTACGTGCAGCAGAATTAATTTTTGTTTCAAGGATCGTTCATCTGCATAAGTTATTCAGGAATGAAGACTGTGAGTACCTTTTGTTTTGCGACATATTGTGCCTTGCGTGATAATTCCTCAATCAATGCTTGGAAAACCAATACACTTGAACAGTGCCTGGTGAAATAATAATAATATTCATAATCCTTCCATTTGGTATAGTGCTTTTCAGAGACTATACTGCAAACTGTAGTGATTGTATTTTGCAGGGGAACGCAACAGCCAATTTGAGCATTATATCCCACAAATAGCCATGAAGTAAACGACCAATTTTATTGGGGATTCTTAGCCAGGACTCTTGGGAGAAACTCCCTTCTCTTTTCAAATAGTGCCGTCAACTTCCACCTGAACAGGCAGACAGGAGCTTTTTTTTTAACATATTGTTCAAAAAAATGGCACTTAACGCAATGCAGCACGCCTCCCCCCCAGCAATGCAGCACGCCTCCCCCCAGCAATGCAGCACGCCTCCCCCCAGCAATGCAGCACGCCTCCCCCCCAGCAATGCAGCACGCCTCCCCCCCCAGCAATCGCCCCCCCAGCAATGCAGCACGTCTCCCCCCAGCAATGCAGCACGCCTCCCCCCAGCAATGCAGCACGCCTCCCCCCAGCAATGCAGCACGCCTCCCCCCCAGCAATGCAGCACGCCTCCCCCCCAGCAATGCAGCTCGCCTCCCCCCAGCAATGCAGCACGCCTCCCCCCCAGCAATGCAGCACGCCTCCCCCCCAGCAATGCAGCACGCCTTCCCCCCAGCAATGCAGCACGCCTTCCACCCAGCAATGCAGCACGCCCCCCCCCCCCCAGCAATGCAGCACACCTCCCCCCTCGGCAATACAGCACGCCTCCCACCCAGCAATGCAGCACGCCTCCCACCCAGCAATGCAGCACGCCTCCCCCCCCCCCCCCCCCCCCCCCGGGCAATGCAGCACGCCTCTCCCCCAGCTAAGCAGCATGCTCCCCCAGCAATGCAGCACACTCCCCCAGCAATGCAGTATGCCCACCCCCAGCAATGCAGCACGACCCCCAGCAATGCAGCATGCCTCCAACAATGCAACACGTTCCCCCACAATGCAGCATGTTCCCAGTAATGCAGCACGCCCCCCCAACAAAACATCATGCCACCCAGCAATGCAGCAAGCCCCCCAGCAATGCAGCACCCCCCACAATGCAGCACCCCCACCACAATGCAGCACGCGCGCCCCAGCAATGCAGCGTGGAACCCAGCAATGCAGTACGCCCCCTAGCAATGCAGCACGCCCCCAGCAATGCAGCATCCCCCCAGCCATGCTGCACGCCCCCCCCACCCAGCAATGCAGCACATTCCCAGCAATACTTTGGTGTGTCAGCCTAGACTGAGTTCAGAATCCTGATATTGGGAGGTTTAAACTACAACTTTCGGAATCAGAGGGGCGGGTGCTACCAATTGAGCCGACTGACTTAAAGTGGCAATTCACGTTATTTTCACTTGGGGAAGGAGATGAAGTGCTTGGTTCCGCACTGCTTTGAAACAAATATAAAATCCTTTCCTTGGACTCTGCCCTCAGTCACCTCTCTGTTTCTGCCACTTTTGGACGGTGTTCACCGCTCCCATTGCTAAGAGCCCAGGGACGCTTGTTATTGGGAGCATTCCTGCACCGCTGCCTAGCAGCACTGCTGTATTTTGCTAGTTACGGCGGGTTATTTGAAGTGCCAGAAAGGCAACTGAGCCGTTCAACTAACCCTGAGACAAATTATTCGAAATTCTTTCTGCCTATAATTCCTGATGTGAATCTCTAACTGGATTTTCAAGATGTATAAAGCCTTCCACAGAGAGAGGTGAAGTTTGATATTGCATAAAGGGGCAGGAGGCATAGAAGCACTTTCTGGGTTTACTACAGCTAAGGCATGAAATAGAAATCATGTTAGAAAAAGAACTCGACTACACTGTATTTTATACTTCAGTTGAGGTATGAATAGAATATCAAATTACATATTGTTAAATCAAGGATTTGTTTCACAAAGAAATACATGCGAGGTATTGGGTCTCATTCTATCTTGTACCTTTTATATCCCAAGGTGTCTAGTTCTAAGTACCAGTGCAAATGTTAAACATTGTGCCTATCCTTGTGTCAGCCTCGCTCAGTGTCTCGGAGTCCGAAGGTTGTGGGTTTAAGTCTTATTTCGGTCCTGAAACCACAAAGTTTAAGCTGACACTTCAATGCAGTGCTAGGAGTGTCCTGCATTGTTAGAGGTGCTGTTGTTCAGATGAGACATTAAACAAAGTTCTGCCTGATCAAGTGGAGGTTAAAAGATCTCAAGGCATTATTCGAAAAGAGAAGGGAGTTTTACCCTGTATCTTGGTCAACAATCTCCCAAATAGATTGGTCACTCAGTTCATGGCTGTTTGTGGGATATTGCTGTTTACATATTGGCTGTTGCATTTGCCCACAAAATACAGTCAATCCACTTTGCAGTATATCCTGTGAAGTGCTTTGAGACACCTCGTTGATGTGGTAAAGCACCGTCGAAATGCAAAGGTTATTATAATCATTTGCCTATATTACCTATAACTTCTAGTTGTATATTATTCACTTAATCTACAATGTCAACTTGCATTTATATACCTCTCTTCAGGTTGACTTTTCCCCTGAATCGATGATGTCGACGCAATCCCACCTTTTACCCAAATATCTCTCGCCATTGGTGAGTGAAGAGATTAATTATGTGCTCGATTACGAATCCATTATGCAAGTAGTTCTATCTGCTCCATAAGCAGCTCTCTTTAAATCAGCTCTAAAAAATGGTTCATGAGAACGGAAACATACATTAGAGTTGTCACATAATCTTAAATGTTACAGGGAGATCTATGAAGTCGCTGCTTGACAGTGCTCTTTAGCCCTTATATTTTATGCTGTAAAACTACTGCTGTTCTCAAGCTCCCATTCTGATTTTGTTGTTCCATTGGTGTGTCTACATGGATGAGAATCCGAACCAGACTCCCCAGGGTCTGACCTCCGGCTAGCATTCCTTTTCATATTGTTGCCACGTAGAACTTTTCTTTCCCAATGTGCCTGACTGCCCTGGATGAGCCGCTGCTAATTATTTCAATATCGTAAACTCCACTCGTCCGTTAAACTCATACTTGGTTGAGGCATTCTTTATCAGGTGTTTGACTTGGGCTGCGGTCCATTTCCGCAGATGCTGTCATCCCCAAGTTGGTGCCTTATCCCAAGTTGTTATTCTTCATCCAGAAAGTCTGCGAAGTCAACAGACTATTCAACCAAGGAAACGTGAACAAAAGATATCTAGTGTGCTGCTCCTGCAATAGCGTAATTTGCGAGTTTCTTAATCTCTCAATCCATGGAGTGGTTTGGATGAGTTAATGTCTTCATCTTCTCAATTTGATTTAATTGACATAACACACATCATCAAACCTGCCGCCACATGGATCGCTGCTCCCTCCCATTGATGGTCATGTACGTTATTGAAAATGCAAGTTGTTTATTTGTTATTTGTATCCGACCTGCTTACTCCCCACTCCACCACCCACCTCCGCTCGACTGGCTTCGGCCTCCTGTTTGTCCCTCGTGCCCTCCATTCCACCATCGGTGGCCATGGTTTCAGCCATTACGTCCCAAAACTCTGGAACTCTCCCTCAATCCCTCCACCTTGCCCTCTCCCTCCCCACCTTCAAATCCCGACTAAAGACCTTCCTTTTTGATCATGTCCCACTTCCCTTTCCCCATGGCTCATTGTCAGACTCCGCCACTGTCCAGCACTCTGGGGCGCTACTCTGCACAAAGGGCACTGTATGAATGTAAGTTGTTGTTGTTTGATTAACTAATTCCCCTTTTAACCTTCTAATGAATTCCAGTGGCAAGTATGAGCCAAGACTTTCGTTAGCATTACACAGGTAATGTATCGACATTGAAGACTGTGAAATGCAGCTGCTACTGGTGACATTGGTGTAGTGTAGACAGAGAATGGTAACAATGCTTTTACAGCAACAAAAAAATGACACTTCTGACAGAATATTCGTAGTACTGATGTTTAATAGTCTACTGAAATAGCTGATTCTGAAATGAAATGCTTTAACAGATGAGTAATTATCTTATGTTCTTGTCATGCATCCTTTCTTTTAGAGGAGCCTCACTATAAATGCAATGGTAGCCTGTTATTGAGAAAGTGGGATGAAGCTGGAATATCTTAAGTCTTCCTTTTTATTGTGTCTGTGTGTGCGTGCTTTCGTGCACGTCATCTCAAAGTAAGAATACTCCTGGAGTGTGTTACATTAACTCACTCTCCAGCAACCCTGCGACATGCACTGGCAACCAGAAAAGGGACCAGGAGCAGGAATGCTGGCCGGTTTTCGCCTCCCTAACCATGAGAAAGCTAATCGAGCCTGGTTAAGCAACCCTGTCTCCTGGTCCATAAGCTGAAGCTTTATTCACTCTCTTCATAGGTACTGCCCCCTTAAGACCTGTTTTCTTTCAGCCCATACGATAAAGAGAAATAGAAATAAGAAAGGAAGAGATTGATGAGTGAGAGAGAGACCCAGGTGCTGCAAGAGAAAAATATTAACAACAGGAATATGAGAGAAGGGCTGCAAATGACAAATAGCCACAATAAAGAGCAGGGACAGAGAAAGATAGGAACATCTATACTTTAGGGCAAGGGGAATGAAAGGCAGGTGGTGATCAACATTTAACAGAAGGGAGAAGCAGCAAAGATAAACAGTATAGCAAAAACATAAAAGTGGTTGGAAAATTTGGGACAAAATGAAACATGCAAAACAGAATATGCACATGCATATAACGCCTGGGGCTCGGAAACCAAGAAATGGAAGATAGTTCCAGCCATGCCTTATGAGGCATATGAGCTCTGAGACAAACCATTTGTGTGCTGTAAAATGGAATATCTTCCGTTGCCCTCTGCGATGATCTCAGACACTTCCAGGTCAGGCGAAGGCTGTATCGGGTGCATGTCCTCTGAGTCCAGTTTCAGAAGAGTCAACGTTCACAATGTATCTGGGGTCATTATTATTTTCCAGTCCTAATGCCCTGTGATCTCTTCAAGTGAGACGGCAAAATGGTGCAAATTAATTTCACAGCAGTGCACTTCCATTTGTGACCCATTATATGAATTACATCCCAACCTTGTAGTAATAGTAACATTTTAACTCTCCTGCATTTTAGCTGGATGGAGTTCGTGTCCAGAAACGGAATGGATCAGAGCCAACCCCTAATTTAACAAAAGAAGGAATGCAGGGAATCTTTGGTCAGGCCATCTTCCTGGAACAAATGCAAGGATTAGCTATTATTAACAAGCAAGAATGCCCACTCCAACAAATCTATTTCAAGTCAGCGCTGCTGTCTGGTGGTGTATCCCTTTGTGAAGCGATGCACTGCTGCAGCTGTGCACATTTTATGTAAATGCTTTGTTCTGAAAATCTGCTTTTAACAAGGAAAAAGCTACAATCGTCCATCCATCACTGTCACAGCTTTGAAAAGCAGATGACGTTTTACTCGGCAACGGTGCCTCTTTAACAACGACAACAATTTACGTTTATATAGCAATATAGCGCCTTTCATGTCCGGGGTTGGTGTGTGTGAGGGAAGAAGAGATGATGTATCAAAGAGCTTCACGCAATTGACTAGGAGTCGATGCTGAGGTTGGAAGTGGGGTTGGGGTAAGGTAGCTGAAAGCATAGACAAAGATATGGGTCTTCAGGTAAGGCTTTGAAAGCGACAAGAGAGGAAAAAGTCAGCAGAGGAACATTGGTGTGGAGTTCAGAGAACAGGGGCAGAATGATTGAAAGCTCACCCACTGATGGTGATGTGGAACTTGTGGGGATAAGCGAAGCAGGCCAGTGTTTGCTGAGCGGAGGCAGCAGCTGGGAGCAGTAAGGTCACTGGAGGTCATGAAGGTAGGGTAAGAATGGGGTGATTTAAGACAGGTTATGGTGATTAATATCACCACACCCTGGTTCAATATATGAGCAATGAGAATAACATCTGCAATTGACATTAAGAAATTAAGACTTAATGCTATCGATTTTTGGAGGAGTAAAAAGGACTTGGAAATCTGCCCAAAATTCTAACAAAGGTATTCAGATCGTCACGTTTGGCAACAAAATCCATTGACTCCACTTTTAAGTTCATCCTCGTTTTGCAATAATTTAAAAAATTGTAATAGTATTTCTCCAAGTCATTGTAAATAACCTTTTGATTTCAATAGGGTTCAGTCATCTGTAAGGGTCAAGGGGATGCTGGAATCATGCTGTGTTCTTGGTGCAGTCAAAAGCCTATTTTAATGTGGCTGTTTCAACACAATAGCATGTGAATCTGGTGATGCACCTCCATTCATAATTAGGAGTGGTCTACAGCTGAAAAAAAATGCTTCACTGATCATTCTTGTCAATAGCATTTTCTGTCATATCCTGCAGTTCTGATCAACCAGTCAGAAAACTGAGGATATTAGCTTAAGAAACTGAGAGTGTAAATGACTAGAATCATGCCAGCGCAGTAATTACCCAGAATTATTTTTTACCACTTATTTTCGTCGAACAAAATGAGTCTGAGGAAATTCTACACACTATACATCTTATCAGTTCAACGTATGCATTTCAAGTTACCTGTAGAGATGGAAAAATCGGCTGTTCTTGAACCCATTCAAACATTGACACATGATGAAGTTCATATTACTAGTATTTAGGCAGATCAATAGATATATAATACCTATTATATTATAATAAATCAAATTAACTGAATGCATTGATGCAGAGCAACAGGACTTTTACTCTGAGCACCAATGTATTCAGGTGTGATGTGACTGCTAACTTACTGAAGAGATTCTTTTTGGTAGATTGCCAAAATGTGCAGACTATAAATAGCTAGACCCCAATAAAAAAGGGATTATAACACCTAAGGCTTGTGCTTAACTTTAATCGTGTTCAATTTTGTCTTAAAAATTAAGGTTTCAAAAATGTGCAGATCTGTCATGATTATCCTTATTATTAATAATCTTTGCTTTTCGTACACCACCTTTCACGTCATGAGCACATCTCAAAGCGTTTCACAGGAGTTGCTGTAATGTGTCCAACACATTTTACATTTATTTGCTGTAAAGTGTAATAATTATTTTCCAGGTGAAAGGGGAAGCTAATTTGCGCATAGCAATGTCTCATGAATGCCACGCTATGAAACAAGGAACCAATTTTAATAACTTAGAATTGATCTGTAAACAAATAGCTCTACTGTTGCAGTCCACGGTTATTTTGTGAGCTTGAGCTCCTTCCTGTTGCAGCCAGCAATCCCCAGCGGAATATGCTCAGGTGTATCGTGGAGTATGAAGGAATGTAGGATCAGATAGAAAAATAACTGGTCAAACACACATAATGAATGGTTGTGTGACACATTAGGCTGATTTATTGAATAAACTCTTGCAGTCAGCCAAGTTGTGGATTCGACTGGATTCATGAGAGCTATTACTGAAATTCTCACTGGATTTAAATTGCAGAATTATCCAAACCCCAACCAGGGTCTAGCTGGAGATGTATCCAAGTACTAACCAGTACAAACTAATGTATTTTATTTTTATAACTGTCTTTCGAAATAGTCAGATATTTTCAGGGTAAGTCTAGCCCAGCAAGTGACACATAATGCCACATGTGTTTTCCACCGTTTTAGACTGTAGCTCACTCAGAATTAAATTCAAACTGAGAGAACCTGTTATATTGAATGCAAGAAGTTGCTGTTTTGTTTGTTTCATTGTTTATTCATAATGCTGTATATTTTCCTAGGTTATTTTTGCATTTGTTTTCTTTTTTCCATTTTAATAAGAGGACAACGAACATGATATATAATGATAATAATCATTGCATTTGATTTAACCCCTTATCACGTCTTCGAGACATCTCAAAGCGCTTCACAAAACATACTCTAAAGTGAATTGACTGTATATTTTGCGGGCGAAATGTGGCAGCCAATTGTGCAAGGCAGTGTCCCAACAATAGTTGTGGATTGAGTGACCAATTTATTATTTTTTTAAGGAATTTAATTGACCCATCTGCAAGTGCACCATTTGCTGAGTAACTGATGAGTTACCAACCTGGCTCAGTTGGTAGCACTCCTGCCTCTGAGTTGGAAGGTTGTGGGTTCAACCCTCACAGTGCAACTTTGAACCCACATAGTGTAAGCTGACACTCCATTGCAGTGCTGGGGGTGCACTGCATTGATGGAGTTGCTGTCCTTCAGATAATACATTAATACAAGGTCCCATCTGCCTGTTCAGGTGGACGTTAAAGATCCCAAGACGCTAATTGAAAAAGGAGTGGAGTTTCTCATGTTGTCCTGGGCAACAATCCCCCATAGAAAATTGGTTATTCATTTCATGGCTGTTTGGGGGCATTGCTGTGCACAATTAGTTACCACGTTCAGCCACAAAATATCATTATACTTTACAGTAAATCCTGTTAAGTGCTTTGAGACATCATCCTGATGTGAAAGGTATCATATCAAATGTAAGTACTAATTGACTGATTTATTCAGTGGGCCTGAGTTACTTTCTACGAATACCTCCTCGGGTATATAGGGTGGGGGATTCCTGTAATAAAATGCTGACTGAAATAATGACCTCTTTTCAAGAAAAATTCTGCCTGATTATTGCTGTCTCTATAAAAAGAAATCTGCTGGAAATTCTTTCCTCCCTCTTTCTTCCCTTTTCAGTGAAGTTATTTATTGGGTGAATTGAATTGTGAAAACAATTTTTGGGGGGATGTTTTATATTATGTCCAATATGGTTAGTTCTTTTGTGGTACATACTTCATTTTTTTGTGACTTATTTTGCCGAATCATTTTTTTTAACTGTATCAAACAACTTGTAGTTTCCTTGAAAAAAAATGAAGCCATCTTTACATTTGGTATAGCACCTTTCACTTCGGGAGTATGTCTCAAAGTGCTTCACAGAGTATACTGTAAAATGTCGTGACCATGAGCTTTATGGGCAAAACATCCAGGACTGACATTGTCACTATAATGTGCTTTTAAAATAAATTAATGTGGAGTATATTTTGCTACACGTAGCTCAGCGCAGAAAGCAAATTTCACAAATTTTGTAAAAAAAATTATTGTATACAGTAATACAGTGTAATACAATTGTGTGAATTTAATTTCCAAAGCTTGCAGTGTTTCAGATAATAATGGTAACTTGTTCTCCCAGCTTCTCAGACTGCTCTCTTGACTCAGTCTGTCACTTGGTGTGGTCATATCAGCGAAGTACCTGTACTTATGTTGACACTTCACATTATTCACATTGTTCAGAAGATGACACATTTCAGATTCAGTGGGGAAAATGGTCTTTTTGAACAAAAGAAAAGCCTTTCTTTAAAGCAAAACATATTATTTGTTTGTTAATGTTGTCACGTGAAATTCTAGTGCAAGTAAGCAATCCCAATTTGTTTTATTGAGAAGCCAACCTTACTGAAAACTCCAGGGAGGTCTTTATAGTCTCTCAGATGCTGAATTATACCTTTGGTGCAACCATTTGGAAACTTTAGCGTAAGTGCACATATACAGCTTGAATGAGTGTTAACATTGCCGCCTTCATTAATATATGAAAGATAAAATCTGGAAAATGTTTACTGCAGAGAACTGTGTGCAGTGATTTTGCCTCAGAGTTCAGTTCATTCTCCCCTCTTTCCCAAATACTTAGCCGAGCCAGGAGTATGCTATAAGAATAATGCAACAAGATAATTCACTGGCATTTGATTGCAGAGTTCAAGGAGATTATTAATGTCACTACCTGCTTGAAATATGTTCTAGTCTGCATGGACCTTTATAACACATTAAATTGGAGCTTTAAGTTTTACCATCAGCAAGTGTTGTAACCAGGTTCGTCCTTGGTCAAGCTGCAGTGATATTGAGTTTATCTAGTTGCATCTTAAGAACCTAACCGATCAAACTTGCTGCTTCCATGGTACATGAGTAAACTTATCGTATTGTGGACTTCACTCTATCTCCTGGTGAAAGATGACAACCCTGGTGGCTGATGCAATCAAAATACCAGAATATTAATCCTTCTCCATGAGTCTATCCTGGCATAAGTTTTCTCTGCAGCACAGAAACTTTTGTGTCCAATGGAATATTTTCATCTGTGTTGCACCATATCCAATACTGCTCCCAAGCAGATGTGGATCCAGTGCATTGCTTGAAGGAGCTGAAGGAGATCCACTGATCTAGTAGGAGTGGGAGAGAGGAAAAGTGTGTTTTTTCTAATCTATAGTCCCGCTTATGAAAAGAAAAAACAACTAACAGAAAGAGTTGTGAGCATTTTCTCTATTCTGTTTAATTCTGTGATTTTACTTTTTTGTTTGAGCGATAACCATATCGGAATTGGTTGGGAGGGGCTTGTGTGTCCCAAAATTTGAAGTAGTTGAATCAATATTAGCTGAGACACAGTCATTAATCCTGGGTGCTTATGTGATCATGCTATTCCAACTGTGCATGTTAATTTAGCTCCCTTACAGAATCGGGCTTAGCAACTCCTCCAAACTGCTTCTCAGCCTCCACTTAGTCATCAGCACTCATTGTGCAAGTGAAACTATTCACTGAATTGCAATCTTTAACAATTTGACCTTTTTTTAAAATAAAAGATCACATGGCTGAATCTCTTTATATGTTTCTCCAACACTTAGTCCTGAACCAATATTTGCAACTATTAGTCAAATAGAATGGTTGCTTATACATTAACCCTTCCATCCCCATGTCTTCTGGCTTGATAGCCTTGGCAGTGATCTTGTTTCTAACAGGTTTAATTTTATTAGCTATAATTTTAAGAATGTGACCTTATTTTGGATCCCTTACCCAAGTGAACAGTTGTCCCCTTCCATCTCGCCTATCAATTTACCGTCATTATTTCAAGCATTAGGGTTAGGGCAATCTGACGAAACAACAATTTACCTTTTAACCTCCTTAAGCTGCACGGATGTATCCTCAGTTCACTCATTCTAACCATTGAAGTAAGGAATTATTCCTTCTTAATTTTTAAGGATAAGAAACTTCGCCACTGATGCTCCCTTTGGCAGAGAGTTGGTATGAACATGGCCATACTGGGCATGAAGCAGTAGGGTGCTGGTTGAGAGCATTGCAAGAGGAGTACATTGGGATCAGGGGAACCCAACAGAAGTCGCTTATTTTCAGAGTTATTGTTTCTAAGAATTTTGACAGCCCAATCCCAAATGATCTCATTGTCATTGTTCCCAGTCAGGAGATGAACCATGATGTGAGAATTGAGATTGCAACACTGACTTTTCAGAATAAGGTCAAAATTGAGATGTAAGAATGATTAACCTTGTTGATGAAACATAGTCTTGGGACTCATTTTAAACAAATAATGTAAAGTGTATTATATTCCACTGTATCTCCCTGGATTCATCTATCCACCTGCTGTTACTGAGCTCTATTATTTAGTTTTCATCCAGATCTCTTTTTTCTTAGTGATGGGGGGAGAATTAATGTATGTGTTACAATCTGTTTTAAGTGAATGGCATTTCTCAGGGTTGAGATGACCTGGATTCATTGTTTATGATGGCACTTGAACCAGTCTAATGCCTCGCAGCACATTTCTAGCTTGCTGCTATTATCTATGTAACCGTGTGATAACCGACTACCTGGGTCAAATGCTCACATGGGACCAAGGAATCCAAAGTCTTTTTGAACTTGCAGGAGATCAAAGGGAGTGTGATTCTGTGATTGGTGCTGCATCTGTATCATATGAGTTGTGCGCTACTTCTGATGTGGACACAGTCTAAACTTTCACAGCTTATGGAATTGTCTTCTTCATTGCCATGCAATTGGTGGGTTTAAACCCTATTCCACCGAAGCATTGGATGTTTCAATATTTTGTTGCCTTACAAAGCACTTCTAAACATCCTAGTTTGGAGTCGAGTATTTCTGAGGGGATTCTATTACAAGGTGATAAAATGCTTAAGTGCTTACTCAGTGGGGTTTGGATGGCACACCTGCATAGTGGTGTAAATTCACCTGTAAAATGTGATTTGAATCCAGCCTGGATGATGGCCTGTTCCCATTCTGTTCAGTATAACGGCATAAAATTAAATGCACTTTCCCAGTGTTTACACTGCTGGTAGAAGCAGACTGTGCAAAACTGAATGTAATTGTGTATTCACACTCTGAGATCATAGGAGGTAGCTGCAGGACATTGTTGAATCAGTGGGCAGTCTTCTGAAATTGTTTTTAAGGAAGGTGTTCTTTTTCTTACCCCTCCCATCAAAGATTTATGGGGGAGGAAAAAATCATTCTTAAAAGGTTATTTACCAAGTGAATTCTCACCATCTCCTGCTGCACCAGTGTCCTCTTTTTGCAAGCAGTGTGTTTGAGTGTGGGGTTGTGATTTCTGTATGCAGGTGGCTCTTGACTGTAAAGGACATCCTTGGCGAAGCCTGGTGTTGGGTGCAGGTGAGTCCCAGGTGTAATGTGAAAGTCGGGATTCATGACTGTAGATCAACTTTCACAACCAGATCAACTTTGTTCCTATTTGAAGGTGCATTGTTGGGGATAGAGTACAATGCACTTTATTTTGGAAACGCTTGATACAGCAGGAGGCAGGTGGAGCAAAAGATTCCCGACTGTAGGTTAATTTTGCTTCCTAATCTAGGGTATATTATCGAGGTGGAGTAGATAACACTTTGCGTGTAAGAGTGTTTGGTACAGACACTGAGCAAGAAAACATTTTGACGGGAGGACTTGTGTGGAGTATCAACTCCAGCACAGACCACTTGGGCCGAGTCGTTATATCATTCTGTATATTCCATACGTCAAATCATTACTCTCATCCCCAGCTCAGGCTCTCTGTCAGGTTTGTAAAGCACTTTGACATACTCAATGTGTGAAAGGTACTACTATATAAATGTAAAAAATTACAAATATGAATCAGTGCTTTCAATGGCAAGCCATGTGGTTTTAGTTGGTTAGACTTTAGCAGTATATCACCACCAACAGATTACACTTGTATAGTGCCCTTCACGTCGGAAAGTCGTTCCAGGGCGCTGAACAATCAGGGGTTTTTGGACCCGACCTGGAGTTGGGGTCAGGAGGGATGGGGGGCTGTGGTGGGGTGGGGAAGGGTGGCTGAAGGCACAGTCGAAGAGGAAGGTCTTCAGATGGACAAAGGAGGCAGGAGAGAGGGTGAGGCGGAGTGATTGTGGGATAGAGTTCCACAGTGTGAGTGTAGAGATGCTGTGTTGGCTGAACACACACTCTGGGGTGCTCAAGCCTTAGCTCTTGACAAGCTGTGCCCAATACTCTCTAGAATTAGGGATGCAGTGTGCATCCTTCTGGGGAGAAGGTGCGGTTGCATTCCAAACACTGGAATTTCCATGTGTGGGTGTCAGCCATTGAATGTTCTCTGATTAGAATACTTTTAAGTGTGGTGATGAGTTTCTGCATATGTCAGATACATGGCTGACCAAAAAATATATAAATTGCTGCTGTTGAATCGTTCACAAATGCACTATTTTAAAAACGCCCCAAATTTAAAACGCTCTATATCTGTTTGCAGCTCTTCGTAGGAAGCTGGCAATTGCTTTTGTTTTTGTTTGTAGGAAATAGGCACTGGTGTTAAAGGAGGTTCTTTGAGGCTGCACGTTCTATTATGATTAGATGCACTTGAATGCCCCATCAGTCAGATGTGCAATGTTCCGTTTTTTGCTGACTGCCTGAAATTGCAGGACAGAGAGGGACCCCTCAGTATTATGAATCTTGCACATTAGCATTCCAGGTTTGCCAATGGGCATCGCGTTACATTATGTGATTAGAAATATTACTTGCCTTTGATGGCAGAGTCATAGATTTTGTTAGGAAAATGAAAATGGACGTATGTGAAAATTGTTGGTGTTGATAATAATGCAAGTTGGCGTGTGGAAGCACTCGCCTTTGATTTAGTGAGGAATCATAATTAGTCGTTAGGAGTAATACATCAGATTATATTCGGTTTTCTCAGCAAATGTAATTTGCTCTTCAACATATACGTGCTCCCTCTTGATGACATCATCTGCATACATGGGGTCAACTTTCACATATATGCCGATTGACACCCAACTCAATCTCTGCCTCCATCCTCGCCTTCAGACTGTCAGACATTAAGCCGTGGATGAGAGCTAACTTTCTCCAGTTGAACGTCAGCAAGTACTGAGGCCCTTCTGATTGGCTTCTGTCAGAGCCTCCACACCTCTTACTGGCAGCATCACCATCCAAGAATGCACTCTCCACCTTACTAAGCCAGACCGGAACCTTGGTGTCTTGCTTGAACCTCAACTGACTTTTCTACCCTACATTCATGCCATGACCCGCTCTGCCTTCCCCCACCACTGCAACATTGCCCGGCTCTGCAATTGCCTCTCACCTCAGGCCGCTGAAACCCCCATTTATCACATCTCAGCTTGACTACTTCTGCTAACCCCATATCAACCTGTCCGCTCCCTCCGTTCAGCAGGCTCCAGCCTGCTCCACATCCCCTGCTCCCGGGCCACCCCACCATTGGCAATCGGGCCTTCAGCCTCTCTTCCCCCATCCTTTGGAACAACGTCCCACAGTCCCTTTACCTTGCTCCCTCCCCTCCTTCAAGGCACGTCTCAAGACCCTCCTCTTCGACCAGACCTTTCGTCACCCTCCTACCTCTTTCCTTCCTGCCCTCCACCACTTCTGATCCCAACCCTTGATCCCGACCCCTTGCTTGGTTCCAAATCACTGGCTGTACAGTGCCTTGGGACATCCTCCCAATGTGAAAGGCGCTATACAAATGTAATTTGTTGTTGTTATTCATTGGTAGGAATTTAATACACAAATAGGGGAGATTGCTATTGAGGCCAATGTCGCTTCAATAATGCCATAAAGATTACATGAGTGTTCAATAGTGTTTCATGTATTTAGAGGCGAAGGATTAAGACAATATTGCTTTGCGGTTCACTTGTTTCAGCAGATTTGCAAATATAAAACCCTTCTTGCTAATTTGCATGTCCAATTTAATTAAACTGTGCTATAGAATTGATTGCAATTGTTCTTTTCAATAAGCGTTAGATGTTTCTTATATATGAAAGTCAATGTCACAATAATAAAGCTTGCTGCAAAATGATCTATGTGAAAAGCACTATATCAAATGCAAGGCTTATTATTATTATTCCTCAGCAAAGATATGCCTTGCCTTGACAAGCACAGAATTTCAACTCCAAAAAAGAACAAGTTTGCCTTGTGTAACCCACTCACTTCAGGTTATTGACCGTCAGAAAGAGAGAGAGAGAGGGGTGCATGAATAGTGAAACAGTATAGCTGTGTCATGATAATCTTTGAGCGCTAAATCACAATCAAGAGTCAATCCATTCCATGTTTAGCCCTTAGGGGGCAGGGTTGAAGCTAATATATATCTTGTACAAAAGCAATACAAAAAATACAAATTGAGAAATAATATCTCCCACACAGAGTTTATTATTGAAATGCTGCAACATTTTGTAGATGTAAATAGCACCACACGCTCATAAAATTCTTAACTACACTTTATGCATTAAACATTACCATTGCCGGGCTAGAAGGAAAGGGATGAAGCCAAATGGGGCAAGAAAGAGGTGTCAGAACCAGTTTTGAAACAACAATAACTTGTACTGTCTATCAGTTCCTCTAATCGTTTTCATGAACCATGTGCTCCAACCACTTGAAATAAAGTTCATATTTTAATGGTTCCTTGTCTCTATCTTACTTGCTGACATTTATTAATATGATCAGTAACACATGTGGCTGTTTAACTTTGACGAAATTTGTGAGGGAAAAAAGGCTGATCCAGTGTCTGAGTCAATATGTATTACTTGTTTGAAGAACAATTCTGTTTTTCACTGCACAAAGTGAAATACAGAAATCTCCAGTGTGCTTTCTTTCACCTTTTTTATATATACACACTGTAATTTTGATTTATGGTAAATTTACTGCCAAGTAGTTCAACTTCTGTTATCCCTACACTCCAGGTTTGAAACAATTAAAATGAAATATTTTAAGGTCACTGTCTTGAAGACAGGTTTGCAAAAGCTCAAGCCGCTCAGCCTTCCATCATAGCGATTGGATTGATGCCAAGAGCATTGCTTCTGAATTGCTGAAGAGGCTGTCAGTCTTAAGCATATGTAGATCTGAGAGGGCTGCTGTGGTAATTGACGATTTTCACCTGACAAATGAAGCTGCTCAGTCATTCTTCTTCACTGACTTTGGGGTGAGAAGCTGAAAACAAGGCACAGCCTGATATGATTTCCCAGTTGCTTTTCGGTTCAAGATGGTCTTTGTAGTCCAGTGACTGCTGATCAAAATCAATGATACCACATAATCTTGTATTAAAGAAGCATCTTATAAATCATTTAGATGAGGAGTTGAGTCTAAACTATGAAGTGGTTGACTCAAGATTGCACTATGTTACCCACTAACCTCCTTTATAATATGTCAGCATAGAATTTAGATTAGAAGTCTCAATTGTGTGTGAATCACTCTTATAGTTTGCACAGTGCTTTCATTTAGGTTTAATGCTGACTCGCTTCATTTGCATCACCACACGATAGCTCTGGAGGTGTAGAAAGGTACAATACAGGGGTAATGGTGGCTCGTGACACCGCATTTTACAGTAAGTGCTACATTGGCAGCTGGAGATATATTGCCCTAAACATAAATGGTTGGCAGCTTAATGATGGAATCAAAAAGTGATATTGGGAAAAATGCTCGCACTTGATCAAATGATCGCCATACAATTTTTTACTGGAAGCCAGTTCAGTGTTGTTTATCCGTGTTTGAGCAGTTTTCATTTTGATTATTGCACTAAGAGTAAAGAGCACTTTGGGCTGAAAATGCTTATTTTAACATTTATACCTTGCAGTCGTCTGTCTAAATCTACTGTAGCTATTAAATTGAAAATGAGCATATGAATTTGATAACTTTACAATTTACAGCTATTTATTTACCATAAATTTATGGTAAATGCGATCTAAATGCGATCTGTTATGGATGAAATTGCAATTTTATTGCAGTCTCCCTTTCTTATAGTATTAAATAACGAGTGGGCCAGACCTAACTGTTCCTCCTCACCGCAGCGCAAAGACCATTCATCACTGCTCAGCCTTGTGCCAACTGCAGGGAAAGGCTGAGATTTGTTTATGTGCTTTTGCATAAAAATGGTTCCCCATGTGACTATAAACACTGACTGTTCTTGTATTGAAAATGTCAGCCACAATTAGTTTTTTTAATAAATGTCCACGGACTCTCATTGCTGAGAGTGCAGACTGCCCCTGAAATGGGAGAAGGAATGAAGTCGTTCCAGTCTATGTTGCATGACTAGGGGTGGGGAGAGAGAGTTAGAGCTGTGTAAATAAGCTGTTGCATTTATCTCCAAAATAAACAGTAACTACATTTTTACAGAAAATTCTGTGAGGCGCTTTCAGATGTACTCTCCTATGAAGGGCCGCGTATCAAATGCAATGGTCATTACTATTTCTATTTTATTTATTGTAGAAGAAGTCACAGTGTACAATGCAGTAGGTGCCCAGGAATTCTCTAGCAATGAATAAAATAAAAAAAATCCTTGTGAGTATTTCTGATGAGGTACCGTTTAGTAAAGAGCAACACCTATATTAATAAAGATGACCTACTCACATCCCTCTCACATTCTGCAAAATGCTGTTTGCAGCATTACAATGACATTTTGTACGTAGCGGTAATTTTTACCTATCAGCACTGTTTATCATACGTCAGTGACGTTTCCTCACAGTGGGCGCTCTCTGGCAGGTAGTACTTTATCATTTCTCATGATATGTGACCATCAGCGCGTTCTAAGCCTTGATGAAACCTTTATACAAATGTAATTTGTTCTTGTTGCTCAGATCATCTTTATTCTTTTGAACTCTTAAAAAATGTTTTGCTCTTCTTTCTCTCTCCCAACCCCCCCACCCCCCCACCCACCCCCCATTTATCCCTGGACTGCCCTATCGGCAGCTAAGGTTAGATTTGAACAATATTGCCAGCGGACTGCTTAGCTCTTGCCTATGTATCTGTCCTCCAGCTGAATGTATCTCTACTCATTTACCTAATTAAACAAGATGATGCTTTGATAGTGTATAATTCCACCGAATCCTTAAACCCTTCTCGAGGTTTGTTTTGGTGGCTGATTCCTGGATTTCAGTGGCAGAGAGAGTGGGAGAACCTAAAAATCTGGCAGATGCCATTATCAGCTGATCCTCCAGTAACCTTGTGTGCAGTTATAACCCTATAACCAAATGGCTGTTCAATGATCACGATATTACAGGGCATCATTGGATTTCATTAAATTCTCAGAGACACCCACAGACCTTTATTTTCTTATTTTGCAAAGAAAATAGTTCACAATAATTTACCACAATTCAAAATATTGTTTGCCAACAGCAAGTATCTGTTTTCTGAAAGCTATGGGTGGCAATTTGTGTATGATTGGATTAGCAATTCAGTGTTTCTTTACTTGGCCCAAATATAGCGTATTGCAGCTTAGAGATGCCTAAATTGTATTGTTTCAATGTTAAACTTTTGAAATATACTGACGTTAGGAAATATTGATATTCATTCTTGCAGAATTTCAGATTAAATGCATAAAAGGTTCCTTAAGTCCCACTAATGACAATGACAGCCGCACGTTTGATTTGCTTTATATCCTGTGGTGTTTGGATGGTCTGCTGGGGAAAAACAGGTTGTGCTGAGCCAAGAGAATAAACTGTGACCAGTTACTAGTAGTAATGTATGGTGACAGATCTGGCAGATGAAGCCATGAAGAAATTGATTGCCATAAATGTTTACCCATATCAGGATATAGACTCAGTAAATGTGTGAACTCAGCAAAACTAGTTTTTTTTTAAAAAAGTGCTATTTCTGACATTGTGCTGAAGCAGTTGGTGAATTCTAACCATTCAGTATGTATTTGTGTACAACAGATCTCCTCGCTGGTTTCCCCAGTTCCTCTATCCACAAAATCTAACTGCTGCAAAACTCCGCCACCTGTGTATTCACCTGCTCTAAACACCGCACCCCCATCACACCATCCTCATCAGACTCCGCTAGTTCCCTATCAGAGAAGAGAGAGACTTTAATATCCTCACACTTGCCTACAAATCCCTTCATGCCCTGGCACCTCACTACCTCTCTGACCTACTTATTCCCAAGCCCCCACCTGCTGCCTCCGCTCGGCTGACTCCGGACTCCTGCATGTCCCTCTTCCCCTCTGTTCCACCATCGGCTGCCGTGCTTTCAGCCACAACTCCCTGAGATTGTGGAACTCTCTCCCTCAAACCCTCTGCCTTAGCACCTCCTACCCTATATTCAGATCACACCTCAAAACCTTCCTCTTCAACTGTGCCTCTGGTCACCTCCCCCTTGCTCAGCATCTCCCACTATTAAGCACACCGAGACACTACCCTGGGCACTTTATAAATGCAAGTTGTTGTTGAATATGTAATAAGCATTGAAAAACCAAGTGAGGAAGTTGATTGTTCCACATTTGGGTACAAAGTCTACTTTACATGATGGAATACATGGAAGTTTATGTTGCCTTGACATAAACAGCAGATCAGCTAAAAAATGTTGCTCATTTCTCTACATGTGGTATAAAATACAACATGAAAGCAATGCCCAAAAGATTTCTCAACTCAACCGACAATAGTCCCTGTGTTCTTTTTATAGAAAACTAAACACTATCTGACATCTCTCCCAGGAGAATACTGTATTTAAGGGGAAAACCTTATAAATACTTGCCCACTTCAATTCCTCTCACTGGTTGTGGAGGAGATTTTTTCTCTCCACTGTATAGGGAGGAGACAGACTATTGTAACATTTAAGCTTGATGCAATGGGCTGCTCATGAACTTTCAATTTTTATTTTGTTTTTAAATGGCCTGAGATGCTACCTTGTGTAAAGGCGGATATATGCTGATATATGATATATAAATGCAAGTTGTTGTTAAGTTTTGTGGCAATTGGCTCTCATATAACCCAAATCATCATCCATCGAATTTAATTGATTCAATTCGGAACTACCTAGAAATTGACAGCCAGATGAAGGGCTATTCAGGCCATTGTGTTCACCTCCTTGGCTAGACAAGGAGGGCTAATTTGTGCCGCACTTTTAGCACCACAGGATCACAAAACTGTTTTTAGATGAAGAAGGCTCTTTGGCCCAATCAATCTCATGCTTCCAGACGTCAATTTACGAGAAAATTGATTTTTCCATTTCTTTAAAATAGAATTTCTCTTCAAGAAGTTTTGGATAGTTTTTTGATGGCGGAAGGGAAAGGCGGGCAGGGTGCTGAGACTAGAAGACTTTATAGTTGAAAATTAAACCAGCCAGACATATTTTAATGGTCTTTTCGACTCCTGTACATTCCAATATCCCTGTGCGTTTATAAAGACTCAATGAAAAGATCTTTATTGTTAACAATCAGAGTACAATGTAATGGATCACTAAAAGTGCCTACAGTTTGGGTGTAAATCTTTCCTTTACATGTAACCTTGATTTTTAAAAAACAATTGTTCTGGGTCAGCTCAAGCTGAATTCCAAAGTCCCCACAGCGCAGGCTTAAAGCTGTAAAGCTACCTCCCAGCCTTGTTAAAAATAAGTTTACTCGAAACAACATTGAATTTAAGGACACGCCTGCATGTAACAAATGCAACAGTGGAGTGATTGCAGGTGTGGTTGTTGATTGTTTCTGCCTCTCTGACCTTGTTGGCAGACTGTGCGCTTTATTACTTTAACTGAACCAATTCCTGAGGCAGCGTGGCTTATTCCTGGTTTTGATTTTTTCTGAACAAGCAGATGAAAGATGATAACATTGTTGGATATTTGAGGAACAGACGTCTGTTGGAACTCCTTTTTTCATTTGGCGCTTTTATTACAAATCTCTTCAAACAAGTTTTACCAGTTTGTAGTTTTTTTTACATCAAGAGCAGCCAACCTTATTCCGTCCAAACTTTCACTGGAATTCTCTGTGTGTGTTTGGAAAGCATTCGACAAATGACCTGACATGGATACCCAATTAGATTCGGACCTCCGCTGTTAATAGCAGTGCAGCAAAATGGAATCAAACTGTGAATGTATTCAAGCTGAACCAATTAACAGGGAGAATTGTTAACAGTTTGTATTCTAAAAGTTTTAATTTGTTTGGGATGTTTCTTTGACGGATCAAAAAGATTCAGATAGTTGGGCCTGTTGTAAAGAGACATTGTGAACCACAGTTTACTTTAAATCATATTGGAGGCTACAAGGAAAAGATTGTAGACTGAGATGGTGCTTGGTAGAACGTGAGTGTTTGCATGCTACTGGGCCCAGGGAAAAATGTTGTCTGTGAAGGGAAGAAGGCCAGAGATGAATAGTGTGGAGGGAGGATGGATAATATTGGGCACCTGAGTCAGACGTGGAAGTTGACAAGGGTGAGGTGGAGTGGGGGAATGGGAAGAATAACAAAAGTGCAGGTAGAGTTAAGTCCTAGTTTGTTGTGAGCCTAGCCTGGAAACAATGATACAGAATTTATAGATAGTGAAGCAGAGGTGCTTCAACTGAAGGAAGCTATACACTATGCTGGGCTCTCAAAGTGGTGGATTCTACCCAATTTGTACTGTGGGAAATTTTGCCCATCTGCAATTGTTCAAGACTTTCTGATCTGGTTGGCATCACCTTGTCCGGGTATCTTTGGGAACTTCACACGTGTGAGAGATATGAAAAGTACACTGTTGAGCTGCATGTGCGGGTTCAATCAATGTGTCGCCAATTGCCTGAAAAATGCAAGGCAGGGCAGCCAAAGGACAACATTTTTATAGTTTGCCTCTTGAGGTAAGTCTCTGCACTTCCAGAGGTAGTAATGCTGCCTCGTTCATATGGTGCTGAAGTGGGGGTAATCATTAGGTGCAACACCTACACATGAAAATGTCCTCGTATTTGGAATGGAACGCACACACTCTCTGCTTAGACAATTCTGGTTGATGAGAGCTAAGGCTTAGGGAACCCCAGTGTACACTGGGGATGCTGTTGGGAGTTTAACCAGCTAAAACCGCGTAGCTTGCCATTCAGAACACCGTCTCGCAAGCATCCCACTGCTTATCCAACTTGGACCACCCGACCTGTTCAGGCTTTGGCTTGAAGTGGTCACAAAAACAAAACCCTGGAGGCTGCCTGATGCACATAAATCCATGCAAAGCAAAAGCAGTTGAATGCTTTCAGGAGTGGAGGAATATATTAATGAAGAAAATTGGCAAAGGGAGAAAACTAGTGAGTTACAAGCAGTAGTTAAATCATATTAACTATATTCTAATGATGATAAAAACTGCAACTTCAAAGTTCATGAAGACTGGCAAATCCTTTGAATGAAGCTCTGTGCTTAGCATATAGCTGGAACGGTTCATCTTAATACAAGTTTGTATATTGGATGTGTAATTGCTGAATTTTGTTCACACACAAAAAAAATTCTGTCTCATTTCTTTGTACAGTTATGTGGAACTAATTGGGTTGAAGCAGTTGAATGTGAAATTACAGACAATAAAATAGTGGTGTAAAAGATCATTGGATGTTATAATCCACCAGGTCTTTTCTTCCGAAGGAAAAATAGGAATATCTACTGTAGAGAATGGGTGACCTTGTGGGAAGCGCTTCTTGTCAAATGTTACTGGTGTGGATTTTACTGGAGTGTGTATGTTGTGTCAGGAGCGTCTAAACAAATCACCAAGTCTGTCAGTATGTCTGAATATCATTGACAGTGAAAAGACTTATGATTTATCACCTGGTTATAGACTGGGGTCTGCACTTTGCCAGACAAACTGGTGGTATATTCATGCACAGATGGTCCATCAGCCTTGGACAGCTGGTTCCCTCCATGCTTATGAATCCAAGACTTGTCCTGCTAACATTGCCGCACCTGACCCAGTTCAGTGGTTAAGTTGTTTCTGCTCTCGCACATTAATCCTGAAACTTGGATGATATATTATACGTAAATAGACAGCAGGATTCTATTTTGCCCTGTAGCTGTGGCTCAGCTAACTTTAGACTCCCAACAATTAAAAGCATTAAAATATCACTTCCAAAACATTCTTTTGTGATCTATCATTAAACAATTCTCATCTCCAGTGATAATAGCTGTAAGAACAGTGTTCCCTAATCGTTACTCCAGGGGCTCCGATTATTGTAATGGGAAAACTTTTCAATTACCATTTGGTGTTTCTCTTCTCTTCTAAATTGAGGGTCTCAAATGTGCCATATTCCATGAAAAGTCCAGCATCACACACTTCATCCATTCAACAGTGCAACTTTCCAAATATCTGCCAAGACTAAAACAAAACAAAAGAATTTACAAAGATTTCATGCAACTATATAAAAAGAGAAGGAAGTTTCTCCTTGTTTCTTGCCAAAAATCCTCCAGCTAAGTGATATATAAATAATAATCCTTGTATTTGATATAGCACTGTATCACAATGTCTCGCACTTCATGGGATTTACTGTAAAAGTGTAGTGATGGTGTGCTTGATCATGTAATACAAATAAAAGTGCATCAAGTATAATTGTATTTTCGAATATGGCGCAACTAAATATACCAAGTAAACATTGTAACACAATGTTTTGTCAATGAACTTGAGTTTAAAAAACCTAAACCATTTTCTTGTTGGGGTGAAAGGTGATGTTCTCCCATCCTTCCTTTAAAGCCTGCGTTAAAACCTTTCTTCACAACAATGCTTTTGTTCACCTATTTTCCCCAGCTCAGGCTCCCAGTCAGCTCCATGAAATGCTTTGAGATGACCTTCCACAAAGGCGCTATATAAATGTAATGTTATTGCTGTTGTCTTAGAACAGTAGGTGTTTACAGCTAGCTTTATAATTGGATTTTCTTTGGGTAAGAGCTATGAAAACATTTAATTCCTGCCACTCTGCATTGTGAAGATACTTTATTTTAAACAGCAGAGTCTGCCGCCTCTTTACTGATGCCACTGTGTGCTGTTCCTCGCACCCAAACTATGATTGGCAAGTGCCCTTGGCCAAACTCTGAAGGGCAGTACTGGGAGTACACAGAGGATGCAATGCTCTAGTTCATACTGAGCATCACATGAGATAGGATGACTTGACACTTCAGTGTTTGAGAAGAGAAGTGTTCGCCAACCCAAAAATTTTCTGTAAGTTTGATGACCATTGGCAATGACCTCCGAGGTTAATGCTTTCAGTTCATCTCCTCTCTATACATTGTGTAATGACATCAACTTTAGATTGCTTTGTACTTACAAATTGAATCTGTCAACAGAACAATATAAGTATTTGGGGAAGACGCGTCTTTAATAATTCCCTCACTGCTTAGAAATCAAGATGACAGTTTTTTCATTGCAAATAGTCATGGGTCATAGTTATGTAATAGGAAGTGCTAACACAACTTCCCTTCTTGAAATAGTCATCCGGAAAATGAAATAAATCTGTAAGCCATTGTGTTTATGACAAAATGATAAATGAAATGCACTGCAGAAAGCCGTGAAATGATTTTTATTCCCATTCTTATGACGAACCATAACCCCAACAACTTTCTCATGTATTTATTTTTAAAAAGGCAAAGTGCCCTGCTTTACATAATGCATCTTCTATGTACTGATTTCAGGAAAATTGTTTGAGCAGCAAGTATTTACCAGATATGTCTTGAACAAGAATGATAGCTGCTTTCTGTGCAGATTCACACAAGGGCTATGTTTATAATAATTTTTTGCATTTAATACAGCACCTTATGCCGTTGAAACATCTGTAAACCCTTCACAGGATTTACTGTAGTGTGTAGGAACTACCTCTTTTGTTCGCTAACCCAATATTTTGCAAATCATTCTGTACCGAGAATTCCCACAAAGAATTTGTGAATCTGATTGTCTGGCTAAGCTCCATGCTCCACGGCACATGGTTTGTTGGTAATTTAACAGCACATCTCCCACGCCTCTGCCTATCCTTATTGACTGCCTTGCTCATTCCCGTCACTGTCCTCCGAGGCTTGGGAATGACTGTTCTCCGTTTGTTCTTATCCCTTGCAAGAGCATCAGAGACTACATCGAGCAGCAAATCCCAGAAAGCATAATGTTTTGTTAAATTTTTACAGAGCCAAGTGGAATGCTGCACTTTGTACATTCTCAGTGGCGAGTTTGTTCTCTCTTAGACACGAGGCTCTCTTGTGTATGGATTATAAAGGTAGCTTCTGTATTTGAAGCTCTGCTCAAATGGGAGACTAAAATCAATGTCAGGTAAAACATTCATCGGAAATTCATGAATTAAAGACTCGGGCAGTTAATGAACTGCATGATACTTGAAATGTAATAGACCCAGGCTTTCTTTGGTTATCATGGAAAGGATATTAAAATGTGAAATCTACTGATTTAGCTGAATGGGCTGATTAAATGGACTAAGATCAAGTTCTACAAATAACGTACCTTTAAGTTACCTTTATTACAATGTTGGTTCTTTTAAAAGCAATGATATGGATATATCCTGATTTCACCTGACCGTAGATCCTTTTCCTCATATGCCAGGCAGAGAAAAGTGCTAACAGAATGACTTGCAGTCAGTTAATATTGTTGTTGTGCACGTACAAGCCAATTGTCTTATGCAATAATTGCGTTACTCTCTGATTGTTTGCAATTGATATTGATGGTGGGTATCATGTGTAGAAAGCAAAGGATGCTCTTATGGAAATACGTGTCCTAAATCCAGCTGCCCTAGAGGAATCTGTGTCAAACTAGAACACTTTGTCTGAGCTTTTCAACTTTAGTATTGCCAGGGACTATTTTCATATTTACATTAGAAAAATTGGCATATGTACACTCCGCTCCGATTAATCCATAATACCTTTAACTCAATGCTTAATGCAAAATAATCATCACGTGGAGAAATTGATACTGGCCTCCTTACTGTTTTGTTCTGTTCATGTTGGGCTGAACAATGGAACCAAGAAACAACTATTATGCAGGCTCTGGTGACGGAGTGTTGAGTACTGATACTGGATATTAGGGTGGCTATTTATGTTCACAGAACTCATTTCTCACACTCTATGTAATTTTATCATCGAAGCATTCTTTCAAGAGCAATGAATACAATCCTATAATTTCCTATTAAGAATCCAGAAGCACTTTTGTTTTAAATTGTCTGAGGCTACATCCAATTTTCTTTGATAACACACACACTGATTGAGCTGTATTATGTAACCTCCATCTTAGTTTTCTCGCACTCTATTTGCCCATCAGCACAGATTGAATTTACATTATGCAAACGAGCACTGCAAGAACTGTTCATTGGCAATAGATAGTCATTCATTCTGTCCTTCCCTGCTTCCCTTTTGTAAGCACAATGTAGCAGTCTGGTGGTCTTGCACCCCCCCCTCTATGTTACCTCTCAAATCTCAACTCGCTCCTTCCAATGATGAATGCTACTGTCTTATCAAGGTCAGTCAGAGAAGCCCTTTTGCATATCCCATAAATTTTACCCATGTGCCACTGATACGAGATTAATGTAATGGCGTTGAAGCAAGCACTGAGGCTTGTCTTAATTATACTAAGGTTGCTGGTTCACGTTTCTCTTCATCTGCTTTAGGGAACACTAAACATTGTGTCATTATATTGTCTGTTCCTCCACAATGGTAGGCTCATTTACAAAGTCATCAGATGTCTTATGACCTGTATCATCTAATAAATAAAAAAACCCACAATTCAAGGCATGCTGAGGGCCAAAGCAATAGGTATGCACATTGTCATGACCTTGGCACTTGTTCTATCACAGATAGGTGCCTGATGGCCTTACTTTGGAAGCTGTGGTGAGGATCAATGTTTTTTTTAAAACTAAACCTGCATTCTATGGGTGGAAAAAAAGATTGGCACAACACAATGTGCTTATTTTTAATAACAGCTTTTAACTGGTGCATGCAATAAGCATAATGCTGCTATGCAGCCAATAGTGCACAGCCAGGTCTGCAGGGAACAATTACGGCTACTCTGTACTGTATGTCCAGAACAATACTTCAACAGTGGATTGTGTAGGCTCTCATTCAGCATGGTTTTACAATTCACATTGTCTTCCATTTTGTTCTAAATGTGACAATATTGTGTTAAAGTAGACTTGAAATAGACATCAAAGGCAGCACCACCTATTTAGCTGAACCCAGGAACTGCTAAGTCGGGTCCCAGACACTTGGGGGTATTTCAGCAAATCTCACCTTAAACACTAAACCATACACATTATAATCATGTGGGTGAATTGCTTTTTGAATGAGAAATAGGTTTATTTTTTGTTCCCTATCACATTCCTTGTATATAAAAGGGGAGGGAAGGGGTATCTTACAATAATAATAATAATAATAATAATAAGCCTTGCATTTGATATAGCGCCTTATTACATCTTTGGGATGTCTCAAAGCGCTTCACAGAATGTATTGTAAAATGAATGGATGGTATATTTTGTGTGCAAAACATATCTTACTCAATGTTAGCACCGTTAAACCTTCAGCATGAAGAGAAAACCACGATGCTGGGAGGAAACGTGGTCGTCAGTGGACAGAAGCTAACACAGTGAGCCGTTAGGTGACCAGGCCTTCAGGTCACATTACCTCGGTTGTGCATGGCGCAGCCCATTTTCTGGGCTGTTGAAGCTCATACCTCAGTGAAATTAGATAATAATGCACTTGTGGTAATTACAATATGAATGCAAATGAGACTCCTGGACGATTAATGCTTGTGTTTCCATCAAGTGTGGTTAATGTTGTATCATTGTGAGCCTCAAATCAATGTGAGCCTCAACGTTACAGCTATTGTAAAGAAACATTCAGTGAATTGATATTCCTAGGAGTTCAGGCTGGCGAATATTCTAAACAAGATCGTCTCCAAATTTTGCAAAATATTAATTTTAACCAGCTAAATCCTATGCTACCTGTTAAACGTTAACCGTTTTATTGTAATTTAAAAAATATATATTTTGTCGTCTCTTTCAAATGAAGTTAAGTACCACTAGTGGTTAACATTGCATATCCGAGTACTTTTAAACCGCAAAAAACAAAACAAACTGGCGCAAACCTGCATCAGTTACTCTACCTTACTTTCAGCAATTCCACCCATTTAACTAAGCCAAGATCAATCCCAGCGGTCTTGACCTAAAATAATATTGCATCAATCTCGCACACCTCTTCACTTGAGCAAATTCCACATAATTCCCATCCCCGTGCTGAACCAATTTTACATCAAACGCATCCCAGCACTGTGCCAATAATCTTCTTTTCCCAACCCATTCACCTAAACCGATTCTAAATCAATCTGCTTGATTTCGAATTCCTGAGTTCGCCATAGGGAACAGTATTTCACAGGATATACTGTCAAGTGTAGTGACTGTTTGGTAGGCAAGTATTATACAATAGACTTTCCCTTTCTGAATAAGGCAACAGTAGTAAATCATGGAATTACCAGTAGTGTTTCACAACTGTGTGAAGAGAAATGGCAATGAACTTGCACATTTTCCCATTGATCATCGGGTTGATTCTGTAATTGTCTGAAAACATATGAGCACATAACTATAACTGTGACTGGATTTTCCATTACAAATTCCCATTGCCAAGCTCTGCACCTTCATTATCTCTGGGCAATCACCCCAGGTGAGGGATTAATTATTTTTGGAGTCTTAAAACCCAAATTGTGGTGAGAATGAAAAGGGGCACATGTCAAGGCCAGGGGTAAAATATTTTGAGGCTTGAAGATTAACCTCATTTACCTCTGCAACCTCACTTGTGACTTTATATATCGTACTGCACTGTTGGTCGTAACGCATCCCTTAGCACGAATGCTCCCTCAAGGAAAGATTTTGTGAAGTTTTGAAACTTTGAACAAACTCCAATTAATACTGTCAGCAATGTTCTAACACTCAACATTGTTCAGCTCTTGCAGAGTTTAAACTTAGAAAAAGGCATTTTTGCTCACGTTTCTTGAGGTATACGGAATACATGTCCCCATGGAATCAGGAAGGTCAAGAAGCTGTGAAATGTGAAGAGCTATTGTTGGATGTTAGTCAGGACAGCTCACCCTGAAGTAATATTGGCATAAATGGAGATAGGAGGTAAGCCATGAAACAAAGAGGAGCACTTGTCATTTCCCTCTTAAACCTCCGGCGCTTTTGAAGGAAATTAAATCCGATTGTTTTTCATATGTGGAATGTTTCTGAGTTCATGTTGCCTTCATATTTCTGTAATCAAAGCTGTGTTGATTCCATTATTTTATGACTGGAACAGTACAAGACTAGACGCTCTGCTTTGGGGAACAATCATCTTAGTACATACAATAGCCATTAATCTAACACCCTGTGGGCATTATTAAAATTGTATAATGTGTAAGCGACAAGTAGTAGTTAGAATATATTGCCTCCCTATTATCCCTTGAAAGGTCTTGGTGGTCGAATAATGTTTAGTGAATAAATCTTTATGAACACCCTGTACGGTGGCACAGATGGTTGCAATGAAATCGCCGTTGTGATTATAGTGTTAATTAAAATGGGTTTCCACTTGCAGGCCTCCTGTTTTGTGTTTAATACAGGTAAATGAATAAAATTTCCTGATCCGTAAAATTACCATCTTGGACCTTGTGTTAAAATGTTATAGCTGTGTTAGCGGTGCCAAAAAAAAAATCTTACAAGAAATTCAGGACAAATGGCTTATGTTACAGCTTGAGAGGTTAATCGAAATCCCAGCACATACTATCATGTCATTTTAGAGGTACATTTTTTGAAAGCGCACAAATAATTTTACTGCCTTGTGCGTATCTATTCTTCACTGCGTCACAAGCGGTGCATTGCTCCGCAGAAACTGTATGTAGCTGCACATGGGAATGTGTTACAAGGAAGGGGAAAAAGACTATTCATGAATTGATGTATTTCGGATATAATGCTCTCTATTTCAGGCATCTGGTTGCCTATTTATTACAGCTCGGGCTTCCCGAACAGATGGTCATAGGTTTGAGTGGCAGCAATGCTGTCATTGTCGGCATGAGTTTCGTCAGTTGTTGTCTGCACAGCAAGGATGAATTAAGCAATAAAGAACGCTCTTGTGTAGTGTACCGATGAATTGAGTGCAGGCAATTTTCATCCAAGGACGAGGTCACCAGGTCTGCCTTTGGTACCTCGTACTCCCGTGTTTTGCACTGAGATGCTCTTTGTTGCTCTCTGATCACATCATGTGTACGTGTCTGTGTGTGTGTGTGTGGGGGGGGGGTGTGGGGGGTTGACAGAGAAAGAGGAAGAAGGGAGAGGCTGTTCTATTTAATATTTTTTGAAAATATTGATGTGGGGGAGGGTTGGGAAGAGTTTGGCATAATTTTGGATGTGAGAGAGTTATTGCATTTCTGAGAATTCCCAGAATGTTGTCTCAAGGACAGTCATGAGCAATGCTTTGTTTCCTTTGGTACACAAATGCCGTTCTTCGGATGAAACGTTAAACTGAGTGCATCGTCTGGTTGTGCAGGTGGGCACAAAAGATCAGATGGCACCATTTGAAAGGAGAAGGGTATTTCTCATGGAGTCTTGGCTAAAAATCCCCCAGGTAAAATTGGTCACGCAATATGGCTGTTTGCTGTGCTCAAATTACCTGCTGGTTTCACATACAAAATGCCGAATCACTGCACCTTATAGTAAAATCCTGTGAAGCTTTTTGAGAGGATTTGATGCCATGATGAGGTACTACGGTAAAGCTTGCACAAGCCTTCTCTTTATAAATCGTATAATCGCCTAAATCTGGTTGCCTTGCAATATGTATGCGCCATGTAGATTATTGATTAAATCAAATTTTCTATGACTTATACAATTTGTAACTCAGACTTAATGCAAATCATATTAAATGTTGTGGTCACAACTGATACAACTTAATAGAGGTTACCTGTATATCAAATGCTATTATTATTATTATTATTAGTGTTGGAGCTCCCTTGCACATGCAGTCACTGGGTATGATTGGTATGGAAATTAAGTGCATTATTTAGTTATTCAGCAGCTATAATATCGTCAGATTACAGGCACAGGTGTTCCTCCACTATGGCTGTTTGCTGTGTGCAAATTGGCTGCTGGTTCATCTACAAAATGCAGTTCTGAGAATTCCCATCTGGGTGTGAGAGGATCTGAAGTGGGGTGGGGAGAGAAGAGGTGATCAAAAGCAGTTATCAAAACTATCATCATGAGAGTAATATAATGATTCTACTTTGAGCTCACATAGTCCAATGACACTCCAATACAGTAATAGAAAAGTACTACATTGTAGAAATGCCATCCTTTGGATGAGATGCTAACCTGAGGTCACATCTGCTGGTTCAGGTGGACGTATAAGATCCCATTGCACTACTCAAAAAGAATGAAGTTTCTTCTGGATGCCAACATCCATTACCCCCCCCCCCCCCCCCCCCCCCCGCATATAAAAATTGTTTTCCCTTCACAGCTGTCTGTGAGATATTGTGATATTGTCGCAACACCTCACAGTAAATCCTGTGAAACCCTTTGGGACGTTCAACGTCAAAAGCCAGAATTTATTATAACAATTTATGTATCAACCGTAATGCATGAAATGGTTGTAAACTGTAATGCATGAAATGGTAGAAATGCAGAAAAACAAAACCAGTGTTAAGTGCACACAATGTGCACATTACAGTTATCCAACATCAATAAAAGACACTGTCTGTCAGTTTCTTAGCTTTAAAGCAGAATCTATCCTTCTAGCTGAGTGTTGTATGGGTGGCAGAAAGCTGATTTTACTTAACAATGCATTTGCCAGATCAGATATTGATATCTTATCTTGATATAATATCTTTCCAGCAGTGATGAAACCGTGAAAGCTAAAGTGCGCCAATTGCACAAGAAACCCTAGTGTAAGAAGTGCCGTTATTTCGGTGGAATAATGAAGGAGATGTACTGCATGCCATCTGGATCTGATCTGCAACGGAGCAAGGTTATATGGGAGGAGGCTGTTTGTCAGGCTCAGGTATTGGAGCTGACATTCTGATGGGCTCAGGATGTCATCTCTGCTGCCTGAATATTGTTTTCGGGCTTCGTTTTTTTCCCTGCAGCTCCAGTAATGACATCAGATTACAGTGTGGAAAGGTGCCATCACTTCAGGTTTACATTTAACCCGCTAAAACAAATTGACGTGAAAGAATCAGCCCGTCTCACTGTCCCCAGAACAATGACACTGTTTTGCTTGCAGGATTAAAAGGGAAATTCAAACTGAAGTACCCACAACTTGAACTGCTGGAGCAGATTTGGTTGCATGGAATTTGATGGGGGTCTCTCCCATTAGCTGAATGAACTGCAGTGGCTGGAATGGTAATTTGCTGCTTCCCGCCTTCACCCATGCTCTTTTGCACAATATTTTTCACGGATCAATTCTAAAGAAAATTGAATGCAAAAATTAATGTGAAGTTAAAAAGAAATCCAAAGCTAGTTTAAAAAGTATGTCAACTCCCTCTCACGGATGTAGTGAAAAACACATCTGTGCAGTTAGATCAAGCCTAATTCCTTATGCCTATATTTGCTTCTGCACATTTGGGGAAGTCAGGTTTGTTAAATGCAGATCTAGGGAACATACTATTTGTTACTTGTCCTCATTTCATTGCAGGCAAATAACAGGAGGTCAGCAAACAGGCTTACAAAATTAATTTTAGGGCAGCAAGAATTTCTCTCAGGATCAACTAGATTCTGTGCTTCCTTATTATTTTTTGAGATGTTACAGTCTTATCTATGATGTGTTTTTATTTCAAGTTCCCTTATTGGGACAGTTGGCAAATACACTGCCAAACTACACTGACTGGGAAGATGCCTGGTCTGACCATAGTCAGGATGGCAGAAATGGGTGCCATTGCACCTCCATATTCCTGGGATATCAGCCAGTGTTCCTGCAGTTGATCACTATTCGGTGTCTTGAGTTGGATCAGGTTAGGATTCTCTCTATTTGTGGTCCAAAAATTGACCGGCAGTCACTATTTAGACCCACATAAAAAGAGGAAGAAGCCTGGCTCAGTTGTAAAGCTTTTGCCTCTGAGTCGGTCTCAAAGATTGTGGGTTCAAGCCCCACATCAGGACTTGCATAGTCTAGTCTAACATACCAGTGCAGTGTAGTGGGAGGGGGTGTACCACATTGTTAGAGATACCATTCTTCGGTAAACTGATCTTCCAGTTCAGGTGAACTTAAAGAACTAATGGCACTATTTTAAAAAAAGTTTCTCCTGGTGACCTGGCCATCAATCTCTGAGATGCAAATTGGTCATTCATTTCATGGCTGTTTGTAGGACATTGGCTATGCATAAACTGTCTGCTGCTTTTGCATATACATTACACAGTCAATGCATTTTACAATAAATGTAAATTGTTTCTTTTTAAAAGGAAAGCATAACATTTATTATTAATGCAAACACTCAGTGCTTAAAAGTAAACTTGAATGGTGAGCAAACGGTAAGGTGCAGTTTACATTGGGGTCTATCATGCATCAATGGCTAAACATTATAAAAACGGAATGAAAAGATTGCTAATGGGACATTGCATTATAAAGATGTAATGACAAGGTCACTATTTTTAATGCTGGGCATATGATGGACGCCCATCTGAGCAACTTAAAAACCTGCCTTTGCGTTGGTTCTAAGGCACGTTCATTGTAATCGCATCAGGGTAATTATATGAACAATTTCACTTTGGCAATTATTTCCACCTGAATTACTGAGAATGGTAGAGAAAAAAATAACGCCTCGAGTCCTGGTGATAGCATTGTAGTATATTTCCAACACTGTAATCACATTACGTGTTCTCACTCAAAACAGAAGCATCCTACCTTAATGACAGTTGCGGTAAATAACTGTAATATCAAAGTGTATTCACTCCCCTGCAACATTGATGACTGCTGCTGCTATATGGCTGCCAGAATACTTATGTCTTATCAGGTTTTTACCCTGAGTTGTCTTCTTACCATTGCAATAGTAATACATGTGATACAATTTGTT
This sequence comes from Callorhinchus milii, assembly GCF_018977255.1. Lineage (NCBI taxonomy): Eukaryota > Metazoa > Chordata > Chondrichthyes > Chimaeriformes > Callorhinchidae > Callorhinchus > Callorhinchus milii. The sequence goes on along the minus strand of NW_024704747.1, from coordinate 20,671,594 downwards.
ACATTGATGTTTTATGCATTTTCATATAATGAGTACACAGAATAGACTCTGGTGTGTTGTGAATCTGAAATGGTTATCAGAATTCAAGAATCACTGCCTTCTGTATAGCAGACCCTTTGTATAATACCCATCGCACCCTCCCCCACTCCTAAACTGGGTGTGGATGAAGGCTTTAATTTGACAGGAGATTATTCAAAATCAAAGATTGGGGCAGAATCTGCATAAATTGTCGAGACAAATTAAAACTGACCAAAGGAAGAGCTTTACTTCCTTCTCGGCTTCCTGTTTTCTCTTCAGTGACAGAATAAATCAGAAGAAAATAAACAGAATATTAAATCTCTCAAACCTCATTTAAAGTCCTGATGATGGTCTATTGCTTTTAAAAAGATTCAGAATTGTAAGACAACACTGTTAATATTAGCAACAGGCAGCATTAAAAACCATTGCTTCTCACCTGGAAAATGCTTTGGATCCAGACAATTTTTCAGTCTAAGTGCAATGCTGGTATCTTAATATAGTTTTTCTTTTTAAATACATATGTGTTCATCCAACAATAAGTACTGGTTATTGTCCAATTACCTGGCACTATTACACAATGTAAATATGACTGCAAAAGGTTGACTGTTAGAAATAACTTCTTATCAAAGCAAACGTGCATTAATTATTAATATAGACTGCAGTACAAATGGTCAATAAAGACACGGGTGGGAGAGAAAAAATGATGCTTGCATAGACCATATACAAAGAAGTAGATGACATTCTGATCAATTCATTAGAAAATGTTGCAATTCTTTTTTTCTAATACACAAGGAGCAGTTCTGAACCTGCTAAATAATATTGCTGTTAAGGAAACTGAGCCTGTTAAATCTTATTGCTATTAAGGAAACTGGGTGATAAGTAAGAATGGCCCCTGCCATCACATTTTCTCTTTCTCTCTATTTCTTCCACCTCCGCTCTGCCAACTTGCAATAATTACAGTATTTGGGTTAATTGTTGGCAGATAGTTTATGCCAGTGTCCTGGCCGAAACCTCCCACCTAATTTTTTTTAAAAATTGATCACTCATCCCATTGCTGTGTGCAAATTTGCTGCCACATTTGCCCACAAAATGCACTCAGCCAGACTACTTTATAGTATACTCTATGAAGCACTTTGAGACAACTTGACACAATATATCAAGTGCAAGGATAACTTATCTAATCACTTTAAGACATTCATAAATTACATTACTTTTGGCACCTCTCAAATAGAGCTTCTCCAAAGCAGCAGCAATTGCTTTCGAGAGGTGATGATGAAGGGTGGAAATGTAAACCTCTCCTGGGAAATGTGGGGTTAACGAACGTCTACAGAATTGTTTTTTCTTCTTTCCTGCACAAAATGGTCGGGGACAAGAGCTAGTTAAGCACAAAGTTTGATCCCTATACAGCTGACTTTTACTCGCTTGCATGCGAAGAAGCTCATGCGTGGAGGGAAGGGGCAGAGAAAGTGGGTCATTCAGTCCGCAATTGGGCCAGGTGTTCACGTCCTGGCTCTGATACAACTCTCACTGTGCTCGGCTTGGGCCTCAATTATGTGGCCTGCTTCGATCAGACATTACCTCTGTGCAATGACCTGTTTGGATGAATTTGTTTTGTAAACCTGACTTTCGTGTCACCGTGTGCGGGCAGGTGCCTGGCCATCCGTCCTTCCTTTCTCCTTTCGTTCAGCTGTAGATGTCTTTAATCATGTATTCAAAACAGAACCAGACGCTATCTTCCCATCTTCCTTATGGGTTGCCTGCGGCAATGAAAACAACAAAATGAACACTGCTTCGAAATCGTTGTGCAGCATCCTGATTTACACCTTTCTAACGCAGGAATAATGGCTTGTGCATTGCCTGCAAAGAGAGTGGAGGGAGGAATGAGAGATGCAAAACAATTTTACAGTACAATACCATTAACATTTTTATAGTTCTCCTCACGTTGGGAGGATGTCCTAAAGCGCATTCGCTGTCCTGAATGGGCAACTGAGCTGGGGATGGGGATGGGAAAGATGACCAAAAGTGCGGACAAAGATGTGCCTTGAAAGTGGGGAGTGAGATATCCCAAACTTGAACCAAATATGCTTTTGTTCAAAATGAAGATGGAACGTCTGTGTATGTGTGTGCGTGTCAAAAAAATGTTTTCCCGGAGAGGGTATTCATTACGTCACTTTTAACCATTGTGAAATTGTCTGGACCTTGATGTCCGGAGTTTTAGGAACACAAAGCTGCCCTGTTTTACTAAAACAAAAGCAGTCTCGCAGACCTGAACCAATGAATCAATATCACTGGAAGTGACACAGTCTAGAATTGCCTACTTTCAGAAAGTATCATTTAATGGATTTGCATCTTATTTGAAGCCTTCCACCGATCAGTTATCCATCACTGCCACACCTCATTATATGTGTTTAAATTACTGCCAATTGGGCATGGTCATTGCTTCAGGTGCTTTTTACATTGCAGACCTAATTGTTCCCTCAGAGGCTTCCCCCCCTCCTACTCTAACTGACGGTTGTGATTTAATATTGCATGTATAACTTCCACCCCTGTTTTGCTGAGGTTGCTTTAAAATGCCAAAAATAGCATACATCACTCTGGTGTCACTTTTTGCACCATTTTTAATCCAGTCCAAATGAAGATTTGACCTTGCTCCCAACACTCTGTTATTGGAACAGCAACCATGCCACAGACCCTATCTTATTCGCAGTCGTTCTATTTTACGTTTCACTGATTCACTGATCGCTGATTTTGTGATGAGCCAGCCCATCAGTTCACCTGACACCCTCCTGGATGTGTGAAGCACAGTAAACCGGATATCTGAGGCAATGACGGCAGCATTGCAGGTTATTGATGACAACAATATAAATTGCATTATTTTAGCCGCCCCAATTTTCTCGTTGGTAAAAGCACCACTCAGTGTTTCAATGGGGCCACACAGACCATAAGCTCACAGGCAGGGCTCGTGGTCTGTGCTGAGTCAGCTGATCTCAATAACCAGGGCAGCACTTGAGCCATTAGATTTGGCCTCATTGTTCCTTGAGCAAGGCAAAGGAGAGACTACATCAACCAGAAATCTCATTCTCCATGTTGGAAAGTGTACGTACAGTATGTCAATGTTAGGATACGTGCACTCTCCTATTTGTACGGTCTTGCAATGCCCATTTCTAAGAATGAGACCCTGTAGGTATGAAAGCATCGCATCAGGTTAAAATGTTTATCAACAGTTTGGGAATTTGATGACCAATTTGTTTGTCCCTTGCTGTCTGTCTGTTGGCTGTGCCCAAAGATGCAGCAGTAATACAACAAAGGCTAACACAACCGCGTTGATTTGTATGATTGTTGCGTAAATTAGCACCGTTGTGCAGAGCAGGATGTCTTTCAATTCAAATCTGCATCATGACTCTTATTAGAGTTAAATGAGAAAAGCCTGATTTTGGGAAAAAAATAAGCTGTTCAGCTGTAAAGAGTATCATTTTCTTTAATACTCTTCTTAATTCACTTTATTTTGCAATTTGCAAAATAATGGAATTTCTATCACCCAATTAAAATAAAACGGAATACTGTAAAACTCTTCAGTCCAAACATAGTAAATCTGCCTTGTGTAGCAGATAGGGGAAGAGATGCTACGGACCTTGAAGGATTGAGTGAAACTCATCAAAGCTGTGGTTCTAGGCCTTGTAGCTTTCGTTTGAAAAATGAAAGCCTCTTTTCTCGTGAATCCTAGGCATTAAAGGCTTGAAATTTTCCTATTATGAATCTTGGGCCAATAATGAATGGAAATCTGCAACAAATCTTTGTTATTTTGAGAAATGAGAAGGGAATGGGAGTAATTGTCCACAAAGCTGGACTGTCAGCTTAGACTGTGTGTTAAAAAAAGAATTTTGGTCACTCAATCTTTCAATCCACGACTGTTTGTGGGACACTGCTGCACACAATTGGCTGCCGCGTTTTGCCCACAAAATACAGCCATTTTACACTTTGCTGTATATTATGTGAAGCTCTTTGAAATGTCTCAACGATGAGATAAGGTGCTACATCAAATGCAAGGATTATGATTATTATTATTTGTTGAATGGTGAATGTGTGCAGCTGTTTAATCAGGGCAGGAGCAAGTTCCAATCTTCCCGCTTCCCCTTATGGTTCAGTAATCTGAAGACATTGGCTGTGTTGGCCCATCAATGAGGAACAGCCACTTGGGCAATGTTGGGGGGCAAAAGGCCAGTGCCCTTGGAAATGTACCCAAGCAATGAAAATGTGTCTTCAGGTGAGGTTGGAAGCAAAATAAGCGTATATGTTCTGAATGCTTTTGGCTGTAGCATTAACAAGTCCACTGAAATATATCCCCAAGTAGCTATTATTCGAGTTTCCAGCCTCTCTTGAGTGAATCAGTTTATTCTATTACTTGACAGTGAGGAGACATATCTAAGGTTTCCTGGATGTTCTTTTGGCTTCATGAGAGAGTGGCTGTGTGTCTGGAATACTGATGAGTCTTTAAAGACTGTCAAAGCACCACAGTAATTTTTTATAAAACCTTTCCATCTGAATGGTTGGCTGGTGTTTTTATCAGCCTGTGGTAATGGGTTCACATGCCGATGTTGCCTGAAGTCCACAGCCATCAGCTACACTTCACTTCTTGGCCATAGCGCAGGGTGGGCTACCCTTGTGCCGATGCTTCACAGCATCTCAGTGGGGCTGAAAGCTGGCACCATGCCTGGTGCCTCACAGGGAGCCCATCAGCAGAGACTGGCGCCAATAACTTTGGGGAAAAAAATTTTGCAGCTCACTTGTTCCTCGTGTGTGCATAAAGAGTTTTTTTTTAGGAGGCGAGAGGACAAAAAAAAAGCTGTTTATGTCTGAATCTGATTTTGCATCCATTTCAACATCGCAATGATATTTTCTGTATTTAGTCAGACAGGCATGCAGGAGATGGAAAATACAATTTTGAACTGGGGTCCGAAGATGTGCATTTTTTTTGTTTCAAAAAAAATCCACACTATGCTGGTTCTATGATCCAGGTCCTTTTTCAGGGACAGTTTCTTGTTAAGATGATCACTGATGATCAAACCAGTTATAACATTTATTGTGAAATGTTATAATAATAAGAATCCTTGCATTTGATGCAGCACCTTATCACGTCTTTGAGATGTCTCAAAGCGCTTCACAGGATATACTGTAAAATGCATTGACTGTGTATTTTGTGGGCGAAATGTGGCAGCCAATTGTGTACAGCAGTGTCCCACAATATTCGTGTATTGAGTAACAAAATTATTATTTGTTTTAATTTTTTTAAGGGATTATTCCTCCCAGAAAAACAATCGGCCAATCTGCTAACAACTAGGTTCCTACTTACTGCTCGGTAAACAGAGGCGTGTTGCCAAACGTTTCGTCTTGCCCGGGAATCAAACCGAGGTCCTCTCGATTACGAGGCAAGTGCTCTAACCACGAAGCTACAGGACTCTATATAAAATATTTACGTGTGATTTAGCGTCGATCCTTGGGAATTTACAGGAATGGAAAATACCATTGCAAACTATATTATGTAACTATATTATCCGCATTTCTCCACCTCAGTCCTCGCCATAATATCTTTGCCAAATAGATAACTAATTCCCTCTTGAATTTGCTGACACATTCTATGTCCACCACCTCCCAGGGCCGTCTCTCCCACATAATAACAACTCTCTGTCTAAAGTAATTACATTATTACTTTGCCAGCCTGCGCCTAATACTCTCTGGATTTAGGAGAGTAAGCAAGGTGCATCACTCTGGGGAGGGAGTGTACATTTCATTCCAGACACGGGAAATTTCCACGCGTAGATGGTATGCAAATGTGGAACTCTTATCTGGTTTGGATACTCTTAAGCATGGTGATGAGTTTCCACATCTGTCAGACAACAGCAGCAACAACAGGTTGCATTCATAGAGCCACTTTCACACCAGGAGGTGAATCAAAAACAAAAATTGCATTTTTTCCTTTACTTGAGTTTGTGCCTCCAGGTTCTAGATATTTTGACCATATGACCATTTGTGATTACATTTTAAGTTTATCCATACCTGTCAAGTATCATGCATACTTCAAAAAGACCTCTCCCGGGCTTTCTTATCGTGTGAACAGTTTTAGTTTCTGTAAATTCTCCTTGAAAATTGAGGATTTAAGTTACACTTTATAACATCCTGTACATCCACAAAGCCATACTATTCTTTCTGCAATATGGTGAAAAGAACTCTATGCAGAACTTCAGCCAGTGCTCTTATCAGTATTGTTTCTATTCCTACAAGTCTTAGACCCCAACATCTTGTATTTTGGGAGTCCTGGAGTCCTGTAGCTCAGTGGTTAGAGCACTCGCTTTGCAAGTGAGAGACCTGAGTTCAATTCCAGGCAGAGGGCGAAACCTTGGGCAAGTTTCCTTACTCCACACGCCTAATAATAATCCCTCCAAAAAACCAAAAACAATAATTAAATTGGTCATTTTCAATCTACAATCTACAATGTTTGTGGGACATTGCTGTGCGCAATTGGCTGCCGCGTTCGCCCACAAATATACAGTCAATTCACTTTACAGTGTGTTCTGTGAAGCGCTTTGGGACGTCCTCCTGACGTGAAAAGCGCTATATCAAATGCAAGGATTATTATTATTATTATTTTTTTTTTGTAGCTGCTCAATATGCCATTAGTTTTAGCGATCTGCAAACAGTGACATCCCACCCCACCCCTTTGTTGTGCCTGCTAGACTAATGCTGTTCACTTCATGTTCCCAATGGTGGTTTTCCAATCTGAAAACTCTCAGTTTATTCAAGCTAAATGAAAGTAGCCACTTGTCAGCCCAATTAAATTGTCTGTGTGCCTTTTAGCAGGTCAGCATGCTCCGTGTTCTTTGCAGCTCCTGACAGTTTGGTATCATCAGCAATCATAGAAAACCTGGTTTGTGTCCCTTTCTGAACATCACAGACCCCAAATCCCAGTGTACAACATCCTAGTTCTTTTTATTTCATTTCTAGTTATAGAAGTGCAAGAGAACCTAAGAAATTTACAGCACATTGTTGCTGAACGACAATTCATGGAAGAGGCACGATAGAGAGGATGGAACTCACACCTCAGATTAGTCGCATGCAATAGCTGATTACCATAAGATGTCTATTACCCAAATATTACTTCCTTCAAGCTTACATATGTAGTAGGTATAAATGATTATCTCCAAAGCAGGATAAGACATCAAATATTTATTAGTGTGAAAAAATCCATGAGTCTCTGTATCCTGTGATCGCAACCGTTGCAAGTAAGACGAATATTTAAACTGCTGAGTTTGTGTATGAAAATATGCACAAACACATGATAGCTGAAGGAATGTTAGACAGTAAATAAATCCCTCCCATTTACCAAGACCATAATTTAATCCAGAGGTGTAAACAAGATAAACTGCAAGAATGTAAGTTTGGCGATTCTGAGGAATGTCATCTGAAATTGAATTCCTTTTTTGTGTTCAGCACTGTGGGTCGCTTCTTGTGAATTTTTCATTTCAAACCCACTCCTGTATCATATTCCAGGAGAATCCTTTCACTGGATTGTGGTTCTGCTGTTGCAGGGAGGATGTTATGATTCCCTATAATTCCATTTGAAGGTGCAAGTGCTGATGCACGACACAGGGATTAAGAGTGTTCTAACATGAGGCCTGCAGCTATTGTACATCACGTGACGAGATCAGGTAACTCTGAGGTAGCTTTTTATCTTGTGTAGATTGTACAAAGGTTACAAATCTCCTCCAGCAGGCCAGATATCTCACAAGTGAACAAAGTCACAAACAAGTTGAGAGCTGCCTCCTCGCTGCAGATGATTCCCGTTGCTGGAATATTCTGACTGTCTGCCTGTCCATACGGCACCTGTGAATTGTACTTTACTCTTATTTTTCCTGCTCTTCAATCTCCTCCACCCATCTCACTTGATTCTTTTTACTTTTTTACTGAGCTGCAGTTATGCAGTTTGCTGAATGACTTATGGTACCCAACCCTGAGCAACCCATCATTCTCAGGTGACCTTTAACAGTAAAAGTTGACAGGCGATTAGAGTGCAGAAAGCCTCACAGCCAAGACTGATCCTGACAGATGTCCACACATGTACACCTTCAGCAGTGACAGTGACCAAGAAATGGGAACTCTGATTTTTCACCCTCCTTTCCCCAGAGATGCTAAGACGAATTACATTCTCCTAAAGACATCCTGATGGAGAGCTGCTTCCATAATGACTGAATAAACTTGCTGTGAGCTGATCAGAGTTTTTTGAACGATATCTTCCTAAAACATTACATTTTTTATGTCCTCACATCATTCAAATCAAAGCACTAATGGTGTGATGAAGTGGGGAGGTGGGGGAGGAGCAGTTGGTAAAGAGAGATTGAGGGACATTTTCTGCCTTTCTTCTAGTTTGGAACAGGCAATGGGTTTTGGTAAAGCATTTGAGATTCACCTTGATGCCTAAATATCCCTCTAAGTATAACCGACAAGGACTCAAAATAGTTAGCAGAAAATCAACGAAGGCTTGGAAACTATTGTTACTTACAACTTCTCTCTTGTGGTGATTTAGTTCACAGTTCAGTTAATCTTGCTTTCATGTACATTAGAGCCCCACTCTCACTCCCCCAAATACCACTCCAGGTTGAAACATACAAACTTCTTAATATTTTATTTAAGCAACACCTACATAATTGTAGTTAAATATTCAAAACACGATCAAAACTAGCATTTAATATCTGTCACTGGCAATGTCTGTGATTTAAGCAAAAGTTGGTTAATGCGAATCTAGTTTCGACTTGAACAGGGCAATTGATTTTGGGCCATTTGGACTTGCGAATTAAAGTATTCAAAGAAACCTCTGTCTAAAATTGGAATTGAATGAGAGTTGTACAGAATCAACTCTTTAATCTCAGAGTGTAAATCTTGAGGGATATTACTGACTGATTTGTTAGCAGCTTTTAGTTACAGAACATTGTTCCATTCATTGCACACAGCGAAATAGATAACCTTCAAGGGATCTGTGCACAAAGATTGCTAAAGCACTTCTTATCAAACTCCAGCTTGCATATTATCACTCTGGTATAGTTAGTGATTGTGTTATGGTGGAATGTTTAAAACACTGGGGAGAGAATGCCATACAGCGCCTGTCAATGCAAATGCCCACAATATAAATATTTTTTTCTCCTGGGAATTCCCCGTCTGCCAAGCAGATTCTTGAGAAATTGGCTCAGGTGCAAAGACTCGCGACTGCTTGATGTAATGGGTGGGAATTGCTCTGGAGAGACAATGCTTTATATCAAACACACACTCCGGTTATGCCAACGTGGTGTTCTTTAGAAGCTGGTGTCAGGCTAGGAAATGATCGGCACATTACCAGTCCATTGTTGGTTTGCTTCTGGCACGTTGTGTTTACTGGCATCTTTAAACAATAAGATAAAAGATAAACTTACTCCATGTAGCCAAAATGGTGAGATAGAAGAGCTGGCATTTCCAAGAACTGATTGTGCCCAGAAACTCCCCAATAAGGCAATTAGTGTTGCTGAGAGACTGCTACTAAATAATGCCCACCTGAACAGATTGATATGGTCCTTTCAGCTAAAGCAAAATGTGCAGTTTATTCATCTGAAAGCTCAGACCAGCAACATAGAGTTACGTGGAGTGATACGACATAGAAGCAGGCCATTTGACCCAGGGAGTCTGTGCCAGCGTTTATACTCCATACAAGCCCCCACTTCTCATATTCCCTCACCTATACCTTTCTGTTCCCTTCTCCTTCAGATTAGTTTCACATCAGAATCAGGAAAGTGTCCTGGTGAGCAACTCCTTCCAGATTAAAATCATTGGTCATTTGCATCATTGCTGTTCGAGGGATATTGCTGTGAGCAATGTGCCACGCTTGCCTACAAATACCCATTCAATACACTCCTCACAACTCTGAAGTGCTTTGCGACTGTGACATAAGGTGCTATATCAAATTCAAGTATTGCTATTATAATAATACTCTCGCTGAATTAGGAGCAAAGGCAATTGGTGCCATTGGGCTCAGACTGATGGTAACCTTAGACTGTTTGCTAACACAGGAAGTGACTGAGAGTTTTGTGATGTGATATGTAGATATTGTGGTGGTGTAATGTGCTCTATCTTTGTTGTGATTATTGTACCTTGCCTTAGCATATCCAAACTTATCATACCTCATGGGGCTATTTGTGGCTGTTTAGAATATTGCATAAGTTCACCTGAGCAAATATAAACATTGCATGGCCTCCTGACAGCAAAGATAAAACCCAAATAGGCAGGAGTGGTACAATGACATACTATTATCGTTCACAATGCTGTAGTTTGTTTAGCACCTGCCCATCGAGTTCAACAAGTAAATACCATAAGTTACTGAAATGTTGCTGTTCGTGTTCAAAGACTGCTGACTTTAGCATTGCAAAGCTATCGTTGCCCATTCTTGTCGGCTCCCATCTCAAGAATGTGTTCAAAAGACTGGGCAATAACAGCAGTCCAAATTGCTGCAGGAAGAGAGAGTGAGTAATTGAATAAAAGTTCAGCAATCCCACCCTTAAGTGACCACCAAATGCAATGTCAGTCATATTTTCATCAGCTTTTGGCTGGACACCCTCTCAGTTGGATCCACATTTTGGATGCAAACCATGGCTGAGCATATTCATCGGTGACTGGGAGGTCAACACACGTCTGACATATCCTCTTCAGCACTCAGCTAGTTGTATGTCAGGGATTGTAGATGTGATCATCTCGCTGGTCCTTGCATCATTTTTCCAAGAATCTGTTGTCATCACACAAGAAGATTCAAGGATGGGAATAGGAATTATCTGGAATCAGGAAGTAGGGTGCATTCATCTGAGAAGAGAGGATGCGTATTCCATTTCCAGATGCAGGGAAATCTCCATGTGTAGATGGCATACGTATGTGAAGCTCTCTCTGGTTTGGATATTCTTAAGATTGGTGATGGATTTCCACATCTGACTGACCAAAACGCATCTCACCACGAGTTTATGTAAACAGTACCTAATGTTAAACTTGTGCGAAAAGGATATGGTGCATAAATCACACCTTAACACTACTTTATATGGCTTGCGAACCTTGGGGAGGGAGAAGTCCTAGAGTCCTGTAGCATAAGTGCTTGCACTCGCCTCACAAGCGAGAGGACCTGGGTTTGATTCCCGGAGGGGCAAAATGTGGGGGAAGTTTCCTTACTCCACACACCTCTGTTCCCTTAAAAAAATATTTCAAATGCAAGGATTATTATTATTATAAAGGGAATTTATCTGCTGAGACTCCACTTGAATTCTGACCTCCTGTTGTGACCCTCCCTTGACCACAATCCAGTTACATGGAGATAGAGACTGTCATCAGCATCCGAGTGGAGAAGAGGCAGGTTGCTGTCGACCACATCCTGCTGGACTCACTATTTGTGAATTTCACAAGTGAATCGCATTATTTGAAAAAAGGAGCAGGTGGGGAATGTGTATGGGACACACCACGAGGAAACTTCATTTAGAAAATAATTAAAATATATTTTAAAAACCCTAAAACTGATTCCACTGGTTGGGACTTCCAACTGTAAATAATAAAATAATAATAATCCTTGCATTTGATGTAGCGCTTTTCTCATCTTCTAGACGTCTCAAAGCGCTTCACAGAATATACTGTAAAGTGAATTGACTGCATACTTGTGGGCGAAATAAGAGCAAAAGAGCTTGGAATTGTTGGTCACATTAGCATGCTGAAAAAATAGTTGCTCCTCCTGGGAGTAGTGCCAAGCTCTCAATAAAGAAACCTACTCCTTGAGTTGTCTTGTGACAATCAGCAACTTACGGTATTTACTTGTTGAACTGGATAGGCAGGTGCTAAACAAACTACAGCATTGTGAACAATAAAAGTACATCATTGTACTGGTCCTGGCCATTTGGGTTTATCTTGGCTGTCAGGAGGCCAAGCAATGTTTACATTTGCTCAGGTAAACTTATGCAGTATTCTAAACGGCCACAAATATATCCCTCTGAGTTCCCATTGGGTCCCATATACTAAGGCAAGGAGCAATAATGTTTTGCAAATAAAAGGTTCTCATCTCTATAATGCCTTCTTCAGGTATAGATTGGAGTCCTGTAGCTCAGTGGTTAGAGCACTTGTCTCACAAGCGAGGACCTGGGTTCAATTCCCGGCAGGGCAAAATGTTGCGCAAGTTTCCTTACTCCACACACATCTGTTTACCTAGTAGTAAGTATCAACCCGGTTGTTAGTCGATTGGTGGATTGCTTTTCCGGGGGTAATAATTCCTTAACAAAAATAATAATAAATTGGTCACTCAATCCATGACTGTTTGTGGGACACTGCTATGCGCAATTGGCTGCTGTGTTTTGCCAATAAAATATGCAGTCAATTCACTTTATAGTATATTCTGTGAAGTGCTTTGAGACATCTCAAAGACGCGATAAGGCCCTGTAGCGATGCAAGGATTATTATTAGATTCCTTACAATGATTAGCATTTTGTTGTTGTTGCCATGGGGAATGGATGACCAGGCCTCATATGTACTGGGACCTTTCTGTTGTGAACAATGTGCCAGCCTTGAAAGGTTATGTTGTTCTTGCACAATGAGGATCTGCCCCAGAAAGGGAGGTTGTACATCATGCATCTTTTCAGAAATATTTTTATTTTGTTTTTATTCTTTTCTGACTGCAAGAGCACTGTCGAAAGACAACGCCAGTTTTTTTTTAAATGTTATATCCCCCTTATCTCTAAAACACACATTCCGTTTGTGCAACTATTTCTTAGGACTTGCATTTATATAGTGCCCTTCATGCGGAGTAGTGCCTCGGAGCAAAGAGCATGAGGCAGCACGCTTGTTAACTAAACTGCAGTGATTGGTTTGCACCATATGAATGGCAAAGCCACTTCACACAGTCCAAGCAGACTCCCTCCCACACAGACCCAAGGAACTTAACTGTACAGTATCCAACCTTCCTTTCTCATGAATTAATATAGCCTGGCCTAGTGTTTATAATCTGTAATTTATCTGGAAGCTTGGTTTAAAGCTGGTGACTTCTTTAAATCTAATTAGAAATTAACCATCTGAACTATGTCCCCAGGCTTCATTGCTTCCTAGCTGACATATACAGTCACTACCCTTCACAGCAATTTACTCACAGCAACGTGAGTTGAGATGTTTTCTGCACCAAAGTTGTAATATTATCAGTGACATGCTTTGAAATGTTTCAGGGCCATTGGTGTTATATAAAATGCTGCTTATTATTTAATTAAATTATTTTCAAAAGTTCTGTGCCTTCAGACCTATAACTTAATCGCTGCTTTCAACCACCTTCCTCCCTCTTTCCATCCCAGCTCTCCCCTCAACCCAGCTCCCAGTCAGCTGTGTGAAGCACTTTAAGTGCAAAGTAATATTAAATCGAAGGATTATTATTACCACTGGTGTTCGGGTGCTACTGCATCATTTGAAGAATGACGTAAGCGGGGAGCATACACTTGTACTGTGCATTCAAAGCTCTGTGGACTTGAGGGCAGTAGAACTTTGTGCCCACATACACATACACACACACACAATCAAAACACATGAGTGGAGCAGAGTTTAGATTTTGAACCCGCATGTGTGTTGTTACTGATTTTAGGAGCTGACAGGATGGCCTATTTTGTTAAAGTAAGTGGAGATAACAGGCAGGCTTCTCACTGGCTTTAGCATGATGTTTGACACTCCCTAATGTTATATAACAGACTTGGCACCAGCTCTACTAAATTCTAAGCTCTGACAAAGACACAGTATATAACTGCAGCATTTAGGACTTGGAGTTAGAGCTGCTTCTGCCAAACACCACTGCTGGTTTATTGTTGTAAGGTGTTCTGTTTGACCCTCCAGAACTAGCACACATAGTATTGTCCTCTGTGTGATACTTGTAATATAGTGACTTAACAAGGATGACTATTCTAAAAGGACTTATCTGCAGGATAACAAGTGTAAAACATTTCTTAATGATTGTACTCTCTCAGAAACATGTCCCTAATGGCAACATTCATTCCATAACTCTGTCATTGGAAGCCGCAAAATGTGTTTTATGAGGAAGCTACAAATTACTGTATGGACCTGACTTTTTCGCTTTGCTGATACTGGTGTAACTTTAGGTATAAAGTCTGACCCCAGCTTGACCAGTTTGCATCCAAGAGTTAAGGATTCCGAGACGTTACTCTATGCGAAAGCACTATATAAATGCAAGTTGTTGTTAGAGTTAAATTAGAACACTTCCATTTTCTCAAACGTTGGTAATTTTCTCTAAAGTGTAAAGTCTAACTCTTATTCGGGATTCTTGTACTGTTTGTATTAATATTCTGCACCCAGGGAGTGAGTATTGTTGTAAGGTGTTCTGTTTGATCCGTTTGACCATCTGTTTGATCGAATTCAAGATCCTCATCCTCACCTACAAGGCCATTCACGGACTTGCTCCCTTCTACCTCTCCGACCTACTATTCCTCTACTTACCTGCCCGTACCCTCCGTTCCTCTGGCTCCGGTCTGCTCCACATCCCCCGCCCCAACCGCCCTACCATCGGTGGCCGGGCCTTCAGCCTCTCAGCCCCTAGGCTCTGGAACTCTTCGCCTTGCTTCCTCCCTTTCCTCCTTCAAAGCCGGTCTCAAGACCTTTCTCTTCGACCGTGCCTTCAGCTCCCCTCTTGACTCTCTACCCCCTCCTCGCTCCCTCCCTTCCCTCCCCTCACCCTGACCATATCCCCCCTGCTCAGGTCCCGACCCAACTGTCCAGCGCCTTGGGACGTCCTCCCGACGTGAAAGGCGCTCTATAAATGAAATCTTGTTGTTGTTGCTGTTGTCGAATAGGGGGAATAACGTAATAATCAAGGTGTCAGCCTGGCTCAGTTGATAGCACAAAAGGCAGAAATGCTGCAGATGCTGGAAATCTGAAATAAAAACAGAAATTGCTGAGAACACTTAGCAGGTCAGGCAGCATCTATGGAGAGAAGAAAGTGAGTTATTATTTCGGGTCTGATGAAAGGCCATCGACCTAACTCACTTTCCTCTCTCCATAGATGCTGCCTAACCTGCTGAGTGTTCCCAGCGACTTCTGTGTTTATTTCAGTTGATAGCACTCACCTCTGACTCAGAAGGTTGTGTGTTCAAGCCCGATGTCGGGATTTTCGTAGTCTAGGTTGATACTCCAGTGCAGTGTTTGGGGTGGGGGGAGCGTTTCATTATCATCAGTGCCTTCCTTTGGATGAGACATTAAATGGGTACCTGTCTGCCTGTTCAAACATTAAAGACCCCATGGCATCTCCTTGTGTGTTTCTCCTGGTGTCCTGGCCAACAACCCTCCAGCTAAAATTGGATGTAACTGCTGTTCACTTCGTGGCTATTTGTGGGACATTGCTGCGCGCAAATTGGCTGCGTTCGCCCGCAAAGTACACAGCGACTGCACTTGGCAGTAAATCTTGTGAATCGCTTTGAGACATTTCGACCCAATACGGTGGTGTATCAAATGCAAGGATTACTATAATAATGCAAGATTTTATTTAGCAAAATTTATTGCCGCTTTCTTTGTCCGTTTGTGGTCTGGAAAAATGAAGGAGGAAGTCTGAATGGAGTCCAAGAATTGTGACAGGCCTCGCCTGATGGCCCTCTCTTTGCACAGTCATCAGACGAGCTTCTGGGTGCCAACCCTGGTAGGAGGTGGGGGCAATTCCTTGAAGACTGTTGCCAGCACAAATGTTACATTGGCCTCTGCCTAATGCCAGGAAAATTCTTCTGCTCTGGCAACAGCTACTGTTTGGCGCCCATATGTTGAAGGGAAGGATGATTATATCAGAGGTCAAGATGCGACAAAGAGCATTATGTGAAGGGCACACTGACAGTGCGAGAAGCATGAGAATAAAAGAAAACCTTATTTTGTTGGGAGTATTTATAGCTGGGTGCTAAATTTATTCTGCAGTCCTGTGGAGGTTAACCTGAGGGACAGTGCTAGGTAGAAAGGTAAGGTGGATGATAACATATTGCCATGCAGGAAGGAGTTGGCTCGTATTGTACAACTAACAGTTGGCACGACGATTATTATTATTTTAAGGTGAAGGGGAAAAATACCTAATGATCAACACCCAAATCATCGAAGCAGAATCGTTTTACAAAGCTGGTTACTGATTGCTGGAGATGTACGAGATGCAGTATTTTTTTCCTTAAATGCACTGTAATTAATGGAACAGCAGAATGAAAGCACACTGACCTGTGAAGTTGGTTAAATCTTTAAAATAACGACATTTTCTGGTGTGGGTTCATTTGACATAGAATAGTTGATGCAAGTGGAAAATTGTGAGCACTGACATTACGTTGAAGTTTTTCATCAGTGCCACTTGACACTTTAACTGTTTTGATCACCATGTAATGCGATAAGAGGCTTGCGATCTGCTGGTCTGCTGGTTCAGGGCCAGGTCTCACTTCGACTAACTTGAGCATGTGCTTTTCAGGCCTCTCTGCATTATCCTTCTTCGGTGGGAGGTGCAGGGGAGGTAAGAGGGGAGTGGAATCTCCTTGGAACTCGGCTGGCTCCAAGGTGATGTGCTTGGCAACAGAAAGTCTCAATCATGTTAATCCTTTGGCGGTCTCTCTCTGTAGTACCGTTGCTAAGCCAGGCGTGCCTGCAGTACTCCAGGGCATTGCTTATGACAGAACAGCCAGCCTGACTCGCCAGTAAGACTTCGAGGGGCAGACCAGGCACTGGGAACAGGGATTATATTGTATTAGAACAACAAATGGCATTTATATAGGGCCTTTCACATCAAGAGGGAGTCCCTAGGTGCTGGACAGTCAAGAGTTTGCACCCAAGCTGGGAGTTGGATTCGGAGGCATGGGGACCAAGGGATCTGGTGGTGGGAGGATGACCAAAGGCACAGCCAAAGAGAAAGGTCTTGAGATGGACTTTGAAGGAGGCAAGGGAAGGCGCAAGGAGAAAGGAATCTGGGACGGAGTTCCAGGGAGTGGGGTCAGAAATGCTGAAGGCCTGAGCAGAGGGAGTGGGCGGGTTGGGTTGGTAAGGTTTTAGAAGATCACAGAGGTGGGACAAGGCATTACCCAAGGGGTGATGTTGAAAACGTTTTGCTTACGTAATTAATAGTGATTCATGGGGTAAAAATAGAACTGTGTTCCTGAAACAATATCATTGTGTAATGTAGTGTTTTGGAACAATGGGTGGATAATAATAATAATAATAATAATCCTTGCATTTGATATAGCGCTTTTCACGTCGGGAGGACGTCCCAAAGCGCTTCACAGAACACACTGTAAAGTGAATTGACTGTATATTTGTGGGCGAACGCGGCAGCCAATTGCGCACAGCAATGTAAATAGCTGGCTGACATTTCCCATCTAGGGCCTAAGTTCTTTGAGGCCAAAGATGGCACTCAACTTTTGTCCTGAGTAGGTACTGAGCACAGAATGGGAACCACACCTTCAATCTTTGTCTATGACTCATTGCTTCCCCTGGGTGACGATCATGATGAAGGCTAAACTCAACAGTCTGATGATTTGTTGGGGAGAATATTTTGTGGCTCTGTCAATGCATACGTTTAATTCAATAAATATACTTTTACATTAAACACTAACAATGCTCAATGCAGAGCTTCCAGCCACTACGCCCCGAAGCTGCTGAACTCCGTCCCTCAATCCCTCCGCCTTGCCCCCTCCCTCCCCACTTTCAAATCCCGCCTAAACATCTTACTTTATGATCGAGCTTACAGTCACCCTCCCCCTGGCTCGGGGTAAGACTCCACTACTGTCAAGCACTCCGGGACAAAGGGCGCTGTATAAATGCAAGTTGTTGTCGCATTGGAAATCTTACATACTGCAGTATAGAGTGGGGGAAGACTGGTTTGCATTTGCGATTTCCTGGGCGTACCATTCTGAACAGTGGGATCTAACACGTAATGATTCCTAACACTATCACTATCAACCCTTTGTTAACATATTTATACGGAGAAAAAGCCTCTACATTGGATATTTACAACATAGAGAGCATCACAGATGAGCTCAAGTTATTCTTATAAAATAATATTTGGTATAACACTTTTCACATCAGGAGGAAATCCAACAAGCACCTTACAGGATATTCTGGGTGTCTTGTGGCTGAACGTGGGGGCTTTCACTGGTCTCTGCAGGTCAGCACCACAAAGGCTGCTACATTGTCTTTTTGCTGAGAGACCTCAATGAAGAGTTGGAACACAAGATTGTGAATACGACGATTTATAAAAAAAAAGTAAATAAAGAAGAAAGTCAGATAATGTAGCCAAAGTCCAAAGCGGCCGGTTACAAACTAAATCGGTCTTTTTTATATAATAATAATAATCCTTGTATTTGATGCATTTGAATTAACTGTATATTTTGTGGGCAAAACGCTAAATATGCAAAAGAAAGGGGGGAATGGGGTCGAGGCAGCACCAAGAATTCTCATCAAATGTGAATCAGGACAGTTTGTAGCGGTTTTTGTTATTGGTTTAGAATTCTCTGCTCATTAGATGTAATTAGGCTTTCTCCTGGAAATATGTTGCCACCTTGCTGTGCTGCATGTTTAAAAGCAGGTTAACCTTGACCGGTATCCCGACCAGCTGACCTTTACAAGCCCTCAGTGACCAAGTACATGTTTTTTGGATCAAAGTCTGTGTGATACAGACACACAAAACCCCTTTGTACTTCAGTGTGCGGCAGGCAGAATTGAATTGCTTGCTTCAGTTGAACCCGATTGTGTTCATCTGTTTGTTTTGCAGAGCAATCGAATCGGGCTGGGAATAAACAGGGTCCTTCGAAAGGCCATAATCTTAATTTCAAAATACTGTGTAGTCATTAGATCTGTGTGATTGTTGTTAAAATAGACAATTAATTAATTATTGCTGCTGTGGTGAACAGCAGAATTGGTATTACACACAAACCTAACCATAAATTAACATTGTAGAACTAGTGGTGAGGTTAAAATTGATTTTAACTCAGAAGATTCATTTCACAAAGTAACTGATTTGATATTAATGGCACACATTCAAGGCTCTCTCTTTGATGTCATTGTTGCAGCTAACATCATCACAAGCTGCCAACATGTTTGAACAAGATTTATCATGCAATGTGCAAAGTTTCATTTCTTAGGCCTTTTTGTACGTGTTAGGGAAATGAACGCCAGTAAGGGTGAAATATTTGCACGTGTAATGATTTTCTTTGGGGATATTTATCATGTAGATAACCCAATCATGTAGGTTCTCCTCCACAAACACCCAATATTTGATGGCACAAAATATTTAGTTTGTGTATTTTTAGTAGTAGATCTAAAAAACAATTGGGTCACTCAATCTATGACTGTTTGTGGGATACTGCTGTACTGCACAATTAGCTACCGCATTTTGCCCACATAATACGGGTCAACCCACTTTACAATATATTCTGTGAAGCTCTTTGAGACATCTCAACTATGTGATAAGCCTCTATATATGAAATGCAAGGATTATTATTATTTATTATTATAAATGTAGTAACCCATTTTATCCTCCAAATTTCTTCTCTGAAGGCCTTCCATTATTCTTCCCTTCCGCAAACTGGTAATTGATAGTCTTATCACAAGATCACCAGAAGTTTGGATTAAGAAGCCCATGTGATCTCATCCTTCCACCCACCTATTGCAGCATTGCCAGATTTTCTTTAAATGAATTCAGTATCCCAACCTCAACCACTCTTCCTGGCAAAATGTTCATCGTAAATGACACACTGAGAAAAAACCTACTTCCTGGTATATGTCTTCAAATTGCCATTTACAACTCTAAACCTGTGTCCTCTTGTTTTACCGTCTTGGTGTTCGTTAAGGTATTGTTCTGAATTTGGTGCTAGAATGGGTGCCTCTAGTGGTTGAGGCTCACACTGCTGTCTGACCTCCAGGATGTCAACAAAGTAAATTCAGTGCAAATGGAACTTTAGACGGTTCACTTCAAATTAATTTTTTTTGTGATTTTTTTCCTTCAAAATGAATATCTGAATTCACAGCTGCTGTGTGAGGAGGGCTGGTAAGACCAGACATCTCCTATTGAAAGGGTTTAACAAAAGCAGTGAACAATACAGCTCCCAGATCGATGTCAAATAAAATACAATGTTTAAGAAGTAGTAATTTCTGCACTATAATGCTGCATTTACATACAGTATAAATAGGATTCTACATCAGAACCTGAAAAGACCATTTAAAACGTATTTGCCTCAATTTACTTTGCATTTTTTTCTAGTCCCATTCAATTGTGTCTCCGGGTGAATGAGGACTGAAGTCAACAAATCACTCAAGGCTCTTAGTTGTGGGGCGGAAACCCATTCAGGTGGCATATTTTTGATGCCTGACTATTTACGTTCACCTTCTTCTCTGCCTAGAAGTGTGCAACCCTCCACCTCCAGCTCCTGCCAGCTCCTGGCAGAACCGAGTTTGGAGCCTGCTGCCTGGGGAAAATCCTTCTGGGATTCACGTCATAGCATGGTGTGGGTTGGTCCACCAGCAAAGTATGTGCACAAACCTGCCAGCACATTAAATCAAACTCAGACCACATATTTTCAAGCAACTTCTGGACTGCTCGTAAGGCAGACTATCACAGGACAGAGAAGAGCAGCAATGAGGAATTGCAATGTTAAGGTTTCCTGACTTGATTCAAAACGTTGTGTCACAGGCAATGTCAGGTTTCTTTGAGGAAGCCGAGGAATGTGAAGGCGAATATTTTGTACATATAATTCGAGACCGGTTTTGTATCCCCGTCGCAGGATGCTCGCTCGCGGATCCCATCTCCTCAATTAATCGTGCACAACATCATTTGCACCAAGACGCAAAAGAATATGGTGAATAAAAGCAGATACTACCATGGTGTATGACTGTGTGATCCTCCTGGGAATCTACACATGAATCATTTACTAACGTACACTTCTTGTCCTCGCATTTCGATTCATTTTTGGAGGCGGGGAGAGAGGGGAGGGCGTAAAGGGAAGTGTAGGAAACAGTTGAGCTTTTAACCACTGGGACCTTTCAGTTCTTTGTTTTCCCTCAGAGCATCATTTCCTTAATTCTCGAGCACTCTGATATAAAAGAGAGATCAGTGAAGGCTGCCATAAAATGCATAACACTCCCTAGGGGTGCCTCCCAGGGCTTGGCATGAAGAAGAACTGCTTCTGTGTACCTGTCCTTATGCATGGAATTATATTGTTAATAACCCCAACTGGGAGTTACAAGGTAACCTACCAGGTCTTTTACAGCCCAGTCAAGTTACACCTGTAATCCAGATCAAGAGTGATTCACTCAAAGAAAGATGTTGGATTTTCGTAGTGACTTATTTACTGACATGTTCTCGACAAACTTCATGGTAATAACTGCAGAGTGTGGTGACTTGGGTCTGCTTCCCTTCACCAGGCTCAATACTGGAGTCACCTTAATTCTAGTAGGAACTGCTCTCCTCCCCCACCTGATTCCCAGGAGAATATACACAGGTTGTCCATTCTGCTTACCTGAGATGCCTTTCACGTAAATTGAGGCAATCAACATGAGCAGATCCAACAAGAAATCCTTCAATTGTCTTGCCAAAAGAATAGTGCGGTGCAGATTCTCTGTGACTTTATTTCCTCAAGCCCATTTTGTACACCATAGAAAATTTCATGGAGCCATGAAGTGTCTGACTTGAGACTCAGAGGGACTATTTTGCACAAGAGTACAGCCTTTATGAATATAATACCCATCAGTACTATCCATATACGCCAGCCATGCCTCAAATAAAAAATGGACAGCTTACAAAATGAGAAAAAACAAACAAAAAAAACTGGTTTTATAAGTGGGACGATTAATTCAGCTGTCAAAGGTTAAATTGTATGGCGTGCCCATTGGTGTGGAGGAATTTATGAAAAGCCCTTCTCGTTTTGAGGAATGATTCACAAAATGATGAAATAAGATAGTATTAGCAGTGGCTGCCAGAATGTTATCACACTTGAAACAGCATCATATAGAGTCAATTAATGAAAAATAAAATTAATTTTAGAAACCTACTGTCAATTTATTTCATCTCATGAGTTTTAACATTTATTACAGCCAATTTTAAGATACAGCATAAGAGACTTCAGTATCCAGATGTCAGCCTGGCTCAGTTGATGGCACTCCCGCCTCTGAGTTAGAACGTTGTGGCTTGAAGCCCCACAACAGGACTTGGAGCCCCACAACAGGACTTGGAGCTCACAGTCTGGGCTTGCTTGCTCTGCTGGGGGTGTATTGTTAGAGGTGCCATTCTTCTGCTGAGATTTGAGCCAAAGTCCCATCTGCCTGTTCAGATAGACTTTAAAGATCCCTTTGCACTATTCAAAATTTTGTGGAACATTGATGTGGCAAATTGGCTGCTACGTTTGACTAACAAGTATACAGGCATTACGCTTAATAGCAAAACCTGTGAAGTGCTTTGACGAATCTTGACGATGTGATAGTGTACTATATGAAAGTAAGGATTATTATCTTATTTCAAATGCTAAACCGAAAAGGTTGATTTTAAAATATCTGTCACGAAGCAAAAAGATGAACATTTTTTTTGGGGCTGGACTTGGGGATTTTGTATTTAAGAACGTCATTTACACATGTTTGAAATGCGCAATAATTTTATGATGAGCATTACCTTTACTGTCACTTTAAGGCAATCTATTTATGACCATAGTAAAACCTACTGGGATGAAACCTAGACCTTTTGTTGTGTTCCTCCCTGTAAAGTACTAGCTTCTTTGTGTTGTTCAGGTTTTACAAATTGCACAGTTCTGGTTTTGTCTGTATTCAAGTAGGAAAGATCTGATCCCGGGGTTTCTTGTCCATTCCTGAGAGTTGTATGCAAACAGAGGCTTGCCTGTGCTGCGAGGTGAACCCATTGTCTACATGAAGGCCCTGTGAAACTCTGGCAGTAGAGATTGGGAACAGCATGTGAAAATAACGGGAGCTGTGCCATAAGTGAGAGGCAAATCTAGGTCAGTTGTGCAGTGGTCCTCAGCTTACACTGTGTCTGTCCAGTGTGGTTTTGGCAAAGGTCTGCGACCAGCTGCACTTCCAGCACCTTTAATACCTAATGTTTACAAGCTTGTGGAAGTGAATTATTTTCCGCTAACAATTGCAGTGCTTATAAATTGAATAAAACAAAATTTTACAAAACATAGAATATTAGAGGGCACGAGGAGAGAGCAGGATGGTGGTTTTGTGTAAAGTCGGAGCGGGTTGGGGTGGGGAGCAACACCGGCCCATATTTGATGGGTTAGGGGGGCCTGTTTCTGTGCATTGTATTATTATGCATATTTGTCATTTTGAGCCACGGATACCAAAGGACTCACTGAACTACATGAAGCGGAAGCTAAAAATTATGGCATGCACTTGGCATGTTACATACCAATGGATCAAGTATTGTGGAAAATGTTATGCAATACAATTTACATTCATGTAGCGACTTTCATGATGGGAAGAGGTCTTAAAGAGCTTTACATGGCTGGCTAGACACCCAAGCTCGGAAGAATGGGATTTGCTGAAGAGGCTGAAATAGTAGCTATCGTTCCAAGTCCCTTACCTCCCCCACACAAAAATAAATTTGGTCAGTCAATCCACGACTGTTTGTGGGACACTGCTGTGCGTAATTGGCTATGCGTTTTGCCCATAAAGTATACATTCAGTTCATTTTACAATATATTCCGTGAAACGCTTTGAGGCGTTTCAATGATATGATAAGGTGCTATATCAAATGCAAGGATTTTTATTTTTATTTTCCCTCCCCTACACAATCTACAGAATAAAATGTCCAAGCTTTGTGTCACTTAAGCACTTTTTGACCTATTATTTCTCCGCTGCTCTTTTCAAACTTGATGGAGTACTGCACCACAGGCTTTGCCTCTGCTCTTCAAATAGCTTCTGAATTAAAAAAAATCATTAAATCTATTAGCTGGAAAATATGCACATTATCAAGTATTGCATATTTGAGCAGAATTCAACAAGGCAGAACTTCGGTTCATTAGAATTTTATATCAACATCTTGGAGTTGCTGAGTTCATTAATCCGAGATTTCTTTATCTCCTTATATAAAAGCAATAGTTTTTGGGTGATAGATCCATTCTTCTCAGACTGACTCCCTTTCAGGCTGCAGTGCAGAATGTAATGGCTGTTAATTTTCCTGGTAATCGATTACAAATCATTTCCTGATCATTAATCCTAATGTGTGAATGTCAGCAAGGACATGGAATGGACAGACATTTGCTACTGAAAAAATGAAATAGATCATTCCTCTTTTCCCCATTATATAAGTTAAGCATTTTATTTAATCAAAAACGATTTCAAAGCTCTGATCTCAAGGCTACAGAAGATATTTATAACCATTATAAACACCCCTCCTCCCTCCCCGATTCGATTACCACTTTATAAAAGCTGACAGGTGACGATTCTTTGTCTTTTGTACTGTATTAATGCCACACACAATATTCACTGTGAACCCCTTCTGTTACAAGGTAACTCTATCTGTTGTTCACGGGAGAAAAAATTGTGGGCTACATTTTTAGTGATTCAAAAATCTTAGCAAAATTCTTTGTGAAACCTTCATTCCTGCTCGCAGATGTGTGTTTAATCACTTGAGGTAAAGAGATTTTCTTTGGTTAGCCTGACTTTTTTGCATTCTTTCTGTTTTGAAGATGGAGGGTCTTTGCCTTCAATTAAAAAACACATTCATAAAACATTGGCAGGGACAGATGAATGCTTAAAACCAATTAGCTTTCATATGCTTCAGGTACCAGGCGGATAGCGGTACCTTATGCACTGAGTACAGTAGAACAGTACTAATCTCGGCAGTGTCATTTTAGATGTACTTCCTGCTACTCTGCAGATAATGTGGTGCTGCACATTTCGAATTCTTGCCTGAGGCTCCACTCATACCTAAGCCATAATTGTGATTTAACACATGCACTGTAGCATTCAGTTATTGTTGATTTGATTTTATGAAGATTTGTATTGGTAAATTGTGAAAAATTTGCTTAAGTGTTATATACTTTTGAATTCCCCAAGACTGTTTTTCCTTTTTCATATAAGTATTAAACACCCCGCCTCACTTTGTTCATCCGAGCTCCTAGCTCCCCCTGGTCTTTCTTGAGCTTTTGCTTGTCTGCCGTTGTTTCTGTATATCATTTAGTTTCAAGTTGGAGAAGTAACATATTCCTTACACGTGCATACCATGGACCTTATGTTGAGCAAGGATTTTCAATTGAGAATAATCAGCCACAGCTCCTCAGTCTCAATCACTTAAGACGTAGATGGCCTGATGAATTTGCAGATTACATCACTCTTTCAAAACTAGAAGCCAGTTTAAAAGTTGCATCTACCATATATTCCGTTCACATTTTGAGGGGGAGTTTGTGAAAGTTTATCGGGAAAGCAATGAATATTTTGTAGGACAAAACTCGAGACTTTAGAGAAAAGTAGCTCAAAATAGCAATCCCTTTAGATAAAATCCCACCATGTTATAAAAGGCCCTATTTTCAGACTTCAGGCATTTTTATCTCAATATTTCCTCCAGAAACTATTTTGTACAAAATGTGCTATATCTGCTGACCACTTTTGCATCTTTTGAAACAATTTTTGCTGTGATTTTTGAGTGAGAGGTCTATTCTTTTCAAAGCAGCATTTGTTTGTACCCACAACCCAACTTTATTTGTTTAGAATGGTCCTCTCTCTCAAATTGTTCAACCCCAAAAAACATTGGTTGTGCCACATTTATGAATATTGGGGTTGAATTTCTTCTTTGTTTCATGAACTTTCGGAAGTAATGCTAATGGATTCATACGAGTGCGCGTACTTCTCAATTCTGTTTGTAAGGAATAAAATTACCAACAATGTAATGATCGGGCACCTATTGCAAACTATACAGTGCTGTTGAAAAGTGTAGAGCCAGACATTTGATAGCCGTCTTGTCCAGGACGTTAGGTTGCTTGTTGAAGCCATTGGGTCTAGCGTTTATCTTCTGACAATCCACTGCAGCACGGGGGGGAGTGCTGCCTTGTCAGAGGGACTGTCATTCAGATGTCTCATCTGCCTGTTCAAGTGGACATTAAAGATCGTGTCACACTATGCAAAAAGGAAGGGAGTTTCTCGCAGAGTCCCAGCCAACAATCCTTCAGACAAATTGGCTATTAACCTCACTGTCTGTATGTGGGACCTCGCAGGTGCAAAGACTGTTGTGTTTGCCTAAAATACCAGTCACTACACT
Organism: Callorhinchus milii; assembly: GCF_018977255.1. Taxonomy (NCBI): domain Eukaryota; kingdom Metazoa; phylum Chordata; class Chondrichthyes; order Chimaeriformes; family Callorhinchidae; genus Callorhinchus; species Callorhinchus milii. The sequence continues at coordinate 20,645,283 of NW_024704747.1, read as the reverse complement.
TAACAGTAAATATTTGTGAAGTGCTTTGAGACGCTTCAATATAATGACGTGCTTTGGCTGCTCCAAGTTCTTTTGGTTGCACCAGCTGCTAGAGACCTATGTGCATTCAACCAAGGATTTTGGTGCCAAGGAGAAGAACATAGAAGGCCTGAGGTTGACTTTTACAAGAGACTGATAGCTGACCTGACCAGCCCAGCTGGTTTCTGATGCTATTGGAGCCACCAAGCTGCCAATCAGTACAACTGTTCCTTTCCCAGCAGCCACAGGCTGATTTATATGGCCCGAGTTCAAATGGTTTTGGCGATGAGATGCTTGCAGATGCTTCACTGATCAGGTTAGAAAGTATGAACAGGATAATTTAGTCAAACCAGTAACTCATTGCCTGACTGTATTGTGTGCTTGTCAGAAGAAGGTGCTTTATGCTCATTGTAAATGCCAATAAAGAACAAATCCAATGCCTGAAGAATAAAAGGATGTCACAGTGATTGCAAGCCCTGCCCATCAGCCCCAGCTGAGGAGCTTTACCCTGCATCTAACCTATGGTACAGCTGACCTGTGAGTGCTTAACCTCAATCTCAACCTCAAATGTTCCATTTTATAGCACCTCAGCAGCAGGTTACCAAAAGTAATAAATCGTTTATTTTAAAAGTTTTTTTTTATATGAATACAGCTTTTCTCTCTTTTTAAAAAAGGACTGATAATAAACTACTTATGATTTATCTGATTTCAGCTCCTGAACTAGTCATATTCTTGGTCATTTACTTATTTACTGATCCCTTGGGGGCATCAGTCTGAATAGGCAAGTGCTTTACAATGTTTGATTATTTGTAAGTGGTTTCTAATTGCCCGGGGCAATCAGACAGTGCCTACTGTTTTGCTTCAAATCTGCATCCAAAGGAAAGCAAGTCAGATCTCAAGAGTGGAAAGAATTTCCACCAGTGTCAATCGCTGCACACAATTCGCATATGCAGCAGTTTTACCAGTGAAAAGAAGACAGCAAGTGTCTTGTTCTTGGGCTTATTTGCATGGAATATGTAAAATACAAGGCCCTTCTCGCACTTTCCGTTCTGCACGTGCTGTTTCTGAAATGTTATGCCATGCCTGATGGCTCCCTACTTGTGACTGGCATTCAGATGCTGCCATACAGTATAACGTGCGAAGGTTAAATAATTAAAAAAANCACATTCCCAAAGGAATAGCCTGTCGGAAACGCTTGTACATTTTTCTTTGCGCCTCTTATAATTTGCTTCCATCGAGGATTTCGGGTAATGTGCACCGTACAGAGGTGAAGTCAATTACATTATCAGGACTCGCATTATAGTTCTTAGAGCGTCGAGGGGGTTCCAGTGTAAGATGTATGAGTTACTGTTTGCAATGATTTATTGGTCAATGAGTTGTTTGTAAGCTTGCCAAGTTACAGATTTGAAGGACAAGCTACATGTGCTCTAATCGGTGCTAATGATTTAATTTTTGGATTGCTAAAATATGTTTTTTTTGGAGTCCACTTACTCTTTATGATTTATGGGATCCCTGCATACCTTCATGTGGTTTGCTGGCCAATCTGTGCAAGCATCACTGTTTTTTTCAGTAACCTTGTTAACCTCAATCGTTGGCTTTGAGAAATTCACCTACGCAATGATAAACCGTTCCCTTTCAAACAAATGGAGAATGAAGAAGGGAATGGAGCTGCAGCATTGAATAATGCCCTAAAACAAAACAAAACCCTTACAATAATAGATCTCCCCCCCCCACCCCGAATACCAGCCCAGTAAAGCACCTTCCATTGTAGATTTAACCGCTGATTTGCCATTAAAAGGATTTATAGATTTTATAGGTATTGTAAAGAGACATTGAATTCAATGCCATTCATTCTTCATACGATCCCTTGTGTCTACTATTTCACCTTCCTCTGTCCTGAATCTAATTATGCCTTCTTTTCATGACTACAATCCAGTCATATATTGTTCTTTCATTAGTCTGACATAGTTTGATCTGCTTACGTCTGGTTAAAATCATACCTTTCGCCTTGTCTGCTATTTGTCTCCACGAACGGCTTCTCCTCCAGCCCCTACGGTGTCTCGTATGGTGTTCCTCAGGGCTTGCCCTTGGCCATCTCCTCTTCAACATCTACATGCTCCCTCTTGGTGACGTCATCTGCAGGCATGGGGTTAACTCCACAGGTATGCAGATGATACCCAGTTCTATCTCTCTACCCCTACCATCGACTGCAGGACCACTGTTGTCCTGAGAGAATGTCTGTCAGACGTCATGTCCTGGATGAGAGCTAACTTCCTCCAGTTGAACGTCAACAAGACTGATGTCCTCCTGATGGGCTCCCGCCAGTACCTCCACACTTCAGGCACTGGCAGCATCACCATCCAAGGATGCACACTCCACCTCTGAGCCAGTTCAGAAGCTTGGTGTTTTGGTTGACCCTCAACTATCCTTTCTACCCCACATCCATGCCATGACCTGTCCTGCCTTCCCCCACCTCCGCAACATTGCCCAGCTCCGCCACTGCCTCTCCTCTCAGGCCGCCGAGACTCCCCATCTATGCATTTGTCAAATCTAGGCTCGACTATGCCAACTCCCTGCTTGTCGGCCTTCCTATCTCTTCCTTCCAGAAGCTGCAGAACATTCAGAACTCTACAGATCGTGGCTTCTTCCACACGAGACTCCGTGACCCTATCACCCCACCCTTGCCAGGCTCCACTGGCTCACCATCCCCTAGAAGATAGAGTTCAAAATCATCGTCCTTGCCTTCAAAGTTCGACACGGCCTCGCTAATTCCTACCTCTGTGTCCTGCTAACACTGTATCGAACTATCTTCTTCCTCCGCTCAGCAGGCTCTGGCCTGCTTCACATCACCATTGCTTCACTTTGTGATAGGCTCATTACAGTATTTATAATTAGAAACATTAAGAGATATAGAAAAAGAGTTAATACTAATCCTTGCATTTGGTATAGCGCCTTATCATGTCATTGAGATGTCTCAAAGTGCTTCACAGAATATATACTGCAGAGTAAATTGACTGTATATTTTGTGGTTGAAAGGAAGTGGGATTGATAATAAAGGGCAACTTAGAAAAACAGGGAGCAGGGGTGCAAAGACAATGGGCCAAAAGGTTTCCTTCTCATCTGAAAATGTTAATCAGATTCATTTGTTCCCCACTCCCATTTCTCGCCTCTATCTGTTTGTATCCACTGTGATTTGTTCCCCACTTTCAGTTCCACCTTGAATTGTTTACCTGTTTTAACCACTGTGACATATTCCATGTTGTGCATGTGATCATTCTTACGTTTCCCTGCTATACACACTGGAGTCGTAATAATTACAATCAGTAACTTCTGGGAGACCCACAAAATAATGGTCATAATTACTATCCCCAGGCCCCCGTAAGCACAGTAGGAGAGACCTGTCAAATAGAAGCACTTTGACCCACACAAACTGTCTGGTAGCATAAACAGACCTTAAGGTGTGTGCTTGCAGTCTGCCGATGCTTCTTACTTCTCTGCTAAATTAACTCCAGTTGATTCCCAGGACGCTGAACAGGTCAGCACTGGGAAAAAAATAGCCATCTGGGTTTGTATAATTTTTTTTTCTATTATGTACTTTCGTTTTACTAATGATATGGAGAATAAACGCTGGTTGCAAGTGTGTAACAAGGCTGGATCATGCTTGAGGGGTTCGATATATAGGGTAATGGATGGATGACAGTGAATTGCAAGGCAGTAATTCAACTGAATGCTCCTGACGTTGATATAAACTTGCAAGAGTGAAATGATTGTATGGGTGAATTAAAAATTTATATTAAAAAAAAATCGCTGCCAGACATTTATTATTCTTTATATCAATTTTATTTTAGTTTATCCATAAAGTTCATATTTTGAGCTTACCTCTGGCTGCATGACAGGTGAGCTGAGCACGGGAGACGTGGCAAGACTTGGGTGAAGCAGTAATAAAGATGCTAATGATGTAGAGAGAGCCAGCAGGGACATGGGAACATGTGACTGGTACCACTGTGTGACTGATTTCAGCACTGGATCACCAAGGCACATGCTATGTACTGCACAATTTAACCATTCCAGAATACAAACGTTGAAGCTGGACCATGGTTAACCCTTCAGCCTACTTCTCCCAAATATTTTTTTATATCAATTTTCTTTGGCATTCATGGTGCTTGTCAAAGATGCACAGCTCTTACATCTGGGTCTATTTTACACGTTGAATCGAATCCACAAAGAGCTGCATTATTGCAAGTTGAGTGTACGTTGACTTGCATTTTCAGTGGGCAATCCCGTTATAAATGTACATTGTCAAAATGCATTAAAAAGAGTGGAAAGCAGAGCACAATGTCTATAGAGTTATACAGCAGCTAAACTGACATGGCTTCAAGGTGACTTGTTTGGCTACGGCATTTTGGAATCAAGTCACTCTTCAGTAGCGGTCTCAGTAGTCTGGTTCTTGAACCAGACAAATCCGCAGTACTCCATGCCACTGCTAATGACAGACTAGCCAACTTGGCTTATTGATAGGACTAATAATAATAAATAATAAATTGATAGGAGGGCAGACCAGTCACTGGAGCCATGATTCTTCCCACTCAGCTCCTGTTAACCCTGTAAGGTAAAGTCCTAATGTAGAGTATGGTCCTAGCTGGAAAGCTTGCCAGACAGTGTTCTCAATGGCAAGCTATGCGGCTTTAGCGAGTTACACTCCAGCATAACACCCAACACACACTCTGGGGTCTCTAAGCCTTGTGGAAATGTTGATCGTGGCTGTTAAGACCTCCAGAATTGTCTGGAGAAGCGATTGGAGTGGGGTGGTTGCAGCAAAGCATGACATGCAAAATGCAGATGTGTCTCTCTCTGTCGTTGCACAGCCTTTCCAGTATCTGTCTGTCTGCATGATATTCAATTATCCCTGACTCCCGCTATCAGATGAAGGTTGTGTTGATCAACCCAGCTCAGGTAATGTATTGTGATTTACCACTGGCTAGGCGATAGGGTGTATGTTGTTTGTTTCGGTGACAGAAAGGTTAATTTGAAAACAAATCGCCTGAACTGAATAAGCACGAAAAAAACAAAAACAAGAAATAAATTGTAGGAAAACTTTGGTGCATATAAGAAAATAGTCAGCAGCGAGGAAAGAGCTGTGCAGGGAAGAAAGTATGTTGCACAACAGCAGAGAGAAGGAAAAAAATCAATGATGGACTAGAGACGAGGGGATAAACACATAGCTTCCCTCCCAGGCTCATGTGTTGGTTTGTTTTCAGCTCAGCAAAGCTGAAAATAACTCGCCCGAGGCTTGTTGTTGAGTTCAGTTTTCCCAGATCAGTTTTCTTTTCCTTACAGACAGAAATGTATCATTCCATTTCAACTATGTTAGCTGGACATCTCCAAGTAACCCTGGAGTAACTTCATCTGCAGGTTCCTCCATTCCCGCTCTCATATTAAGTAGATGATGGTAAAAATGCATCCTTCCAATTGTCTGCCTTCTAAAGCCACTGGTCATTAGATTCTATTGTTTCTAATCCGATTTCACTCTTTGCTGCTCTAACTTGTATTTACTCTGAATTTTCCTGCACGTTGTTATTCTCTAGTCACATCCATCACATGTAAATATCTGAGGATTTCCCCCCTTTAAAGGTGACGACACAGTCAACTTCCACCGCAGCAGAACCTGTGCACGTGTCACCGATTTACTTTGGAAAGGCTTATCTACAAACCGCTCCATCTTTTACTGAGGGAAAAGTGACATTTGCATTGGTGTGAAACCCCTTGTGCTGTCTCTTCATTCCATGCTGTTACCTTTGCAGCTGCCAAGTGACAGTGGAAAGTGACAGGAACATGACTCCACGCGTTCTTTTGTTTGCCCCTCTCACTCTTGTATTTTTTTGGCTGCAGTCGATGAGACATTGACATGAGTGTTGTATTATTTTTTGCATTCCACAGCTCGAGTGCATACATGCTGAACAAAAACTGCAATACATTCTATAATATGAATCATCAGCCAATTAACAGACAGAAGCAGCTTTCAAATGCAACCAGAATATAAGAATGATTTGAATTCTGCATTGGGAGTGCTTTTAACTGCATTCACTCTCTGACAAGACTGTGTAAGGCAACATTCTGCTGTTGAGTCACATCTAGAATGGAATATTGGGTCAGCACTCTCGTCTCTGAGTCAGAAAGTTGTGAGTTCAAGCCTCAAGTAGGGACTTTGAAATCAGTCTTTGAACTCACAGCTGAGGGAGCTCATTGTTTGAGGTGCCGTCCTCCCAATGAGATGTTGAAACAAGCTCTTGTCTGAAACTTGAGGTGGGCATTAGAAATCCCATAGTACTGCTCAAAAAGAAAGGAGTTTCTCCAGTGTCGTGGCCAAGAATCCCCCAAATAAAATTGGTCATTCATGGATGTATTGTGAGTCATTGCTGTGTTCAAATTGGCAGCTGCATTCACTTACAAAATAAATCACTGCACTTGACATTAAGTCCGGTGAAGCACTTTGAGATGCCCTCCCAATGCTACAATTCTCTGAAAGGTGGAATATCAAATGTGTCAGCACTCTGATGCTATCCTGCATGAAAGGAGCAATATAAATGCAAGTTATTGTTGTTATAGTATTATTATTAAAACTGCAAGTGTGTGCTTAACTGGGTGTTCCAGTAGGAAATAAAACCCATAGCTGTGATAAGCTATCTCTAGTCATTTGTATTCACCGCAAGCGTTTTTCTTCCTGTGTTCAGATTTTTGTATGAATCCTGCGTTAAATCTTTGAGAAGGTTGTGGATTTCAAAACCATAAAATCGTGTTGTTTCACCAATTGCTAAGTACAGGAAAGAATACTGCACACCAGACAAGGTGAATGTGTGAGGGAGGAGGCAAGATGGTGCAGTGGAATTGTGGTTTCATCTATAAAATCTAGGTTTGAATCCACTGAGACTGATGAGATGAAAGTATCTTCTCTGTTCTGCTGACAGGAGCCCACATTAAAGCATAGGCATTCTCAAACTGGCGAACAGAACACCTCAGCCAGAATAAAACATTCCAAAAGTTTACACACTGCCTGGAAAAGGCAGATAAAAGATAAACATTTGTGTGGAAACATCACAATGGATTACGTTGTATGTCTGTAGATGTGGCACTGAAATGGTTAACATGTGACAAAAGTGAACAGTTTTTTGGGTTGAAAATCTCCAAATTCACTTTTAGCAACTTACTGTAAATGTTATAAGAACAGCGTTGTGGTATGGTAATATCTCTGCTTGTGAGGTACCATGAACTTGCTTGTGAATTATTTTACAATTTAGGACAATGTCATGACCAAAACATATCTGACATGCTGGATTCTCCAGCGAGACGAACAGAGATTGCTCGCTCTCTGGATATCCCTTAGATGTGGATCCTGTCCCTAGACCGTGTTAATGAAGGGATTTATAAGATATAACAGAGCAGTGCTGTAAAGATCTGACTTCATGTTTTGATTTGAAAGCTTCCTGTAATTCATTTGCAGGTGTGCTGGTGGCTTCTGGGTTAATCCAGATCCATATTTGTCTAGACGCAGAACAAATCCCTTTTGCAGGCTGCAATACTTCCTTGAACCGTTTTTGGTCTGTTCATTCTTTGCAGGGTTCAGTTCATTGATGAAGAGGGTTTAAAATATGTAAAGCCACAAATGAACACCATTTCCGTTTGCTGTGTAATCCTAATTAAAATGTATCATTTATCTCGCCAACAGCTACTTAACGTTTTGTAAAATCATTGCAGAAATATCTGAGTGAAGGTAGTATGGGGGAGGAGGGAAGAGGGAGAAATCTCATAACACAATTACTGCTGAATTCTAATTATTATTAATAATAATTGATATCACGCCTTTTCACGTTGTTGAGGCATCTCAAACCCTTCACAGGATCTAAGAGAAGTTCCCTCTCCTTTCGAATCGTGCTGTGGCGTCTTTAACTTGCACCCGAACAGGCAGATGGTATCTCGGTTTAATGTCTCATCTGAAGGACGGCACCTCTGACAATGCAGTTTTTCACCCAGAACTGCATTGGAGTGTCGGCCTAGTTTGTGAACTCAAAAGTCCAGAACTGGGGCTTGAACCCACAAGCTTTTGACTCAGAGGCAAACTAACTAATCCAGGCTAACATCATTGAGAATTATTGGCTGAGATTCTGATTCATTCGGCTTTGAATACTCAAAGTTCATAGTATGAAATCCAGTGGTAATGTAGATCCCAGGTGCTTTGTTGATTTTGTGTTGAATTGAATGATACTTATTGGGGCCAGGGTTTCATGAGGGTTTTAGAATTGAATTTATGAGCCTACTGTTAGCCAGGATAGAATAAATGACATTCTTTTAAATAAATGGATAGACATCCTTCTGAAGCTGTTAATTAATAAGTGCAGAAACACTTATTGCTGGATCTGCTGAAATGAGGACAGAAACCAAATGCGAGGAAATACTCTTAACAAACCCGAGGAATTTGTCTCCTCGGAAAATTTCAGTTTAATTAGTTACAGCTGAAAGTAATTATGTTAAGTGAAGCAGTCATTAAAAATTAAACATGCCGTGAACATAAAAGACTTCATTATATATGCTCATATATTATCCCAAATATGTAATCCTTTATTGCCATGGAAAATAAGATGCTCCGGGGTTAAAAACAAAACTTTTGTGCTTCTCGTGTAAAACAACCCAGGTTCTCTACAGTTAATTAAAATGCTTCTGATCAGTACTAATATAGCAAACGATGTAAACATTCCGCCACAGTGCATGTAATTGAATTCATTGTACTGTATTCCCCATGAACCCTGGTGTTCTCTGGCACAGATAGACATGTATGAATCGTTCTTTAACTCAAGGGAGCCGCATTCCTAAATTGGGATTGTTGATGGAAGAATAATGGAGATTTCTGGTCTCCCACCAACAATCTGTCATATTAAAAATCAATGTTATATGTACAAACAGCACAACAACTCGCACTTATACAGCGGCCTTCACGCAGGGGAGAGTCCTGGAGCGCTTGTACACCCACATACACTGTGTGTGGCTTATAAAATACAGTCACAGCCACTGCACTTCCTGTGATGCATTTTGAGATGTTCTCCTGATATTAAAGGCACCATATCAAATGTAAGGATTATTCTTATTGCCTGTTGATTGAGCAGCATTCTTGCTATGTCACAAATGCTGTCGTTCTCGAAGTAGGCAGCACTTTTCTGCCAATCTGTAACCTCGATCTGTTTCTCTGGCAGCCTATGGACATCGACCAGTCTGTCAAACTCACAATTGTATCTGTCACTCTGGGTGAATTTGAAAGATGTGATCAAGTTGTGCTGGAGCAACACTGTAAATTCCAACATTAATAATAAAGATAACCGTTTGCATTATAACTTGGAACTCTGCATACGTGGTCATCGCAGAGAGAACATGCTTTGATCGAAAAATTACCAGTCAACTCTTCCTTCTGTTAAACACAGCTTTAGTTTGTCACTGCACTTTACAGTAAATCCTGTGAAACCTTTGGCGACGTCCTCCTGACATGTAAGTAAGCGGCTGTATCAAATGCAAGAATTAATTTTATAGTTATCTGAAATGGCTCAATCCACGTGAATGATAAGCCCTGAGACAGTGCAGACTGAACTGCTGTGTGATTTTGTTTTATTTGCGATCTTTGACCTGATTGTGTGCACACAGCTTCCTTGGCATCAGTGAGCGATCTGACACATTGTACATTTTTCTTGCTGACACCTCCTTTGGGGATGTAGGGGTAGGGGTTAGGAAAGAGAAAGAAAGCGAAACCTACTGATAGATATTTGTGTGAATTGTGTCAAGTTTAGAGGTTTGGGCTAGAAAGACTTTGACGTTAGTGGCCACTGAAAACTCCTTCACTTTCCGTGAGTCACCCACCTAGCAGACCACCGCTAGCGCAAATTCTAAAAGGACTAAAAGTAGTCTTTGATGTAGAAATCATTATGTATCACATAGATATAGTTCTATGCAGCCAAGTACCTATTCCAACGCGCATATATATTTCACTCGAAACAAAAACAGAAGTCGCAAGGAACACTCAGAGGTCAGGCAGCGTCTACGGAGAAAGGAAAGTGAGTCAACGTTTCGGGTCCACGACTCGTCATCAGCGTTCTGATTTGAAGCAGCATCTGTAGTTTCCATTAGGAAACAGACTCGGGCTCAGTTCTAAACAAATCACAGTATAAGGTGCAACGCTGGCAAAGTAGATGAATGCCGCCTGACACTTTAGTTGTAAGTCCTTGGGCTGAGTTTGGTGTATGATTGTGTGAGTGTGTGTGTGTGTATGTGTGTGTGTGCTTATTATATATGTGGTGTGTGTGGGGTACACGTTAGGGTTATCTGTTTTGTATTTTATTTTAATTTTCGAAGGATAATATCGATGTTAATTTTTCCTTTTCTGGTATTTACTGATCTTTCTTCTAACAAAATGGCTGGCGTCAGGTCACCACCAATGTCACTTCCTGCACACTGTGTACGCTACGCACAGACTCTGATGCCTCTGCCATCATCTCCTGGATGCAGCTAAAGGTTTTAGATAGGGCGCTATATAAATCCAAGTTGTTAGAGGTGCTGCCCGGTCAGAGTGGCATTTGACATATCATATCTTTGAGATGTCTCAAAGCGCTTCACAGAATATACTGTAAAATGAATTGACTGTATATTTTGTGGGCGAAATGCGGCAGCCAATTACGCACAGCATCGTTCCACAAACAGTCGTGGATTGAGGGACCGATTATTTTTGATGAGGCGGAGGGTTCAGTGAAAATAAATGCTGTTTAATTGGGAATTAATTTTCCTCAATTTAGCTAAAATTGGAAAGCCCGATTTGTTATGAATTTTAAAATAGGAAATCGCCAAGCCTATATATAATGTATATTATTTAAAATAATAGAAATATTCCACCTGAGATGGTCTTGCATAGTTACACAATGTATTTATTTATATATGCACTTATATCATTTCTGGTTAAAATATATTCTATTAAACTCTCCAAATTATTTTGCTGGTAAACATCTTGGCAACGTGCTGCCTTGCAATCTGTTAAATCACTGAGATTTTGCCCTCCAAAGCAACAGCTCAGCAGAGGATTTCCTCCTGATATGTAAAGCTTAATTCTGCACCAGTAAATGAATGTGTGTTCTGTTTGAATCTGTATCACAGAGAAAAAAGCACTGCTGCTGTAAAAACAAATGCAGAGAAACTTGCACAATAGTGTCGATTTCTGGTTGTGGTGTTTGAAATAGGATTATAAATAGCCGTGGGATTCAATCAGACCAACAGTGAAGTTCACAATGATAATGTAACATTCCCCCTTCATCACAAACCACTTGAAGTGGTTGCAGTATTTCTAGAAGGTGCTCCCTCTACCTGAGATTGTTATTAATTTGAGTATTCCTATCAGCCTTGGGTTTAATGCCGAGAACAGTTGTGCTGTCAGGTCTTCTGGTAACCCGGATGGTTCATTTAAACTGAGAAATCTTCCCTGGGGAGTTCCTTGGAGTTATTGCTCTGACCTATTCATTGCATGTGACACTATATTGTAAATGCTCTGTATTCAAATACAATAGTGAACGGACTCATTATTGTGGAATTAGATTCATTCACCTTCAGTTTGCCATTAAGAGAGAGTCAGCTGAAGGGCAATTGCACTGTGCCGGTTCACACCATGTCCACCTTCAATGATAAGAAAGATCCCTGCATTGTGATATATTTGGATTCCAATTTGGACGTTTCTCCAAGTTTTATATAAAAAAAATTCCCTCCGTGGTTTGCAATTTTTATTCTTAGCCACTATTTGTTTCTTAAATTGTCTCCTAACATATACATTTATAACATATGTATACAATATTCATAATATACATTTAGAATATGCATGGCATATATTTACAGTATACATTCATGATACTTATAATATATATTAATATTTTTATAATATATGCAATCAATATTTATATTTATTAATATATACAGTAACAGCACTTTATGATATATTCTGTGAAGCACTTTGAGACTTTTCAATGATGTGATAAAGCACTATTTTAAATACAAGGATTCTTCATCTTATGATTATTATTTCCTTGGCAACTCCTATGCGTAACTTGAGTGGAAAAAAATCCCATTTTGGCGATCCAGAGAGTTATGTGGACTGTATTGCACTCTTGTATTCCTGACTAAGGCATTTGTCATAAGTATTGAGGAATGGACTTGGCATAAAATATTTATTTCAGATTAGCATTGATATAAAAATAACAGTGATCCATATATTTGATATAGCGGCTAACCTTTTGCCCACATAATACACAGTCAATCCACTTTGCAGTGTATCCTGTGAAGTGCTTTGAGAAGTTTCAACGAGGTGATAAAGCTCTATATCAAATACAAGGATTATTATTGTTGTTGTTGTTATTATTGTTATAGAAATGTCCCTCAAATAGCCACGAAGGGATTGACCAATTTTATTTGGGGGATTGTTGGCCAGGACACTGGGAGAAACTCCCTTCTCTGATTTAATTGAAATGAATTCTAGTGTGACAGTAGCTTGACACTGTCGGGGACAGTAGGGTGAGTATTCTGGAAGGATGAGATCTAATGGGCCAAACGGGCTTTCTTCTCCAAAGCTGATCTTGTGTACGTTTGATGTGAGTGAATCCTGATGTGGTTGCCTGTATCCCAGTACAATTCTCTAAGTCACTGTGGACCTCATCACACATCCTTGTTACCGCTGACTCTGTCTGCGTCCTGTTCTGCCAATTACACAGGACCGTAGCATTATGCATCACTGTCTCTCTGTTACTCTGCCTTTCATTCACACCCCTCAATTGGTGTTTTTCCAAAATATTTTCTTTTCTCTCTCCTGCGTTTGCATTTATTTTTTTTAAAAAAAACCTCTAGATTTTTAAAGAGAGGGGCAGGAGGCCAATTAATTTAGGAGGAAATATTTTCGATACGAACTCTGCGATGTACATCTGATTTTGAACAGTTCTGCCCTTGATCTGCTGCTTGTAATCCCCATCTTCCTCAGGTTGCCATCAGCCTGCCATGTCGAGACTCCCAGCTTGAGGAGAGCTGACATGTGCAGCAAGTCCGTCACTCAGCAGCTAAGAGTGGGAATTGATACATTCCCCACGCTGGCTGCTGATCTCAGATTTCCAAAGTAATTTAAAAATTCAGTGCCGGCCAGCACTCAGCAGTTTTAGTTGATGCTTAAAATTGTTTTAATTGCTTCGGAGCTCTGGGATCGGCGATCAGAACGGGGAAGGATTCCGACACCCCCACAGCTCAATAGTGGGAGCTACTCACCTGCCTGCTCTGGTGATGGCTGCTTGCTGAGGGTTTCAATCTGTACTCGAAATAGAACCACTGTCTTCAGCAGTGAAGCCCACCCGGTTTAAAGGGACGTGAGCAGCCTCCAGCCCAGTCAGGAAAAGATGCTATTCCACCACTCTGTCCAGGCTGACACTCCAGTGCAGTCCTGGGGGAAGCCGGCAATGTTAGAGACACTGACTTACAGACATAAACCGAGTTCCCATCTGCCTGTACAAGTGAACTTTAAAGGTCTCAGGGCACCACTCAAAGAGAAGGGAGTTTCTTTCAGTGTCCTTACAAAGATTACAAAGAATACACAGCTGGAAACGGGCCACACAGCCCAACCCGTCCATACCATGAGTCTTTACCTATTCCTTACTCCCTTCTATTCCCCATTCCCTTGTGTGGAGGTCTAGCTTCCTCTTGAATGCAGCTATACTAACTGATTCAACCACTACTTCAGGCAACGAGTTTCACAATCTCACCATCCTTTGTGTGAAATAGTTCCTTCTAAATTCTCTTCTGGATACCCCAGTCACTATCTTATATTGTGTCTCTTGCTTACGGACTATCCAACCAGTGGAAACAACCTATTTATTGAATTTAGGTGTGTCCTGGGTTCTCAACCATTCATCTGAACAGGTGGATGAGACCTCGATTTAAAATTTCATCCGGAGGTCAGCATCTCCAACAATGAAGCTCTGAGACTCTACCCTGTGTGAAGGGTATTATAGCAATGCAAGTTGTTGCTGTTGCAATGCTCCACCAGCACTGCACCAGAGTGTCAGCCTAGTGGATGCGATTTGGGCCCACAACCTTCTGACCCAGACAAGAGTGCTACTAAATGAGCCAGGCTAAAGGAGAATAGATGAATCTCTCTTTAAAGAAATTAAAGTGAGGACCAACGCAATTTGCAATGCAACTTGCCTCCTTCCCAATTGAGGGGTTCTTGTTCCAAGCCCTTAATTTTGGATTCCCAGGAGGCATTTTAAAGGGTAGTTTCAAGTTTTAATGTTCAGACAGCACTTCTCAGCCTGTGCCACCAATTTCAATTCAGTTCACCAGTTCCAGCAAAAACAGTTCCTGCAAACTTATGGAGGTCTGATGTCGCCAGAGGTGAAAGGGATATGTTTCACCCACAACATATATAGTCAATTCACTTTACAGTATATCCTGTGAAGCGCTTTGAGACGTCTCGAAGATGTGATAAGGCACCTTATCAAATGCAAATGCAAGGATTATTATTATTATTATTATTATTATTTATTACTGAAGTCTGAGGCTGCAACACTGCCTCTTAAACCCTGCAGGTATCTTATTCTGTGTTGCTGCTGGCTTTTAAGTGGGGTGTAGCAACATTGGGGTTCTTGGACTTACAATAACTTAACCAGAAAAAATCCAACCGGAACAAACAAGCATCTTTTGTAGTATATTTTTGTTTGTGTGTGTGTGTGTTTCTTATGATTTCCTTGACAGCCTCTCAGACAGGTTTCAGTTCAAAATAGGGAATTTTTATAAAGTCATTGGCTCACGCATTCTTATTTATTTCGATGAGATTAATTAATTGATTCCCTCTCTCCCCCCCTTCCCCCCCCCCAAAAAAAAAATGTTTGTGTGTAAGTAGTGATTCAGACAGAGTTGGGTGGGCCCCTTCAGTGGACTGAAAGAGTATGGGGAGAGAGGGAATCGTGCTGTTTATCAGTCAAACTACACCAAGTAGATTCTGGTATTTTTTCAGTTGCTGTGGAATTCCATTACTGAAGCCTTGAGAGCATTGCTGCGTAACTTGCATGTTAATGCACCATCGCACGCTCACTCATCAGAATAGTATCAGACACAAATAATGCATTTTTAAGCTGAAAGGCATCATTCACAAGAGAAGAGAAATAGTGTTACCAACACAGCACCAGATGTTAATGGAAGCCTTAGTGAATTAATTCTAACTCCACAAATGACCTTCATTTTTTCCTTTTGGGTTTGTTGTTTTGCCTCGGAGGAAATCGTGTTCGCTATTCAGAAAATGAAGAGAAGACACAAGAGCAGTTCATTGCGCACGATTCTTAACACTGTCTCCGAGAGAGAAGTGCTCTGAGAAGAGAGGGGTTTAGAGCTCTGGGAAAGCCCAAAAGGGGGGGGGGGGGGAAGTCCACACAGCCCAACTTCACTAATAATTATTCATTGAAAACACTGCTCATTAGAGGCTGGTTTGTTACTAAATTTAATGGGACTTCCTAGTGCAGTAGGGAAAACTGGGCAGTTAAACCCAGGTGGTAATTCTGGGATGAATATTAATAGCAGGCATTTCATATCATAATGGGGTAACATATGGAAAACGGTTTATGCTGTTGGGAGAGCAGAGTCGGTCAACGTGAGTGTGTTGGGCACTTGTCAAAGTTGATGCATTTTCTTGCTTTCAAATGGTGGTGTGGGTCCAAAATATCAAGCGTGAAACATCCCTTTTGTCTTAACAACAACAACAACTTGCACTTATATAGTGCCCTCCACGCAGGGTAGTGTCTCAAAGCGCTTAACAGTGGCGGAGCCTGACTCTGAGCCGGGAGGGGGGAAGTGGCCGTAAGCACGGTCAAAGTTTTCAGGCAGGACTTGAAAGAGGGGAGAGAGGGGGCAAGGCAGAGGGATTGAAGGAGAGTGTTCCAGAGTTTTGGTGCGTAGTGGCTGAAAGCACGACTTCCGATGGTGGGGCGGAGGGTGCGAGGAATGAGCAGGAGGCCGGTGCCAGTCGAGCGGAGGCACCGGGTAGTGGATTGGGGAGTGAGGATGTCGGAGAGTTAGGGATTGAATGGATTTGAACACGAGAGTGAAAATCTTGAAGTTGATCCGTTCGGTGATGGGGAGACAGTGGAGCTTGGCCAGAACTGGTGAGATGTGGGCATGGAGATTGGTCAGGGTCAGTACGTGGGCAGCAGAGTTTTTAATGAGCTGGGTCTTGTGAATGGTGGAGCTGGGGAAACTGGCGAGGAGTGTGTTGGAGTAATCCAAGCGGGAGGTGACAAACGCATGCACAAGGGTTTGGGCTGCATTTGGGGTAAGATACAGTTGGAGGCGGGCAATGTGGTGCAGGTGGAAGAAAGCGGTCCTAGTCAGCAATTGGATGTGGGGGAGGAAGGACAGTTGGGGGTCAAACTGAACGCCTAGGTTACGCACTGATTCGGTGAGTCTGAGGGAGAGCCCAGGGAGGTTGAGGAGTTTAGATCCGCAGGAGTGAAGATGTTGACAGGAGCCAAGGAGTATGGCTTCCATCTTGTCCATATTCAGCTGCAAGAAGTTAACATATGGAATAATCTGATTGGCGCATTTCCTGTGTTAATATAAGAATTTTGAATTTTATTCTGTTGTAATAATAATAATCCTTGCATTTGATACAGCACCTTATCATGTCTCAAAGCGCATCACAGAATATATTGTAAAGTGAATTGTATATTTTGTGGGCGAAACGAGGCAGCCAATTGTGCACATCAGTTTTCCACAAACAGTCGTGGATTGAGTAACCAAGTTTTTTTGAGGGATTATTATCAATGTTTTTAAATATATATATATACGATTGAATTGTTTCCTTCAGATACTGAATTATGAGTGGAAAAATACACACTCTCTTCAGTGTCGCCTCTGAACTAGCAAACAAGTGGCAGATTGTCAGTTGCTTCTTAAATTATGTTGCTTTACCATTTCTAGCCAGCTGTTCATTTGATTGCTCTACTTGACAGCATTGCCAAAACCTGACAGAGTGGATCTCATGTCACGCAAAATTAGAGAAGGGAGTTTCTTCCCTGTGTCCTGGCCAACAATTCTAAAATTGATAAAAATTGGTCATTCACTTCCCGGCTGTTTACGAAACACTGCTGTGCACAAATAGGCTGGCGCGTTCGTATACAAAATGATCACTGCGCTTTACAGTAAATCCTGTGAAGCGCTTTGAGACATCTTGATGATGTCATAAGGTGCAATGCCAAATATAAGTAATATAAGTTCTCCCACTGGAGCTATCCCCTCAAATCCAATTTTGCTGCTTGTTCCCTGTACCATTCACTATCATTTCCCCTCTGTTTTGTTCTCTTATTTTAAATGTGCTGGAACGTTTGCTGTAAGTAGTCTGAAACGTTTTACAGGTTTCCTGTGAAATGGCCTAATATATTTGCGATTTGGAATATGTCGATCCAAAGGAAAAAGAAATGTTTATGGGCAGCCAAACTCTGGAAGAATTCACTGTTGATATAGATCAATCTAAAACACTGGCCCTTTTACCTAATGCCCAACAAACTGTTGACCACACACGAACCTCACTGATGGACATACGAAAACACAGAAAGTGAAAAAACATTTGGCCCATGATCACCATTAACCTTACCCTCACAAACTCTCAAATTCTCAAACCTGCTATGTTGTAGACTAAAACCTTTCTTTCTCTTGAGGAGAAGATTTGAATAGATTCTTCATCAACCTCCAAAGGTAAAGCCACCACCTTCCTTCTCTGCGCAGGCAGCATCTCCCCATATCCACCAGCACAGAATTTGACGTTCCATTGAATATTTTAGTTCATCTGCAGCAATCCCTGTAGCCTTCAATACTGCTTTTCTTATATTGAAGAAGGTATTGAAACAATAACAAAGTGTTGTTCAAGCCATGTCCAAATATTTAGTCAATTATCAGCCTCCTGTTCCAGAGCCATATTTATTTATTAAAGTTTTTTCAGCCCACGCGGTTGATATTTCAAACTGTGTTTCAGCAGCATCCTGTAAAGTCCTCGCTGTACTGTACGTGGGGTTTAATTGCTTACTATGGTTAGTAAATGATGGGTCTCGCGCTTTTAATGGGAAATCTCAAAACAACAAAATACAACCTGCAGTTATATAGCACCCTTCACATAGAATAATGTCTCCGACTAATTTACAGTGGTGGGGCTGGACGCTATACAGAGGCGAAGGGAGAGGAGGGAAGGGGGAGGTGACTGTAGGTGCAGTTGAAGAGGTAATTTTTAAAGTGGACTCGAAGATGAAGGGGGTGGGGACCTAGGCTGAGACTGAGTAGGTCAAGGGAGGAAGCATGCTAGCAAGAAGGGAAAATATGCCCTTGTGCCTTCTGTCCTAGGCTTCAGAAATTGCTTTTTTTTTACAGTTGGGTGTGAATCGCAAGCTGGTACAAATAATATTGTCATATTCGCACTAATGATAAATATAATTTCTCTTTCTGCTCAGCCATTGTAATTTTTGTAATTGAATTTTACACTTAAGATTACTATGCTCATTCTTCTGATCCTTTTGGAAGCCTGAGAAGAATCTGCAGCGGAATAGAAAAAAGCACATTGTTCCTGCATGAAATTTCTGTAATTATTGTACCTTCTGTTTGAGAATTTCCTTTTGAGCCTACTCCAGTCTACTCATTACTGACTGATCTGTTGTTTTCACTGCCCGATGTAAGGAAATGGCTCGTTTATAGAAATTTGAGCTTTGTTTCATACAACTTGCCGGATTCTACACACTGCAAGGATCAGTGCATAGAATAAGCACCACACACTTTTGCTAGGTTATTATCAATAATCCCCTGTGTGTGTACTGTATGTATAACTCCTCGAGAGTGGCTGTGCTGCAGGATAGTGGCACACACATCTGTGATGTTTGATAAACCAAGCGAGGCAAGCTGATGCCTTATGGAATCTTGTCGGTAATAATTGGGCAGAAGGCTGTTTTGAATGGGATTCCTCAATAAGCAATCCAAGTAATGACTGCTGTCGGTGTCTCGAAGTTGGTCACAAATATCAAACTGACTTGCAGGATTTTACAGTTAGATGTTAGGAGTTCAGTGGGTAGCGATTCCTCCTGGGTCCACATTTATTCTATTAACGTATCATTTCAGAGTACAGAATGTAGCAAACTGTTTAATTCAGTTGTAACTTTGAAGCCCGTTTTCTGTAGTTCTTCAAAGCACTTACAGAAAATCGTGAGATTGAAGCTTGAAATAGTCATACTCCAAGCAATTACAAGTTCTGGCTTAAACAATAATGCGTGAATGTACCTTTCAGTAGAGCATCAATTCTTTGAGCTATATAGAGGCCAGTGTAGATTTTCACAGGGCTCTTCAGTTAGATTTCGGCATCTTCTGTTCTTGTTAACGTTATGATCGCCACATGCCTACACATCTAGGTACAGAAAGTGAGGCTGTGTTGCAAAGTTACATGTTAACAAGACCAGACCAGAGTGCAGTTCGTTGATGGGATTTTTTTTAAAGTCTCTTTAAAAAAAGGCATCCAGAGGCTAAGTTCCTGGGGGCACCTTCCTTCCTCCTCAGAGCAAAGATTATTGAAAATAATAAAAGTACTCTTGCAACAAAAACTAGAAGTAATACAGTAAAATATTCTCATGGTACAGCTGAACAACAACAACTTGCATTTATATAGCATCCTTCAGGCGGGGCGGTTTCTGAGGCTTTGTGGCCTGCCAAATGTTACTTAAAATGGGTTTAGGGAGATTTTGCCCCCCTCAGTACAAAGTCATCTATTTTTGTTATAACTAGACTGTGGATTTGTGTGTTGTTTTGCATATTATTGAAGTATAATGGATGAACAACAACAACAAGTTGCACTTATATCGCACCCTTCACGCGGGGCAGTGTTTCAGACACTTAATGGTACAACATGCAACATTTCTAACAACTTGTGAGTGGATGAAGGTATATTAATGCACCAAGTCTGTATCGTACAGCATTTTGCTGAACTAATGGATGAATATCAATGTGCAACAGAACAGTTAAGCACATTTAATTCTACTTACTTATCTCATCGGCCGCAGACTGCTAATTGTTCTGTGTCATGCAACACAAATGTCCTACAGTCCAGTGATTCAGTCAACTGCTTATGTGTTTCTCATAGTGGTTAGCGTCACTTGGAGATGCACAGGCCACCGAATGCATCAGAAGTGATGATCCAGGCCTCAACAAACACAAGCGCAGTGTTTGGGATTCATTTAAAGTAGATTTGGAGGAGAGGGAGGGGGAGTAGATAAGAATGCACTCAGGACTGCAGATGATTGGGAGGAGATACAAGACTGAACAGAAAAGATCACGATGGGTAGCAGTCAGTATGCCGCAGACCTCATTGTGTGGTCAACATTCCCTCAAATGAAATTGATCAATTACTTTGTGGCCCTGACAATGCCCCAAATAAGGTTGGTCATTCACTTCATGGCTATTTGTAGGACATTGCTGTGCGTAAATTGGTTGTCACGGTCACCTACAAAATACAGGAGTCCCGTAGCTCAGTGGTTAGAGCACTCGCCTTGCAAGCGAGACATCTGGGTTCAATTCCAGGCAGGGCGAAACCTTGGACAAGTTTCCTTACTCCACACGCCTAATAATAATCCCTACAAAACAATAATAAATTGGTCATTTTCAATGCACGACTGTTTATGAGACACTGTTGTGCGCAATTGGCTGCCGTGTTTCGCCCACAAATATACGGTCAATTCACTTTACATTCTATTCTGTGAAGCGCTTTGAGACATTGAGAAGACGTGAAAAGCGCTATATCAAACGCTAGGATTATAATTATTATTACTACTACTACAGTCACTATGCTTCACAGTAAATCCTGCAAAGCACTTTGACACGTCTTGATGAAGGCATGAGGTTCTATGTCAAATGCAAGGATTATTATATTATAAAGCGTACCCAGAGCTCACTTCTAAAAGGATCTGAGGAAGGGGCTATTGAAGAAATAGACAGAACTGCAGCATTCACTCTCTTCCAATGAATGTGAATTGTGCACAGCAAACCTTTATACGTGTGTTTATTTTGCACTGGGAATGTGCAAAGGTCTTCCCAGACTGCAGTGATAACAATGAGCAAGTCACTTATCCTTCTGTTCTGGGCACAGCCTAAGCCTCTTGGCAGGAGAGCAGAATGGTCCAGCGTCCAATCATTAAGAAAGGGGTTATTCACATTACATTTGACATGGCACAGCCAGACACTTGGAAGGGAGGCAACTAACCCTCTCTACCGGGAGTGCGATGTGCAAGGCACGGGGACCTGTTCATGGGCTTCGGTGAATTAAAATATTTTGGGGTGGAAAAAAATCCCTGGTTTTCAAATAAAAATCCCTGGGGTGGGATTTAGTTTAATTCAGTGTGTGGACTGACTTGCAGAACGTGGCATATCCTAAGCATGCAGAAGAGGCACTGCCTTCCTTCTGGTGATGTAAACATGTGGTTCACGTAATTAAAAAATTCTGAATAATAATCCTTTTGCTGGCAATTTATATGACAGGATCCGAATAAGCAGCAAAGTTGCACAAGGGCCATATGATCGAGCAGATGGCTCCTGAGTAATTTCCAAAGGTTTGATGAGTGGAAATTGTTCCTATTAATTACTTGTCAGTCTGGTGCCTGAGCAAGGGTTAAGAGCTTGTGTTTGAGAATATTTGAACTGACTGTCGATTTGGAGCCTTCAAGGCATGTTGGGGTGGGAGAGAAGGAGGGAATGTGGGGGAGGGTCGGGGGTATAACTCAAACTGTTCAATTTACTGAGGCATTGTATTTATTGTAGTGATATTGACTCAACGGTGCAATGGTTAAGTTAACACAATATTCTTTTGTATCCCCTAGAAAAGTGATCAAAACTGATGTGACAGTGAAGGCCAAAGTTTCCCTTCTCCCCCCCCACCACCCCCACACCTACCCCCCTACCCGACAACTTCCCCAGATAAAACTGATCACTTACTTCATGTCTGTTTGTGGAACACTGCTGTATAAAAATTGGCTGCTGAGTTCACCTACAAATACATAGACGTTGAATCCTACTGGAAATCCGGTGAATCGCTTTGAGATGTCTCGGTGATGTGATAAGGCCCTATGGCAAATGCAAGGATTATTTTTTATTACTATTGTGCTCTTTTCGTTATAACGGGATTATTCCCACTGAAAATCCTTAGCAGAAGGACGGTGAGGGTTAGTGATTGGAGCAGGGAAGATCTCAGTAGTATTTGTGCTTTGAATTTTTTTTCTTGGCGCAGAACATAAAATGAACTACAGAAGAGGGTGATCCCCACTTCAGGTATACAGCAGATAGTTGCTGCCATCAATGGCCTGGTGGTAGAATTGTCAGAGCAGGAATACTCTTGGCTATTTCAGAAACTTGACTTATCTGGTAATTTGTGTGTGTTTGTGTATGTTTGAGATTATGACTGAAATTCCTCTTGTTGCGAGGTGTTGTGACTTTGTTGCTGGTACGTTTATATAATAGAGAATTCCATGTGGATATCACCAATGTTTCTATTTAGTGGTGAGAGGAATTTTTGCTCCTGTCTGATTCAGCTCCAGTGGATTTTCTGGAGAGTCCTTTTTAGCAAGTTGTGTTGACGTGGGAGATTCATCTGCTCTAACTTATCTCTAACACTTGATACTCTGATGAACAGAGAATAATCCTCATTGGGATGATATTGCCAATGAAGCTCCCAGTTACTTGTTGCAATTTCTGTTAACACTGAAACTTGCCAACAGCTTCTCAGAACAGAAAAGCTGTTCGTGTTCTCTCGTGTGAGTCGATACAGAGAGACCCTGACAAGATCAGACTGATTTATGCAGCTGATAAACTCCATTTATGTGACCATCAATTTATACCAAGGATTGCTTTCAGACTTTACCTTTTGGATTACTTTTGTCAGCAGCTGATGTCAGGTTTTTTTGTAGTCGCAAAAAAAAGGCAACCGGTTGGTTAGAAACTTAAAGGATTAAGTCAAAATAGCGACCTGCCCAACAAGGCTATTCTCTCAAGAGATCGCAAGCAACCTATGCAACCATAGATTCCACCCCTCAAATTTCCCAAGCACACTATAAACTTTAACTAATGAAGGGAAAAACCTTTGCTCACTTTGGAGTCCTGTAGCTCAGTGGTTAGAGCACTCGCTTTGCAAGCGAGAGACCTGAGTTCAATTCCAGGCAGGGCGAAACCTTGGGCAAGTTTCCTTACTCCACACGCCTAATAATAATCCCTCCAAAAAACCCAAAACAATAATAAATGGGTCATTTTCAATCTACGACTGTTTGTGGGACATTGCTGTGCGCAATTGGCTGCCGCGTTCGCCCACAAATATACAGTCAATTCACTTTACAGTATATTCTGTGAAGCGCTTTGGGACGTCCTCCCGACGTGAAAAGCGCTATATCAAATGCAAGGATTATTATTATTTTTTTTTTATAAACTAATAGTCAAAGGCATTACATAGGAATATGTTGCGCACACCCCCTTCCTCATTCCAGACCCTGCCCACGTCATCAACAAATTGTGCTCGTATAGTTCTTTATTTCACCCCCCGCCCATTATCATGCTTTGCTTCAAGAATCTATCCTCCTCCTGCATATTGTCTTGTTTTGTTCTCCAAAGAAGATAGAAAATAGAAATGCAGTATAAAGAGGCAACTGCTATCTTCTCTTCTCCAGCCACATATTCTTGCAGTGGCCAGAATGGACCTCTTTTGGGATACCAACTGTTCAGTATTCGTTCAGGACACACAGTTTTCCACTGGGACACACATAATGGATACAACAGATTAAAAAGTCCAACTGTGCATTTTTAAAAAAAAAAAATCATCTGAACCTAGGTGAATGCAGCCAAATATAGATTTTCCTCAAATTAAGGAAACTCAACTCAAGCCAACTCCAGTGACAGCCTTGGATTGGATGCTCATCCCTCCTCCTAAGATTCGAAAGAACAAGAGCCAAATAGAAGCCTGAATTGTGTGAAGCAGCTGCTTGATGTGGTGTTTGTCCAACTATCTTAGCGCTTAGGGAGCTGAGGTGATGGTTACAACAAGTACCATGATCTTTCAGTAAGACGGCAAGGTGCTCCTGTCTCAAGACATCTTTTAATACCTCAAAGATATGTTCTTGGGGGAGCTCCTCATCTTTGGCATAAAATTGGCATCTGATCTGTGCAATGCAGGCCCCAGAACTGCACCTTTGTGAGCTCAACTTCTTGTATCACCTGCGTTAGTGCGCAGACATTTGCCAGTCCTGGGACAGCAGAAGCCTTGAATAAAAAGGATAAAATGAGTCCCCATACAAACGATTCGAAAAGGCTGTGTGCAATTTCACAGTTGACTGAGCTTTGGTCATCCAATCATGGTTAAAGTGGATCACGGATATCCTCTTCTGTGCTTTGCTCCGAACAAAATCTTTGTGATTTGTATGCAATTAAAATAAGTCAGTTCCATCCTTTCTTTGTCAAAAGGCAGCTTTGATTTTGCGGGCAGAGCACGAGCAATGACGACCACTTTCAAGAAGCCTTCCTCAGCTCAGAAAGGAAGCAAGTGTGTGCTGCGCACAATTGCACCAGCATTGTCTATGTATAACATTTCCACAACGGTGTCATTATGTGATTGTGTGTCTACCAAGCAGAGCGGCGCTAGCTCAGAGATTGACGTGTGTGGCTGTTTCCTCCCCGTGGCATAATGCTTAGCTCTCATGAGCCACTCCATTTAGCAGCCTGGCTGAGGAATGACAATCGCATCACAACAGTGGCAGGGAAACTTTGAGCCAGCATGTAGTCTTGGGATTCGTACTCTCCACCATCTGGTTGCGAAGCCGTAAAGCTTAATCTACATGTGATTCATGCATTCAGTTTAAAACCCCTTCCTTCCGTAAAGAAAACGCCTCATGAGAAATAACTATACTTAACTACACAGTAACACTGACTGCCCCTTTAAGAAAGACAATTTTTCTTCCTGTGCCTGAAATTTAGCATATTGTTATAAACAGAGCTAATCAAATTCTCATCAAAGTGATGTGTTGTCAAATATTTTTACAGCTATACAGCCATCCTGCATAATGTCCCTCAATCCAGACAGTACAACATTTGTTTACTGCCGATGTTGCCGCTGTATTAGAATTGTTTTTGTAGTATTGCTAACTGTTGCACTTACATCACAAGAGAGGTTTGGATGAAGAAAGCCCTTCAGGCCATTTTATCTCATCCTTGCAAAATATCCATCCTACTGTCTTCTCATCACAACATCAAAGCTGTTTTTTAAATTAGTCCAGCACCCTTCCTGGCAATCTCTTCCATTCGTAATTACCCTCTGAGTAAAGAAATGCTTCTTGGCGTCTCTCCTGAACTTGCTTTTTGCAACTCTAAACCTGTGTCCTTTAGTTCTGCTGTCTTGGTGCCTCTGAAAACACACCTCACTCTGTGATGATGGAGAGACAGTTGTGCTCTCAGAACGTGCATATGATGATGGATTCATGATGGATTTAATGAGCATTACATTCGGAGGATTCAGCCTGTAAAGAAAACTGATTAAATTAAGTCTTAATTTGGAAGCAGATTTCTGTTTTAAAACTGTAAACATGTCTTCCAAATTAAATTCCCCGAATTACGAATTCTCCACAATGCTGCACAATCATAACTTGTAAGACAAACGACAAAATGATCTTGCAGCTGAGACAATTTTGAGCCTAATGTTTGCAGTAAATTTTCAACTAAATTGTGGGTCTTGGAATCAGCACCTTTTCAGGAACTCGCTTAATATTAAAGCTCCTTCAAGTGGCCTTTTAATTTTGGAAACTTAATCGTTCTTACAGCTCCATGTGGGTGTTAAAATTAAATGCTTGGTAGGTTAGAAAGTTAAGGTAATGCAGCTAGATCTTAATTTAGGTTAAGTAAGTTTGCATTGTAAGTGTGCTTTAAAAATTAATTTAAAAACAATATTGGACACAAAAAAATCTTAAAAACGAATAGCAAAACCATCTCGCCATCTCCTCGATATTAAAATTTTACAAGTCTTCATGCTTTCTTAATAGAAACTGGACATTTTCCTCCTGAACGGGTACATTCCAAGCCCAGGTCAACACTGTTAAAGTGGGACTGGAGTGTTTTAATGTTTCTCATGAGTTTACCAGTTTAGATCAAGAGCAAAGATCCGTCAGTACTAAACATGGCAATCATGCTTTACTCAATAAGCAGCTACTTTAGGGAGCATATAATTAAAGCAAATCACAGCTAATGGCATGCAGCGCAGAACTATGAACATCACAATATATTTTCCACCCAAGTTCATGATAATAGTAAGCTTATAAAAACACACAAGGAAGAGCTAGATACTGCAGAAGCAAACGGTGGGATGGGGGAAAACAGTCAACTGAAAAGAAAGAGGAAACAAACAGGTCTCTATGGGAACTTAAGGTCTGTTTCAAGATATATCTCTTTGAATGAGCTTTTGGTCATCTTTCCTTATATTAACCCTCCCCCCCCTCCCCCTTCAGCTCACACCCTAGCTGGGGCGCCAAGCAGTATTGTTAAGGCCTTGGGATTTCCTCCCAATGTTACAACAATAATAATCCTTGCATTTGATAAAGTGCCTTATCACATTGTCAGGATGCCTCAAAGCGCTTCGAAGGATTTACTGAAAGTGCTTTCACTGTATTCTAATACAGTCAAACACTTTATTTTATTTACTTCATAATTGTAATTTATATTTTATTGTTTTGTAAAGAGCAAGGGAGGAAGATTATACAAAGACTTATTTGTTGGAGTATGGTGATACTTCGCATTTTCAAGTAATCACCGTCGGGGAGTTGCAAACCTGCATCTACTTCATATTACATGTAAGGGCATTGAAGGGTTTGTTCAAAATCTCCCTCGAGACCTACTCTTTGACTCCGCTTTTGGTCATCTTTCCTCTCCCCGCTCCCCTTGGCTCCTACTCCTGAGCTCGGGTGCCGAGCCAGGATTGTGAACTGCCCTGAGATGTCCTCCTGACATGAAAAGCGCTGTATAAATGTAAATTTGTATTGTATTGAATCAGTTGCTGATACGATACATTACAATACATTGACCCACTATATCCTACTGGTGACCCAACTGGAACAGTAAGTTCAGTGCAGGACAGCAACTGACCTTGTTTCTTCTGTTCTACATGATTCAGTGCTGTATTGACCATGCATTTCAGTTACAGCAGAGAATAGTATTGTACTTGTATCTCATTTATAGTGGTGGAGTGATTCCAGCAGCACTGGAATTCAGAGCTACAGTTTGATCTCCGTTTCCTGCTCTAAATCACTCTTACCAGAGATAAAGGAGACTTTGGCACAAGTACAACTTAGTACAGCTACAGAATTCTTGAGACTCAATATTGAGTACTGCCTAAGAGCTATGAATTTCATTCATAAAAAACCTTCATACATTGATTCAACTAGAGTTATGATGAAATGATAATCATAATTCTTACATTTGATATAGCACCTTTCATATTGGGAGGACATCTCAAAGTGCTTCATAGGATTCAATGTAAAGTGTAATTGTAAACTTTATTGGATTCTCAGCCTAGACTGTGATTTTGAAGTCCCGATGTGGGACTCAGAGGCGAGAGTGTTAATAATTTAGCCACACTGACACCTGTTGACATTAACTGGTGTATAAATGGAGCACCAGGGCAGGATTGAGACTACCAAAACCCATTACATTTTTGCATCTGTCTGACCATTGAAGAGAGAAAACTTTTTGGAAACCATTGATCTTGGATGTATCGAACCCAGGTTTGAGAAATGAAAAGGCAGTGATTTAACACGCTGTCTCACCCATACTGTGTTGATACTTAAGCAATCTGTTCTGTTTGACAGTAGCTACCATAATGAGAACAGATTTAGGATCCAAATGTTTAAAAGATATTTCATAATCTTCCAATTTCACCACATATTTTATGGACCATTTGATGGAATGCATTACTGCAGATTTCAGATTAATGTGGTAGTGTTGTCAAGAGAGGCAATTCTAAAGCAATAGAATTTATCAACAGCAAACTGCACACAGGTTGCAGGGGCATTTTAAAATCTAGTTCGAGAAATAATCCTTGCATTTAATATTGTGCCCATAACTTCACAGGAAATTGGTGTCTAGTGCAGTGAGCAAATGCAACGGGCAATTTGTTCACAGCAAAGTCCCACCAACAGCAGTGAAGTAAATGACCAAAAAGGCTGGAGGCCAGTTGGCCAGACACCAGGAGAAACTCCTGTGTCTTTTTGAACATTGTCGTGGGATCTTTAACAAATACCTGAACCAGACAGATAGGAACTTGATTCAAAGTCTTAACCGAAGGAAAGCACCTCTGACCATTCAGTGTCCCCCCAGCACTGCATTGGAGTGTCAACCTGAACTTAAAGCCCCAACATATTCATGAAATGGTTCATACTTGGTACTCAAAGCAGAAACTGGCCTTAAATACAAGAATTTATTGCAATGCATAATTTCAAATATGTACAGATATCGAAACAATTTCTTGTTTGTCAAATTTGTTTATCTGCTCATGGCAAAAATCAAATTGCAAATATTTCTAAGCACAGTCAATAGAATTAACCCAAAAATACAGTTGCCAAGTATAACTACCATCTTACTTGTGAGAAATTAACAATTTTTAACAACAACATCAACAAGATTACATTTGTATAGCGCCTTTCGCGTCGGGAGGACGTCCCAAGGCGTTGGACAGTGTACAGCATTTCAGACCCGAGCTGGGGTCGGGGGGGGAGAGAGGGGAAGGGGGGTGGCCGATGGCATGGTCGAAGAGGAGGGTCTTGAAATGATCAAAACACAATTATGATCATGTCTTGGTAGCCTTATGGGCTGTTAATCTTGGTGTTAAATGTAAGATACTCCATTGATATGAATCTGAAGTGTCAACGTACTCTTGCTATTGTGTTTTGCCCACAAAATATACAGTCAATTCACTTTACAGTATATTCTGTGAAGTGCTTTGAGACGTCTCGAAGAGGTGATAAGGCATTATAATCAAATGCAAGGATTATTATTATGTATATTACATATTGTGGAAGCAACGAGTTTGCAGTCCTGGTGTTTGACAAGGTTGGAAAAAAGCCTTTTTGGTTTCCCTCCGATTGTGCTGATGCTTCGGTGGTAAAATTGAATAGGTTATTAAGTAGACTTGGAATTTAAGCTGTGCAGTCTGGTGGTGCAATGTATTTGTGTCATTCTTGCACTGTTGTTGTAAAATTCATCAAAGATACAAATGATGAAAGGTGAATGAGAAATTTTGCTGATGTGCAGGTTTTAGCTTTTATTTCCCTGGAAAATAGTTGCCGAGCGGCGCATTTCCCATTTTTTTTATTGTGTACGGGGAATGTCATGCGGTACCAGCATAGCTGGTAATTGACCAGTATTCTAAAGACACCTAGTTATGCCTGGATCGATACATCTCCTGTGATAAGCTGACATCAGTCATCAGGTCACTATTATTTGTAATTCTACAATGCGGTGACTAATAAATTATACTTGATGCTCAAAGCGACAACTGGCATTAAATGCAATGACGTGATTTTAAATGTGCCCTCGTTCCCCCATCCCCAGCTTGGATGCAAACCTCAGACAGTCCAGAGCCTGGGGACATCCTTCCCACATGAAAGACATCATAGAAATGTTAATTTGTAATGTATTCACGTGTAATAGCACTGATATTACTGCAGTACTGTACATATTAAGGATAGAAAACCTCCAAGACTTGGATCTGTTTTCGCCCACAACAGAACAGTCACTAGATTTTACGATGTATCCTGTGAAACACTGTTTCACGTTGGTAGGACAATTTGCCTATTCATTCGCCTATTCATTCAAATTTATAGTATATCCCATAACTGCTTTGAGACATTTCAACAACCAATAAGTAGCAAATGCAAGGATTAAATTAAAATCTCCAAATTAAGGACCCACATTTTATTAACACAACGAAACAAAGCCTCAGTTATCAAGCTGAAATTGACTAAATTTATTACTGCATTTCCCCTATTTCTCCAATGTAACCACTGCAATCCCAATTCCTATTGGTGGACTTGGTTAACTTCAAAAGTAAGTTTTGAACACATGCAGCCCACAAGCAGCAGTTGGAGAGTTGTGAAATTGGGATGTTAATTCTGAAGCAGAAAAAACTGAACAAGTGATGGAGACATACACAAACATAAAATTCTGGTTCTTTCAAAATCACTAAAAGGTTAACAGCAGCACTCAGCTCTTAAATTCCAAATTTGCCCCAGTTAGGAATAAGGTGCCACACTCAAATCTTTGCTCTCGCATTTAGCTAGTGTTCAGCATTATTTCTGAGTACAAGGCTTTGCTGTATTCTGAGAGAAATAAGCCTGAACTTGAATAATCAGACTGGGTAGGGCTGAATTTCTACTGGGGTCTCTTTGCCTCCGAGTTAGGGTACTGTGATAATTATCCTGATAGAGCGCCTTATCATGTCGTCAAATCGTCTCAAAGTGCTTTACACGATTTTACTGTGAAGTGTAGTGACTGAACAGCACCACCATCTTTCCAATTAGAGTCAAAAGAATGCTGCTGTTTTATTTGCAGTTGTTTAAAGTGATCCCTGGATCAGAGGGACACAATTGTGTTACGTGTCTCTGTGAGTGAACTGGCTTCCAGGGGACATGTCCTCAGAAATTCAAATCATTGTTTATGATTAACCAGCACGTTTAGACATGTGCTTGAGCCAACAGCCCTAATAGATAGCACTGTCGTTCTGATAAGGGGTACGTTTACCTTTGAGTAGCATATCTTGAGTGAACAACAGTTGTGCTCAAGTCTGATCCTCTTTCTCAGCAAGTATTATTATGACTTATATTACCTCCTGATATTGGGGTATGAACAGCTTTGAAGATAAATGGGTTTGTTCTGGGCATTCAACAGGTTAATGATTGGGTGACCCTCGTTCTTTCATTTCTGATTGAAGCAGAAGTTTCTGCCTCATAGCAAGCCGGAGGTTGGCATTGACGATGCAAAGGTGTCGTAGGCAACTGCCTGTCCTTCTGAACCCCCAAGTGAGTGGTTTTAAGTTACAAAAGACAAGTCCACAAAGATAAAGTTTTTAATAAGGAGATTTACTGAATGTGTCCATACATAGTATGACAAAAACTTTTCACGAATTATACATTGCTACTCTGAGTTTGCCACTTATCCAAAAGATTAATGATATTGCGCATTGATAGTATGCTCAACATAGGAAGTTCTGATGTATTATTCCTGGATTAAACAGCAATCTGCGAGGGTCTCTTGTGAATTAGTTGGTTTAAAAAAAACACTGCTCAGTCTGAATCTGAGCCAAACAGACAAGGAAAATGTCTATAATTTTACTGTTGAAATTTATTGCTTTCACTCGAGCTGGAATATATTACCAGACTATTATGTGTAATGAATGAGCAAGCAATGACTTGCACTGCGCAGTGCTATCTGCAGAGAGTGTGCAGAATACATACAGTACAGACGATTAGCAGGTTTAGCTTCTTCAGTAGTGCAGATTTACAGTGGGGTTTTCTCTCAACGTTTTGTCCTGTCGAAAGTGGAGATAAAATCCATATTGATAAAGGATTTTTGAAACTAAAAGTTCTGAGCCACGATTGCATGAAATGGGAATTTTCACTCTGTGCAGTTTAAATGTTTTATATGTGTGGGTACTCCGGTCTGAATCTTCCCGTTGTTAATGGGATAATAAATATAGTAGATGTTCTCTGCTGCATAGTCTGTGGGAGCAGTCATGCAAGCAGGAGCATTGGGAAAAGGCATGGTATCAAGAGAATGTATACAATACACTTTACATTTATATAGCGCCTTTCACATTGGGTGGACGGCAGAAAGCCTTTAGCACTGGCTACCAAGCTGGGGGTCAACCATGATTTTGTACTTGAATTGGATGCAATGAATAAAATCAGACATTTTGGCACATTAACTTTTGTGTGTAAGATTATCCTTCAAAAGGGTTTTACATCAACAGCTGGAAAGGGGTCATCAGGAAGGGTTATAGAAGCTGGTAAACTGGAATCAACATCTCTCGATGCTGTAATGGGAAACTTGTAGGGTTTGTTCTCTGGAAGGAGGAGATCAAATCAGCCAAGACAATTCCTCACCAGAATATCTTTTGTGATGGCTTACTGGAGTATACATTTTTCACCACTAATACAGCCCAGCGCAAAAGCAACATGTACAGTGTGAGAGGAGGTGGTGCTTTGAGGTGCAGATGGCATTTCTACTTGCACTTGAGCTGGGCTGGCACTTCACGGACATCTGGTAGGGGATCCTCAAGTCAGTGTATTTGGAGATCCTGTTGATTTTCTCTCCCTCCTGTTAGCTGGACATCTCACCTCTGTTCTGTTATGTGTGATCATCCAGCTGAGGGCAGTTGTGAGATAAACATATGCACGATTGCCAGATTAAGGTGAGATGAAGATCAGGAATATGGGGGAGAGCAACAATAAATTGACTGGTCCAACCACGCTATAGATAAAGGAGAAATAAAGTCTGTGGCAGGACCTGTATCCTGTTCAGTAAAGTGAGGTTTATGGTTTTCCTTTCTAAAATAAGGGGTGAGGCTTTGCCACTTCTGTGGAATCACCAATGATGTCTAGTAGGGTGAAGGGGTTGCATAGCATCCTGTTCCAATGTAGCACAACTGAATTTTGGTTACCAACGTGGATTGATGCTTGATCTGTTGGATTAATTTTATCAATTTTATCTGGGACTTTTGGTCAGGGCTCCCAGAAGAAACTATTTACTCTTTACAAAAGGTGCCATGAGATCTTTAACATCTACCTAGAGAGGCAGATGGGACCGCAGTTTAACGTCTCATCTTCCAACAATGTAGCACTCCCCTAGCGTGTAGCCTGGACTATGTGAGTTCAAAGCCAATTTGTGCAGGAGACGTACACTAAGAAGAAAAAAACACACACATCCATCATCTCATCACCTTCCTCTGCCTGCAAAGACCAACAACTCCATCATCAAAATAGCCTGTCTCACAAATACCAGCCCCGCTACTCTGGTTGGCAAGCACGTCCCCAGATTCCCTGCACATGTGACACACCCACATCTGGGTAGCATTAAATGTGCATGACTTGTTATATTTCATTCCCAAAGTTCTGCATGTGCTGAAAGCTGGCTTTACAAATGCCAGATCTTCATATAACCACAGCACGGAATCCTGGAAGTGAGAATTATTTTGAGTATTGATCATGCCCCAACAGCAGTCATGATCACTGGTTATTCGCTGTAATTTCCCAAATAGAAGCCACGGGTTACAAATGAATTGTGCAAATACAAACAGAAGAGGGATGCAAGAGTCTCACTTCTATCAGTAGTTTTACTTGGTGTTCAACTCTTATGCAGTTTTATTTTAAGATGCCTCCCCCCTCTCCCCAGCTTGGCTTCAAGCTTTGCAACTGTTAAGCGCTCTAAGATGCTACCTGCATGAAGGGATGCTATATGAATGCAAATTGTTGTTGGTTGTTTATGTGACCCTGCACTTGTACATGTCGCTGTATTTCACACTGCCTAGTATATGTGATTTTATTTAGTCTATCCTTCTGCCAACTTATTCTGTGAAACCATGCAAGATTGAGATGAATGCACAGTATAGTCTACACATACCCAACAATCTTGTTGTTGTTGTTGTTATGTATAGATTTTAGCTGAGCTTGCTCAGAGTTGAACTTAGTCCAACTCTTAAGAGCAGAGTTTATTCTTATGTTCATTTACATTGCATCCTTGAGGCAGCAGTCTCAATACTGCACTGCACTCTCATACCCCTGACTTAAAACAAGTGATAATTTGATTTACGCGCCCCCCCCCCCACCATGTTTTCTTCCCCAATCTTGTGTTGAAATTGCACCTTTTATCTAACTCTTCAAGTATTTGTGTGATTTATTGCACCGTTGTGGTTTGCAGTGTGACACTTGATACATTGAGTCCATCCTGGATATCACTGATTAATGGATCCTTGGAGTCCTGCACCTTTCAAAGTGATCCACATTGTTCTTACACTCTATGCACATGAAGGAAAGCCTAATATCCTATGTTTACACCATATTATAAACTGTACTAGTCAATTTTTTAAAAAATGGGAATTTGCCAATGTTAAGGTTCACACCTGGAATGGTCTTGACTGCTTCAAAGCAGTTTATTTTGATTATGCTTGTTGGAAAAACTTTGAGTCGTCTAATTTTACCTTT
Source organism: Callorhinchus milii (assembly GCF_018977255.1). Taxonomy (NCBI): domain Eukaryota; kingdom Metazoa; phylum Chordata; class Chondrichthyes; order Chimaeriformes; family Callorhinchidae; genus Callorhinchus; species Callorhinchus milii. The sequence goes on along the minus strand of NW_024704747.1, from coordinate 20,610,931 downwards.
AAGATACTATTTTACTGATTGTATTGTACGTCTGAGTGCAGATTTGATGGGGGAGCAAAATCTACTTTCTTTAGCATGAGTTTAAATAACAAATAAAAAGCTTTGTGCATTTTCAGAAGAAAGATTTTTATTTTAAAGCAGCTTATCATGTCAAGTGGTCAAAGTGTTAATGTCAAGTGTAGTGACTTTGCAAGGAAACAGACCAACAACTACAATTTACACTTAGATGTTTCGCCCACAAAATATGCAGTCAATTCACTTTACAGTATATTTTGTGAAGTGCTTTGAGACGTCTTAACTGTATGATAAGATGCTATATCAAATGCAAGGATTATTATTATTACCCTTATTGTAGCACATATAAATGCTTTACCTTTCACATCAGCAAGACACGCCAAAGCACTCGACAATTTTGCTGGGCATCAGAGCCGAGGGTGGAAATTTTCCGTTGCAAATGAATCAGCCATCAACGGAATAATGCAGAAAAAGCCTTTTTGGTTATTAACTCTGATCTTTGCTCTCTCTTTGAATCTTACAGTATGTGCGGGGACAGAGAACAAGCTCAGTACCCTCTCGGACTTGGAGCAGCAGTATCGGGCTCTGCGGAAGAATTACGAAAACTGTGAAGTTGTCATGGGGAACCTGGAGATTACCAACATTGATCGGAACAGAGACCTCTCCTTCCTGCGGGTATGATAACAATCATTAATACATTGTACAGTAATGAGCTTGAGATAGGGACACGGTGCAGAAAGCCAATGTGCTGGGCAGATTACCTTGTTAAATACCGGGGGTTACACTGCGCGGCGCAGCATGAATGCTAACTGTGGGCTGTAGATAAGAGCAGGAAAGACCAACCTCTTTCTAGGCTCACTGAGATAGCGGTGCTCATTTTTCGCTCTCTCTCTCTTGCAACATTGATGGTGCAGAGGAGTTGTGAGGTTATAAAAGTGTTCCACGATTAAATGGGATTGACACAGTCCAGGTGCCAATTCGCACTTTCCCTCATGGTGACAGTTGGTGTTAATCTTCTGCACCGCAACAGTTTGTACTGAAACCATTTAATGAAGTGATTTACAGTTAATTACTTAAATCTGTTTGGTAAACTGTTACTACAAAATGTATCTATCAGGTATCACACCATTAACAAACTAATTAACCATCTTGGGTGGATTTAACCTGCTCGGTTCTGAAAAAAAGATGCACTGAAGGAATGTGCAGCATAATCTTCAAGAATTTGTCAGATTTGAACAACATGCGGTGTGGCCAGACTGCAACCATTCTGAAGCGAAAAATGGTGCCTTTGTTTTAGAAATTGGGTCATTGCAAAAATTGCGATTCTCTTTTAGGTGAAGTTTTGTGTCAGATGGGTGTCTGACCCATGTATAAGACCATCACCATGCTTAAGATCATTCACACCCAACAGAGAGTTAGTTCCACATGTTTATATGTGAATATTCCCCCGGGTCTGAAATGGAATGCGCACTCTCTTCCTGGAGGGATGCACCCTGTTCGCCTAATCTTAGAGAGTACTTGGCACAGGTCAGAGATAGCCAAGGTTTCGTTGATGGACGCCAGAGTGTGCATTTCACTACTGCAGTTCTTGCAAAATATAACACCAACTAATATTTCTGTGTGAGACTGAGTATTTGACCTGAAAGCAGAGGAATGATAATTTAAAAAAAAAAATGTATTTGCAATTTTTTCAAGTCTTATTCTTTTAGCCATTTCACGACAGTGCATGCCAATCTCCCAGACTGTGCCAAGCCATTGTATACTCATTCCATGAATTAACATATCATTGGTTTGTATGCTTGCTCAGCAAACCTTCTCCTACATTAGAGTCTTGTGACTACTGTGCACAGCAGTTCTTCACATAATTCTGTTTTGTGTCGTGGGTAAACCATGTGTGATTAACGTCCTGTTTGCCTTGTTTATCTTTGCCTCACACTGCTTTGGCATTGTGAGCATTGAGTCAACTAACACCCCTAAATCTCATTCAGCTTCGTCCTTTAGCACGTTCTATCCATTTCAGGGCATACATGTGTTTCACATTCTTACTTCCTAAATGAAGTATCTTGCATTTATCTATTAAACTTAATTTGCCAGTTATCAGTTTGTGTGCAAACCCTACCAAGCTCGCTTTGTGAACGTTTGTTGCCTCCTCTGTTTCCATCATTTCCCCCAATTTGGTGTCATCTGCAAATTTAATTAGCTTACACTAGGTCTGCGAATCCAGGTCATTACACAGAAAGGTTGCAGTACGTACCTCCAGAGAGCATTAAACAACAATAAAAACAACCTTCATGTGGGGTAGCTTTGCAGAGCTTAATGCCCTTAAATTTACACTTAAATTTATACCAGGTTTTCACATGGCTCAGGTTGGATCCCCACCGATTGATTACAACTCTTATGGCTTGCTCAGGTTGTGCCTGGTTCAGGAGAGAGATCAGCGCAAATGTGGAGGTGCCGGAAAATGGGGCGTCTCTTTCCGAGGCCGGTCGGTCCGTGCGCTTAGCTGTGGTGCTGGGTTCATGCAGTCCACATTGAGATGACCTTTGTGCCTCGCATCCCACTCCAAATGTGTACTGTACCGTGAACTCACATCAATCATATAATCCTTCCACTTCATAACGAGTTTTGTCATGTCAAGACTGCTCCAAACATTTTACAGGATTTCTGCTGTGAAGCATATTGACTGCGTATTGGGAGGCAAGCGTTGCGTGCTGATGATGGCTAGAGTAGAGCAGTGCTCAGACTCCCTGTTATTTACCTTACCACAGCCCTGCTGACGGGCAGCCCAACTATCAGGAGCAAAATGGTATAAGCTCGTCCCAGTATTACGTTGTCCTGCTGACTTTCAGCGTAACACATAATCACTTGTAACTGGTGATAATTGATGCCTGAGTAATTATTCACAGACATTCCTGCTGGAATTTCAAGAGTAATTATACAAGGTGAAAGTGATATTATAATTTTGACAGAAACTCATTTCAATTGGGAGTGGTAGATAGAAATAGATGGAGTGGTAATTCATTTTTGGGGGTATTTTGTATGCCTTGGAGGAAGAGAACTATTGACATTCTTTGAGCTTACGGAATGCTTTATTAGTCAGTGTGTCAGAAAGTCAGCTCTCATTGTAATTCTATGTTTAAACAAAATCCTGAAATATCTTGACTTTCCCGTAACATCTTCCTTCTCCGTCACTCTCAGGTCACGCGCCTCCTCGGAGAGTTGATGTAGGGAGTCTCCCATAGCTCGTCTCCTGGGAAGAGCTGTACTTCACTGAACTGGCCTTTTATTTCCCTCTTTTAACTTAATTTTACCATCCACAACTGAACTGAGACCCCACTTTGTGAAGAAATGGGAGCAAACCCAAAGCTCTCCACTTCACTGTGACTGTGAAGTGCAGTGGCTATGTATTTGTAGGCAAATGTAAATGCTAAGCAATTTGCGCTCAGTAATGTCCAACAAGCAGCCTCTAAATTAATAACCAATCTTATGTGGAAGTTTAATGGCCAGGGTAGCAGGAGAAACTCCCTTGTATTTTCGAATAGTGCCATGGATCTTTAACATCCATCTGAATAGGCAGACAGGGCATTGGTTTGAAGTTTCATCCGTGCAGGCAATACCTCGTGATACAATGAGAAACACACAATATCAAATGCATGGATTATCTGAAAGGGGAGGAAAGCCAAGATAAATGAATGAGACATCAATAAAGCACTAAGGTAACTGTCTTCACTGTTAAAGCAATGTGTCTGTTGTTGAAAAGCATTTGGCAAAACTTTTCCCCCTAACACCATTTGCTCAACTTCTTTAAACCTCATTTCCCTGCTCAGTGCCCATCACTACATTCGTTGAGCATTTGGTGAAGTTTTTTCACATTGAAAGGCTACATAAATGCATGTTGTTGCCATAGGCATCACTTCTAACACAGTTCACATCAGTCTGTCATTGGAATGAGAATGCATTGAGTCATTCGGGAGGAGTATCCTATGATGTGGTGTGATACTAAGCTAGAAAGATTAGTGATAACAGCAGGTGTATTTCCCTGAGATAATAACAGAAATCACTGGGAGCACTCAGCAGGTCAGGCAGCACCTATGGAGAGAGGAAAGTGAGTTAATATTTCAGGTCGATGACCTTTCGTCAGAACTGGGGGATGTTGGAAGGGAGCAATTTATAAGGAATACAGAGAAGGAGGTAAGATCTCCAGAGGAGATGAGATCAATGACGGACTAGAAGATGATGGCTTGGTGTTCAGTAGTGGGGTCATGGTCCAGAGAGATGTAAGAGGAGTTGGCGTTCAGCCTCTGCAAGGTAGATGAACGTGAGAGAATGGAATGCAGTAAGTTCAGAGGGAGAAAAATTTGAATGAGTGAGTGAGGGGAGTCACGGCCAATATCACGCCAGCAGACCTCAATGAACAGATCAAGGGAGGGTAGGAGGGAGCTTCCTAGAGGGAGGGAGTTCCTACCAGGTGTATTCCCTGATACATGTAGAATTTGCTGCTCTGAGTCAGGGCGGAAGTGTGGGCATTAAAAGTGGCCTCAGTATTCCCAAGCCAGGGGAGGGGAAAAATCACCCAGAGTCTCTGTTCCTGGTTGTTATGCAATAAGAAAGTCTATATAAGAATCAAGGTGATCACATGAGCGCTCTGGAACGGTGAACGGCCCGATATATATATATATATATATATATATATATAGATGTTGTTGTTGTCTCATTTATAATGCTTGTTTTTTAAACAAACTTCTGATGCTCACTGATGAGGCAGAAAGCTTGCCCACCGATGGCGGAGTGCGGTGGGATTGGGCGGAGGGAAGAGGGAGAAACGCTAAGCAGAACAAGAAAGCCAGAGAAAAATGAGAAGGAAATGAGAAGAAAAATGAGGACAAGAAAACTAATAACTGGCAGGATGTAAAGGAATAACCAGGAGGATGTTTATTTTGGAGAGTTATATATATTCATTCTAGAATCGATGCACTGTAGTGCAGTCTGTTGCCTTGGGATAGAAATGAAAACTTTTTAATACTTTTTTTCAATCTTTTAAGATGTCAGACAGTCATATACTCTTCACTTGTATAATTTTCTGTTTAGCTTTATGATCCATTAAAAAAAAATTACGTGCAATAAAACTATACAGATGGAACCCATGTTTCTAACCTCGAGTGATTGGCATCCCCATCTTCCTTTGGGGTCATTCTGCGCTCATATCATTCGAACAGAAGGTTGATGAGATGTCCAGGACAATCCAGGCGTTAAATTAATATGGTTTAATTTAAATTAAGTTAGTACCTCACTAATTGAGAATTATTGCACCCCTTGAAATCAATCTCATATCTTAACCCCCCTTTGCATTTGACCTCTTGAGCAAAAGATTTACTCTCACCTTGCAGAGAGAAACGGTATCTGAAGTAAACCTGAAATAAAATCAGACAGTGCTGGATATAACACAAGGTCAATCAGTGTCTGTAAGGGGAAAAACACAGATCTGATGCTCAGTAACAACAACAACAACTTGCATTTATATAGCGCCCCTCACACAGGGAAGCGTCCCAGAGCGCTTGATCCCTTTCAGACGCTTAAACGTCTTCTGAAACGGGAAAAACACAGGTCCAATGCTTAAGATTCCACCTAGTCTCAACATGTGAGCAGACCATTCTTAAATTATAATAATATAATAATCTTTGCGTTTGGTATAGGCCTTGTAGCATCTTCGAGACGTCTCAAAGAATTTCACAGGATACGGTACAAAGTGTTGTGACTGTATCTTTGTGGGTGAACGTGGAGGCCAATTTGCTCACAGCAATGTCCCACAAACAGCCATGAACTGAACAAATTGTATGATCGTGCAGAATTGTATAATTAAATTCATTCTGAATTTGGAAGCAGCTCCAACCCCCCACCCCAGCGCTGCACTTGAAAGCAAGCAACTTCCAAATTAAGATTTCTTTCACAACTTTAAGCGAAGTTTAAAATTTAAGACAAAAAGGTTTTGCAGGCTGAGAGTAGGTATGAGTCTTCATCTGATCAACTTACTGTTTGCTTTTACTTCGATGTTCATACCTGTGTGCTTCCAGAAAACAATATAGTCCTCGGAAGCATTGCAGGTATCATTACCTTGTTCCTCAAAGTGAAGCGATCCCCAAGGATTATTCTCTTTAATGCATTTGAAGTTTGTATAGAGGTTGGTTTCATTCTAAGTTACTTTGGCAAGTTATTTTCTGAACCAGAGGCGGGTGTGGTGATAGATGGCAAAGGACAGCAGGCTGCCACAGTTGAATCACATTGTTTGAAGTGAACATCAATTGTACCACATGATTTGAGCTGCAATGTTATTGAGTTTTACTTCACTGCATGTTACAAAGCAGCAGCGTACGCTGTATATATTGTCATGTTACAAATAGCCTTTACTCAGCTGTAAATTAGATTCAAAAGCAGCATTGACCTTCTCCCCCTCTCCCTGCACACACACACGCGTGCACACACAGGCACACACCACTGTTTCTATTCTACACTAAACTGAATGCTGAAAGGCATTTCAGTCCACCCTTTGGATTTCTGGCGTCTATCACTGAGCAGTTGTTTCAAATAGTGGTTTTCTTTCTCTATATTGTAAACCTATAATGAGATTTCCTCTGATTATAACAGTAATTTTGTATAGCACCTTTAAATCCTATATTTCGTATAGCACCTTTCACGTCAGGACGACATCCTAAAGCACTTCCCAGGATATACTGTAAAGAGCAGCGACTGTGTTTGTGGGCAAAGACATCCATTGTAATGAAAGATCCCCATTAGACAAAATTCAGGATTTATTATGAGAACCTTCGACGTGAAGAGAAGCAGGGTGGTCCCATACACACACGTACATTGAGTTTCTTATTGAAAGTGAAGACTGAATCCCACTCTGTCCAGAGGTTCTCTGCAAAGAAAACAGGCTTCGATCTAAGGTTTCGCTACACTGTAAAATGAGTCGTGTGGACTCATTTTACAGTGTAGCGAAACCCAGCGACGATAACATGGTCGACCGAAAGCAAATTGCAGGATGTCATTCGTGGCAGCGAAGCATAATTCAGAAACAATTTGTACATTCCAGGTTCACCCATGCATCATATTTCAATTTGCTGTGAAAACCACCTGGAAAGTATCTTAAAATGAATTAATGGCTTTAATCTTTTGCCTCAATGATGCTTCAATCTCAAGTGTTGACAGGTAGGATAGGTTATCTCACTGGAAAACAGGGGTAAATACATGGTTTGTACATTGTCAGCAAGGTAGCTTCAGGAGATATCTGATGCCTGATGTCAAACTGTCCTAATTAATTAACTAACTCTTTTATCAGGTTACACCTGTGAATACTGCATTTAATTCATTCCGCTGGCATTCATAATTATATAAATAATAATAATCCTTGCATTTGATATAGCGCTTTTCACGTTTTCTAGACGTCTCAAAGCGCTTCACAGAATATACTGAGTTGACTGTATATTTTTGTGGACGAAACACAGCAGCTAATTGCACACAGTAGTGTCCCACAAACAGTCGTGGATTGAAGTGGAATGTACAGTTCATCTACAAAAGGCACAGTCATTAACCTTTACTGAAACCATTTGAAGCACTTTGCAACTTCTTCCCGATGTGAAAGGGGCAATATCAAATATAAGGATAATAATAATAATTTGAACTGAATGCTCTTGTTGCAAAGAGTAGTTGCTATTGATGGGGGGAATTTTTCTGTTTCTGAAACCAACTGAAACCATTCAGCTTGTCATTGAAAATACAGTAAGGCCACCTCCTGTTGCCTAGTTAGGACCACCCTTTTAAGTCTTAGGTTAACATGTATTGAGTGGGAAGAATTGTAGGCCCCATTGATCAAGTCCTATTGATGAACGACTCTAGTCGATTATCACCTATGATCTGGAGTTCTGTGGATCAGCCAAGCTCAGGTATCAGGCAAACAAAACCCTCCGCAGGCTTGGTTCTGATTTTCCATTGCCAGGTTCTTCGCCTTGAAGCCAAGGAAATTCCAGGGAGGATGTGCTTACCTTCCTTTCACCCATCCCTGGGAGGAATATTCACTATTGGCCTGTAGACATCTGACAAGCACAGGTTTAAGCCCCCACTAAGCGGATAGCAGATACTAGGAGCTATGTGGCAGCTGCATTCTCGGAGGAGGAACAGAGGATTTAAACACGATCAAGGAACACAGTCTGGCTCCTACCCATGATGGGTACATGAACTCAACTCAATCCAAGTTGCAAATATTGTAAGCAATGGGAAAAAAGTACCAAAAGGTCCCTTAATATGAGCACACTGAATTCATATGTATGCAAAGGCCAAGGAGGCAATCCAAGCCAATTGGAAGTCTATTCTAATCCATTTTCCATATTCTTTTTCTCCAGTGCAGAGCCAGCATGGAAAAAGCTATAAGTCTAGTCTGGCAAAATCCTGCATGTTAGCCACAGAGGTATTGCCAGTAATTGTATTGAGTGCCCAGGGGAGGGGAAACTTGAGGCCTTATGTTCAAAACCAAAACTGGGTCTGTTGTCATGCATATCGGGACATTTTGCACATAATAAACAGGCACAGTATGTCCCTCTCGGGGGAGATTCATGGCTAAGTAATACCAGGCATTTATTTGCTCACCAGGCCCTTATGTGTTTGATTTCTCTCCGTTGAAATGGATCGAAATGGTGTGGCTCAGTGCTTCCCATTACTATTCTCCATTAACCACATGATCGGACCGAACATTCACCTCTCTAATTTCTAGGTTTGAAAAGGTTAAGTTCTGTGCTTTTCTCACAGTACTGTTACCCTGGATCCTTGAGAACCATATGCTCATCTCGTTGCTGCCTGAGTGTGGTTTTGATTTGTGGGTCTCTTCACTCTAGTTGACCTTGACTTCCCCGAGGGTGTTTAATGATATGCCGCCACTATTTGTTATTACCAGAGCTCCATTTTCTTCTCTGTCCAGAAGTTAAACAAATAGAATAAATTAATCACTAGACATAGATGTCGGGGAAGTACTGGGGAATGAATTGAGAATTAATGCCTTTTTGGTATCGATGACACACGGTTGAGGATAATGATTCGAAGTCCCATATATACAGGGAACGTGTAGTTAATTTAGATCAATATTACCAGGATAAAATTTATCAAGTCGCTCAGTGCTCATATAGTTTGGCCGCTTGGTAACTACTTGCTGTTCACAGGGACTTGGACTTCAGTGGGATTTTAATTTGCAAACTGTGACGCATATACGTGTACTGGTAGTGCTACACTGTGCTGAAGCCCGGTTGTAGCAATCCCAATGTACAGGATAACATCTGACTAATTGTGACTCACTGGTATTGGGCATTTATTGTCCATGTAATAGATTGTTGCAAATAATGTGGTATGATTTATCTGATTAATACCCGTTTTATTCTGCCAGAGCTGCTTGATGTTGCTTCTGGTACGAGAGAGTTTCGGAGCGGAAAATCTGATTTATATCACGAGGGATAAGGAGAGCAACTCAGCACATGAGCAGAACCAGTGCTGAATGGTGTTTTGCCTTTTTTTTCATTATTCTTAAAGCACTCAAAATGCGAATCAATTTGTTTTTAATAACATCAAAAGGCCTAAGGGTAATGTAATGGACCAAGCTAAAGAACTTTTAAACGTAATGTTTTGTTATATTTGAAATAATAGTTGAGGTTTGGCTCTTAGGGCTAGTTTTAGGTACAAGGGGGAGAGGGTCGTTCAATGGCGGGAGAGGGTTGGGGGTTCGGTAACCCAAGGACACTGATTTAAAATGATTGTTAAAAGAAACTGAGGGGACATGAGGAAAAAAAAATTCACACAGCGAATTTTTCGTATCGGAAATATATTGCCTGGAAGGGTGGTGGAAGCCAATTTGATAACAACTTTTAGGAGAGAAGTAGATAATTATTTGGGAAGGACAAGTTTGCAGGGCTATGGGGAGAGTGTGGGGAATGGGATTGATTTGGATAGCTCTTTTCAAAGAGCCGGCACAGACACGATGGGCTGAATGGCCTCCTTCTGTGCTTTATAATTCTATGAGTTCCATGAATGCTCTAAAATGTAACCTCTATTGCACCTTTAGCATCAGTCAAGTGTGAAAATGACAATATAAATGGGGTATTAAGCTCCTACGAATTTTTAGAGGGAAGTTTTGCAGCAATGAATATGTCAGAGGAGCATAACATTTTAGTAATAACTTTTGCTTTCTGTTACTGTCTTTACATTGGAGTTTACATCAAGTTTATTCATCTTATGCTTTGGATATCATTATTTTTGGTCAGCCAGGTGTCTGACACGTACAGAAACCCGCCACAATGCTTGAGTATCTAAACCAGACTGAGAGTTCCATGCATCCCACCTGACATGGAAATTTCCCGTGTTTGGAATAGAATCCCCTGAGGGACGCTCCCTGCTTATCTAATTCTGGAGAGTACTAGGTGCTAGTTGGCAGAAGCCAAACAGTTAACCTATTCATATTCATAGATGCCATAGGGTTTGTTCTGGTGAGCTGGACACGCAGGTGATGTGAGGAGTTGAATTAATTCTCAGTGTGTTATTAAAAATAAAGGAGAGGGGCATCTGATGCATTTTGGTCTTTGCTTTGTAATCCAGGTTACAATTGGTAAATCCAATTGTTCCAATTTATTTGTTTGTTTACTACTACACGAAAGCAAGGTGACTGACAGAATCACCAGAGACTACCTTAAGTCATTCAGTCACCACTTGTCACATACATGCATCGCGAGTTGCTTGATGCTGCTGGCATTGCGTATTGCTTTCTTGCCATTGGCTTCACATTTAAGCACAAAAAAGCGACTTAAAAAGATCAAACTAGTTGTTTTTTTCCATTCTTTTTCCCAAAGTGTTCTCGATTTTCTAATCCTCTCGGCACTTCAACACTGATTCTCTTTGTAATTATGGAATGTCGGCAATATCCATTTACTACCCAGTATTATTTATATTGCTTCCTGGTCACTGTGGTCACTGAGGGTTATAGAAACCCTCCCCTGGTCAGTTTTCCCTCCCGCCATTGATAATTCCGCCAACATCTGCCCCTCAGGTTAAACCCAAATGTGTCTGAACAGTTTCCTCTTTGTGAGTGGGAACACTTGACCAGCCACAAGCCTTTGCTGGCCGAACTGAATTTAAAATCTCTGCTACAAAGAATTCTAGTCATGGTTGAACAATAATAAAAAAAAAGTAATAAAATGTACTCCACTTTTTTGGGGGGATAAGTTGTGCTTCCTGCTTTAGTTTTTTTCTCTTTTTAATCTCTTTTTAATTATTGAAGAGTTTTATTCTTCAATAATTATTCGACTTACATGTCTGCCTGTTCAGATGGACATTAAAGATCCCATGACACTATTCGAATAGTGAAGGGAGTTTTGCCCCGTGCCCTGGCCAATAATCCCCCAAATCAAATGAATCATTCACCCCATGACTGTTTGTGGGACATTACTGCCAGTCCTGTAGCTCAGTGGTTAGAGCACTCGCTTTGCAAGCGAGAGACCTGAGTTCAATTCCAGGCAGAGGGCGAAACCTTGGGCAAGTTTCCTTACTCCACACGCCTAATAATAATCCCTCCAAAACCAAAAAACAATAATAAAAATTGGTCATTTTCAATCTACGACTGTTTGTGGGACATTGCTGTGCACAATTGGCTGCCCCGTTCGCCCACAAATATACAGTCAGTTCACTTTACAGTGTGTTCTGTGAAGCGCTTTGGGACGTCCTCCCGACGTGAAAAGCGCTATATCAAATGCAAGGATTATTATTATTATTATAATTACCGTGAAGAACTTTGAGACGTTATGAAATTCAAGGATTATTATATTGAAACCTAAATAATGTAACACTTTGTCACAGTGGACATGATTGTATTAGAAAGCGACCTACTCTGCTTACACTGTCGAGTAGGCGCTAAGATAATTTTGTGATGAGCAGTTACTTGACTGGAGCAATAAGAGGCATCAATTCAGTTGTCCTCGAGTATTTTACATCAGTGGAAAACCTCTCAAATAATTGTATTGCTCATAAAATGATTATTGTCTTTTAATGACAGTGTCCTTTCATAATGACAGCATAATAGTTAGAGAAAGAAACACCGTGGGGGGGGGGGGGGGGGAAATCGGCATCAAGGCAGTAATTATTAAAGCAGAGCTTTTCCCTAATTGCAGTGTAGTATCACAGTAAGTAGGACGAGTTGACTTCAGATGTGAATAAAGAGCCAAGAAGTTAAATACTCCATTGAAAGATGTGGATTTGACACTTTTTGGAATTGTTTAATACTTAGAGTCTAACTGGAAACGTTGGAAGGAAGTAAACCAGTGTTGGAATTATCAAGATGTGGATTCGGATGAGCATTCTTGAGCATTCTTCTTTACTTGATTGAATCCTTGCATTTGGTGTAGCTGAGTCCTGTAGCTCAGTGGTTAGAGCACTCGCTTCGCAAGTGAGAGACCTGGGTTCGATTCCCGGCAGGGCAAAATGTTGGGCAAGTTTCCTTACTCCACTTGCCTTTGTTTACCCAGCAGTAAGTAGGAAACCGGTTGTTAGTCGATTGGTGGATTGCTTTTCCGTGGGTAATAATTCCTTCAAAAAAAATAATAAATTGGTCACTCAACCCACGACTGTTTGTAGGACCCTCTGTGCTCAATTGGCGGCTGCATTTTGCCCACAAAATATATAGTCAATTCACTTTACAGTATATTCTGTGAAGCGCTTTGAGACGTCTTAAAGACATGATAAGGTGCTATAAAGAAATCTCCATAAATAAGGATGCATAAGGATAAAAGATACCCCTTTTTGTGGATACACTTTACATTGTATTTTGTGAAGTACTTTGAGCCGTCTCGAAGACGTGATAAAGCGCTATATCAAATGCAAGTATTATTATTATCAAGATATCACAAAGTACTCAACAGGAAAGACTGCAGCTCCAATAATGCAGTTCACCCCAGGACTGTATTGGCATGTCAGCCTAGAATATATGAGTTCAAACTCCCGATATACAGTCAATTCACTTAATAGTCTATTCTGTGAAGCGCTTTGAGACGTTTAGAAGACGTGAAAAGCGCTATATCAACTGCAAAGATTATTATTACATATTATAATTAGGTTGGGGAGAACTCTTCTTCCAACTTTCTGTTCTTTACACTCTGTGAAAAAAATTGGAAGCTCTTTTCTTAGCTATCTCCCCCTCCCCATACTCCACCCATCCATCTTTTCCTCGATTCTCTTCATCCCTCCATCCGTCCAAAGATCAGGAGAGTTGAACCTACAAAGCATAGCACAGGAATGCTCTGTAATTTACAAACATTTTTTTTACAGCATCAAGTAGTGTTCAGTCTTAGCCATTGCTGCCGAAATTGTTTTTCAGTGCATGTTAGGAAAACTAATGTTTTTCAAGCATTTGATTACAAATACAATTTAGTTTCTTTTTAATATAGAAGTTAGATAGTCCTTCAGAATATTGTGGGTGATTTGAGAACTGTTGGGCACATATCTTCGATGTCTACACCTATGATTTCATACAAAATCATAAATTTGTTTCAAATGATATCGTAAATGTGGTGTAAATGTAATCTATTGCTCCTGAGTTATGGCCAGCCTTATAAAAGGAGATATTTATGATCTCTCCCTTGTGGTCCTGGCTTATCCTCAAAATCTCATTCAACAGAGCCACAGATAATAATCCAACATTTCGTTTCGAGACATAGTTTTGTCGCTGTTGCGATAGTCCAAATTATTGAAAAACCCGAAGCTAAAATGTAGATGCTTCTTACATTATATAAATATGTTTGAGTTTACCTTTCAACAACAACAACAACAGTAACTTGCAATTATATAGCGCCCTCCACTCAGTGTAGCGTCTCAGAGTGCTTAACAGTGGCGGAGCCTGACCCCAAGCCGGGGGGGAGGGGGGAGGTGGCCATAAGCACGGTTGAAGAGGAAAAGTTTCAGGTGGAATTTGAAAGAGTGGAGAGAGGGGGCAAGGCGGATAGACTGAAGGAGAGTGTTCCAGAGATTTGGTGCATAGTGACTGAAAGCACGACCTCCGATGGTGGGGCGGAGAGTGCGAGGAATGAGCAGGAGGCTGGTGCCAGTCGAGTGGAGACCCTGGGTGGTGGATTGGGGAGCGAGGAGGTCGGAGAGGTAGGGAGATGCCAGGGAGTGAATGGATTTGAACACGAGAGTGAGAATCTTGAAGTTGATCCGTTCGGTGATGGGGAGACAGTGGAGCTTGGCCAGAACTGGTGAGATGTGGGCATGGAGATTGGTCAGGGTCAGTACGTGGGCAGCAGAGTTTTGAATGAGCTGGGTCTTGTGAATAATAATAATAATAATAATAATCCTTGCATTTGATATAGCGTTTTTCACGTCTTCTAGCCATCTCAAAGCACTTACAGAATATACTATAAAGTGAATTGACTACATATTTTATGGGCAGGGGCTAAAACCCGTGTGGGCATAACACGACAGCCAATTGTGCACAGCAGTGTCCCACAAATAATCGTGGATTGAAGTGACCAATTTTTTTTTCTTGAGGAATTATTATCAGGCGTATGGAGTAAGGTTGCTTGCCCAAGGCTTCACCCTGCTGGGAATCAAACCCAGGTCTCTCACTTGCAAAGCGAGTGGTCTAACCACTGAGCTACAGGACTCAGTTTCTCAGAAAGGCTGTCGCTTTCAATTTGCCAACAAGTAATTTACCAGTCATTGTGAGAGAGGAGGTGGCTGAGATCATGTCTTGTAAATGTGAACAGGCAATTGTGAATTTGTGTGAGAAAATATGTGATTACAAAGTACCTGTATATATGCAAATAACTTGGTCTGTAGACAAATGAATTGTCGCTGAGGTAAATGACATTGATTCAAGGGCAGGGGTTTGAAAGTTACTCACTACTTGGCAATTGGGACTTTTTTAAGAATTGTTTTATTACCGTTTAACCTGAACAAGTGAGTCCTACAGTGAAATCAAATGCACATTCTGATGTAGGTGAGGTGCCAGTCAGTTAATCAGGAAAGAGCTGCAAAAAGCCATAGATGCATCATGAAAGCAGAGAGCTTTGAATAATAAATAGTAATACTCCTTGCATTTGATATAGCGCCTTATCAGATCATCCAAACGTCTCAAAGCGCTTCACAGGATATACTGCAAGATGAGGTGACTGTATATTTTGTGGACGAACATGGCAGACAATGTGCACACAGCAATGCCCCACAAACAGCCATAGAGTGAGTGAAGTGCTCAGGGTGTTACCCCGTATGAAGTGGGCTGTATAAATGCAAGATGTTGTTGTTGATTGCTCAACATGAAGAAAAGGTTGACGTCATCTTGAAGCTATGGTGTTCACTCCCTCCGTTCTCGTTTGGAACCCTATAGCTCAGTGGTTAGAGCACTCGCCTTGCATGTGAGAGACCTGGGTTCGATTCCCAGGCAGGGCAAAATGTTGGGCAAGTTTCCTTACTCCACACATCTCTGTTTACCTAGCAGTAAAAAGGAACCTGGTTGTTAGTCGATTGGTGATCACTTTTCTGGGGGTAATAATTCCTTCAAAAAAATAAGTAAATTGGTCACTCAATCCATCACTGTTCGTGGGACAATGCTGTGTGCAATTAGCTCCTGCGTTTCACCTACAAAATATACAGTCAATTCACTTTACAGTATATTCTGTGAAGCACTTTGAGACGTCTCGAAGACATGATAAGGCGCTATATCAAATGCAAGGATTATTATTAGTATTATTATTCAAAGTCCATCTAAAGATCTACCTCTTTGATCGGATTTTCAGTCATCTTTTCCATTTCCACCCCTCAGCTTCCATCCCCAGCTCGGGCGCCCAGCCCAGCCAGTATGTCATGGCACCTTAGGACATCCTACTGATGTGAAAGATGTTATATAAATAAAGAGAATGGAGGAAGCGACATAAAGATGTACCCATAAATAAGGATAACGAGGATAAATAAATAAAATGACAGAGGTGAAATAAGGAGAACAAGTATACATTGGGTGGTAAAGTATTATAAGGAGCTGAAGAGCAAAAGGACTTTGAGGCCGATGTACATGAATCCTTAAAGGTGAGAAGGGAGGTGGACAAAGCTGTCAGAAAACTAATGGAATCTTAGGTTTTAATAGATAAGAATATAGAATAGATAAGTAAAAAAGTAACAGAACTTATATAAACTTATATAAATCATTAATTAGACCTCAGTTAGAATAGCTTAGTTTCATTGAATGCAAATACCATAGTGATTTCTAGAGTTGATGATTCCATTCATATTGCATTTATGCTACTAGTTTGTCCCGGAGTAAAGACTTATAAAATGGCAAAAATTAGAGTTCTTTTCATTGCCTGTTTATACCAGGAATCCCGTTACCAACCAATAACAAAAAAAGATTGCTAGTTTTTAAGTGATCAAGGCATCGTAGACAGACTTCTTTGTTTGAGTGCCGCGAGGACATAAATCTATGGATTTGCATATCTTTCTACTTGCAAACAACATAGCCGATTACGTATAGCATTTGCAAGCTCCAAGAGTGGAGCCAGCACCAGTATTGGCTCGATTGGCTGAATTATGTGCTGTAGTTTCCACGACCAATAAAGTTTTGTAAACGAGCCTCCACATGGAACACATTTCCAGATAAAATGCTATTTTGCTTTGCCTCCAGAGAGTAACGTTACAATAAAGTGATGAGGGAGGCTGCATTATCATCCACACATGATGGATGAGTCAGACGGAGTGGAAAATCAGAAGAGATGTACGTTTTAAGATTTTGCAATGCCTGACCTCTCGCACCACGTGATGTATGCTCAGCTCTCTTCCTCCTGTCACTCACACGTCATACTCGCTTTGCTCTCAGGAGTGGCAGATTTCCCCTTCCTCCCACCCCCCGACCCCAGTCAAGCAACATCTGTCTTTGCCCTGTTGGCTCCAGATTTACTGTTATTCGCTCAAGTTTTTGAGGTTTTGCTCAATATTTTAGTGAAAGTTATTGATTTCATGCCAGATCCAGGCTTCAAACCGCACCCCAGCTGCAGGAAGGTCTTTCTGTAACTGGCAGTCGCAGGCAGTGCCTCTGGTGCCTGAGCACAGATCATGACCAGAGCTGAGAAAATGCGGCTTAACAACAAGCTTGGTAGTTACTTTTCAGCTCTAGTGAGCTGAGAAGCAAAGTCACTCACTAACTTACAAATTACAACACTACCTGTTAAATGCTTCTCTTTGACTTTCTGCTACTTCTGTTCGTCTCTGGACAGCTGCAGCTTTTACGTAACTCTCTAGTAAAGGCCAATAATGGGCTGCAGAAAAATGCTATTCACGTTGAGCATCTTATTGAAGCATTTCTGCTGTAGTGGTTACAATAATAATATAATAATAATCCTTGCATTTGATATAGCCCCTTATCACATCTTCTAGATGTCTCAAAGCACTCCACAGAATATACTGTAAAGTGAATTGACTATGTTTTGTGGCTATACCTTGTATTATGTGAATTCTGGCACAGGTTCAAAGAATACTCCAGAAAAATTCCTAAGTGAAAAAATAATAACAATAATCCTTTCATCCTTTCATTTCATAGCCCCTTATCACGTTGTCAAGACGTCTCAAAGCGCTTCACAGGATTTACTATAAAGTGGTGTGACTGTATGACTCCCTTGCAGGGTCCTAGTTGTTCCGTGGGCAAATGCAGCAGCCAGTTTGTGCACAGCAGTGTCCCACAAGGATGCTCGGAGATGCTGCAGTGTGGGGAAGGAATAGTCAAGAAGCACTAGATGAAAATGTCACCTCTTGTGAAGTGCTCTATTAGACTGCTTGACGTGGCCGTGCTGTGTAGGGGATGATTTAATTCCAGCCTGAGGAATGGTACCTCACCGAGAGAGGATAGACCCATCTCTTTGCAACAAGCTGGTTGTTCAGATACTACAAACCCACTCAGTGACCAAAGCAATTTGTAAGGGAAGGTACCTTTGTTTCTCTCTGCTGGGATGGTGAGAGTTTGAAAGTCCAAGGTAGACAGACTTAAGCAACCTATTTGCTTCCTAAACTGGAAACCATTTATGAAATGTCCGCTGAATTGTTACAACCTCACAGATATCCTCGCCATACAAACAGTGCCATAACAATGGTGTCAGCATGGAAATTTTTTCTGCATGTTTTGGGGGCAAGGATGTGTGTAGGTCAGTACTTAACTGATATTATTCCACATCAGATTACTTCCCAATCTAATTTTTTTTGCATTACACAAAATAATTGGCCTTAATGTGCTGGACAAACTCATTTTTAAATCATCTTTTATCATTTTTGCCTGCAAGTCAGAAGGTGTGGGTTTGAGCCCCACATTGGGGCTTTTTTTGAACTTAATTGAGGCTGACACTCCAATACAATGCTGAGAGGATCCCTACATTGTTAGAGGTTTTGTCATTGGGATAAAAAATTAACCCAAGTTTGCATCTGTCCGTCCAGGTGGATTTTAAAAATCCCAATTACTATTCTAAAAGAGGAGGGAGTTTCTCCCTTCCAGCATCTTAGCCAATTATCCTTCAGATAATTTGATCATGGCTCTTTTGGGGATGTTTGTGCAAATTGGCTGTCTTATTTACCTTCAAATATACAGACACTATACTTGACAGCCAGTCCCTTAGAGATGCTTTGAAACATTTAGACGCTTGAGGTACTGTATCACATGAAAGGATTATTATACACCATACAGAAATGGGGCCCAAAGGTTCTCATGGTTTTAACTTTTATTAAAATTGTGTAGAATTTTGACAAATTTTATCTTTCAATCATAATTTGATCCCTTTGCTGTCAGCTGTTTCCTTGTTGGAAACAACTGGGTAGAAATTCCACTCGGGTCTAGATTTATTTTCTTTTTAAATTCTGAGAGTTCTGAAGTGATTGGTACCTTGATAGAGCAGATGAAGACCCAGGTGAAATTTTACTGCTATTATTCATCCTTTGATAGTTGATTAGTGACATTTTTCAAGTGAAGTACATATCTCAAGTTAACAAACGTGATTGTGTACATACAGAAGGATCCAAAGAACTTTGAAGAGTGTAGTAGAGTTGTCTGCTTTAATTTAAATGATCCAGCTTCCAGATACCTTCTTATTAGCCCATGTAATGAATTTCTGGTTAAGAAAATTGAGATTAAGAGTTACAAAAGTGGACCTCAGTTTCTGTCTGTGTAGGAACAATCAAAGGTCTGCCGTTAGGCATTTTGTCAAAGTCTAATGTATTCTCTGTTTTGCAGCAATGTTCTGCAGAGAAGCTAATTGGTGTTAGAGTTGCCAATTACCATTTCTACTAATGATGACTTTAGTATTATTAGTTTCACTCATTAATGAAAAGCCTAAGGAAAACTTAATTGGGAGTGATACTGGCATATGGTTAGTTATAACCTCTACAATGGGTAGAATCCCATTTACTATCCCCCACACCAGTACACATATATCTGTAGGCTAAAAAGTAATTGCAGTAATATGGTTATAGTTGATAATTGCATATTAGTTCTTTAAAATAATCGTTTTCACCTATAAAATACATAGTCGCTAACACTTTACAGTAAAGTGCTGTGAAGCACTTTGAGGCGTTCTCCCAACATGAAAGGTGCTATATCTAATGCAAGGACTATTGCTACCTTTGGTTTCTCAACTTCCACTATGTTTGTTGGTCTCTGGAGTTAGCAAGCACATTTTGGATTGCTACCTTATGTAAATTGCAGATTGATGGGACAAGAGGTTGCATTTTATGAAATATCCTGGAATTAGTTAATATCTGAGTGATCATCTATCATATCTCGGTCTGTGTAATGTCAAGCTGAATTCTGAGCACCTTCTCAATCCTTTTTGTGCTGTCGCATTCAAATAAACTTTCATGTGGATTAAGACTTTTGCCTGAACCCATGACACAAATGTTAAACCATTTCAATAAAGCTACAAACTTTACAAGGATGATCATATATGAGTGATTCACAGCATTTGAAGATATGAGAAATGGAAACATGCAGATTAGGAGAGGAGTGAAAAAACAAAAAAGGTGAAAAGAGTATTGAATATTGTTGAGGTGTATGTTAAAGATACCGCAGCACTATTTGAAAAGAGAAGGGAAGTTTCTCTCAGCGTCCTGGGTCAACAATCCTCCAGATAAAATTGGCCATTCACTTCATGCCTGTTTGTGGGACATTGCAGTGCAAATTGGCTGCCACATTCACACACAAAAATGCACAGTCACTACACTTTACAGTAAATTCTTTGAAGGGCCTTTCAGACATCTCGAGAACATAAGGTGTTATATTGAATGTAAGGACCATTATTAAATGGCAGAAATTTAGTTTTTCCCAGCCATAAATCCAGCAATTACAGCAATATGGTTGAAATAAAAATGTGAACTCCCATAAGATTACAAGAAAGCACATCAATGAGAAGAATATGGAATATAGTTAAGGATACATTCCATAAGGGACTGGGGGAATGCATATGATTAACATACTGTCCTTTCATGTCTGGGACATTGGTTCCAATCCAGGGCAGACTGATGAGATGAAAGTCTTCTCTCCCTTACTGACTTAAGCGAAATGAGTTTAGGAGATTTGAACCCAATTCAAGTCAAACACAAAACTTATCATACAAAGTTGTCCATATTTTGGCACAATTCACTACTCAGGGAAGCATTCTCACTCCATCTATTGGAATGCATGGTGGGAAAAAGAACTTGAGCAATGGTGCAATAGAGACAACTCTTTTGAACCTAGATTAATGTGTATTATCAGGATGAAATGGAGAAAGCTTTAACTTGCATTCATATCGCTCACCTACAAATACACAATCACTACACTTTGCAGTAAAATCTGATGAAGCTCTTTGAGAAGTTTTGGTGACTTGACACAGCGCTACATTAACTGCAAAGATTTATTTATTGTATATTTATTTATTATATATCCGGTCTGCGAAGTCAACACTGATGGCAAAAAGTAGAAAAATGTTCCATCTTCAGTATTGGCATACTTGGCCTTTGTAAGGCAGGAACATTATTCAAAATTTAAAAGGTGCATAAGAATGTTAATTGTTAAATAATTTGTAAATTGTTGTACCATTAATCAATATTTAAGACTTCTCTAAGTGCTGAGTACTAGTAATTACAATGGCTTTATTTAATGACAATATATAGAGCTAAATAATGCGTTGGAAACAGTTGTGAGTTTTCTTTAAAACAAAAATCGAGACAACCATAATAAATTATAATTACCTAGTCAGATTTGTACTGGATCATCTATTGTGTAGTCATGAGGAATGGATCTATAAATGAAGTTTGAGTGCTTCAATTTTAATGCAGAAATAGCACAACTTAATATCCATTAGTCTCAATACGGAAGGATTTTTTTTTACAAAGCTTTATGATGGGGCATAAATTCTCATTTTAATTCTGTGGAAAATGACCTTTTTGCATTTTATTAACATATAAATCACAACTTTTCTGGCATTTGACACCGCTTGGCTAATTATAAGAGAACAAAAGTGTTTCCTTTGTGCACAACTGCTATTTGTATTTCTGATCAAATCATGAGATTTTGCTTGTAGAATACACTTCAGAATATAGCCTGGAAGGCTTTGAGACCCTTCCAATGTGAAAGGTGTGGCAACAAATGCAAACAAAACATGTTTTATGATGAGTGGAAATGTCCAGTGCTCAGCATTTGGGTATTTTAACAACTCAGCTCATTCAGCAGCCTTATCTATCTGCAGGCTTTCATTTCAGTTTGGGATTAACATTTATCAAAGTACCATGCCATCAACTCCAGTTACATCCATATCTTATCCATGCCTAATGCCGATCTAACTGGTAAATCCCAATATTGCAAAGTACTATCCAAATCCCAGCCAATCTCTTTTGTATCGGTCTCCAGAGCTAAGCACAATGTTTTGAGTGGAAAATGAAATGCATGAAGATAACTAACTGTATTGTTCGCCTACAAAACACAAGTCATTACACCTCACGGTATATCCTGTGAAGACTTTTGAGACATCCTTCTGACCTGAGATGCACTTTATCAAATAATATAAGGACTATTATTAGAAGGATTATTTTTATTGTAATAATGTTCCTTATATATTAAGATTGTAACTTGTTAGGTTATTGGGCTCCAGTGATCTGATTGTCTATCCACTGAGACATTTTTTTATTTCCCAGTTCAACCCTTCACAGTAATGATGCTTTTATTAAGTTTCATTGGCCCCAAAGTCACAGAAAAAAAAACTTCCATATTATTTGTTGACATGCAATGCGGGCTTAAAGTAGGTGGTTAAGAGATTTTCCTCCTGATGTTTTTGCAGGTCATAGGTTGGGAAGTCAGGGGAAAAGCACAAAGGTCAATGCCATTATTCAAGTCATAATAAAAATAATAATCCTTGCATTTGATATAACTCCTTATCTTTGAAATGTTCTGCAAGTTTCCTTACTCCACATGTCTCTGTTTACCTCCACCAATTGATAACTGTGAAAGCGCTTCACAGAATATACTGTAAAGTGAATTAACTATATTTTGTGGGCGAAACGCCGTAGCCAATTGCACACAGCATTGTCCCACAAACAGTTGTGGATTGAAGTGACCAATATATTTTTTGAGAGAATTATTACTCCTGGAAAAGCGATCCACCAATCAACTAACAACTGAGTTCCTACTTACTGCTAAGTAAACAGACACGTGTGGCGTAAGGAAACTTGCGTAGCATTTCACCCCACCAGGAATCAAATCCAGGTCCCTGGCTTGCGAGGCGAGTGCTCTAACCACTGAGCTGCAGGACACCACGTGCACTTCCTAAACTAACCCCTGCCTGAGAAACTTGATGGACCAAATTGAGAGAATATTCTCTCAACAATGAGCACCGCAAAGTTAAATGGTCGCCATTTATCTAACATAAGTTAAAATAATTATTTTACGACAAAATTGGTTTGTCATGAATTGAACGCACATAGTCTAAGATGACACCCCAATGCAGTGCTGGGATGAGGAGTGTTGCATTGTGGAAGGTGCTATCCTTCAGATGAGCCATTAAACCGAGGTTCCGTCTGCCTGTTCAGGTGGACCTTAAAGATCCCTTGGTACTATTTGAAAAGAGCAAGGAGTTTCTCCCCCAAGTAAAATTGGCTATTCACTCCATGGTTGCCAGCAAACTGGCTGCCATGTTTTCGCCCACAAAATACACAGTTAATCCACTTTACAGTGAAGTGCTTTGAGACGTCCAGTGAAGTGATAAAGCACTATACCAAATGCAAGATTACTATTATTATTATAATAATTATTATTGTGCAGCTTTAGTAACACAGGTGTTGTTTTCCAGACATGTATTCATTATTGAAACTAGCAATGTTTCCCCTGATGTATTTCTTCCACCCTTGGCAGAATGGATAGATTAAAGATCTGCTCCCAGGGCTCCTCCACCTGTACCACTTTGTAGCTACTGTGTTCTCAATGTCCTCCAGACACCATGGAACCTGTTCTCTTTATGGCTTTGCCCCAGTGTTTTGATGGAGGTGCAGACCTCATTCTTATTGGGAGAGGAAAGTGTGTGGAGGACATCCGCAATTCAAAAAATGAAGCCCTCACAAAGGACGTCAAGTATTCAATGAGAGACGGCTAGTTGGCTCATCAAGTCTTCTCAGCATAATGCAATGAACAATGGACCTTATCATGGATCAGTTAATACTTGGAGAGAAAGTTCTAATTAAATATTCCAAAGTCCTATGGAATATTGAATAAAATGGAATATTTAATCCTACACCCCCCATCCCCACACAAACACCTCTTCTGTTTATTTCTGGCCAGGTAATCTCCATACATGACACGTAATGCTTCTTCCCCTATCATGTTTATCCTACGTTTGCCTACAAATGCACAGCCACTGCACCTTACAGAAAATGCTGAGTGTGTGAGTGTGTTCTCCTTACATGAACGGTGCTATATGAAATGCAAGGTTTATTATTTTTATTATCCGGTTCTAATTTTCAAGGCGTTAACCGGCCATAGTATGGACTGCTTTATGCTGGAATTCTGTTCCACACAAAGCGAGCTGATTAAAACGCAATGCCCCTAATTCCAATTAAAAACCTGTGCCTGAAGACAGGTTGCACTAAGATTAAGTTAAAACCTATAATTATACCAATTATTTTGAGACAAATGATAATAGATTATATGCATACAGACCAGCAATAAAGACACAAACTATCTCCCAGTTAAACTAATACCCACTTATTATGCAGCACTGTTAAATAACTAATATTAAGGATACAGTCAAATGTATATTAGCACCCGGTGGCTAACACTTTTGTACAATACAATTTTTTTGGGGGTGGCGGGAATTGCAACTGTAGATCAGACTTCTGCAAAGAAGTCTTGCAATCTGTTTCATGTGTTGCAAATCCTGAAGCTGCCAATGCTTTCCTTTCAACCTACAGCAACATAGGTTGGGGTAGGCAGTGGGGGTGGGGGAATGCTTTGTTGTGATTGATTTCATTTTAACATATTCACCTGCCCCCTGAACAGAACAACTGTATCCTGTTGTGACTACAATCTGTAAGTGTGACCTGATCCTGTTAAGTGCATGTGGATTGGATTTGGGGAGAATGGGTAGGAGGAGCGAGTATCAGTCCCTCTGAATTACCAACATTGATCTTCATGCTGTAACCAGACAGGGCATTATATTCTTTAATCATTCCGAGCGTCCAGAAAATCGAATTCTCAAGGTTGGCGATGCATTGTGAGGATATAATCCATATAATGAGGATTTATGGGGACTTATTCCCCATATCAATTTCAGAATAAAGAGAGCAGAAAAAGGCTTGGAGAAATTCGTACAGGACTACGACTCGTCAACCAGTCACAGAATTCCTCACAGCACAGCCTCGTACAAGAGTTTACATTTATATCGGGCCTCTCACGTCAGGAGGATGTCTCATTGGTGCTTCACTCAACTGAGTTGTGGAAGGGGGAAGGGAAAGAGGGGTAAGCCGAGGAGGGGAGGGGAAAGGTAACCAAAAGCGTGGCTGAAGTGAAATTTGAAGGGATGGTAAGGGTAAAGTAGAAGGACTCTGGATTAGAATTCAGAATGGGGCCAGAGTGGAGTAAGTATAGTCAGCCGCTGTTTGCTGGGCAGAGGGAGGAACCAGGCCAGGAGGGTCGCAGAGGTAGGGCAGGCTGACAAACTGCGAACAAAAANGAATATTTTCTCAAGTTTCAACTCCAGTGAACCATCAGCCTAGGCTATTCCTTTCCACAATTACTTGTGGGCTTCCTTCCTGTTCTTTTGTGGAATTGAGATAGGAGTTTTCCACCGTGAACAGTCTGTATTGATATATCATCATCTTCAAGACTCTCATTTTTCAGAGGCTCTGGATCATTGAGCAACATCATGAAGATAATGGTTTTACGCCGGGATCGGTTTAGTGCATTTCAACAATGTGCCTTTATGATAGAAAATTTCATTACAAATGCACATTGTTAATATGCATTAAACTGGCAGCCATGTGGTCATTATCCTCCTCTTTGGTTATAAAGATCAATGGTGATCAATCTGAAGTTGAGTGGTGCTCGTTTTTTCTTTACACCCTCCAAAAGAGGGTTTATTGAGTATGATCATTGAAATTACTTTCAACACAGTTTAGATATTTTGTTATTAACGTTAGCCTCAACATAAAAATTCTGAAAGCTAAATCCATTCCTCAGTTTATCCACCATCAAGTGAGTTCTTGCATTTGCTGCCTTTCCTCCCAAGTAGATTGAATCTTCCAATGACATATTTTTGCTTAGTTTACTTTCAGGCATCACCAGGCTTTGCCCCTGCTCATCGTTTTTCTTCAATCAATAAGTAGATTTCTAAATTCATTTGAAAAATGGTCAAACTCTTGTGGTTTTGAGGCTTCACATTTTTAAGGGAAGGGGAGACTTTACCCGTTGCAATTTCTACCCACAATATGGATTGGCTTAATTGCACCATTTGTGAAACCTACAAAGGATTGCATTGAGATTAATATTCGCTTTGCTGCTCATATCCTATCGTCCACAATCATTTATTGTGCATTAATATCCAGCAAGCTTTTTTTTGCCCTTTATTTCATAATAATCCCTTAAAAAATATATAATTTGGTCACTCAGTCCACAACCGTTTGTGGGACAATGCTGTGCGGAATTAGCTGCTGCGTTTCGCCCACGAAATATACAGTCAATTCACTTTGCAGTATATTCAGTGAAGCACTTTGAGACGTCTTGAAGACGTGATAAGGCGCTAAATCAAATGCAAGGATTATTATTATATTTTCTGCTCCATGATACTGGTGAGATGTGCACAAATATTAACTTTTACCATCATCGTTTTCTTTGGCTTCCCCACACATTTGTCTTTTACACCCTTTCACATCTGCTATCAATCTGACCGGCATATATTTCATCAGTATTTTTTTCCCCAGAAATGGGAGCTAAAGCCATTTCAGCAATTGTCAACTGTATTTAACCTTGATAAATCCTCCCTTCATCAAAAAAAATCCCCAATAGGAAGCATCATTGAGTTAATCGAACCTGCAATGAACTGCTTCTCTCTTTGTTGGCAAACTTAGATTAATAAATGGCTTTAAACAGAAACTGGCCTCCACTTGTTGTTGCTATATTAATAGATTCCTGTACAGTGTTGGTGAGTCCCTCCATGTTATCTGGAAAACAGATTTCACCATCAATGTTGACTAGGAGTCACTGGAGAAGATCTGGAAATGTGCTCATCAGTCGGAAGGGCTTCTCATAGCTTGAAGTTCACCCATAAACAGAAACTTTCTTCCACCTTTCCTTGACCCTGTAATATCTTCTGTCATATTGTTTCAGGAAATCCTCATGTTTTTCTTTAGGATCAAATTAATTAATTTATGTTTGATTCCACTCAGTGAGCTCAGAAAGTTAGCACAGATACAACGGGCCAAATGGCCTCTTCCTGTGCTCTACATTTCTTTGCTTTACATTTACATCTCTTTCCTCTACTCATTTTCTCCCTCAAGCTCTGATTCTTGCTGGGTAACAGCTTTATGGTCTCCAGCAGCCCTCTGTTATCCTGTGTAAGTACTCGCTCTTAATGCAGGAGCTCAGGTAGTGAATCTCAACAAACTAATTTTGCCGAGCTTTATCTTGTTAATAATAACAATAATAATCCTTGCATTTGATTTATTACCTTATCATGTCATCGAGACATCTCATAGTGCTTCACAGGATTTACTGTAAAATCGATTGATTGTGTATTTTCTGGGCGAAACAGAGAACACAGCAATGTCCCACAAACAACCAAGGAGTGAGTGACCAATTTTATTTGGGGGATTGTTGGCCAGGACACCAGGAGAAACTCCCTCCTCTTTCCGAATAGTGTCTTGGGATCTTTAACACCCACCTAAAGAGGCAGACGGGATCTCAGTTTAACATCTCATCCTAAGGATGGAAAGCCAATATGCACAACATCACTTTCCAAACAAGATCACTCATGGTGATCAGAAGTGGGGAATTCTGGATGATTTTTTTCGTCTACCACCCCTCTGCATTTCATCCACAAAATACAGTCAATCCACTGTGAAGTGCTTTGAGATGTCTCGACGACATGATAAGGAGCTATATCAAATATAAGGATTATTATTAGTAGTAATAGTAGTTGTTCAAAGGCATAACGACTAGTATCCCAACGACCGTCCCTTCAGAGTCCCTCCAAGCCGCTTCCTCTCTCCCTTGTTCAAGGCCTGTCTCAAGATATACCTCTTGACGGTGGTTTCAATCATTTCTCGTTTCCCACTCCCAGCTCGGGGACTCAGCCAGCAGTGCAAAGTGCTCTTGATTGAGTGGTCCTCCCAATGTGAAAGGTGCTGTATAAATGTACATTGTATTGTATTACTGACTCAGCATGGACCATGGGTCAAACATCAGCACAGAATAGGGACTGAAGCCTGTGACCTCTGGTTTGTTAGGCCTGACTGTTACCGGGAAGTTTTCTTTTATCTACTGATCTGTCAGGAGAACTCCAATTTTCACTGTTATACCTTTTATTGATTCAGCCGTTGTCCAATATATACAGCAGTTTACCTGTTTCCACCCTTTTTACTTCCTTTAATTGTTAATCAATGCATCTGCCAGTGATGTCCAATAAAAGTTTTATTGGCAGCCAATTAATTTTTTTTTAAAAAAAGGAAAATACGTATTATTTTTGTTTAAACTGATTTTTCTCTCCTTCTCTTCAAGTCTACTCGGGCCACACACTTGGCCAAATCACTTGCGCCCTGACCTCAGTCAATATGTGATCAATGCACTCCACCTCCACTCCGCACTCCAAACCATTCTCCTTAACAGCCATTCATCTTTCCTAACTTCTCTGTGTCAGCACAGGGCACTAAGAAAAATTGGCGCCTCCCTCCAGAGCTTATTTCTCCATGAGGAACAGTTGTGGGTATTTCGACGGGGTTACAAACCCTGCCTGTGAAGAACAAGACGACTACAGTTGCACATTGCACCTCGTTGAGGTTGAAAGTTCTTTATAAATGATGCAGGGGAACTTGTTAACCTGCTGTAAGATGTAAAAAAAAAAGGTAGTTCAATACAATGAAGCTTCAGTGAGCGAATGGAAAAGGAAGAACATTTACCAAAGGGGGGGGTTAAAGACGTTGGAAGTGCTAGAGCTCCACCAGCGGCCAGAAAAGCAACAGCAATTGCGAAGCGAACCTTGGAATAATTTGCCCTGCGCACAGCTTGTACTTTGTTCTGCTCACTTCATTATTTCAGATCCTTTCAAATATCACCACTTTGGTGCCCTTCACGTTCCAGGCTTTATTGTAACACTGAGCTCAAAATGTCACACTCGCAGTAAAACATGCCCCCGGTTTGTCTAATACTTATAATCGTTGTTCATTCAGTGCAACCTGTCTCTAATCTCCATTTAGGTCTGTATTATGAAGTGCCACATCCCTGAACTCTGCCCGATGTCCTGCCATCAGATTCTGTCAATTTCATTGTCAATGATGATGGCAAATTCTTCATTGTTACAATTTTTCACTAGACATTTTGTAGGGATGTTTTTCCATTGTGTTTGGTAGCTTCTTCGCTGATCTAAACATGACTCCTTATAATGATAATAAGCCTTGCATTTGATATTGCACCATATCACGTCCTCAAGATGTCTCTAAGTGCTTCATTGGATGCACTGTAAAGCCAAGTGTCTGTGTGTACTATGTCAGCAAACGCTGCAGCCAATTTGGGCACAACATTGCCTCACAAATAGCCAATTTTATTTGGGGGATTGTTAGCCACGACACCCTGAGTAACTCCCTTCTCTCCTTGAACACAGCGCTTGTGTTTTTTAACATTAGAAATTTACAAGCAACATGAACTGCATTGATTTGCGTGTCTTTCAGCAAATGATCTCGATTTCAGAAAGCACATTGCCTCACGTTTTCACTTCTGAGCGTTCAGAACAAATCCAGTCCTCTTGCTTCCTCTTGAACGTGTTGAAACACATAATTATTTTGTCTTGTCACATTTACTGCATTAGTGCTGCTTATAGGACAGAAGATAATGCCTACCTTTCAACAATCCGATGAAATGGGATTTCCCTACACTTGTCATTTTAATTGCTGTCTTCAGCAAAAGAGAATGGAAAGTGGCCGAGACTTTCTTTTGTTTGGAAAAGGGTGATGAGCTTATGCAATGGACTTTGGGCACAGGTGGTGTAACAAGGACAATAAAAAGCATTTAAATAGAGCCCTTCACATGGGGTGATTGAAGCCACAAAGGGGCTTCAAGAGATGGTACTGGAACAGACCAAGAATTTGATTCTATGCATTTTCATGGATTTTCTTTCCATGCCAGGAATAAAGTTGAATAGAATAGAAAAGTTGCTTTAATAAAAGCCCGAAGAAAAGTTTCCCTAGAAGAGAG
Source organism: Callorhinchus milii (assembly GCF_018977255.1). Taxonomy (NCBI): domain Eukaryota; kingdom Metazoa; phylum Chordata; class Chondrichthyes; order Chimaeriformes; family Callorhinchidae; genus Callorhinchus; species Callorhinchus milii. Next base: position 20,580,948 of record NW_024704747.1, on the reverse strand, counting down.
CTGAATTATCTCTATGCTGGAATAGGGTTAAAACCTGACCTTACGCCTGAATGCTGCCTTTCTGCATTTTCCTTTTAATTTATTAATTGATCAATAACCCAGTTTCCCAAGTGCAATGCGGGCTGAGAACACGATCGCTCGGGTGGAGCTATCCATCTTCCACTCAACCAGGGAAATAAACAAGGAGCGCGGGTATCTGCAGGAGATAACCATGTCTTTACAAACATTTACTTATAGATCCAACGACTTGTGAATAACCAATATTGCCTTGATTGAAATCTATTTAATGCTCATCATCCCCATGCAGTCATGCTTGGGTGCCAGTTTCTTCAAGCTCTTCTCTGCATGCAAATGTGGAAGCCAAAATAAGAAATGTTACAAATCTCGTGGCTGATTTAGAAATGTATGTATTTAAATGGCCAATTTGAAATTGTAACAAAATGTAAGTGCTTTTTCTGCTGTGCAGAGGTTTAAACAATGCAAATACCAAATTATTTCTGGCAAGCGTTCAATTTCTTTTCACAGGAAGAGCAAATGATTGACTTCAGGGTCTTAGCACTGGGGGTGGCAAATGATTGAATGGGTTCCTAACAAAGTATGACTTGTTTTTATTTTATGCGACTCTGTGGTTAATATCCAGAGTCAGGGGGAAAAAAACACACACACACAAGGGGGTAGGAAATGAAAGAAGCTACAGTTATAAGTGTTTCCTGCTCCCAACTTCCTGAATCTGTATTGAAATGAACTGTTCCTGAAACATTAGCATGAAGCAATTCTCCACTGCTTCTCCCAAGCTTCTGTAGATGTTTTATGGTGGGCTCAGGGGCCACTTTTTCTTCTTGTCAAAGACCATTTGACTTGGCGTCACCTTCAGGGTGACCCTGCTGCCAAGTCATGGCTGCGGGGCAGGAAGGACAAACGGATTGGCAGTCGAGTGAAACAAAAGGGCTCTTCAGTCTCGTTGAAATTCCGAGTAACAGGCTCCTGAAACTTGCGAGAGCAGTGAAGAACAAGAATTGTATTATGGACAGCTGGCTGCTGATATATATCTATGGGGGGAAAAATAGAAAATGGGTGTTTTTTTTGAAAAAAGCTATTATCTCTAGTTCCTCCACCGAGACACGAATGTTGTTTGATCAGCGTCTGCTCCAAATGTTAGGAATAGTGCTGCCTGAATATACTGTGTCCAGACTAATAACCATACAGAAACAGAATAAAGGAGGTTTGGTTTGTCGTAGGTACTTGCATCCATGTGACAACTTGAACTGTGACATGATCTCTTTGTGATTAATTCCTCACCTACCTCTCAGAGCAAAAATAAACTTAAAAACAGCTGGAAGATGTGTCCCAATAATGATTCAAAAAATTTATAATGATCAGGGATTTGTTTTGATCACAGCAAATGAATAAACATTGGATCTCTAAGCACCCACTCCACGTATTGCAGCCAGGACAATGAAGCTGTTGTGCCATTCTTGGAATATCTGGCATCATTTCATATGTAATGTAATAAGTCACACGACTGGGATGCGGAAAAATGTTCCCAGTTGTGTGGTATTCACATAAAAACTTTAAGTAGCTATAGAGGTAATGTACTTAATTACTTTCAGGCTTTTATAGCTGGCTTGGGAGTTATAACTTGCAATGTAAAAACTCCAGTGGTTGTTTGGTGTGGGTGGAGATTGATAGCAGTGAAGTGATTTTCTATCTTGAATCTTTTAATGTCTCTAATTATTCTTTGATCACACATGGAGTAGAGTGGGTCAGCAGCAGCGATGCTTATGTCATCAATGTACAACAGCAACAGCAAAATTACATTTGTATAGCACCTTTCACGTCGGGAGGACATCCCAAGGCGCTGGACAGACAGAGTTGAGGGTCGGGATGGGTGAGGGGGGAGGGCAGGGGGGAAGCAGGGCGATCGAAAGCAAGGTCGAAGAGGAAGGTCTTGAGGTGAGTCTTGAAAGTGGCAAGGGAGGGGGCGAGACGGAGGGACTGCAGGATGGAGTTCTAGAGGGTGGGTGCAGAGTGGGGGAAGGCCCGCCCGCCGATAGTGGGACAAGCAAGGTGAGGGATGTGAAGCAGGCCGGTGCCCGTTGAGTGGAGGAGCGAACAGGGTGGTAGGGGGTTAGGAGGTTGGAGAATTAGGGGGGAACAAGACCGTGGAGAGCTTTGAAGGTGAGGACCAGGATCTTGAACTGCATCCTCTGTGTGATGGGAAGCCATTGGAGTTGGGCAAGGATGGAGGTGATAGGATCGCGGAGCCTAGTGCGGAAGAGGACACAGGCTGCAGTGTTCTGGATGATCTGCAGCCTGTGGAGAGGAGTTGGGGAGGCTAACAAACAGTGCGTTTGCATAGTCGAGCCTTGATGTAATGAAAGTGTGTATGAGGCGGTCTGTAGCGTGAGACAGTGTCGGAGCCGGGAGACGTTGTGGAGGTGGGGGAAGGCAGAGTTGGTCATGGTGTAGATGTGGTAGAAAGGATAGTTGAGGGTCAAACAAGACCCCAGGGTTCCGGACTGGCTTAGCAAGATGCAATCATGGATGGTGATGCTATCAGCGTCTGAGGTGAGGAGACGCTGAAGGGAGCCAATCAGGAGGGCCTCGGTCTCGCTGACGTTCAACTGAAGAAAGTTAGCTCTCATCCAGGACTTGATGTCTGACAGACATTCTGTCAGCACAGCAGTGGTCCTGGAGTCAAAGGTGGAGGCAGAGAGGTACAGTTGGGTGTCATCCGCAAACATGTGGAAGTTGACCCCAAATCTGCAGATGATGTCACCAAGAGGGAGCATATAGATGTTGAAGAGGAGGGGACCAAGGATAGAGGTCTGAGGAATGCCGCAAATATACAAATATTGATTGTGTCGTCATTCGCTGTCCCACTCAGGAAATATTCTTGTGTTCTGTATTAGACCTTTTAGAGCAGGATTCTTAAAGTTGGATTGATCGCATTAATGGTGTTTAATATGACTGGTTGGAAGCATTAGGAGACCATAATGTCCCTATAGAATAAAGAGTCTAGCTTCTTATTTCACAAGATTGCAAGATTGGTTCGGGTAAAGATGGTACTTCGGCCCCTTTGATCTCATCCGTCTTCACATCATAGCATCAAGCTATTTTTTTAAAATGAGTCCAGAATCCTGTCCTCAACCACCCTCCCTGAAAACTTGTTTCAATCTTTAATTACCATCTGGGTAAAGAAATGCCTCTCATTTCATTGCAGCTCCAACCCAACACTTAACCAATTCTTAACCTTTTGTGTCTGAGAGCATTGTTTTTAAGCATCTTGTTACAAAGATCCAAATACTGAACGCATAATAAATCCTTTCTGATGCACAGCAAACCCATGTAACTTGAACAGTATTGTACAATTTAGCTGGGTCTTTGCTTTCCTGTCAGCTCATCTCCGCATGACTCCGCCCCTGTCAAGAGAGCAGGAAGAAGGAATTTTGCTCAAAACTTATGCAGTGACTTAATCCAAGGAAAGAGTTAATAGGTACCTATTAACATTACCTTCTTATAAGTATTTTGTATTTTATCAGGGAGAAAGAAGCAGTTTTTTCAAACCTTAGAATTCTGCAGGCAGAATGTGACAGAAATGAAACATGTGTTTTCCCTGGAGATATGACACTTCACCAAATGTTGTATTCCATTATTATAATAATTATACTGAAACCACTGGAAAATGTTTTTTTTTAATGCTATATGAATTTTGAAAACCCAATTCTGTCAACAACAAAAAAAGCTTTGCAGCATTTCTGTTCTACGTGTTCAGTACATACGAGCCAAGGTTGCACCTGAATCTTATGAGATGCCAAATTGAATGCATCACATAGCCAAGACATTTACCAATTTGGCCAAAGTGGTAGTGGCAAATTGCAGGAGAAACTGGGACAGGTGCAGCTGACTGATCCATCAGTGCCATCTGGCGAAAATTTGACAAATCAGACCTCGAATTGGGTTTTGCTAATGTTTGGTTTGAGCGGAGCCTGTTTAGATCGTTGCTACATCTGGGAAATTGACAGTGATTTAATTTTGTTCCTCTGGTTTGTGAGACTGAGCGCTCATGAGCTGTTAAACTTCCAAATGGATCGAATGATGGTTTATCAAAGGAGTGAAGCATTTTGTTTCCTTTACTTAGACAGTTGTCAGGATGTGGAACACCAGGTGTGATAGTCGAGGTAGGATCCATATTAGCTTTCAAGTGGGATTTACATGGATTTCTAAATGGGAGTAATTTGAAGCAAGACAGGAAGGGAAAAAGGCAGATAAATGGCATTGTGTGCTCTTTCAAAGAGCTAACAAAAATGTTGGGTGACCTTCCTTTGTATTAAAAGTTCTATTGTCCTCTCATCTAGAAAGTCTACAGTATCCATATCAGAAGCCCTATTATGGAAGTGAGTCATGTCACCCTGATAAATATCTGATAAATCAAGTAGATTATGCAAGTGTGGCATTCCCTCAAATTGACATGATACGTATCTGGTTTTGCAACCAGCTTCTCCTGTTATAAACATTTTAGAGTCAATCAACAAAACTTGGAAAACTTGAATAATAGGTGTTACAAAAATTAAAATGTCTCGCGGGTTAACATACATGATTACAGTTCTTGGGACGAATTGGTGATTTTCCTTAGGTTAACAATGCTTGTTGCCAATACTATTGCCATAACTGACAGCTTCATTGCCAGAAGTGAGGAATTTACCATTTACCCTTAGTTATCGAAGACTATCATCCCTCTTTATCTCTGTCATTGACTTGCAGTAAGAGTGCAATCATTTACTGTGAGGGACACAGCAAAGTCTGAACCAAGACAGTTCTTATTCAACCTGTTTGTCATTGTAGTTTTTAGACTGAAGGAAATAAACTGATGCAAAGGTGCTATTTTTCACGTCTGGAGGAGAGTTCACCCAACCGCAGCTTTGTGCTCCAAACACCATGAAAGACATGCGAGTTGCAAAATGTAGCGCTGCACCCTGTTTGGCAGAGCAGGTGAACGTCGCAGCTCACAGCCCTGCACTTATTTTAGAGGATTATTTGGAGATTTCAATGGTACAAAAAAGTTGCAAAACTAAATCATACTGACTCAGAATCCAATTTCTACTTCAAAATTATTCATTTATGCATCTCAGGATGACATTTCAGAAATAGCCACTGTACTGCCTCACACACTGTGACATCAGCTTTTTGCACAGTTGGGTGACTTTGTATGCACTACTACGTTGTATTTGGAGTTTGGGTTCTTAAACCTCAATACGAGTTTCGATTGCTTGATTTAAATACGGGTTTGTGAATATAAACTTTACTTTTTTGAAAAAAAAGTTACGCTTCCACAAAACAAATTGCTTGGATTATATCAAACCACAGTTGTGCTTTTTGACTCGATTGAGGATTTTATTTGTGGTTAGCTGGGTGTATGGCATATGGGGAGCTTATCGCCATACTTAAAGAGTATACAAACCAGACAGAGTTCTGTGTGTGTATGCCACCAACCCATGGAAATTTCCCTGCTGTCTGAAATGGAATGTGCGCACTCTTCCTGACGAGATGCAACCCGATTACCTAATTTCAGAGAGGTACAGGTTGGCAAGAGCCAAGGCTTGGGGTTCCCTGAGTGTGATTTGGATATACTGTTGGGGTTCAACCTGTTAAAACCACATGGCCATTGAGGATGAATATGTTGAGTTGTGGTCCCCCTGAGGCAGGGATCATCACAAATTCTACAAACACATCGGCTTCCAGTACCCAGTCGATTGACCTTAAGATACTTGTTCTACTTTTGAATATGTTCATGGACATAAAATATGTAATTTTATCCAGTTCCAGTCTTCTGTCATACTGTTCTGTGATCTGAATCAGATCTGCTGCCCATTCTACGGCCTCTTTGTCACCATTGGTGACTGAGCCTTCAGACGCTGTGCCCTGCTCTCTGGAATTTTAAGTGCAAGTTGAGGTTGTAGGCAAACATGGCACATAATGTCCCAGAAACAGCCATAAAATGGCCAATTTTGATTTGGGGATTGGGAGAAAATCTCTTTTCAAAAAATGACATAGGATCTTTAACTTCTACTTGAACAGGCAGGTGAGAGGTTTAAAGCCTCTTTATGCATCTCCAATAGTGCAGCATTGTTTTGGAGTGTCAGCCAACACTGTTTTCTCCCGATGTGAAAGGCGCTATTCAAATGTAATTTTGTTGTTGTTGTGTTCAAAGTCCTGCATTGGGGTACAAACCTGTGAACTTCTGATTCAGAGTGAGAGTGCTACTGATTGAGCCAGATGGGCATCTAAATGGCAGTCTTGTTTTTCAGTCAGCGTGATGATTTCCCAATACCACAACACAAGCATACATTATTACTCAATCATGAATGACCGATATGAAAAGAGAGCATTCAGTTTCACAGAAACTCCACAACACAATACAGTCTCTCCACAGCTATAGGGGGGAGTGCAGCACACCAGATAACAAAATGACAATGATTTTCCACCACTACTACGTTGTGAATTTGTTTATCTCTTTGAAGGTCAACCAAAGGAGTTATGTAAATGCCTCTGTAAAGTTTTACATTGCAAATTTAGAATCTGCGTTTCTTTTTCCGTCCTGTAAATTGTGCCAATCACAACAAAACTAGTCTGAATGTGCTTTTAAACTGGAGAGGGATAACCTCGCTTCATCTCGGGTTATATTCATACAGAACTGTTCAAGTTGCGAATTCTGTTTCCTTTCCAAAAAAAAGGCTTTTGAGAAATCAAAGGAAGCCATGATGAACTCAAGCTTGTATCTGGTTAATTTTCTAAACTTTGTAGTTTGCCAATTGATAGCAGTCATGAATCTCAGCAATGATGGAAATGAATTCAATTCAGCGTAATAAAATATTCCAAATGCAGCATTATTAACTCACTCCTAAGTACTGAAACAACATTTCTACGGTGATATGTCAAATCTAATGCAATATCATTAAAATCAGCCATGCAGCACAATACAAGAGTAAAAAAATATGATTCTGCCATCTTCCAAATGCAGGACCTGTCACTTCACACTGTCGAAATATTCAGAACTTCAATCTTTATGTTAGTCTTTGCACTGAATTAGCAAATTAAAACAGTGAATGGTTCAGATGCAAAGCATACAATCAGCATTTGAAAATGCTGGGTAGGCAAATGTCTTTGGGGTGATGCGTTGTCAGTATTGAAGGGTCAAATCCAAAATGTGGACCTATCTTTCAGCACCAGATGGAAATCTGCCTGCTGTGCATTGTTTTGATTTTATAACAGGAATCAGATCACCGATTTAAAAATTGCAATCTGTTTTACCACTAGGTGCCACCAGTTGTTTAATGAACCATCAGAACAAGAGGGCAGAGGTTTAGGGCTGAAAAAGAACAATTTCAAGACAGACACCAGGAAGTGTCAGTTAATAATAATAATAATAATCCTTGCATTTGGCGTCATTGAGACGTCTCAAGAAACGCTTCACCGAATATATTGTAAAGTAAATTGATTGTATTTTGTGGTCGAAATGCGCTTTTATTGAAGGTTTTAAATAAAACCTTTTGTTTTGATACATGAAACAGTTTGGAGACACTCTGGCCTCTGAGTCGGAAGGTTTGTGGATTCAAACCCCATGTTGGGGCTCTGAACTTGCACAGTCTAAACTGACATTCCAGTGCAGTGCAGGGTGGGGGGTGGTGGGGGGGTGGTTGGGTGTGTGCTCCACTGTTGGAGATGCTGTCCTTTGGATGAGACGTTTCAAATGGATGTTAAAGATCCCATGGCACTATTCAAAAAAATAAGGGAATATCTCCTAGTGCCCTGGCCGACAACCTCCCAAATAAAATTGACCATTCGCTTCACAGTTGTTTGTGGGATATTGCTGTGTGCATATTGGTTGCTAAGTTTATTTACAAATGTACCCAGTCATTACACTTTAAAGGATATTCTCTAAAGTGCTTTGAGAAGTCCTCCCATTGTCAAAGCTGTTGCATCAAATAAAATGTAAATATTATTAAGTATTTCTTAATTAACGACCATTTGAGGCTAGGACACTGGACTCATTTAAAAAAAACAAGCTTGACTGCATGAGGGGCACTATGTAAATTGCAAGTTGTTGTTGACGTGTTGTCAATTTTCTGACATAAATGTATTTTCTCTTCTAGTCCATCCGAGAAGTCACTGGCTATATCTTGGTAGCCCTGAACCAGTTTGAATACTTGCCATTGGAGAATCTCAGAATCATCCGTGGGACAAAGATGTATGAAGAACGATATGCGCTGACGGTCCTGCTTAACTACAAAAAAGATGGCAACTTTGGACTGAGACAGTTAGGCCTGCAAAACCTGACAGGTGAGCCTATTGATAACTATAGAGCATTTGCAATTTGGTTACTTTGAGTCAACATATCACTGGCTATTGGTGTCAAACACCTCCCTTGCAAAGAAAGCAGAAGCAATATACTTTGACTTATAACATTTTCAATCTAAACCCGTTTATCAATTCATTGTAAAGAAACATGACTCTCTGGAAATTAACTCTTAACAGCATTTCTAACTGCTTCCAAATTAGTGTTTCATGTTGTCCAAAAGGCGGGAACAGAGAAGGAATTTGGCGCAAAAGTACATCAGTGGAAATGTAGCAATGGAACTTTAGAAATTTACAAAACAAGAGAAGGTCATTCAGCTCACCACGTCGTTCTTTGAAAGAGTAATCCATTCATTCCCACTTACCTGGCTTTTTCTCAAATGCCTGCAAATTATTCCTCTTTATTTATATATCTAGATCCCTCTTAAAAGCTAATATGGAACCTACCTCAATCACCAGATCCAGCAGAGCATTCCACATCCTAACAACTGTGTAAAAAAAATCCCCCTAAACTCCTCCTTTGCTCTCTTGCCAATTATCTTGTATTGATATACAATAATAATAATCACAACTCACTGATGATGGGTGCTGTCCTGCATTTTTTCTGAATGCTTCACTATGCGTGAATTCATTACTATTTCAGTGTTTCCAATTTTAGTGCCTCATATTAAAGGAGGTGTCACACCGCTTTCTTTTGAGATTTAGAGTTACATAGCAACTAAATTATACTGCAGCAGGAATTGGTCTGGCTGAAGGGCATGTGTAATAATCAGCCATTGCTAAAATTCAAAACAGGCAGCGGAAGAAAACTAACAGAGCCACGTGTTGGACCTTTGATTGTTCAAGACGTATGTCCTCCAGCAACTTGTAACTCCCTTAGGTAGGAAACTATGCTCTGTTTACAAAGTGACGGATGTTAGGCTAGTTGACCACCCCTGCCCCTGTAGCCTAGGGAAGTCTCCAATTTCTCTTCACTCTGGCAAGACTCCCCCTTGTTCTCCAAGGGGGAATCCTGTAGTATCCTCCAAGAGCCCATTACTCAGAAATAAGTCTACAAAGGTTTCTTCACTCAACGGGATCCTCTGTCTCTTGGAGCCGCGTGCAGTTGGTTCTCTGGTGATTGTTGTGACTAAGCCTGCCCTCACATCATGAAACTGCCTTTAGCCTCAGGAGCCCCCTCTCCCCCACCATGCCAATCCAACTCTTCATACTTGCTACCCTATACCAGATCACCAGTAACTAATAAAATCCTTCAGTGCTAATAGTTCAATACAGCAACGTCCTCACCTTGAAGTCAATGCTCAAGATTCCCCTTTGTATTTTTTTTAAACATTGTCTGATTTGTATTCTATGGAAGGCTCCATTATCTGTCTGTCACTGAAGCTTCAAGTGGCTGCTGTGTGGCTGATCATTCAACATCTCTTAATGAACAAGGAGCAAATCGCACTCTGGCTTCAGCTGTCAATCTCTTTTATTTCAGGGCTAAACAACGTGATTAATATTTTTAGCTTCGTCCTAAATTATATTGTTGAACTAAGGAGAGGTGATTGAGCCAAGCTGCGAGTGAATGATAAGAAATAGGAAGTGAAAAGCTTCCTGACTTTCAGCAGGACATCTTAAATAACCAGCTGAATAACGTGCTACCTTTGGTTTCCCTCTTTACATTTCCCAAAGACCAAGAAACTGCCGTGTGCACTGGGGAATGGGGAAAGAGCTGATTATTCAAATCCACCTGGAGTGCTCGGAAGATGGTAACAATATTTGAAAAAGATAATGTAAGACATAAAGGAATGCTTTCACCGACCTGCAGTAAAAATGATTCAACTTTCATTTCAGGAATGAAAAGTAACCCTGATAACTTTGTGCTGACACCAGCCTATCTAGGTTACGGTCAGGAAACTGGTGCAAACATCCACATTGTTAATTCTTACTCTTAAGGGAGCCTCAGAAATTAATATTTTTAACTTTCAGGATTGAGCAAAAATGTTGAGGAAACTGTGTGGGAGACGTTTCGTTGTCAACAATGTGAAGGAGCTGATTTAATGTCAGTCAATAGACATTAACACAAGTTGCTTCAAAGAACTTGTAATTACAACTGCAAAGGTAATCAGCTGCCTGATGCTTTCAGGCTCAGTAGCTATCAGCCAGTTTCCCCACCGATATCGACAGCAAACCTCTTCAAGCAAATGCCTTCATTCCCAAAACAGCAGACACCAAAAAATACAAAAGGATCTTAGAGGTGGTCATAATTCATTTCAATCCTTTTAGTTTTGAAATGAATGCTAACAGTGATGTTTCTTGTTTCTACCTTTTACCTCTGGACATCAAATGGACTAAATATGTAAAGCACAGGTATATTATGAAAGTATGGTCCCAGTTTGAGGGTCATTTTTAGGGCAGTGATGGGAAAGGTTAGCATTGATGTTGAAGATGGGGCTATTTTACTGTGGTATCATCTTTCTACCTGGTGAGTACACAAATGTCCCAGATAATAAATCAAGCAGTGAAGAAATCAGATCAAGCAATACAAAATAGATCTTCATTATGTACATAATATATATATATATTCTATACCAATGTTATTCAGGTATGAATCAGTATTGACAGTACATAAGCAATTACGAATCCTCTCTCCAACCACCCCTACCATATATAGTTTTATGTCATGTAGAAATAATAATAACAATCCGAATATATGAGATCGAGTGTTTCACATTAGAACGTCTCCAAGTGCTTCACAGAGTATACTTTTTATCCTTGCATTTGATATAGCGCCTTATCATGTCTTCGAGACATCTCAAAACACTTCACAGAATATACTGTAAAGTGAATTGACTGTATATTTTGTGGGCGAAACGCGGCAGCCAATTACGCACAGTAGTGTCCCACAAACAGTCGTGGATTGAAGTGACCAATTATTTTTTGAAGGAATTATTACCCCCGGAAACGTGATCTGCCAATCCGGGTTTCTACTGCTAGGTAAACTGAAGCGTGTGGAGTAAGGAAACTTGCCCAACATTTCACCCTGCCGGGAATCGAACCCAGATCTCTCGTTTGTGAGGCGAGTGCTCTAACCACTGAGCTACAGGACTCCTGTAATACTGTAAGGTGAACAGACAGATGAGACCTCAGTTTAACATATCATTTGCAGGATGGCACCTCCAACAATACTGCACACTGCATTGGAATGTTAACATAGACTATATGAGATCCAAGACCCAACGTGGGTCTTGAACCCACAACTCTCATGGGTAAGAGTACTACCAACTGAGCCAGGCTGGCACAAGACCAAAAGAGACCATATCCATTTGGTTATACCTCAAAGTTCAAAATGTTCGGGTGAGATGTTAAACCGAGTTCCTCTTTGCCTGGTCAGATGAACATTAATGATCTCATTGCACTTTTTGAAAAGGGAAGGGAGTTTCTCCCAGTGTATTGACTATCAAACCCCCAAATTAAAAAAAGATCATTCAATACCTGGCTGTTTGTGGGATATTGTGTGCAAATTTTGCCTACAAAATACAAAGTCAAGGTGTTATATTAAATATAAGGATTATTATTATTCATGAAACATTTCATCTTCATACAAAAGGCAAAATACTGCAGATGCTGGAAATTTTTTCACGGAAGTCGCTGGGAACACACAGCAGGTCAGGCAGCATTTATGGAGAGAGGAAAATGAGTTAACGTTTCAGGTCAATGACCTTTCATCAGAACTGACGAAAAGTGAAGGAAATAGTGCCATCAATTTATCTCTTTGTAAATTCTTCATCTTCATACATATGGGTCTATTGTGAAGCTGTAAGAACGGTGAACTCAGTCTCTTAGTATGATAATCTCTATTAGTTTTGCAACCATTTCTTACTCTTTTAGTTGGGATAAGTATGTGACTACTCAGTACCTTACAACTGTAGAACCCTTGGTATAAAATGTAGTGAAACAAGTTCCCAGACAAGACACAATAACAGAGCGCTCTAAACAAGGTCATTACACCTGTCAGGAGAAGATCTGTTTTGGAAAGAGATGTAACTACAATGAAAGGCTGGTAAGACAAGTTTTCAGGGAACAAAGAGGTAAATTGATGTCACTATTTCCTTCACTTTTTTTTATTTTATAACTCTGACAGTTTTTTTCCATTGAGAAACTAGATGAAGGGGCGAAAGGTTAGGTGCAGTCTGCCACCAAGTTTGTAAAGAGTAGCAGAGACGAGCTTGAGTTTTATAAGTCTGCGATTATTAATGAACAGAGCTACAGCCTTGAGGTCTTGGAAATAAATGAGCTGGAGTGCAGGGATGAGTGATGAGTTTAGATTGCGATGCAGTGAGGGAGGTCTAACCCTGTTAGACAACATGGTGGGGATGAACAAGAGGGAAAAGGTCAGAGGAGCAATGACCACAGTGAGAGAAAGACAGCACAGGTTGCGACAGAGGGAGGAAAGGTTGCTTATCAGACAATCAGTCACTAGGGGCCAGAGAAACTCAACTGGATGTGGGAGCAGTAATAATAATAATAATCCTTGCATTTGATATAGTGCTTTTCACGTCTTCCCGACATCTCAAAGAATAGACTGTAAAGTGAAATTACCGTATATTTGTGGGCGAAACGCGACAGCCAATTGCGCACAGCAGTGTCCCACAAACAGTCGTAAAAACTTATGTGAGTGTGAGCTTTGTCGAGAATTTATTTCAAGGCTATTTGTGGGACCTTATGTGCAAATTGTCTGCCATCGTTTGCCTACAAATACACAGGCACTGCGCTTGACAGTGCAGGAGAAAGGTATGGTAGTTACTTGAGGACACAAAAGTGACATAAAATTCACCACATTTTCTATCAAGCTTAAAGGACACAAATATGGTGTCTATTTCCAAATGCAGAATATGATAATAATTATTAAAGATTATTTAAGAATATTATTTGTTGTTAAAGATCCCATGGCACTATTCGAAAAGAGAAGATCCTTTCTCTCAGAGAAAATTGGACTGTCACTTTATGGCTGTTTGTGGGATATGCAAAATATGACAATGCAAAATTGGCTGCCGCTTTCAACTATAAAATACAGTCACGAAACTTTAAATCCTGTGAAGTAATTTGAGACATCCTTCCAGTATGAAATCCACTATATCAAATGCAAGGATTGTTATTAATACAGTATCTACAGAAACAATCTATATACTATTCCAGAAATTATTGCTTTACAGTGCAAATTCTGCCTCGATCAGCAGTCAGTTCCAGTTTAACCGGTATTTGAACAACTATGAAAGCATGGTAGGCATTCTCGATTTGGAAGCCTCTAAAAACAATGTAAGGCTCATAGTGTAGAGAGTATATATATCATTGTTGCTGGAAGGGTCAGAATTGCACAAGGGTTCATTGGGGATGTTGCAGAGTTTTGAGGCATTATTGAAATACCAAACTTGTTTAAAGCCAAGCTCTGTTGCAAACCCAGTAAGATCAAAATCTTGTGGCTACCTGGTGGTCTAAAATCAAACTATATTAACCCCTTCCAGCCAAGAATGTGCCAACATAATAAACACAGGTCCTCCCATTCCCCAAGTTTGTATGGATGGCTGGGTTACATGTGGAAATTTTACTTTCTGACTTTTATTCTTTGCAACTAACTATCTAACAATTTTGCATAACTTTATGCATTTATATGAGAGGCAGTGTTGCTGCTGACAGAATGATCCAATTTGGAATATTTAAGCACATTGAATTTTCAGTGGGTGTCATAAAGTCCTGTCAGTAGTCAGTAGTCCTGTTCCTCAGGAAATATTAAACCAAAGTCTTGTCTACCTGCCCTCAAGTAGAAGTTAAACATCCCAGGACACTATTTGAAAAGAGTAAGGTGCTCTTCCCAGTATCCTGGCCAACAAATATCAATTATTCTCCTCATACCTGTTCAGAAGGGAATGGAATAACTGGACTATGAGGAGCGACTTAGTAAATTGGACATATTCACGCTGCAAAAGAGAAGATTGAGAGGCAACATAATTGCTGTCTTTAGGAGTCTAAAGGGGCAAGACAATATGGATCATGACAGGCTGTTTCATATTGTCCAGAATACTAAAACCAGAGGACATGACCTGCGATTGAAGAGGGGTAAATTCAGAACAAATCTACGCAAACACTATTTCAGTGAGCGAATAGTGAACCTGTGGAACAGGCTCCCTAGGCACTTGATTCTTTCAAATACAGATTAGATAGTTTTCTTTTAGGAAATAACATTATGGAATATAGTAAATAGGTAGTTTGAGACATATGTGCATGTGACTGCCAGGAAGGTGGAAGGAGAACGAGATGGACCTTGGTCTTTTTTCGTCTATCATTTCTTACGTACTTATGTTGGTGGTACCTTGATGTGTGTAAAGTGACTGCTACGTTTGCCTACAAAATACAGTCACTACACTTGACAGAAATTCTGGTATTATAAAAGCCATATGAAAATCTCCAAAAGTAATTACTGTCAAGCCTGGTAATGGATTTGTGGCACACAACCACAAAGTCAACAATTAACTTAACTGGAGAAATATTGGCCAGGAACCTGGGAGAAATAGTCTCCTCTTTTTGGAGAGTGCTGGGGAATCTTTATTATCCACCTGAATACCTCATCAAAAAGGTATCCCCTACAACAATTCAATAATCATTCTCAATATAAATTACTCAGAGGGAATCTTTCAGAGGTATATACATTTTTGAATGTGATTGAGAAAGTAAACCCAGAAGATGTGTTTAGAGGTGGAAAGAACAATTTCAGTTCAGACACCAAACATTTGTTTGTCCACAGGGTAATTCAGGCCTTGGAACAGGTGAACAGAAGGGTGGTTGAGGATGCTGAACTCTTTTAATAAATGTCCCGAATGATGCTGTGATGGGAGGTCACAAAGGTGGGTGGGTGTTCTGGAAAGATGAGATCAAATGGGCCGAAGGGCCTTCTTTATCCAATCCTTTCTTGTGATCTGGTGAATCCTTCCCAGTTACTGCATTCAAGTATCAGTCTAGACTGTGAGCTCAAAGTTCTTCCCAAAACCCACAATCTACTGAGCTTGTGGTGAGAGAACCAACTGTACTAAATTGACCTGCCTGGTTGCGAGGCAGTAATAGCTCTAATGTGCAGATGAAAGAGTTGTTATGATACAAAACTGTTTCTGTGATTATATATTTCCTGATTTTGGACTGACCATCGGGCAAGACATCAAGCAAAGTCGAGGTACTTTCCAACCAGTCTCATTACCAGAATTACAGTTTTGTTTCGCCCACAAAATATACAGTCTATTCACTTTGCAGTGTGTTCTGTGAAGTGCTTTGAGACATCTCAACGTTATGCTAAGGCGCTATAACAAATGCAAGCATTATTATTATGACTGTATGATGTGGTGGGGGTGGGGAGTTCCCCTTTAAGTGAGATCCTAAAATATCAAAAACGATATTATAATAGTAAAGCGATGCCAAGCTAATGCATAAAATGTGACATATAATTTGAAGCTACACTTCGAACCACCTCATATTTCAGCCTGAGGGTTCTTAAGTAAATAGCCATCTTGGATGTCATGTTCAATTAAACTTTTCCTATTGAAATGCAAATTTTACAAATATGAGACACAAATAGCAAGCTTTACAAAATGATAAAGGACTCTGTGCTCCAAATATTCAAAAGAAAATGACTACCTAATCTTTGATACCTTTTTTTTTAAAAAAGTAGCTTGTTACGCAGTTTGCCCACACATAACAGGAATTACTGCAAAGCTCTTTGAGACGTTTATATATTATAAGGGCCGTGTTTAAAAAACAATGCCTGGAAGATCAAGTTTTACAATAGTGATACTTTTATTTTGCATGCGTGAAAGAGACCTGCAGGTGAATTCTGAGACTTTCATAAGATGAATTAATCAGGAATATGCCACTACCGATTAAAGATTGTTACATTAATAATGGTATTAGAGATATCGGAAATTAATAAATATAACACAAATTTACAGTTATGCAGTTTCTTTCATGTTGGGAGGATGTTACACGGCATTTAATAGTTCTGACTTGACATCAGAGGTCGGCATGGGCAGGCGAAAGATGACAGAAAACTGAAATGATAATCCTTGCATTTGATATAGGGCTTTATCACATCTTTTAGATGTCTCAAAGCGCTTTGCACAATATACTGTGAAGTGAATTGACTATATTTTCAGGGCAAAACGTTTCAAACTGGTCGTAGTTGGTCATTGTGTGAATTGCTGGGTTTTGCCAGCATTTTTGTACATTCGCTGTGTTTGTTTTCCCATAAAAATCATTAAAAGTAACTAATTGTTTCATGTTGTGAGCAGTTTCTGTGCCAATACAGGTTTTATCTATGTCACTGAGTGCTTGAATCAAGAAGCTGTTGCCTCAGTGTCAGAGGTTCAGGCTGGAGGCATGAGAAGAGCTTTGCAGAGGAAGCAGAGATAATAAAAATGACCATGACATAGGACTTCAAGTTGTGCTTTATTATTGTAGTCATTTCCTATTGACAATTACCAGCACATAAAATGTGCGCTGCATAAATATTCCATTTTCAATTTACAAAGCAATCCTGCCTTCTGTTTATTGTTACATGTCCAGATAGAACAGACTGTTACAAGCCGGGAGGAACAGAAGTGAAACTCGTACAATTTCTCTGCTTTGCCTCCTTTCTTTTTCAACTCTGCCTGTCCTGCGGCCGAACTAATCGAGAGAATAGGACATGCCAAAGCCACTGGTGTGAGAACTATCTCACAAACAGGACAACCCCATTACTAAGCTGCCATCTTGGTTCAATAGGTGGAGTCCTGTAGCTTTGTGGTTAGAGCACCTGCCTTGCAAGCGAGAGGACCCGGGTTCGATCCCCGGCCATCGAACTTTGGGCAAGTTTCCTTACTCCACACGCTTCTGTTTACCTAGCAGTAAGTAGGAACCCGGTTGTTAGTCGATTGGCGGATCACTTTCCTGGGGGTAATAATCCTTTTACAAAAAAAATTAATAATAATTTGGTCACTTAATCCACGACTGTTTGTGGGGCACTGCTGTGCGCAATTGACTGCCGTGTTTCACCCACAAAATATACAGTCAATTCACTTTACAGTATAATCTGTGAAGTGCTTTGAGACGTCTGGAAGATGTGATAAGGCGCTATATCAAATGCAAGGATTATTATTATTATTATTTTATCTTAAAAGTTTTTATCAGTAAAAAGGTGTTTGGAAAAATGGTTGTCAGGTGGTTGCTGATATCACTGTGCACTATACACAGGAAACGTGGCTATCATTACTTCCTGTGCACTACGCATCCCCAGCACCACATTACAGTGTCAGGCGAGAGTTTGTAAGTTCAAAGTCCTGACGTGAGGCTGGTACTCACAACCATCTGACTCGGAGGTTACAGACTGAGCCAGGCTGACACCTGGAAATGAGGATATTTGTTCACAAGCCCTGAAATTGAAATGATCCACACTCTTGTAAAATAGTACCTAGAAGCCGGGTGACGTGATCAACTAGGGTTAAAAGCTCCTCGTACATTTCCACTCCTCAATTTCTGTGACTTCCGAACGTTGGCAGAACTGCCAGAATCTGTTTGCAAAGAAAAATGTCACCCCGACATTTTAATTAACACAATCATTCAGGGAAGTAAATCATCTCACAGGGCCAACCAGCCAGTGCTGTGAAATATGAATCCTTTAACAAAAGAAGGGGCTCGGGTTCACTGCCTCAGTAATAAAGACGGGAGTGATTTAGAGAGCAGAAGCAGTGTGCCCCAATGCGGCAGAAAGGCCTTTCACCTCACAGAGGAAGCGGTGACACACTCAACTGTTTTGCTTTACAAAATTCAATTTATTTTCACTGCTATTAAAAAGAATTCCTCGTCTAGCATACCTAGATGTGGAGTTGGCTTTGCAGTGGGCTCGTCTCTTTGCCACAGGGAACTGGGAAGCAAACTTTTTCACAACTGGAGTGAAATCCTCTCCATGTTAACGGATAGAAGACAGAAAAACGGATGAAATGGATTTCCTTTTTCCCGTGACCTCCGTGAGATGGTCCATAAGTCACTCATTACAGCTTATGTTGGTGGATTCGAGCGTGAAGCAGTGTTTGCCCAGGAGCTCTGGCTCATATGAAGTGCACATTCGTACTGATGGTCAACTCGATTGCCACTCGCTGCACATTTAATCTTGGGAAGAAATAGTTTCCTTCTTGTTGTCAGCTTTATTCTGTGCTCAAAATGCAGTTTTATCCTTGATAAGCTGCCACTTCTCGAGCAGTCTGCCTTTCCATAGATAAGATTTATGTTGCTTCAGTCAGGAGGTTCACCATATGTGAAATCTCCAATGTCTGGTGACCCAAATCTGGATATGGAGATCTAGCAGATCACGATGATGTGGGAGGAGGGAGAAATCAAATGCTGTGTAGAATTGCAATGGGAAGTGAAGTGCCTCAGTAGTGAAGTAGTGCTGTGATGCGGAAAGTTTTTTTTAACAATAAATTGGGGTTTACATAATTGCGAATACAAGCCCATGTCCATGGCTTTGGCGTCATAGTCTAGGCTGACACTTCAATGCAGTTCATAACATTTGTGCTACTTTTGCCTGAAGGCCCGAGTTCTCATCAGTGGGGTTTGAGCCTTGAGATCTGACTGGCTGTTGAGACAAACAATTTGCATCAACCCTGACTCTGTCAAACAGCAAGAATGGGCTGCAGCTTAGATATAGACAACCCTCGCCACGACCTGCAAAATATCACCAGTGTCACTGGAACACTGCCACTGAATGTATTTTAAGATAAGCTCTTGCTCATATCTGATTCTAACTAACACTGAACACTGATCCCAATTCATCAAGGACACAGTGAAACCTTTATCTTAGCACTTAAATCAATGCCTGACTGCTGATCTCTTTCGCAACAAGCATGGGTTGGGAGAAGGGGAGAATCGTTTCTGAGTACAGTAATACAATTTCTGCATTTGTACAGAAATACAAAGTAAAGATAATAAACTGATTCTTACAATAAAATTAATATTTTCTCCCCTCCTCAGCTTTTAATAATTTCTGCCTTCAAGGACATTTGATTTCAATGTTAAATACTGTTATTTTTGTGGGCAAAATGTGGCAGCCAATTGCTGCCAATTGCTGTGCGTAATTGCCTGCCCCGTTTCGCACACAAAATATACGGTCAATTCACTTTACAATTTATTCTGTGAAGTGCTTTAAAGCGCTTTGACCTCTTGAAGACTTAATAAGATGCTAGATCAAATTCAGGGATTATTATTATAAATTCCATTCCTCAGACAAGAAGGCAGAGAGATGTTAATTTTCCAAGCCTTTGTATCTGTACCTAGTCACATGGAAGTTTGCAAAAGTTATGTCAATCTAAGCAGTTGAAGCAAGTTAACCCAAGCTATGCAGTTTTAGCTAATTAAACATCAGTCATACCCAAGCGCACACTCTGGGGTCTCCAAGTCTTTGCTGTTGCCAACCTACACTTAATATTCTCTGGAATTAGGTAAGCAGGTTTTGTCAAGAACCAAGGCTTGGGGACCTCAGAATGTGCAATGGGTACTGCTGCAGTCTAACCAGCTAAAACTCCATAGCTTGTCATTGATAGCACTATCTGGCAAGTGTTCCTGCTGCTTGTCCAACTTGGACCACTCTACCCATTAGGGCTTTGGCTTACAGGGATAATGAGAGCTGAGTGGGAAATGTCCCTTCCCTCAATAACTGATCTGCCCTTCCAAGCCCTGCCTACGAGCCAGCCTGGCTGTGCTGTTATCAGCAGTGCCCTGGAGTACTGCGGACTGCCTGGCTCAGGAATGGACCAGGAAGTCAAGATTGGGAACTCATCAAGTGAGAAATTACAGATGCAATCCCAAACCTTACACCGCATGGGCCAATTTTAAAACCCTAGACAATCACGAGTAAAAGAAACTCTATGGTCACTTTCACAGCATTTTGAATTGTCTCGTGTGGTGTCCCTCAGGGCTCTGTCCTCGGTCCCCTCCTCTTCACCCTCTATACGCTCCCCCTTGGTGACATCATCTGCAGACATGGGGTTAACTTGCACATGTATGCGGATGACACCCAACTCTACCTTTCCTCTTCTACCCTCAACTCCATGACCACCGATGTTCTGACAGCTGCCTGTCTGACATTGAGTCCTGGACGAGAGACAACTTTCTTCAGCTCAACGTGCGGAAAACTGAGACCCTCCTGATTGGCTCGCGTCAGCGCCTCCGCACCTCAGGCGCTGACAGCATCAGCATCCAAGGCTGCACTCTCCACCTCTCAAAGCCGGTCAGAAACCTCGGCATTCTGTTTGATCCTGAGCCATCCTTTCTTCCTCATATCCGCACCACAACTGGCACCGCCTTCCATCACCTCCGAAACATCGCCAGACTATGGCACTACCTCACCCCTCACGCTGCTGAAGCTCTGGTCCACGCTTTTGTCACCTCAAGGCTGGACTATGGGAACTCTCTCATCGCCGGCCTTCCCGCCACCTCCCTCCACAAGCTGCAGGTCATTCAGAACTCTGCAGCTCGTGTACTGTCCCGCACCAGGCTTCACGACCACATCACTCTCACCCTCGCTCTCCTCCACTGGCTCCCCATCCCTGAGAGGATCGAATTCAAGATCCTCATCCTCACCGACAAGGCCATTCACGGCCTTGCTCCCTCCTACCTCTCCGACCTACTATTCCCCTACTTACCTGCCCGTACCCTCCGTTCCTCTGGCTCCGGTCTGCTCCACATCCCCCGCCCTAACCGCCCTACCATCGGTGGCCGGGCCTTCAGCCTCTCAGCCCCGAGGCTCTGGAACTCCATCCCCCCGTGCCTTCGCCTTGCTTCCTCCCTTTCCTCCTTCAAGGCCAGTCTCAAGACCTTTCTCTTTGACCGTGCCTTCAGCTCCCCTCTCGACTCTGTACCCCCTCCTCACTCCCTCCCTTCCCTCCCCCTGACCATTTCCCCCCTGCTCGGGTCCTGACCCAACTGTCCAGCAACTTGGGACGTCCTCCCGACGTGAAAGGTGCTCTATAAATGAAATCTTGTTGTTGTTGTTTGCCAAGGAAACATGAGGTGTCACCACTGGGAAAATCCAATGGTTGATTGACCCATCAATTCACTATGACACCTTATAAATAGCTGCACCATCTATCCATCCCATGCTGTTTTATTATTGGTGGGAGCCATAAGTGCACCAAAGTGTACAGAGATTATCCGCGGGTTCATAGTGTACCCGTGCTATATACAGATCTGCAGTCTGCTACAAGTCCAACTTGTTCCACTGGCTTTGTTGCTCAGAAGAAGAAAACAAAATAAACTACTGCACCAACATGTTCTTCTCAGTGTAAAGAAGAGTGATGGCTTCTCTATGCCCTTTGCTGTTTTTAAAGCATAGACAGGTGTGTCTGTTCACGCGCACTAAATGAAGGAATAGCACATCAATAGGATACCTGCCTAATGTTTGTTGCTTGAAAGATAAGATTACCAGTACTACGTAGCTCAACAACACACCTTTTCTATTATGATTCAGAGATTTTGTGTTTGCATTTTCATTTTTTTTCTTTAAATGAATTGTTTCCTTCTATTTAGGATTTTTCTCCCCATGCACTCACTTCCAGTTTAACCTCCACTGCATTGGCAGGGAGAGGGGAGTAAGGTGATCACAGAATTGGTTTGTACGAAGACGTCCCTTTAGCCCGTCTGATCTCATCGTTCCAGAACACTCACCCTACCTTCCCCGTTCTCCCATCACAGCTTCAAGCTGCTTTTTAAATAAGCCCAGTTGCTGGCCTCAACCACCCTTCTTGGCAACCTGCTCCACTCATTAATTACCCTCGGAGTAAAGAAAATACTTCAATACAACTCCAGACATAACCTTCCTTCTGTGCCAGCAGCAGGAGCCAAAAGGTATACTTGCACCATCATGCCAGAATGAAAATGTTGCTCAAAGTTCAGACAGATTTTCCCTCTCGTCACTTTACTGCCTTGCAGCGTGTTAGTGTACATGTTTTAAGAATATCAATGCTATAAATAGTTAATGGTGAGAGCCAGGTATCTGAGGCACTAATACAGTTTCCCCCGGTGATAGTCCATGCATTTGCCTCTAAAACAATCCATAGAAATTATTCTCCTCCATTCTACGGACCAGAATAATTCTAAAAGTTAATTAAACCTGCTTCCTAACATTCCCAGCAAGGGATCAGCGCTCCGTGGGAGGAGTTAGGCACGCTGACAGCTGGCACCTTAACAATAGGCAAAGCAAGTGGCAATTTGACAGAGAGGAAGTGGCACACTAAAGGAAAGCTCAGGGACAGATTGAAGTCAGGGATCGCTGTCAACTGCTTTTAAAATTTCATTTGCTTTCTGATTGCCTCAGCTGACAAATCTTTTCTTTTGACTTTTTATTTCTCCCTCCCCTTCCCCGCTTCTCTCTCTCTTCATCCCCCGAAGTCCTTGAGATGCTTTGTGCAGTTTGTTACTCAGTCTATTGTTTGAAAGATCCTCATACGACAGAAACATTTCTGAGTGGTTGCCAAAATACCTGCTTATTTCATTGTGAACGATTAATAGCAGGGGTGTTAATTACAAAGGCAGCCCATTGATTTTTATTAACTACAGCCCTTTGAGGACTAAATTTAATTTTGTCCAAATACTTTGGGGCCTAGTTCAGATGCATTTCTGATAAGAGTGCAGTTAAGTGATTTTCAATGTCCCTATTATGTCATGTTTCGTGTCATGACATGTTTCATTGTTGTAATGTTTTATTTGAACGTCTCGATTAATGTACAGATCGAGGGGGCTGGGGTAATAATGCCTTTCTACTTTCTCTTCTAAGTCTGCCTTTGAAATACACCAGACTCCTTTTGTGGACTGAGCAGTACATGCTCAAAGTCCTCTGCTAGTGTCACTCTGTATTCAGCTACGACTGAGGTGCACAAGAGGGGCCTGCGTGAACTTGATCTATGATTTTTACTGTCTCTTCATGGGAAAATAGCCCCAGTTTCCTTGATTCTCCCACTTGTTACTCCGTTAATATAACTGAGGTCAGTAAATAATTGTGGGAATTGCAAATCAGCAACTATATCCAGTCAGCGTGCTCGTTGAAGTCCAAGATCATTGATATACTGTAACTGCAACACAGTCTGTGGTACCATAACCCAAGCTTTTTTATAGACTACTTGCGGATAGGCTGAGCGGTTTTAATGTTTCCTTGGCCAGTGATAGGATTGAGGTGTGTCCAATATCAATACAATGAGTATAATTTTGGTGTAACCAAGTTCTGTTTTCTAATGACTTCATAGACATTCCCCAGGTAGTGTGTATTAGATATGCATTCATACACAATGTACTCCTTTGTTGAGTGCAATATTAAGTCAGACATCTGACATCTGAACTCTGCCTGTTGGAATGTAGTGTAGCATTTATAGCTGCATTTGATAGCTGTGATGTAGTGACTGCATTCCAATGAGTGGGATTTTCTGTTAAAAGTAACTCTATAGGCACTGATGGGTGTCTTTTAGTTTAGGGTGATTTGTCCCATTCTAGGCCATTAGAGCATTGCTTCATTCTTTTCCAGCTGGCAGTCCATATGTACTATGGGATGATGGTACATAGAGAGAGAGTCAGGATATGCACTCAGTGGATTGGACATCTGTTTGTTAAACTTGCACTGGGATAGCTTCAGGGTGAAGAAAGTTGGAGTCCAGCTGACAAGACACTTGAATTACTTCACTTTGAAAGTTTATTGAATCTGAATGAAACTAAAAAGCCAGCTTCATAATCGCTCACAATTTGATAACAATAGTGGTTAAGGGCTGTGGCAGATCCACAGCCAGAAAGGATACGTGAGAGCCCTGGGAACTAGGCCTTCTTTTCTATGGTTGCCAATAAAAGGCGACAGTCCCGTTTGTAGTTTGGAAACAGAAGCTTAATTACTGGGCCTTGCGAAGTGAGATTGCATCAATTCAATAAATTCTCACCAAATTAATTTCCCATTGTCCTTGAATAAAGTGTTGAGATTTGCAGTGTGTGAGAAGCAGGGACGCACAGTGGAGACCAGAACCAGATTAAACTCTCATTGGCATGATCTTTGCTGCAAGGGGTACATTTCAACCCTACAAGGAACAAGGGGTGTTCACACACAGTACAGATGCCTAAGGCATCCAATTTAATATATGCCTCTGTAGCTTCTTAACAATAACCCTCTGGTGCGTTCTCTTCAAGTAATTCCGATTCCATGTCTTGCCTCTGATACTCAGTGACATTAGTTTGTGAAGGGGTCTTTCATATGGTACTTTGACAAATGAGGCTTCCCACAGTCAGTGTTTTTCACCGCCTCGAAAAAGTCTGTAAAGTTGGTCAGACAAGAACTCCTGAACGTATTTATTAATTTTTAAAATAAATTTGTCTTCCATTTTCTCGAGTGTAGTGTAAACATGATCGAAGAAGAAAGTCTTCAGATGCAATCTAAACAAGCGGCAAGGGGTTCCAGTGGTAAAAAGGCAATTGGGAAGTCTTTAGGTTATAGGCACGTGTGTCGGGGATTATCTCTCAAATTCCCACTCCTCTGCTCCTCAGGATCACTGTTTGCATGAGCAAACTCCTCCCTCTCGTGTCAAATATTGCAGAACGGGAAGTCAGTTTTCTGAATTTTTATTAAAGTGCCAAGTAGTTCAATACTGTACAAAATAAAGTTCATGGAGACAAGTCTACCCATAAAGATATCGCTATTCAAAAACTGAAGGGTGTTTGTCCCAGTGTCATGGCTGACTATCCCCCAGTAAAATTGATCATTCAGTTCATGGCTGTTTGTGGGATATTGCTGCCACAAATTGGCTGCCATATTCACCCAAAAAGCATCCTGTGAAGCGCTTTGAGACATCCTCCCAACATGAAAGATGATACATAAAATGAAAGAATTATTATTGTTATTGTTATCTAACAGCAAAACTCCTTGCAGTGCTTTGATATGTGCTGGTGACATAAAAATAACAAATGCAAGGATTATTATATTATTATAAGTAAATTAAATTAACCATTTTTTCCCAATTGTTAATAAATGTGGATCATGTAGCTCACCAAATATTTAGTTAGTAAGCAATTACATTTTTATCAGGAATCATGTACAGACGTGGATAAATTCATGGTAGAATACCAGATGGGCCCGGTTAATACTGACTGATATAAAAGCGAATTAATGGAGAAAGCCTATTACGACCATAGCTTTTTCTTTTTTGTTACATTATAGACAGGGATCTTGTTCATTACTAACAAATACAAGCATTTGATTTCCTAACAGATTAGGGATATCTCTGAACAGATTGTACTATTCATTTCTGTAGTCCTTTTGGAAACAATTTTCAGATTAAATATTAACAGTTCAGTTTTCGAGATAAAATGCATTGAACAGCAGAAACCTGTTTCACCTGATTACAAAGCTACCACAGGCAATTAACCTTTAGACCATGAGAGAAAAGGGCTTTTGGTCCTCAAACCTTGGCTCTTGCCAATTTGTGCCAAATACTAAGAATTAGGGTGAGCAGGGTGTACGTCTCTGGAGAGAGCACATATTCCATTGCAAACATGGGGATTTCAATGCATAGGTGTCAGAAATAGAACTTTGTTTGGTTTGCATGCGACAGACAAAAAAAATTAGAAAAGGACTTTGCAATCCTCCACTACAAATGTTGAGATTAACAGGTTTGCAGCAGCATTATTCTGTTTGTTTCCTTCTATCCTTACGGTACCTGACAGGAAGATCTCAGTTTGCACATATTAAGACTAACCACGTTGTCCTCTGACAAATTATTATCTCACAGATTTTGTTGAAAAATTGCTGCATGCTTATTATAAATATATTGACACAAAGTGACTATTTGATGCATGTTTTGGATTATGGTTGCAATATCATAATATATTTCCCCAAAGTAAATCAATTCAACTGTTGCACATTGCTGAACAAAAGCAGGTAGCTGTCTGACCTGCTGATATGTAGTGTTTCTTCCCAGTTGTTGGATTGTTGCAATTCGGGCACTGCATTAGCCACTCCAGAGTAGCTCTTCTTAGTGCTTCTGGGAATGCTGCTGGAAAGGAAGGAAGAGAGGGCTACTGTTGGGAATAAGGGAAGAGCCATTTTATAGAAGGCTGAGAACAGCATGGAAGAATGCAGGTTGATAAATGTGATAATTTCATTTTGAAATTATGACACTTAAGGGAGGAATGTATGTTTGACAAGTGATGGATTGACACAGTCCGGTGTGGTTCTTCAAACCACATGCAACCCATTAGCAGTTCAATTTACTCTCGCTATAAATGACCCAGCTCCAGATATGGATCTTTATAATAATATTTAATGTGCTTGCTTGTTGGCATGTTCTACCACAAAGCCCCCAAGTCACATTGCAATATTGGAGAGATGGTGGGGTCCATAAGGACAGACTTTTATGTTCTTGATTATAACTCAATGGTTTTTATTCAGCATGTATTCTATATTTTGTTTTAGCTGTTCTCTCGTTTCACCTCATTGCCCGCTGCCTTGGTGTATGTTCTACATCCCCCGGCCATCACATCCAAGAAGCAAAGCCTTCAAAGCATTGTATGGATTTTCAGAAAGTTTTTGATAAAGTGCCACATAAAAGATTAGTAGCTAAAATTAAATTAAATTAAGGCCCATGAAATTGAAGGCAATATTGTGTCAGAGATAGAAAGTTGGTTGGAAGATGGGAGACATAGTTATTATAAAAGGGACGTTCTCTGATTGATGGATAGTGACAAGTGATATCTCCAGGGATAGATGCTGGAGCCCCAGCTTTTAACTCTATGTATTAATGACCTTGATACAGGAATAGAGAGAATAATTTCTAAATTTGCCAAGCTAAATTTGATGATACTAAGATAGGAGGTGTTGTAAATTGCAAAGAGGTCCAGTGAGAAATACAAAGAGACAGAAGCAGATTAAGTGAGTGGGCAGAACTATGGCAGATGGAGTTTAACATTGCAAAGTGTAAGATGGTGCATTTAGAATGAAAGAATAGCGATTGAGAATGTGTTCTGAAGGAAGAAGTACTAAGGGCGGTAGATGGGAGGAGAAATCTTGGGAGTCAAGATCTTGAAGGCAGGAGAGAAGTAGAGAGCCAAAATGATTTTGATAGGCTTTGTAGATCATTAAAATCTAATTTAATTAGCTATGATGGAAGGCTGGGAAATCCGGGGTTACATTATTTAAAGCAAATTAAGGGGTGAATTAATAAAGATATTTAAAATAATGAAATGGATTTACAGTTTAGACAGTGGACAACTCTTCCCTCTAGTAGAAGGATCCATTGCAAAGGGCACAATCTGAAAATCAGAAGTATCAGTTAGAACTGAGGCCACAAAGCATTTCTTCACACAAAAATTTTGAAGATGTGAAATTCTCTGCCCCATTAAACTGTCAAGGCAGGATCAATTGGGATGTTTAAAATCAATACAGATACTGTACTTGGGAGGTATCTACAGATTCATACCAACTAGGAAACATCCTACAACACTTTCTACCATGTAACCATTGCCCCCTGCTGTTGCCATTTGGGTCTATTACTATTGCTTGCTCCCCACTGCCTTCACTCCACAATCAGGGCATTGCCTTCAATCATCATGACCCTGCCCTTTGGAATGCTCTTTGAAATCAGGTTGTCTCTCTACTTTTAGCCTGCCTTCAAAAGCATCCTTATGCACACATCTCTTCAACTGCCCCCTTTGTCAACATCTGTAAATCTCATATTTCCCTGTTTGGTTATCGAGCTGTTTGGGACATTTTATGTGAGAGGCACTATATAAATGCAAGTTATTCTCATCACTCATGGAATATCAGGCCATGTCACCCCTGAACTGCTTTCTGTATCTCAGGAAAGACCCTCCAACATCCTGTATGTTCTGGTCCCTAAATGATTAATATGCGGTGACTGAGAGAAATCAGAGAAAATAAAAGGATTATGGTCAATTTGCAAATATTTCAACCAAAGTCATCATGTGGTTGATGAAGCTCAATTGAATGAATATGGAGCACACAAGATGAAAACCCGTGGGATGCGATTTATATCCTATGAAAGGACCCATGAGTGACTTTCAAAGGGATGTAATCACATTTTGCAGCTTTTCATCACATATCCTATTTATATTGCACATTAAGTAAGTAATTAATAGAAAAATTGTAAGGATTAGCAGAAATGTTAAATTGAAGTGTGAACTGCACTGGTAAGTGAGCTGTTGGCTGGTTGAGGTGACGTATGTAACATTTATATCATCCTCACACAGTGTCTTAATATTCTCAAACACTGAAGCACTTTCCACAAACTATGAAATACCGTTTGTGGAGATGTCATCGCATGTGACACAAAACACACCCCTGTTAGTACTCATCCTCGTGGAGTCCTGTAGCTCATCCCAAGAGACTTGGGTTCTATTCCCGGCAGGACGAAATGTTGGGCAAGTTTCCTTACTCGACACACCAGGGCAACCCCATTACTAAGCTGTCATCTTGGTTCAATAGGTGGAGTCCTGTAGCTTTATGGTTAGAGCATTTGCCTTGCAAGTGAAAGGACCTGGGTTTGATTCCCAGTCATCGAACTTTGGGCAAGTTTCCTTACTCCACAAGCTTCTGTTTACCTAGCAGTAAGTAGGAACCTGGTTGTTAGTTGATTGGCAAATCATTTTTCTTGGGATAATAATCCTTCAAAAAAAAATACTAATTTGGTCACTCATCCACAACTGTTTGTGGGACACTGTTGTGTGCAATTGGCTACCATATTTCACCCACAAATCTACAGTCAATTCACTTTACAGTATATTCTGTGAAGCGCTTTGGCACGTCTAGAAGACGTGAAAAGCACTATATCAAATGCAAGGATTATTATTATTATTATCCTGTTAATGTTAACTTGCTTGCATTCTTCAGTGTAGATAAAACGGAAATCATTGAAACATGGACAAATCCTGCTTAGCCTGAGCCTGTCGTAGCCTCCCCTACTTTTCCTCCATTTAGCTAATTCAGACTTGTTGCACGCTCCCACTCTCTCTATGCCACCAGGAGTGGCCGAGCCTTGAGTTCCTACGGTTCTAATCTCTGGAACTCCCTTGCCTTTACCACTCCATCTCACTCCCCCTCTTTCTTCCGTCCATAAATCCCATCTCAAATCTGAACACTCCCTCTACTGCCTTCCATCTCTCCTTTACCCCAACCCTGTGAAGCTCTCTGAGAAGTTACCCCGTGAGAAAAGACAGTATCTAAATGCAAGTTGTTGTACACAATAAGAGGCACTGACTGTGTTGCCTTTGTCAGATGGGTCTTTCCGTGCGCATATATCTTGGGGAGTGGTTGTGAATCAATTCTCTCTCATTTCTCAGTAGAATTTGATGAAGTGCTCCACGGTTCCAGCACCAGTACTGGACCTACCTATCTGCTGATGGAGGAATATATCATGTGTTAATTGAGAGAACGCCAATTGAAATCGCATTAAAGGAAGGAAATCACACAGAGGATGTCAGTGGAAGAAAAGCAATTAGTCTACACAATGCAGTGCGGCTCAGGATTTAGGATTTATTTTGGTCAAGTAGTTATGAGTTAAATGGTGAAAAACTACCAAATGGTTGGTAAATCTATTTACAGCCCTTTGTTTTTCTTAATGCTGACAAAAGTTGGCAGTTTAGAACGTGTTAAGCACTAAGTGTTCCAGGACATTGCCACGCTTGAAGGGTGCAGTATCAATGCAAGTTGTAGTTGTTGTTAATATCTGCCCTCTGTGGGGGTTGTGGGAGAGAGGAGTAAACGGCTGAAATTATTTTTTTTTATCTCACAAGTGCAGATGGAATCCACAGCCATCAGCTCTCTCTGCTGAGGTCAGGCCTCTCCAGGCATGAGAGAAAAGAAACTTTTATTTCTGGTTGAACCCATGGTCTGTCAGCAGGTCTGTCAGAAATCTCCATCTCTGTGGGCCAGCTGTTTTTCAGCTTGTCACACTATCACAGCCAAAGATACCCAGCCATCAGATAACTGGTACTAATGTAATATTTCTGCTGTACCAACAGGACAGATGTAACAAATGGCCTCCTCTGTGCTGTCAATGTTTTGTGATTAACCTTAAAGTACCACAATATTGCACCAAAGCCACAATTTTAGATACAAATAAAAATATCTAAACTGTTAACCTACTTTTTGCTCCAATTCTCTCTTCCGTTCTATTTCTATTTTTTGAAAACATTTAACTTTTTATTTTTTTAACTGCTTCCAGTTTGTGAATGGTTTTGCTCTCTCTCTGTCTATATATATATGTAAATATATATATGTCTATATATATATGTAAATATATATATGTCTATATATATATATGTAAATATATATATGTATATAGTACTCTGGGATACTACTCTGCGTGAAGGGTGCTATGTAAATGCAAGTTGTTGTTGTTGTTGTTGCCTGACATGACCCCAAAAGAGAATCCTTTGTCCCTTGTTCATACCTTTTATGAAGGTCTTCATTGTGCTCCTGCGCAGACTGCTCTGAACTGAAACTTGCAAGCTTTGAAATGCCGGATGATAACTAACACCCCTTCCTTTTTCAAAACTCACAGAGTGAAGAAAGAAAATTGAAACCAATAGACGGTATTGACTGCAATAATGAAAGTGCCCACACTGTTGTGTTAATGGGATTAGACAGAAACCCTCCTCCATTAGATTTAATAGTAGAATTGGGGAAGCTATACTAATCCTGCCCTGTTGCTGCTGTTATCTTCAATTTCCATTTCTCAGCCTGTCTGCATCAATGTCTGTAACTCACAGGATCAGTTTTGTCAACATTTTAGCTAACAAGTCACAATCAAAAAAACTTTAAATGCACTAGCTTCAAGGTCCTGATGAATGGTAGGTTTGAATGTATTGATTGTAATATAGTGGATAGAATATTGCGGTATGGAAGCTGGATGCCACATTAGAAGTTCCTGATATACCCGAGTCAACCTGGCTCAGTGGATCGGACTCCCACCTCCGAGTCAGAGGAATGGGAGTTCAAGACCTATGTCGGGATTTTGAATTTGACAGTGAAGTCTCGACTGATGTAATAAGGGTCTATAATGCAAAGTTATTATTGTTATTAACATGAAGAATGATTGATAATAGGATATTTTTATTTTCTGTAGTATCAGCTCATTTCGAGATGCAAGCTCCCGTGGGACTTATGATTTTAATTATGTTATCCCACACATTGCCCTCATTTACTTCTCGATTCACAGTAGGATGATTAAAACACAATAAACAATTTTCCAGCCAAAGGTTCAGGTAGTTATGCAACAGTGATCAGTGCCTCAGGCAGTATGAAGTCATAAAATAAGCATGAAACAAAATGCGTGTTTAGGCTTAATTATTGATTTACGCCCTGGTAAAGGATGACTGGTCAATGATTCATTTCTTAATGCGAGCATTCACTTAAATTGTTTCACTTAAAAATCTTAACTTAAGATAATGTTTCATTTTCAGTTTTCATTCACGTAACATGGGTTTTGGCCTCAAACCCAGTAATCCATTCGCGGAAAATTGTAAGCTTTTCCCATTTGTTAATCTGTATTTGCAGTATCCTAGCTCTTTCTTGTGCTGTGTATTTACTCCGCTCAATATCACGTCTTTTTAATTCTGTTTCCTCCTTTGTTGTTTATAGCATCTTAGCTCCACTGCACTGAGCCTGTTAGAACATTCGAAACAGATTTTCATCCCTATTATGCCAGTATTTAAAGCATCTTGCTCGGGTTCCTATTCTCTGTGATGGGCTTTGAGATGTTCTGCTATGTGATAGATGGTGTAAAAGTCCAAGTTGCTGTTGTTGCTGTTATTGCTGTTGTTTTGCTGCTGGTCATCATGTTCTTAGGGGGGAAACAATCATATTCCCATTATTTCGTTGTTGGAACAGAAACACAATTTCAGGGATCACAGAAACAAACATAAAAAAAGTTTTTTTAAAAAAAAGTAAAGTTTAGGATAATGGCTAAATGTTTGGAAGCTTTTTTAACTATTTTCAAATAGATTTTCTGCTGACTTTGTGTTATTTTATTAATTATCCCACTTGGGGATAAAATGCTCCAGCTGGGATTTAATAAAATACTAATTGCAAATGGCAGTAAAGTTTAAACAAACGCTCACACTTTTGGTGAACGTGACTTTTTCATGCATATTGAAATGCTATTAAAATGCACCCATTGCATTTTATGAGCCATAATTAATATTTTAAATTGGAAGGTCAATAGACATATTTATAAAGTCTCCCCTTTTCTGTGGATGGTAGTGCAGAAGAAGGGTTCAATTATGAGGATTGACTCAGAAACTTAAGGCACTTTTCACCTGAGCAGAAAAGATTTAGAGCGAATCTAATAGAGATCTCTAAAATTTTGAAATGTTCAGTAGGATGCAGGTACCTGGTAAAAGATTATTCCCTTTGCTTAGTGAATAAATGCAGTGGGTTAGCAAAAACACAGGAAATACTTCCTGGTGCTATCCTGAAATTTCCCATTTCTAAAAAGAAATTAACCTTCTATAAGATCGCCTCTGACATGTTTCCTTTCAAAATTGAAAAGTCCTAGCTTGTTGAATCATTTCTGATTCCTCTGACACTGAGGATCACCTTTGTTGCTCTCCTCTGCATTTTCTCTAGGACCTGAACAGCCCCGTTATGTCTCAGTGACCAAAACTGTATATGATGTTCTTGGTGTGGGCTGAGCAGAGCGCTATTTAGCTGGAGCAAAGTAGTTATTGAAGCTAAGATTGGAAGAATCTTAAAAAGGGAATTGGATAATAATAATAATCCTTGCATTTGATATAGCGCCTTATCATGTCTTCAAAACGTTTCAAAGCACTTTACAGAATATACTGTAAAGTGAATTGACTGTATACTTTGTGGACAAAACACAGCAATCAATTGCACACAGCAGTGTCCCACAAACAGTCGTGGATTGAGTGACCAAATTATTAATATTATTATTATTTTTGGAAGAGAATATTACCCTCAGAAAAGAGATTCACCAATCGACTAACAACCGGATTCCTACTCATTGTTAGGAAAGTTTCCTTACTCCACACGCCTCTGTTTACCTAATGTTTTGCCCTGCCTGCGAGTCAAACCCAGAACATCTCGCTTGCGAGGCGATGCTCTAATCGTTGATAATGTGAAGAAAAACGACATAAAAAGGGAAAGGGTAACAAATTGGGGAGTGGACAATATAGCTCCAAGAAAAGAGCTGGCATGGCATGAAAGGCTCAATGGACTAAATGGCCTCTCTCTGTGCTGTAAATTCTGATTCTTTGACATAAGTAGCAACTAGAACACATTACTTATTGATCTTCCTGCAAGATCATTTATTTATATATTGTATTATATAAAATGTTTTTACTTGGTAAAATGAACATTTTTTAGCTGCAAACAAAATATATTATCCACTTTCTTTCCTGTTTTCATAACTATGGCACAATTGCAACTTTTCTGAGATTAATCAAAAGCAAACATTAATTATTAATTGCCGTTGAATTAATCAGAGAATTAATATTTGGCGAGATCACAGCATTCGCATGTCACGAGTTTGCACATATCTGGGGAGGCGAACGAAAGAGTTCTGTAGTTTTACTGGTAGCCAAGTATTGAAGAGATCCATTATTAATACTTTGTCAGAAAATGTTAGCACTCATTATGATTACAAACTAGCTTAGAGTACTAACTGCTCAATATGGTGCATTCAATGTGGCGCTTCCTTCATTCTTACTGAACAGAATTAGTAGGTAAAGTTCAAAACCATACTATTCTTTGTAGTGATCTTGGTTGAATCCTACACAACAGATTTTAATGAAATGTCTTCAGAGTCTGGTCCACACTAACCTGAAGGGAGAATGAGTGTCCTTCAGGAGGGTGTGTGAATATGTTCCTCATCTCTCTATAACCTGGTCAGAATTAAATGCTGACCAATTACCCCCCACCGCACACACACTAAGGACAGGTTTAACATGCTGCTGACTCATGTGTTTCCTGTTTAATGACTGTGGTGTAACAAAACACAGAGGGACATGCTACTCGTTTTACACGTGGCTTTGAGGATTTTTTTTGGGTGTGATATAAAGAAATGTTTTCTGAATTTGGCTAAAATTATAATTTGGCCAACCTCGGAGCTCTTAGTTACTGTTGTTGAGTGTGTTACCTTCCTACAAGATCTCTCCATTCACTGAGTTGCTGCTCAGCCCTTAACCAATGCGATTTGGAAGCAGGAAACCTAAATGTTGGTCTCTACTCCTAAGGCTGGTAAGGAATTCAACCTACACTGCAACAACAGTGTGCAATGGGCACAACGTCACCAGTAAGGGAAATGCTCAGCATTTTAAAACCAATTTCAATCCACTGCTGACGTAGTAAGAGTTGGTATTACAGGTGGTCATCTCGTTTTCTCTAAGTGAAGACCTGCCGACCTTCAAGAAATCATCAAATGCTCTGGAGATGTTACTGACACTGCCAGTCTTCATTGAAGAGAACAGAGACCATAAGGGTCAGTATTAGAATCAATATGTCAAGCCTCATGTATCTACTGACATTTTTAAAGGAGGCAATAAACATTGTGGGCAAGGGCAATCCAGGACAAATGATTTACTTGGTTTTCAAAAAGATATTTGACCACGATTCAGTTTCTATTACTTTTTAACAAAGTATTAATGTTGCTCAGTGCACACCAATCTCTCCTTTGAATCAGAAAGTTGTGTACTTTAGCTCTCTATCAATAATTGAGCTCATGATCTAGTCTAACACAAAAGTGCAGCACTGTGGGAGTGCAAAATAGTTGAATAATAACAATTATCCTTGTTAATTGATTTGATATAGTATTTAAGAATAGTGACTATGTATTTGTAGGAAACATACATTTTCAGGTGATATGTTTCAACTAAGATCCCTTAATTGCCTTTCCAGGATACATCACATAGGCGTTTGATCACAAGTCAAAGCAGGTTATTTTAACAACGAATTCATGATTGGTAAAGGTACACTTGAAAATTAATGGGTGTAAATTCGACCATCCTGCTTCAGATGAACTTTGATGTATTGCAGAGGGAGTAAGACATATATGTAACATTATTAAATCTGTAACTCATTATTTCTGAAGAGTGAGGGAGAGGAGTTAGCAATTGACATTCCTTGAATTGAAGTTTGAAACAAAATGGTTTGATGCTCATCACATCCATGACTTTTGATTCTAATATTCCATAAATGATTTTGTTTGGAAAATCAATTGCCCTTTAGATTATATTCTTATCTGAGGTAAAGTAAAAATGTTGAAATAGTCTCAAAGCTATGTTTAAATTTAGAATATTATGAATTCCATTAGTCACGATTCCAGGAGTAAAGTTTCATGAGTTTGACTCCCAGTCTTAAATATTACTTGAACTGATAATAACCCTACATGGCAGAGCTCACCCTTTCCTCAGGCAAGGAAGTGGAGCATTGCATTAAGCACAGTGCGCCAGATCACTGGAAGACGAAAAGAATAACAAAGGGGCAAATTGGTCAGATATCCAATTGAGAGGCAGAGGACAGCCGAAAGGGAAAAATAAGACAAATCATCTAACGTGGGCATCTTGGCCTGAGGACATTTCTTAACTTTGGTGATATCAGACAAAGCTCCTCCGACTTGTAGTTGGGAATGCAATTACCTTAGGACAAGCTAGAAGTTCCATCCCATTCTCTGAGTTTAGCAGATCATTGGATCACTGAGATCCATTTGCACAACTCTGCTATGGGATAAGCGTGACATGGATTTAGTATTTTAAGTGAATAAGTTACAGTCATGCATTTGAAATGACCGTATTAGCTGAGCCTTCTCAACATTTTTCTCAATATATCAGGGTAATAGGATCCTGTGGACATGGTTCTGGCAGAGCTCAGACAACAGGAGGATCTGTTCTGCCTTTTAATCTGACATCAACTACAAAATACAATATCATTGCAGTCTACAATAAATCCTGTGAAGCACTTTCAGATGCTTCAATGACGTGATAATGCTTTAATATAAGATGCAAGCATTATTATTATTATTACTTATGTGTTTCAAGACATCCCTGGATTTTTCTGCTCAGTGCAGCAATCAACATCCCCATGTCATGTTTCATAGTAATAATAATAATGTTTGCATATGGAGCCTGATCTCAAGTGCTTCATGGGAATTTTTTTTACTGTAAAATGTAGTGAATGTGTATTTGTAGGCAGCAGCTAATTTTACTCCATCAACAAACAGCCATGAAGTAAATGATGTAGTTTTATTAATGCTTGAAGGGTTTGCTTGTAACCTCAGGGAATTAATGACTGAATTAAACTACAGGTATGATCAGCTATGTGCTGCTGTATAAGAAAGATTGAATGCTAGGACTATTTATCTGAACAGAACATAATTATTAAATGCAAATGTGATTAATTAAGGGTAACTTATAATACTCTTTGTGTGTATGTTCTCACATGGTTAGAATAACCCAGGCATTTAGATTCCAGAATTGTTGAGATAATGCCTAAATGCTTTCTTTACATTACTGATTTTTTTTAGTTATTCTCAGCATTTTAGTTTTGAGACAGCTGCAAATTCCAACTCTATTTAGCAAGAACACGAAACCTTTCAATTGCATGAAAAAAATCAATTGTCCTAGACCACGATCAAGCTACGATCCATAAAACGCCCTAAAAAGTAAACAAATGGCATTTTTCTACTGTAATATATATCAGTGTGTATTATATGACATTGTAGCTGTGGGATGTCACTGATGAAATGTTATATTTTTCAAAAGACAGGAAGCATATTGGTTCATAATAAGGCGCAGATATTAAATAAAGCCATTCTAATATGCTTTGAACGCTAAATATTCTGCTGAAAGTAATTGTACTTAAACCTTTATGATTGAAATTTTTGATCTTTTATGTATTTACCTTAAATGATTCTCTATGTGAAACCCTCTCAATGATTAAAGGCTTAGTGGCTTCCTGAACTTTATGCATCCGCTTAAATAGAAAAAATACATTTCCCTCTTTTAACGTCAACATGGTCTTAATCTCCACCTTGCGACAAACATAGGCATGTGGACACTGCTTGGAAAGGAAGGTCTGCAGGATAATCCTTTTCAGATACGGAGGATATTAGTGGTAGAAGATAAAAGGGGAAACAATAATCTGCAAAAGGTAATAATTCATAGGAGCGATCGGACACATAAGCAGTATTTATAGGTCATAGATCATGACTTTTTCTAGAGATTTGTCAGATTATATTCTGGGGTAGTTAATCAAAAGCATCTTCTTCCTAAATCACCCGATTGCTTTCAGATGTCAAGGCTATGAAATTCAGAAGAATGCTGCCAACTATTTTTTTAAATCACTTCGGCTCTTTGTTCGACCTCCTCTTTCCCTCAGTTACAATATTAGGGAGACATTTGTTATTTTCAAATGCTTAAACCAAGATCGAGAAAAAAACGCTAGCAAAAGCGAGGGTTCCAGTGAGAGTGTGGGAACCATAAAATAGGACGTTTGCACAAAGAAATGGTGCACTGTTTACATTAATAGTAGCAGCCACTTCAGACAGACCTGGGAGTTAATGCAAAGCTAACAAATCCTAGAATGTGCATGGTGCCAGGTGGGCACTACTGTAACCCCACCTGGGTCTAGATTAGCTGCCAGGCTGGTTAAACACCACCACCACCAACAACAACAACATGCATTTACATCGCGGCCTTCACGCAGGGTAACCTCCAGGAGCGCTAGGCTTTATTGTAAAAGCACCCAGTTAGACATGTACATGACTGCATTTCTTCTGTAGGTAGGACTTGGAACAGAAGCTACTCCCTTCTAGACTTTCCTTTTCTGGTTTAACGGCATGTTTTATTATTGATTGTCAAGAATCTGCATTTAGCGTGTATTCTTTCCAGGCACTTCGTAGAATGATTGGCTCATCTGTATACAGCCAATAAACCTTGCACTTGATATAGCGCCTTATGTTGTCAACATTTCTCAAAGCGCTTCATAGGGTTTTTACTGTAAATTGAGGCAATTTTGTGTATGTAGGCGAATGCACCCGTCAATTTGCACACAGCAAAGTTCCACAAACAGGCATGAAATAAATAACTAATTTTATCCAAGGGCTGTTTTTGGCCAGGGCATATTCTCTTTTCAAATAGTGCCATGTGATCTTTAACATCCATCTAAAATGGCAGATAGAATCTCGGTCTCAGGTCCCATCTGACAATAGCACCTCTGACAATGTAGCACTCCCCAACATTGTATTGGAATATCAGCCTAGACTGTGTGAACTCTCTATATGAACCCACAGCCTTCTGACTCAGAGGCAAGAGTGCTACCAACTGATCCAGGCTGACACCTCTATAAAAGGGTTCTGATTACAGACTACTGCCAAAGAAAACTAGCCTTTAAGCAAGTTGGATATTACAGCATATAGGTACCACTTGCTCCTGTTCCCTAATGGAATCAGTTCCATCTTCTTTAGTTTCTAATTGGAGCATAGACTAATTGATAATGGAAAGGAGTGCAATTTTATGAGGTGGGGGAGGTATGATTTTATTTATTTATTTATTTATTTGTTTGTTTGTTTATTTGTTTATTTATTGAGTTGTGAATGAGGTGAGTGTTTTCATGCCTCCGATATCTTCATGAAATGAATTTCGAGCTCTCCGCAGGATGTCAATTGTCAGATTGAAAATCCCGTGAGCAGTGATTGTACAGCCCAATCACCCTCCAATTTAATAACTTGCCAAGGATCCAGTTTAATATTCTAGCTAGGTGACACAGTGGCACTCTAAATGTCAGCCGGATGAAATGCGTCTCAAGCAACGCTATCATAAAACCATGTAACTGACCACCTGAAACACGGATGAGCTTTGCTGTGGTCGAGTTACTTTCCTGAACCTGCTGTGTGTGTATGAAATCGATAGAATTTAGTCACATTTTGAAATATTTTAATTCTTCCCTTCACTGATCTGTGTCTTGTACTAAGGGGTGCCCAAGGGATAGAGAAGTGAACTAATCCCAAACAATGCACTTCCAATGCTGTTGTGCACCAGCTGCAGGGAGATGCATTAACAATATCTTGGGATGAGATTCTTTCTTCCCACCTGAAAACCTTCCTCTTTGACATTGCCAATAGTCACCCTCCCTTTCCCCCCCACCCCCCCACACCACCACCACCGCTCAGGGTATACCCCTGAGCACTGTGAAGTGCTCTGAGATATTCTCTTACATGAAGGGTGCTATATACATGCAATTTATTTTTGTTAATGTGTATCTATGAAGTTCAGCCTGATTACAACCAGTTACACACACTTCATCATTCTGTCTCTCTGTTGGTTTCGAAATTAAGAACAATTTGAGATGATTTTGCATCAGTACATCATGGAAGTTCTGAAGTGGCAGGAGGATAGATGCACACGCTGTGTTTTAAAATGTGAAATAAAAAGATTACAAACAAGAATAAGGAATAACAACTATATCGTGCCCTTCATGTGGGGTAGCGTCTTAGACCAAAATCTGTGACCCCATCTCCCTCACTCTTGCCCGACTCCATTGGCTCCCTATCCTTCAGAGGATCCAGTTCAAGATCCTGGTCCTCACATACAAAGCCCGCCAGGGCGTCGCACCACCCTACCTCTTCGACCTCCTCACCCCCTACCAACCCGCCCGTTCCCTCCACTCAGCCGGCTCCAGCCTGCTCCTCGTCCCCCAACCCACCTGCCCCACCAATGAGGGAAGAGCTTCAGCCACTCTGCCCCCAACCTCTGGAATTCCATCCCCCAGTCACTCCGCCTCGCACCTTCCTTAGCCTCCTTCAAGTCCTGCCTCAAGACCCTCCTCTTCGACCATGCCATCGACCACCCCCCTTCCCCTCCCTTCTCCCCCCATGACCCCAGCTCGGATCTGAAATGCTGTACTCTGTCCAGCACCTTGGGACATCCTCCCGATGTGAAAGGCGCTATACAAATGTAATCTTCTTGTTGTTGTTGTTAGAGCATTTAACAATGTGACCGTAGGCACAGTTGAAGAGGAAAGTTTTTAGATGTGATCTGAAGATGGGAAACGAGGAGACAAGGAGAAGGAATTTAGGCAGAAAATTACAAAGGGTCGGTAGTAATGAGTGAACAGGGAGAGGAAACAGTAGAGAATGAGGGTAGAAGCGAACAAACTTTTTTAAAGTTTCTGTTTTTTGGGGATTGTTTTTACAGAACACATTTTTCTCGCTATTCAAACAATAAAACGAAAGCCACTGACATCTCATTAATAGCGAGTTCTTCAGTGTCGCGGTCAGAGAGGTGAAACGTTAACAACACATCCAGAACAGAGAATAAATTGATTTTAATAAAATCTTAAATTGCCTCGGAAATCAAAGGCTTTGAACTGAAATGCCCTTAAAGAATTTTCGATCAAAGATGAAACCCCAATTCATTATATAAAATCCTCCGCCCAGCAAGAAACTTCTTCATTATAAATATCAGTGTTCAGATGGATTCTGTTTTGCTTTAGATGGTCTTTTTTTCAGATGGTGAGTTCCACCTCTTTGTCTCATGCTTGCGCTCACCTCAAAGATGATGAGATGGATTTTAAAATGTTCCGTCTCTCCAAATAGTGCACATGCTGCCACTTTTGATGATTCCACCACCTCCCTTTTTGTGTACTATCACTAATTCCCTTACTAACACCATCTCCAAACTAGGAAAGCCAGGACTGTAAAGCAGAAATGAGCACTGTTCTCCCTTCGGCAATTGTCTTACTTGTTTGTATAACACCGCTTGTCATCTTTTTGTTATAGGTGACAAGCTCAGCCTGTTATTTTCTGGCATGAGTAAAGCCTGCCGGTACAGCCATATGGCAGTGTATAAATTAATATTTCAGCAGGAGCAGCTGTAGGAGGATTTCTGCAGTGCTACTTATAGATTAATTCTGCTACTGATTCATACATAGATCTTTCCAGCTGAGTGGTCCTCACCCAGCGGAAGTAGAAATTACACCAGTACATGGAGAGATTTGGAAATACTCCAAGTGGTTAAGACAAATAACAAAGCTGGAACAATTTAAATTCTTCTATTTTAATCTTAATGCTGTGGGAATCCCTCTTTCTCAAACTTTGGAATTTAGCCATAAGTTCCAGAAGTCCCGGGAGCCTTTCATTACGTAGTCTTTTATAAATCATTTGCCAGCAGAGACACCATTTAATGTCACAACAAGAGACTGACATCAACTACCAAAGATGATATATAGCATAATCCCCGTGTTTGACAGCAGCATGATTCTGAGGCTATGAAGTAACTGCGAAGGACATGAATTATATGCAGATTCATAACTAAAAGAATAAAATAGGACCATTTTGAGCAGACGTGGGAGAATTTAAAGACCGTATACAATCATTTGTAATGAGTTGAGAGCGGTGATTTCACCCTGTACGTCGGTAGTTCAAATTGAGTCAATGCATTTTTAAAATGCAGTCTTTGTCTGGATTAAAACTGTATGACCTATATTTCCAGAAAGAATAGATTGGTTATTAAATGATAATGTGAAGGATTTATGCTTTGTAATTATCCATTTTCATATGAATTATATCATGGGAGGATGAAAGGAACGGTCCAGACACAATTGCATTTCAGGTTTTGTACGAACTTCATTCCTGCATTTAAACTCTTTTATTTGCAACTCTTTCCGATTTGAAAACATAGTTTAGTGGTTGTTAGAAAAACAGCATCAGCCTGGTTCAATTCTTAGCAATGTCACTTCCAAGTCAAAAGGTTGTGTCAGGACTTTGAGCTCACAATCCATGCTGACACTCCAGTACAATGCTGGGAGAGTGCTTCACTGTTAGAATTGCCATCCTTCAGATGAGACATTAAACAGAGGGCCCATCTACCTGGAGAGATGGACTTTGAAGATCTTAAAGATCCCATGGCACTATTCCAAAAAAAACATAGAGTTTCTCCCAGTGTCCTGGCCAACAATGCCCCAGATAAAATTTGGCATGCGCTTGATGGCTGTGGGTCATTGCTGTGTGACAAATTGGCTGTCATGTTTGCCTACAAAATACATAGCCACTACACTTTAGATTAAATCCTGTGAAACACTTTGAGATGTTTCCCCACCACCACCTCCACCTGAAAGGTACTATATCAAATGCAAAAGTATCATTAATATTATTGATACACTCCGTTACATGTCAGTTTCAATTAGGTGCTTAATACTCTCTGGTTACTTTGTACATCGATGCCATACATATAATAATAATAATCCTTGCATTTGATATAACGCCTTATCACGTCTTTGAGACGTCTCCAAGTGCTTCACAGAATACACTGTAAAGTGAATTGACTGGAAAATTTATGGGCGAAACATGGCAGCCAATGACGCACAGCAGTGTCCCACAAACAGTCGTGGATTGAATGACCAAATTATTATTATTGTATATGTATTTGAGTGTGTTTGTGTGGCAATATACACCGCATTTTTAAATAGCATTGCAGCTGTAAGCGAAACCTCATGTGGCAACTCTTCATGCAGAATCCTATCATAGCTGTTTGACGATTGCTGTTCCACTTGAGAGCTGATTGAGTTTTCTGGGCATGAACATAATGAGTCTTGCTTACCAGTGGAAGAGAACAGGTGACATATGGTATTGTACATGTATGTGAATATATACATATATACCCCCCTTCCCCTCCCCTCCCTTATCCCCCCAACCCCAGCTCGGGTCTAAAATGCTGTACTCTGTCCAGCACCTTGGGACGTCCTCCCGACGTGAAAGGCTCTATACAAATGTAATCTTGTTGTTGTTTAATATCAGTGAACCTCTCCAGGTCCATACCAACTGTTCAAACTATTTTTGGCACCACGTTCAGTGTAGTTATGCAACTGTAGGCTAAGATATGAAACAGTAATGTATGACTTGAATAGATTTACTTTGCCGATTTATAATTGTTTCAAGGCATCAATTAGACTAAGTCCTTCGGTTCCAAGTAGGTTAATAAATCCACCCCAACTTACGAGCAAAGATATCAACATATTTAAAATTTTGCAAATGTTTGCCCATTTGCAGTAAAAATAAGTAATAATGATCAACTTGCGTCACAGACACTGATGTGCATGGACATTTAGGAAATTGGACTTCTCAAGGAGAGTTTGCTGGCATTGAATAAACTGCACATGCTAGACCCTGGGGGATTCCTGAGGTGATTGATTTATTGTAATTTTCCCTCATCTAAAAAGGACATTTTTGCCTAGTGCCAGGTTAGCAAACCAATGAATAAACAA
Organism: Callorhinchus milii; assembly: GCF_018977255.1. Taxonomy (NCBI): domain Eukaryota; kingdom Metazoa; phylum Chordata; class Chondrichthyes; order Chimaeriformes; family Callorhinchidae; genus Callorhinchus; species Callorhinchus milii. Next base: position 20,537,276 of record NW_024704747.1, on the reverse strand, counting down.
TCAGATCAGTAAAAGAATGGATATCTATGAATCACTAATCTCACCCCAAATTGAAGCAGCTCAGAAGAAACCACCTTGAAAGAGTTCACACTGCAGCAGAAATAAGAGCAGATTTGGATCTACTTTGTCTATTGACCGCGAATGCCCTTGTCAATGGATCGTGGAATCTGCTGAAGGAGAGTCAACTGAGGATGGGGCTTAGGCAGAGTTTTCTGAGTGGCTTTAGTTCCTGGCTACTTCAAGCACGGAATTGGCATGAAAACTGCAGAATTGGGACCCTTTAATAAATAGATGGCCCATATTTTTGACTTTTTTTTCTCTTCTCAATTTTCTCAATCAATTGTCCAGTAAACCGTCTCTGGGAACTCACCCTGAGTGTCCATTATTCATGTTGTGACCCTTGATGGTGTGTATCGGCCGCCCATTAAACTGCAGGAGGCGTAACAGTCAAGCCAGGTCTTTTCTCACCCGATGGTCCCACGTACACACCTTCAGCAGGGGTTGTTAAATAGGCCCAAGGCCAATTGCAACCTCTCAGCTGGTATTGTACCTGAGATCATCTAGAGCAGGGATCGAAGCTGTGACCTTGATAGTTTAGCTATAAGAATAATTGTTACATTTGATATCATACCGTTCACATCGGGAGGATTACTCAAAGCGCTTCACATGATATACCATGGACTCTAGTGACTGTGCACCTTGCAAATGAATTCAACATTATAAGATGATACCTCCAACAATGCAGCACACTGATTGTCAGCTGAGTCTATAGAAATTTGAAAGTCCCGACGTGGGGCTTGAACCCACAACATTCTGACTCAGAGGTGAGAGTGCTACCAACAGACCTACTAGTGAGAGCTACTCTCTAGATCGATTCAATCAGCGACTGCTGAGGCCTGAATTACTTCTTTATAATAATAATAATCCTTGCATTTGATATAGCGCTTTTCACGTCTTCTAGACATCTCAAAGCGCTTCACAGAATAAATAAAATAAATAATAAAAATAAATAAAATAAATAAAACAGAGTAAAGTGAATTGACTGTATATTTGTGGGCAAGATGCGGCAACCACAAACAGCGTCCCACAAACAGTCGTGGATTGAAATGACCAATTTATTAATGTTTTTCTTTGAGGGATTATTATCAGGTGTGTGGAGTAAGAAAACTTGCCTAAGATTTCATCCTGTCGGGAATCGAACCCATGTCTCTCGCTTGCAAAGCGAGGGCTCTAACCACTGAGCTACTCCACAACACTTTACAATGAATCCTGTTTTGTTTTACAATGAATAACATCGCCTTTTTGTTGCCCATTGTTATTTGATGTCGGCTTTGTACACAAAATGTCTATGCACGAGTAAGGATCCACGTTGTCCTTATTTTCTTGTCACACAACCCATCAGGTCTGAGTATTTACAGATAATATAATCGCAATCTCCACCAAGCTGCTGTAGCTGTCACTGTGAAAAGTGACAGATGTACCTAACAGGAATTTTTATTGTAAAATGTCTCATCTTGGAGGTTTCTCTGAAGAAAACAGCCGTGCATTGAAAAAGCTTGTACACTTCCTTCACGTTTAGTGTCACTTCTTTTTTCACTTGCACGTTGAAGGTGATGATGATCGATTGCTGCAAACAGGATGGTTGGAGACACAAGAAGTAAACAGCAGATGTTTCATTCTTTGCTACATTTCAGAATCATGGATTTATCAGGCTTATTTTGCTACTACGGTGGAACACTGTACCAGATTAATACCTGTACTGAAGGGGCTAAGCTATGATGAGATGCTGAGTAGACTGAGGTGACATTCCTTAGAGCAGAGAAGGTTAAAGGGATGATGTGAGTGACCTGTTTAAGATAACGAAAGGGATTGACAGGTTAGACAGTGGGTGGCTCTTCTCTCTGGTAGAGGGATCCATTACAAGGGGGCATAGCCTTAAAATCCAAAACAAGACTGTTAGAATTGAGGTCAGGAAACATTTCTTCAAATCGTGGAGTGTGAATGCTCTACCTGAGAAAGCTGGAGAGACAGAATTAGGTGGGGATGCTTACAAGAGAGAGAGTGAGAAAGATACTTGAGTAGTAAAGGTATAAAGAGATACGGCAAATAGGATTAAAATATCTGCCAAGGTCCAATAAACTGAGCTGAATAGCCTTCTCCCGGTCCTGTTTTCCTATATTCCTATGAAAGTATTCAAGAATTGCATCAATAGTGACTTGGTACCATCAAGCATATCAAAAGAGGTTAGGGCATGAACTTATACTAAATAGTAGGAACGTATGTAGCTTTTCTATGTTCATACTTGCTGCTCATCTTCAGATAATTATTGGGATTTATCAGCAGATCATTTGCATGCCAGTTCCCAGGTATCAAAGGCTGTTGTTTAGTAAAAGAAGGTAAGAGGGTGGGGGAGAGAGAGGTAATAAGTTGAAAGTTGTACAGAAATTCACACACACACACACATGCACGCATATCTTTAGAGGTAAACAATTTTCTATTAATTAAGCCTAAAGGCAAAGAATACTGGAAAGATTAAATGTGATTAAAACTTTGAGTCGTTTTTTCTCACTGTAAATCTGAGTAAGGGACCTCGTAGGCTTTATTGTGAAGTGGAGTCGCTCTGTATTTTGTAAGCAAGCTCAGCAATCAACTTGCAGTGTTCCTCAAACCGCCGTGAAGTAAATGATCAATTTTATTTGGGGAATTGTTGGCCAGGACACCAGGAGAAACCCCACTTCTCTTTTCAAGTAGCATCATGTGATCGTCAGCGTCCACCTGAACTGGCAGATGGGAACTTGGTTTAATGTTTGCATCTGAAGCCTGGCACCTCCCGCAATGAACTGCAGCATTCTTCCCCCCAGCACCACACTGGAGTCAATTTAGACTGTAAGTCAAAGTCCTGATGTGGGGTGTGGACCCACAGCCTTTGCCTCAGAGTCAAGAGTGCTACCAACTGAGTCAGACTGACACCTTGGAAGGCAAGGCAATAGTGGGCACCGGAAGTGACTTTGAAGTCCCTGGGTCATAAAGGTTTTAAGCAGACAGTCTTCACTCCTGATCATTGTCTGGCTGTGACGGAAACTGGAAAGATATCATTGGTTTCAACTGCAGAGATTAAGCTGTTGATTGACAGAATGGAAGGTGACCTGAGTCCCACAAGCAGAACAGAAAAGTGAGATGGTGAGTCCGAGCCTGAGGACAGAGGTCTTTTGACTGGGATGTCAACCAAAAAGAAGGAAAGTGGGGCAACCAAAATGCAGCAAAGAAAATAAATATTAAAATTTATATGTTGTGTGTGTGTGTGCATTTGTGTGTGTGTGCATGTGTGCATCTGTGTGGAGTTGGGCAAGAGTGACTTAAACTTGGTAGAAACCTGATACAACACAATCATATTTACATTTATAACAGCATCTTTCATGTTTGGATGATTGCCAACATTGCATTTACAGTGCTGGATGGACACCCGAGCCTGGGGGTGGGAGCTGAGAGGGGCGGGGAAGGGAAAGATGACCAAAAGCGTGGCAGATAACTGATGGAAAAGAGCTGTTTTTGTCTTAAGTGGTTTGCAAAATTGACTTTTACAATAAAGGGTAAGATGAGTGAGTGCAAAGCCAAGAAGATCAGGAACAAGAGTAGATTTCCCCAATTTCCAGCTGCATTGGGAATTTATGCATCTGAAAGCTACTGTTTTAACACAGGTGCCCTGGGGAATGGTGTGGTGAGGCAGCAGGTTGGAACTGTCGTTAAGCTGCTTCCTTCACGGGGAGATTTCCGAGGCTGAGGCTAGGCATTTCTTCCAGAAAAGAGAAAGGGAGAATTAGCTTGAGCTACTGTCAAGTAACTCCTTGGATGGAGGAGACTTGGCAACCTTGCATGGAACAGGACCATTGTACAGGGGAGAGAGAGAGTGCATAGGACAATTGGAGGAGAGGAAGAGAGAACAGAGGACAATTGAGGAGAGAGAGAGAGAGAGAGAGAGAGAGAGAGCAGACGACAATTGGGGGTGTAAGAGAGAGCAGAAGCTGAGAACTGTGCCAGGCTGACAGACAGACATCCTGTTGGAACATCTCTTCTGATGAACTCTTGCTTTGTACTGTTCTTTGAAAGACTAAGATTGAAGCAGCCTGGGCTATGATCTCAGGTGTGGCAGTTTGAGCGTAGAGCAGTGAATCGTCTTCTAAATGTGTTAGCTTTTGTTTTAATGTTATGTGAATGTCACTGAACGACCTAAATGCACAACCGACTGTCCCGAAATAACGGTGGTAGTTGGCAAAGAGTCATTTTAATTAAGCATTAGAGAAACTACTTAATGAGACAACTAAGAGGAGCCATTCATATGATCTATTTTAAAACCATTAACTAACCTTTCCAAGGCCATTTTTTTTTGGAAAAATTGAAAATTGCACATGAATTTATTCAGAATGGTCCCACTGTAAAATTGTATAAATGTAAAATGAGAAAAAGTTAGCATTTTAATTTTGGTTTATGTGGGAAAGGAAAGTCAAGTCATCTCGTTTTTTAGTGCTCTCATTATTACATTACATTACGGGAGTGTCTAGGAGAAGGAGCTAAGGAAGATGATGTATAACCTGCCAGACTCGGTGTGAAATTGGGCTTCAAATGTTCAGTTAAATTGAAGAAAATATTAGAAATATTGTTTAAGACAATCTTATTCAAAAGGTAACTGCGATGCCGCCACGCAGAGACCTGTGGAACACATACATTACAGAATGCAATCAAAAATATCACCATAAAATACAATTTGCAGCTGTAATTACGAGTTGAGACATTGAGCACTCCTGGAAATGTGTCATTTTTCATTGTCAGTTTTCATATTTCCATTCACTTCAGTTCCGTGGCTGAACTTGGGCAAACCGAAACGGGTTGGGAATATATAAAAAGGGCCCCCAAAAGTAAGCTCGTGAGCTCATTTTGATGATGAAAGTTTTGTTTTTTTTAGAACAATCGGTGCTTTAACCTTTCAAATGTGATTTTCCCCAAACGTCACACACTTCACGATATAGCCAGTCCCATTGTGAGGGCGCCACCAATAATTATCCCAATTCTGCATATCTTGCTGCTCTTTCATTTTAAGCACGGTAGCACTACTGTAACTCTGTGAGCAAGCAAACGACTGTTTAAAATGCGAATGGCTTCAGCAGAATACCACCTTGCAGGCTGAACCTATGGTGACCCATGGGATAAGCTTATTTTCATCAGTCCAATTTACTTGAAGGGAGGCAAGATACATTGCAGCAATTACACTTTCCCCCCCCCCTTATAAAAAGTATCCTCATTTAAAGAAATAACAAAAACTTTATGAAACTCTACAATGGCATTCATAATATTAGTAGTGATAATAATCCTTGGATTTCATATAGTGTTATAATAATAATAATAATCCTTGCATTTGAAATAGCGCTTTTCACATCTTCTAGACGTCTCAAAACTTTTCACAGAATATGCTGTAAAGTGAATTGACTCTATATATACGGGAAAAATGCGCCAGCCAATTGCACACAGCAGTGTTCCACAAACAGTCGTAGATTGAGTGACCAAATCATTATTGTTATTTTCTTGAGGGATTATTATCAGGCGTGTATTCACACAGCCTCTTCCAGTGTCTATTATTATGATTATCCTTATTATGTTATGATGTGTTACAAGCAGCCCCTCTGCTGTGCTCTTTCCCCCAGTGACCAATGTGATGGCGTTCCATGGTGTTTGATCTTAAGTGAGAGAGCAGGAATAGAGATTGCTTGAGAACTCCCACAATGAGGCAATCACAGCACTTCAAACCAACTCATGTTGCAATGAAATGTTACCCTCTGTGACTGACAGCCCGCTGGAGTCACATTCGTGCTATCATGCCTTTATTTGAGTCTTTACTTTGGAGGCAGTCCAATTAGCAGCTCCACATTTAAATATTTGAGCATTTAAACATTGATTTATGGTTCAATTTTTTTTCTTTTCACAAATTCTGTTGCAGCGGAACTTAAAATAACCATTTCCAAAGGGTGCTTTCCAGCTAGATTTCAGTACCTGAAGCAGGTGATGAACACCTGCTCTGAACAATCCGAGGTATCATGTGAGTGCAGGGTTCAGTTCGTTCTGCAACAGATGTGATATCTTCTGCAGGGTGAATTATTGTCATACAGTCTTTGTATGGTCATGCTGTGGTTTTGATGAATTCTCATGGAAGTACAGTGGAACATTTTAGTGGCCGATGAGGTTAGCAGCATTCTGTTGCCTTTGTGCTTTTCAACACATCTCTTTACAGAGCCAATTGAATGAGGTTCAAGTTACCTTCTCTTAAGCCAGGGCAAAATTTTATCTATAAATAAGATTCCTAGACTGACACATCATGTGTAACAGGTAGTTAAATATTAAGAGGGATCTTTACCCAAGTTACCCAATTTTACAAGAACGCATTGTTACAAAACATTCCTTTAAGCCTAGGGTTTGCAGTTCAGGGTTGTTTATTATTAGGTTTTGTGTATTTATTGGGTGCAGTTCCAATACTTAACCGTGGCTAGTAAATTGCAGCACTCATAACAAATGTAAGAAGTTTCTGCTGAGACGATGCAGTCTCTGAGAACCTGGGAATAACTCTTCATTATCTAATTAAGTTGCTATAAATCCTGTGGCAGCAAAGCTCCAAGATCCATACAGTTAAAATTATTCATGGTGAAAATATTCTTGTGTAATAAAGCATTCTGTTTCAACAGCATGTTGTGCAAGTTAATAGGTTTCAGTCGAAACTGATGTTCAACAGCAGAGTACATATTCACTAAACCAATGTAATGAACAGTTTTAATCAAACCGAGTATTGTATACAAGAATTGTATGACCTTCCAAAAATCCATCAACCTCACTCTTGAAGGTGTGGATGAATCCAGCATCCACGGCCTTTTGGGAAAGAGAATTCCAGATTTTTACCACCTTTTGAGTGTGTAAAAAAAATGCTTCCTGCTTTCACTCTTAAATGGCCTGGTTCTAATTTTAAGACTATGCCCCTTGTTTTGGATTCCCCCACCAGAGGAAATAGCTTTGCCGTATCTACCCTATCGAATCCCTTTATCATCTTAAATATCTCAATCAAATCACTCCTCAACCTTCTAAACTCATGGGAATATAATCCAAGTTTATGCAGCCTTTCCTTGTAACTTAACCCTTTTAGGCCTGGTAACATTCTGGTGAATGTGCGCTGCACCCCCTCCAAGGCCAATATATCTTTCCTGAGGTGCGGTGCTCGAAACTGAATGCAGTCTCCAGATGGGGTCTGACTAACGCTCTATACATCTGAAGCATAATTTCTTCTCCTTTGTATTCCAGGCCCCTTGCGATAAAGGCCAACATTCCATTTGCTTTTTTGATCACTTTTTGTCCCTGGGAACTAGTTTTTAGTGATTTGTGGATATGGACACCCAAATCTCTTTGCTCCTCCACAGTTCTTAATTTCTCCCCATTAAAAAAATATTCTGCTTTACCCTTTTCTGGTCCATAGAGGATGACCTCACACTTCCCTATATTGAACTCCATCTGCCACAGCTTTGCCCACTCACTTAATCTGTCTAAGTCTAAGTCCCTTTTGTAACTTCCATCTACATAACTTACTGAGCCTCCTAGTTTAGTGTTGTCTGCAAACTTGGACATAAAACTTCCTATTTCTTCATCCAAGTAATTTCTCTATATGTCACCTCCTGCCAATCAGAGAATGTTCCCTTTATTCCTTCTCTCTATTTCCTGCCAAACAACCAATTACCAAGCCACGTCACAAGGTTACCTCTGATTCCATACGCTTCCATTTTCACTAATAATCTTTTGTGTGAAACCTTATCAAAACGACAGCTATAAACACTCTCTTATCCACTATTTTAGTGATCGCCTCAAAAAATTCAACTAGGTTAGTCAGACATGACCTACCCTTCACAAACCCATGCTGACTCTCTTTGCTTAGCTTATACCTGTCCAAGCGTTCAGTCACTCTGTCCCTGATGATGGATTCCAGTATTTTCCCTACAACTGACTTTAAGCTGACAGGTCTATAGTTTCCTGATTTCTCCCTCCCTCCCTTCTTAAATAAACAGGTGATATTTGCAATTTTCCAATCTAAGGGCACAATTCCTGAATCTAGTGAGCTTTGGAAAATTATGAGAATGCATCTGCAATTTCCTCTCCTATTTCCTTTAACACCCTGGGGTGGAAACTATCAAGTCCTGGAGATTTGTCTATCTTGAGTCTCATTATTTTCTCCATTACCATTTTTTGGAGAAGCAGTAATCCGATTGCTGATGATTGACCAGGCTGTCTGGTTCCTCAGGGAATCTGGTAGTGCAGATATGCTCTCATTGTCCCAAAGCCCTCATCGGTAAGACAGCCCAAGATGGACAAGTAGCTTGAAAACATACCATTTATTTAAAAGAAAGAAAGATCAAAGAACAAGCACTCTTCTTTCAATTGCATTGTTTTGCAGCAAAACCCAATCAACCAAATCCAAAATATGTTGAGAGCAGGAGAGAGCCATTAAACGTAACAGCTGATTTGTTTCTGCTGCTGTTCATCTAATATTTGATTTAATTGATATAACACAGCAGAGATGTATTTTAACCTCTTTGTAGTCCTAAGAGATTTGCCTCTTTGCACTGTACATTTTCTCAGAATAAATGTAGACTGGGTATTCAGCGGGAAAGACTGTAAGGATTGATTGTTTGTTACTGAACTAATGAAAGAACTCACCCTAAATTGAGTGAGTCAAATTGAATTAGTGAATGAACTCAGAAGAGCAAATGCAAGAATGCACCCTTGAATGGCAACAAATTCTCTGCTGTAACCAGCTCTCTGCACCGTTTAGAGGAAATGAAACTGCGGCTAATAATTATTGACCATAGTTGGTATTTGATCTGAGGGAGTATTTACAATATAATTTTCATTTATACAGCATCTTTGAGATGGGAGGATGTCTCAAAATGCTTATAGATTAAAGATTAATCAGTTGAGCCAATAAATTGTCAATTTGGAGACATTTCTATATTTTTTGTGGTGGGGGAGGGGGAAATGGGCTGCTTTTTTTAAAAAAGTATTTGTTTCCTTTTATGGAAATCATATCTGAAAGCACATAGCTTCAAATGACCTTTATAATTCTTTTGTTCAATCTGTTTTCATAATTGAGTGATGGATGCCTGGAGACTGAGTGATTAATGCTGAATCAACACTATTCAGTTAATTTCTAAAGTTCAAAGTTAGTCTGGCATTTGGGTTAGGCTGATTCAGATTACACTTTATGTGAGGTAAGTGGTTCAATCATTCAGGCTTGTGCTTTCAAGTATCTCTCATTAGAGGCCTTCACTGCGTATAAATGAACCCTCACACGTGTACCCAGGCAATGTTACTTTAATGGTTTGGAATGATGTGTTACATTTGAGTACCCCAGGTCCAAAAAGGATATTAAAATAAAATAGTAAATAAACCTTACATTTAGTACAGCACCTTTCACATCAGGAGGATGTCCCAAAGTCCTTTTTTTTAGTGTCAGCCAGGTGTCTGGCACATACGGAAAGCCATCACCATCCTCAAGAGTATCCAAACCAAACATAATTCCATGCATCCCACCTATACATGGAAATTCCAGAGATAAATTGATGGAATGGAATGCGCTCTCTTCCTGGAAGGACACTTTCTGCTTTACCTAATTCCGGAAAGTAATAGGCGCAGGTTGGCAAGAGCCAAGGCTTGGGGACCCAAGAGCGTTCACTGGGGTACTGCTGGAGTCTAACCTGCTAAAACCTCATAGCTTGCCATTGAGAATGCTGCCTGGCAAGTTTTCCTGCTGCTTGTCTAGCTTGGACCATCCTTCGCTAGGGCTTTGTCTTACAGGGTTAATGGGAGCTGAGTGGGAAGAGTCCCAGCCACCAGTGACTGGTCTGCCCTTCCAAGACCTGTGGATGAGTCAAGCTGGCTGTCATCAGCAATGCCCTGGAGTACTACAGATCTGCCTGGCTCAGAAACAGGACTACTGTGACCGCCACAGAGGGCTGGTTCGATCCTCAAAGGATTTTCTGACAGGATTTGCTGTGAAGTGCACTGTCTGTGTTTTACACATGAATGGGCACTTTAGAGGTGAAAGTTATGAGGAAGAGGTTCAGAGAGAGGAATAAGTTCTAATTAGAAAATAGCAAATCGATTCAGGACATGATACAAGTCCACAGAGTTTGTGCAGATCTATAATAATATATAACCTTTGCTTTTGGTACAGCGCCTTATCATGTCATCTAGACATCTCAAAGTGCTTCACAGAATATACTGTAAAGTGAACTGACTGTATATTTGTGGGCGAAGTCTAACTAATAGTGATACAAGGTACCTCCAATTGTGGAGTTCTATAGCTCAGTGGTTAGAGCAAGTGAGAGAACTGGGTTTGATTCCCGGCAGAGTGAAACTTTGGGCAAGTTTCCTTACTCCACACGTCTGATAATAATCCCTCAAGAAAATAAAACAATAATAAATTGGTCACTTCAAACCACAACTGTTTGTGGGCTACTGCTGTGCGCAATTGGCTGCCGTGTTTCGCCCTCAAATATACAGTCAATTCACTTTACAGTCTATTCTGTGAAGCGCTTTGAGACGTCTAGAAGATGTGAAAAGCACTATATCAAATGCAAGGATTACTATATTATTATTATTATGTATGGCAGTTTGGTATTCATGCAATTAAATTCCCCCAAAAACATATTTCAGCTTTAGCCATAGTGACTTCAGTCTACTCTCACATATTAATACCTTCACTTTACGGTATATTCTATGAAGCCCTTTGAGACGTCTCAACAATGTGATAAGGCACTATATCAAATCCAAGGATTATTATTACCTTGTCAGACTCTGATGTTGCTTCAGCAAAGCATGCAATGTATCAACTGGAAATCTTCAGCATAACTTGGGTTAATAAGATGCAGACCCTTCAACAATTGGTTTATTTGGTATTTTTGTCTGCAGGCTCAAAAACCGTACCACCATGTTCTGTTGGAATTTGCAAACCAAAGTAGCCTCAGGGCATATAAAATGGTTGGAATATCGCTGTGTTTCTAAATGTAAAGGCCATACACGTGTATTAATAATGACATTTACTCTAAATCACAATGTGCCTAAAAAACATCAAAGTAGGCCTAGTTTTTCAATCCGTTGTTCTTTTAGAAGGTTAAAAGTATCGTTGGAAAGTCAGAACCCTTCATAATTAATTTGTCTTTTTTTAGCGCAGAAAGGGTAGTTTCTTCCACAGGAATCTTATGAGGCTTTATCTTTACATCCCTGATTTTATATCTAAGTAAACGTTTGAACAACGAGTCATGTATTATAAAGCAGGCTGTTTAAAGTGGTGTTTCAGCAGCATTATATATTTAACATCAGTAAAGCTATAGCCAAAGTTGCATTTAAATGCATTCAGACACCTATAATTGTGGTTTAACCCTTTGGCTACTTGTCTTCTCTGACCCCCTCAGAAGCTATGATGTGGCAGCACATTACGGTATAAAGCAAAACTCGGTGTGCAACTGCGTAGAATGGATACAATGTGATTAGAAATTGATAGAGCAGAGCCAGAATGCAAATCAGCATGTTAACCTGATGTAGTCCTAATGAAGAAACAAATGTTGCATTGAGTTCAGAGAATGCAAAATGTTCTCTTTGTCTTTTGGTAGTGTGACCACAAGTCCAATTTTAATTCATAGTGAAGGGAGCAAACGTGGATCAAACGATTGAACAATAGGTGCTTAAAAAAACATTTTTTACCTAACTGTGGTCAAATAATTTTGACAGGAGATAAAGTGGAAGTATGTCGACTGCATTGAAGGACATTGCTTTTGTGTATTCCTTTCTAGGTCTGTGCAACTACAATATTTGACAAATCTTTATACCAAAGGCAGGTAACCAGACACAGGTTATTGTGGCTGGGCTAAGAAATGGGCTTATTTGTCCAGGTCCACTGCTAGTATAAATCTTTTGCATACAACAGCACGTGTTTGGGAATACATAGCTACAGAGTATAAGGTCTCAGCATTCAATCTCCGGTTTGATCTCTCCAGAAACAGATTTTATTTTTAAGTTCCGCATCTACATCTACAATATTATGTATTTTGTAACACATGATAATTTCGATATCTGATATATATGCACGGCTGAATTTAATTCTTATGAAAATGAATACTTGTGCCAACTCTTAATTCTAATGCCTTATGCAGAGTTTGGGGGTCATTTTCCATCAATAATTCCAGTTTTTCTTAATTGGTATTTGCTGTTATCTTACAGAAATCCTGAACGGGGGCATCTATATTGACCAGAACAAGTTCCTGTGTTATGCAAATACTGTTCACTGGCAGGATATTGTTCGTAGCACTGCAAATGCAGACACCATAATCGTTCCAACCAACACCACCGTGGCATGTGAGTATCATATGTTACAGTTTCCTGGGACAATGAAAAGAAAAACAAGTAACAAAATAGTAGTACAGTACAAAATACAATACAGAATACAATACAATACACAATACAGAATTACATTTGTCAGGAGTTCGTCCCAAGATGCTGGACAGTCAGGAATTTTGATCCGAACAGGCGGAGGGGGGTTGGGGTAAGATAGGGTGGAGGGCTGGGAGGGTAGAAGAGTAGATGAAGGCACAAAGAGGAGGATCTTGAAACATGCCTTCCAAGAGGTAATGGAGGGAGCGAGCTGAAGGGAACGTGGGATGGAGTTCCAAAGGGTGGGGGCTCCCAAAAAAAGTCTTGCATTTGATATAGCATCTTTCACATCAGCAGGATGTCTCAACGTGCTTCACAGACTTTACCATAAAACTGTAGAAATTTACAGCACAGAAGGCGTCTTTTAAAGAACAATCCTCCATTCCCATTTGCCTGCCTTTTCCCCATGTCCCTGTGGTTTGCCCCTTTTTAGATAGTTGTCTAATTCCCTTTCGAAAGCTAATGTGGATTCTGCCTCAACTGTTGCTCTCATCAGGGCATTCTATATCCTAACAACCTTGTATGTGAAAAAGAATTCTCCTAATCTCCCCATTTGCACATTTGCTAATTGTGTGCTGCCACACAAACTGCACAGAAAGGGAGCTTGCTATAATGGAAGCAATTAATGTGCATTTTGCATGTCCTTTTTTACCCTTACACTTAATGCTGAACAGATGTTATATAAGTGCTGCACTGTAAATGATTAATCAACTGGAGTGCCTGTCCAGGTCTGCTCTGTCTAGTTAACCAAGATAACTAGTTTATTTGTGAGTTTACAATGTAGTTTAAATCCAACATATCGCACCTCCAGTGATTATTGGGTATGTTTAAAGCCTCACATCTTGGAGTTGCTATCTTCTTTTAATCAATGGAACAACCATTGCAGCCAGTTGGGTAGAACACCTCACAACAATCGCTAAAGTATCTTTAATGGCTAACCAGAATCTTTTCACATGTTAAATATTCACAAAGTAAAAAGATTATGTTGCTGATCAATGCAAATTCCTCACAGGACTTTGTCAATGGTTCAGTCACACCTGTACCCTTTGCAACAAAAAGCCCCTTTCCACAAACCCCGTGCCAATAGAGTGTGGTAGCTGGCAGCTCAGAGAACATTTGGGTTGACTTCTGTCTGCCAAGAACTATGCTGGGAATGCCCACTAAGAGGGGTGAAGTGAACCTGATTGGTTAACCCACTAAATTCAGCAACTTTGCTTAATTCCCTCCTTAATTGATATAGACTTGCAATTCAAGGACACGCAGAAACAAGCTCGCAATTTTGTCAGTGAAAATCTGCATGACCAACAACAAAATTACATTTGTATGGCCCCCTTCACGTCAGGAGGATGTCCCAAGACAGTCAGTGTTTTGTCCATTTTAGTGGACATTTTATTAGAGAGGGAAACCAACCTGTATCAGTGTGATTTTTTTATTCGGATTCAGTAAAATCAATTCGGACATTGGAGCAGGTGGTGGGGTGAGGGTCAGGCAAATCCCTTATTTTTCTTCTCTTGGAGTGAATGGGATCACTCATAAAATCTGCCCAGCAAAAATAATTGGCTGCTGGGTTTGCCTGCAAAACACAGTAACTGCAATTTACAGTGTATCCTGTGAAGCGTTTTGGAATGTTCTCCCAACCTGAAAGATGCTAGCACAAATGTAAGTATTACTATTATTATGATTGCCAAATAACAAGTCACATAGTATTCATTTGCCCACTGCCAGCGGCCATGCACACAGGACCAAAAGAGCCTCCGCTCAAATAAACAGACAGATCAGTGAGAGAAATCTGTGCTCGATTAGTTTGGCTAACACAGTGTTAGTGCCTGAAATCAAGGAAATGCCTCCAATTAGTGCAGAGATAACCAGAATAATAAGCAGTGGTGCAGTGGTGTACACTGAGAGTGTATAATGTATGAAGTGATAAAAATATTTCTGATTGATCTTGAGGCTACGAAGCACATTGGTAAATATTCCAACAGAAGTGCGTGGGGAAAATGTGGTCAATTTAAGTTTTATATAAGCCAAGCTATTTCTTGTTACTGCAATCAGGAATAGTCTCTGGGAACCTACTGAGCTGAGCTCGCCGAGCATCAACAAGCAATGCAATAGCAATAACAGTTTGGGGTAATTTCTCAGTGGGGAAGTCCATTAAAATAAGAAGTGAAAGTAAGCCAATTTGGACAGCAGTCGTTTAATTGCCAACACGCAAGAACATTGTGTCCGTGGTGGTCCCTTTGAGATGGTTCATGAATACACAAAATGAGACTGCAAGCAAATCACTTCTTTGAACAACAATCGAACAATCGAATGGCGGGATTAATTCTACATTTGCTGGGTGATAAAAGCTTGCTGTTATGAAGGAAGCGTCTAGCTTTTTATGTCAACTGTGCAAGTCCAGGGTCATGAATAGAAATCTGTTGCTCTGACTCTGATAAGTAATTAGAGATCATTAATTAACACTCCATGATCTACAGTTACAGCTGTTATTGCTGAATACGACTTGCGAATTCCCTGCTGGGGAGAAATCATCTCACCAGCTCTGACATATTAGTGGAACACAAGAGGCATATTTTATATTCAAGCCTGCCATAGGAAGGTCAAAGCCACTAGCTGCCTCTGTTTTCTCTATGACTATTGCTGAAGTGTGCTGTCATAATGAACAGCAGATCCCTGCGAGAGCCATGCCAGTTATTATTAAAATTGGGAACGGTGTTTACTAACCTTAGCTGACATTTAGGAACAGTACATAGGAAAAATAAATTCTAATTTCTCATGTTCGTACTGTACTTTTTAAAAATCACAGATGATTTAGATCTGAACAACTACTGAACCATCCATCCATCCATTAGTCCACTTTGTTCCAATTTCTTTCAGTTTTTTTTGTTTTCACCCAAATTGTTCAAAGCTATTGAAGTGCAACATATAAAACACAGTCTGCGGATTTTGCCTAGATTGATAGACTCTTGTCGTGAAGCGAATGTCAGAGTCATTAGTCTGAACCTAATGAAATGGTCATCGCAAATGCTCACCATCAAATGATGACTCATGAGAAACTCAAATAATTTATAGCTTGAGCAAATATTCTACACATCACATATTTTAATTGCCGTTTCTGGGCCAAATGCTGCTCCGGTATTTCAAATGGTCCAAAATACCTTCATCTGTTGGATAAGTTGATATATAAAATATCTTTTCTATTATTAATAATTCTTACGTGTCTTTCATGTCAGGAGGACATTCCAAAATGTAATGACTGTGTGTTTTGTGGTTGAACGATTTTTACAATACAAATTACAAATACAAATTCACAATTATGTATTGTCGGGAGGCACTAAAGATTAATAAAGGCTTTTAGACTAATGTGTTCTTTTAGTTCAAGCCCTTTCACAATCCCATAGTTATTTGTGTTTTTCTCAAAAGAACCCCAACACTTTTTTAAAGAATAAAAATTTCCAATTTTGTTTAATTTAATTGATCATACCCCTTTAATGTAAACAGCAATCACTCGGGAGAGGGGGGAGATTGTATGGTAATAGATTTGTGTTTTATTTCTGTACGTCATAAGAGAGATGCAGCTAAAGACTGCCTTTCGCCTCACTTGATCTACTCCTACCAGAATAACACTAATACTTATATTTGATAAAGCACCTTTCATCATAATAATAATAATCCTTGCATTTGATATAGAGCTTTTCACGTCTTTTAGATGTCTCAGCGCTTCACAGAATATGCTGTAAAGTGAATTGGCTGTATATTTGTGGGTGAAATGCAGCAGCCAATTGCGCACAGCAGTGTCCCACAAACAGTCGTGAATTGAAAATGACCAATTTTTTTTTTTTTTGGAGGGATTATTATTAGGTATGTGGAGTAAGGAAACTTGCCCAAGGTTTCGCCCTACCTTTCATGTCAGGGATGGCAACTATTTTCCTACCAGCAACAATTGAGCCATTTCTTAAATGAGTCCAGTGCCCTGGCCTCTTCCACTCTCCTAACCTTGTCCGGCAATTAATTATCCTCTATATGAAGAAATAAATATAATTGTACAATAATGCCAATAATCACATCAAACAGAGAAAAAAGCTACATTGTTCACTGTAGAAGATTACAGTTAATCCTGAACTCTTACCCAAAAATGTCTCATTTAATTCATTGTCAAGCTGTGTGATATAATGGGGAGTTGTATTACATCTGGTGAGATAAGCACATTGTACTTTCAATAAAACTGGAGTGTAATTATTGGCCTAGCCATTGAAATGGAGCAAAACCGCTCCTAAACCTTAATGTCTGCCATTGGCTGCAACAGCTGCTGCAGAGAAACTGTTCATATGTACGTTAAACCCTTGTTAGTGTATTTTATGACCACTTATATTGATACTCAAGTACATGTCAACTTCACTTCTGCATTGAGTTACTTTCCACAAGTTAGTCATTTTATATGTTGACCAAAACAAATTAGAATTCTTAAGTACTGTGTGGAATACACAATGCACAGGCATTGACGTACGTACCACAATGGAGAGCACAGTAAATAAATAGCACAGTATTATCTTTTTTGCTATATAAATCAGCTGTTTCAGGTTGCCTGAGAATAGGAAGACTTGTGTTTGGATCTCCAATTCCCCTCGGGTCTACAACTGCCATTCCCTACAAGGTGGTCCCAGCCTTTCTGTTGTCAGCAAGTACCAACCACAAGACTGGTGCGTTTTCCACAGGGAGAAAAAAATTGTCTGGCATCCTTGCACATGCTTCATATCAGCCAGTTCTTGTGGTGCATAGGCAGACCTGCCAGCAACTCTCCTGGCTAATCTCTCTGACATTAGTGATGTATTGGGAGACAGTGAGTAATTATAATCCTTGCATTTGATTTAGGATGTCGGCAGGACATCGCAAAGTGCTTTATATGATTTGTTGCGTATTTTATAGAAGAATGTGGAAAGCAATTTGTGAACAACAATGTCCTAAAAAGCACCCCAGCAGTGCACTGGAGTGTCACCTTAGATTATGTGAATTCGAAGCTCCAAAGTGTGTCTTGAACCCACAACCTTTTGACTCCGAGGCAAAACCGCTATCAACTGAGCCAGGCTGACACACGTGGTTTCCATTGACTGACACAATGGTTGACTACTGCAATTACTTGCTGTGATGTAGCAAGTGAAACAAGTGAGGTTTAGTTATTAAATTGTAGACGGGCAGCAAAGATTTAAATGAAAAGCAACTGGTTAATAAGAAGGAGGATTTTTGAGTCCCTTTACGCATTTTCTTTTGGAAAAGCATCTCTTTTTGGAGATATTGCATGGGGCTGTAGGCAGCATTCTGACCTTTGTCAGAGCTTGTGAGTTCAAGTTCAGCTTGAGTGACACTCCAGGGCACAAATTGGAGGTGTGGGAGTGCTGAACCGTCTGAGGTGCCGTGTTTCAAATGTGATACTGAGCCGAGATCTGATCTGATCATCGAGATAGACATTGATGACCCCACAGCACTATTCATAACGAGAAGATCATTTCTCCTCGTGAATTTGTTGGGCCTCGCTAGCATAAATGTCTGCGTTGTTTGCCCACAAGTACAGTCAGTGCACTTAACTGAAATCACTTTGAGACCTTTTTGAGGTAAAAGGCATTATAAAAATGCAAGTTCGTTATTGGAAACCCAATTTGCAACATATAGTAATCTAAATTAAAAAGCTTGATAATTAAGGTCACAATTGTTTGCAATGCAGTTGCTTCTATTCAGCCAGGGAAGACATTTTTATTTACATCTTCTCTTCTTCTCCTTGTGAAATACTTTAACATTAAAACTCATTTTAAATGAGCAATATGTATGCACAGTACAAATAAGCAGATGGTGTGAAATGACAGAAAATTATACACGTGTGATGCCAGCCGGCAGCATTTTGCAGAGATAATTACCTTAAATGAACTCTAATGCAGTAAAATCTTGACACTCGAACAAGGCTAGTGACAAGATGTGTAATTACAGTAATAACCTTTTGAACCCTTTGAAGGAACAACTGTGATGTTATTTTGCAGAAATTAAGGAAGTAACATAGAAATTTTTTAAATATTTGCAATGACCAAAATGTGGATGAATTGATAAGACTTTATTGATAGTCCGTGACCTTAACATAGTTGAGCCACTCTTCATTTGATGTAACTCGATGTTTGGTGTTGAATTTTGCTGAACAAACTGTAGTCT
The DNA here is from genome assembly GCF_018977255.1 of Callorhinchus milii. Lineage (NCBI taxonomy): Eukaryota > Metazoa > Chordata > Chondrichthyes > Chimaeriformes > Callorhinchidae > Callorhinchus > Callorhinchus milii. The sequence goes on along the minus strand of NW_024704747.1, from coordinate 20,518,571 downwards.
TGTTGCCTCTGAAACATACTGACGATATGTTTTACATGGAAGAATTGCCTTGCATGAACTCATTGTTAATGGGCACTAATTTACTCGTGCTCAGAAAAACAAGAAACCATGGTTTTAAAAAAGAAAGGTCATTGGCTCTATCACAACTCACTCCTTCCTTTTATAGTCACACAAGACCTATCCTTTAATGGATCTCACCCCTTACTACTCCCAATTCCAAGGGGAATATTCAGAACAGAATCTCAAATACAGTCAAACTAAAGGTGCAAAATATTTAGTGGTAGTCGTATCTGTTTTGAGATTTTCAAAGCTAAATTATGTGCCCCTTAGTTCTCCTCTTGCATCGGCTGTATAGAGTGGGATTGGTAATTGAGTGTTCTTGGCCTGTGTGTGTTTGTGGGGGAGAAGAAGGGGTGAAAGAAATGGCAATAAGCTTTGCAATACAGCGTTGTATAAGGGCACATTGCTGTGTATGAATTAGTTGCCAAGTTTGCCCTCAAATACAGTCGCTGTCCTTTCACAGTATATTCCATGAAGTGCTCTGAGACATCTCCTGACGTGAAAGGCGCTGTATCAAATACAAGGATTATTTATTATTAATTAGCTGGCATCACTTTTTGAAATAGCATCGTTGAAGCCAGGCCTACCTAATCCACTGAGCGAATAGTTTTATTGAATTTACGAATTTATAAGTGTGTCGAATGATATTAATGTACATCTCAATATTGGGTTGATTGTTCCAAAAATGAAAATGCAGACATCAGGCACCATCTCCTTCAGTGCTGAGTGAAAACATTTGATGTCTTTTTTTTATTGCTATGAAGAATCTATTATCTTCGTAGATTTTTAATGTTTAGAAGTAAAATTGATTTTAATTTTTCAAACTGAGCAGCTTGAATCATCATTCTGACTCCACTGCTTCATTTACTCAATGAGCACCAGCCTATTTCACTTCCCCCATCCCAACACTGGCAGTCGGGCTTTCAGCCTATCTGCCCGCACTCTGTGGAACTTCATCTCAGAGTCCCTCCGACTCGCTTTCTCCCACTCCTTGTTCAAAGTCCGTCTCAAGACCTACCTCTTTGACCGTTCTTTCGGTCATCAGTCCCCTCCCCAACTCTCTTCCTACCTACGTCCCAACCAGTGCCAACAGCCACTACTGTTACTAGCTCCTTGCAACATCTTCCCGACTTGAAAGATGCTATATAAATGTAGATTTGTATTGACGCCACCCTGCGTGAGGGGCGCTATATAAATGCAAATACAAGTAGCAAATGCTAGTATTGCATCCTGTGCAATCTGTAATATGATGTCAACCATATGAATGTGCAGTTTAATCCTGGTTTGTCTTTTTAGGTGGTAGATGCCACAAGTCTTGCAAAGGTCGATGTTGGGGTCCATCAGTGAACCAGTGTCAAAGCCGTGAGTAACTTTACTATTGAGAAAAATTAACAAACAGGTTCTTTTACCAGAGCTGATGCGCACATCCGCACTCCACGAGTGTTTTACTCCTTGCCGACTATCTAATGTGAATGATGATCCTGTGTGAAAGATTGAGATCACACCAACAAATTGCAATGGGGTAAATAAACAAATGTAAATGAAAAGCAGCATCTTATTTCATTTTACTCTGTCATAATTATTTGAAGGAAATATAATCTGGGGATTTATTTGCTAAATTACATCCCTTTGCAGTGTCATTGATTTAAATATTGTGCACCAGATAAACAGCAGGGAAATATTCATATGTTTATAGTGAGTATTAACAGGTGGATTTATTTGATGACCTACCTAGATTATGTACAAAATGAAGCAAATTGACATATTTAATTAAAATGTAACGATAAATTTAATGCAATTTCTGAGCTACAGAGTCTTGCTTGTTTCACAAGATCAGTTTAGATGAAGAAGACCCTTCAGCCCATCTGATCTCATCCTTCCAGAACACCCACCTTACTTTCCTCTCATCACAGTTCAAATTTCCGCAGGTTAAAAAGATGATTGTAAAGTACTTGTCTCCTTGTACTGCATAGGCACTTTTTAAAATTTAATTTCCACCTTTGCTGAAGAATCAGAGGCAGAACTTTGTGTTCACGAAAACAGTGCATTAAAACCATCTTTCCTCGGTCAGGATCAGGCTCAAGGGTCTGGTTCCCAGAACTCTGCTCCTAAGTTAGCTGCTGAGATGTAAATGAAAGTGTTCTTGGGTGATTTGCCTCCTAAATCTGCTGCTCCTGACGTCATTGCTAAAATTAGTAAATTCTATTGTGACTGGATGACAACCTAACATTGCACCAGACTAGCAACCTGCTTTGCTGTCATGTCGACAATGTCTGTATTGGATTAAATAATTTGGGAATAATTTGATATCTAAATCAAAGTGTTGCTGTTAACCACCTCTCCGTTAAGCAAAGACTGTGATTGAAAACTGCTCTTATGTCACTGGTCGGGAGAATGCACATCCTGGATGAATGGGATCTGGAATTCTCTGTCTATGTTCATGTTCCAGCAGAGTAGAAAGTGGATAAGGAAACTGATTTAAGTTGATTTTTTGATGATCTGCATTAAAATACATCGTTAAAGTTTGATTTTTTTTCGGTTTGATTCGTAAATGACAAATTCTCTCCCCTCCACCTCTCCTGAAGCAGCTTGACTCTTTTCTCCTTTAAAGCCTTTAATTCTAACTCTTCAAAACAAATTGTCATTGCAATTGTCATTTTTAAGTTGATAATGAACCCTAATTTTAATTGCCAATATTAAAGTTTACCAAATAACTTTGTCTTGAAAAAATACTCTGCCTGCAACAAGTAAAACTATATATTGTTTGCAGAAGGTGCAATTATTACATGCTTGTGCTAGGAATCAGCCTTCAGATATAGTTATTGAATATTTTTCTGAAAAAGCCAGAAAAATACGAGAAGAAATACTGATAGATTTCCTTTTTTATTTCCAGTAAAACTCTTTCACATCTTGATTGAAAAGACTAGTTGTAGCCTAAGGATATACTTTAAACAAAACAGGTTGACCAAAAAGTCATGATATCTACCCTATTATCTAAAAACAAACAAAAATGTCATAATTTCTCTAAGACTTATTAGACATTGTTATGGTATCACAATTTTTTGGTCATCCGATATATCCTGTGAAGCATTTTGGGACATCTTCCTAATATAAAAGGCACTGTACCAAATGTAAGGATAGTTATTATTTACCGACTTTATGCAATGAATATTGTTTGACTCATCGGTCAATGCAGTTGATTAGCTGGGGAATAAGCACAGCAAATCCTCTGGAACTGCAAAACAGATCAGTTGTAAATGCACTTTCTCTGTGGGCCAAAGATTTGATTAAAATCCTTGTTTAAGAAATGTGCATGTTTAGCTTTATTGATTTTGATCGTTTTCAAACGTTTTCTCCTTGGCTTATGGGCATTTGGAAGTAGGGGAGTATTGACATGTGCAACTTGGTGTGCTTTCTCTATATATTTCCTACACTTTTAATATAAATTCTGGCTTTCATCAGTTCTTCAGTAATAACAATAATGAAATCATGGTTAAAAGTTCAAGCATCCAGATTTTAAAATGTCACAAACTGATGTTTTTAGGGAGAAATTGTAAAGTTACAGCCAAGGTAGAGGCTAGAAAGTTTCTGACATTAAGATAAATGAGTGGCATTTCAGTCGCAGGTTGATTTGTTGACAAGGTTTTTAACTCCCCAAAAAAGGAAGCATGTTCCATAGAAAGTGGATAAACCTGTTATTGCTATCAAAGGTGCTCCATGAAACTACTGGGGTATGGGGAAAGAGCAGGGAAAGGGGACTGAAAGGATTGTTCTTGAAGTGCCATCACAGACACGATGGGTCAAATGACCTCCTTCTTGGTTTCGTATTTCTAATATTTTAACCACAACATAGACAATTTTACATTTACGTAATAAGTTTCACATCGGAAGGGCGCCTCCGAGCACGTCACAGAATCTTAATGAATTGGATTCAGAATGTTAATTACAGCTGGTAAAAGCAGAATGTGACCTTATTTCTCATTGTCTGTTCTATTTTGCCACAAATGCTCGAGGACCAAGCCATCTGCTTGTTCCTCTCTTTGAGGAACACTCCAGCAAATGGATTACACCTGCAACATGCACACAACAAACCATTGTAAAGTAGTAACTGAGCCAATTAAGATCCATGTTTTTTTCTTATTAACAAATTAAACCCTGAAGTTGCAAGCAACATTTGGAATGTTACCTTTGCATCCTTGTCCTTTATTCAATATGCCCTGTCATCGGGTATCTAATACTAATGAACACTACAGCTCAAAAACTTCTGCTGTTGTTTCAGTCTAAAAGCACTTACAGCGCAATTCAGTGTCAAACTCAACAACACAGTTTTTCTCCATGGGACCAACTTAGACAAAGAAACTATTTGCTTCATCAACACAAAGTAGGTAACGGACACTGAATTGGGATAGAGTAAAACTAAATTTATAATGTAAAAATGCCAATATCGCAGTTCATTTACTACACAGCTGAATGGAATGACACTCGTGTTAAAGTGAAATTAGTCTTCACTTGTAATGAAAATTGAGATATTAATCTTCCATTATTCATTGCAAAAGGAAAAGTGGAATGAGCCTCAGAGATCAATGGAAATTGAAAGCTCTAGGCATAAAGTGCGTAATCTCTGCCTGCTTGTTCACCGAGACTCTTGATTACACTTTTAGAAGCATCATTTCTGTTTCAGCTACCTGGAAACAGTCAATCATGGGATGACAATCCTTCTTGCAAAGTGTAAAGAGTCAGTTTCAGGTCAAGCTCATAATGTGAAGGAGCTAAGAATGCAACACCTCCTTCGGATTGGAGAGTCTTCAAATCAATATTGAATGCAGCAATTTTGAGTTGACCAATTACTGAAACTGAATTTGAACTTGATGCTTTCTCTGCTGCATCAAATGGTCAGGAATGTGCAGGCAGCCAGTCCTTCCATAGGGACATTTTGTAATGGAAAAACAAGACTGCACTACATCAGGGTTCCATTGTGTTATACAGTAATATATATATTCACATCGATTGATCTCTACGTCAATAAATATTCCATTTTAAACTTTAACAATCTAGTTCTATGCTAGTTTAGAGCAGCATTTCAGTTGGAATAGATAATGTGCGCATACTGTATATGCATAAAACATTTTGAAGTTCATATTGCAACTTTCTAATAACCTCCAAAGTCTTGCTATTGGTATCACATTAAGTTATGTGCGAGGAGGGAGGGTGGGGCGTGGAATGGAAGAGATTGGGAGAGTTGAGAAATTCAGCACTTTGCGGCTTTGTTATTTCACATCTACAAATATGATGATTGCTCAGCTTTTCCAGTTATGATGTTTCAATTGCCAACAGTTTCCAAGGTAACGCCTTACTTGGAGATAAATGCATTCTATGTACCCGCGTTCCGAATATCTTACAAAAGAAAATACTTATTTTAAAGCAGTTAAGGAGCTGCTGGTGAATACGTTCGAACAGAACGTATCACAAGGATATAATTCCTTGAATCCCAGTCATCCCCCATTTAAGTGAATGAGTTTTAATCTTAAAATCTATTGTATTCAAATGCAATGGGAGGCTGGAGTAGTGTGCGTGTCTGCGTGTGTGTGTAATTTAGCCATAGTGTTTGTGAAAGGGCTCAAGAAACTTAGCAGAGAGATTTTGTTTTCCTCTTGTAAGGCTGTCAGTTGCAAGATGGCACAAACATCAATTAGGGTAAAACAGGTTAGGATCAAATTGAAGAAAAATATGAAAGAGGCCAGGATACTGGATTTGTTTGGGGAAAAAATGGCTTAATGCTGTGATGGGAAGACAGAAGGTGGGTATTCTGGAAGGGTGAAATCAAATGGGCTGAACAAGCTTCTTCATCCAAACCAACCTTGTGAAATTAATTGAAAGGATTTAAGAGATTGTTAGATGCATGGAACCTTGGAGTAAAACTACTGAAATATATATGGCAGAAGATGGAGAGGAACTGGGATAGGTTATCACATTTGGGCTATAGATTGGTCTATGGTGGGTTCGAAGAGCTGAATGGTTTTCTCCTGCTCCTAATTTGCTATTTTCTGAGAGTTAGCACAGAAACTATTATTGCCAAAGTGTGATTTCTGCAAAAACTAGGGAGGAAATGATGATGAGAATATTTTAGATTCACTTAATTGTCAGTGAGGTGATAGCCGCTTAGAATCTCTTACTCTTTATGCTCGCAATCATTTTCGTGTTAAGTCCAATCATTTTCACTGTTGCTTACTCGTGTGAAATCTGATTTGAAAGCACAAACGGCTGGATAGTTTGTTTGTTGAAACAGTAAGCTTATGTATTGATAGGTCCTGCGTTGATGTTACATGAGCTGTTTTCTCCACAGTAACGAAGACCGTGTGTGCAGAGCAGTGTGATGGACGGTGCTTTGGCCCATACGTCAGTGACTGCTGCCACAGGGAATGTGCAGGTGGCTGCTCTGGACCAAAGGACACTGACTGCTTTGTACGTGATCACAATTTTTTTTAACACACGCACTCTCACTAACTGACTCATTTCCCAGCAGGCCTGTCTGGCTAACGATGACTAATGAAATCCAAGTCCTCTTGCAAGAATAAAATATTTGCTGATCTAAATACATGTATTAGAAATAAATCTTAATCTTTAGCTTCACTACAAATATTTTAACCCCGCCCCCAGCATCTGTTAAAAGGAAATGCACCTTGATGGGTCAATGGGCCAGAAATCTTACGGTAAAATGCCTTGCCACACGTTATTGGGTTTATAAATAAACAGGGGCTTGATTTTGCAGTTAGCAATTTGATGGCTTCATTGTGCTGTCAGTATTTCTGCCAATACTGTACATTTTTTCTCTTTTCTTTTATTAAAAATATCATGACACTAAAGCTGCACTGAAAAGGTTTGTACGAGGCCAGGTATGCAAGCTGCAGGAACACAAATGTTCCCCGATGGCCGATATAAACTGCAGCAGTGAAATCATCAGAGCAGACTGAATCTACACATTCAGAGAGCTGAAAACGCCAAACACATAAAAATGGAACATCAACAGTGCATCTTTCTAGCCAACTTTTGATTGATTAAAAACCAGGATAGCGAGCAGGCAGATTGACCTTTTAGCAGTCCATGTTTGAGTGGACAAGAAAAACTTCAATATCCAGAGAACTATGGGAGAATTTCTCATTTGCTGAGCTGTCTGGCACCAGGCCACTATGCCACCAATACAAGTCTGAGGGTTAATAATAACTAATACGGGGTGACCAAAAAGTTGTGATACCATTACAATGTCTAATAAGTCTTAAAGGAATGATGATATTTTTGTGTTTTTTTAGATAATAGGGTAGATATCTCGACTTTTTGGTCACCCTGTAAAAGGAAATGATTGTCGCTGAGTTTCAGGACACTAGTCCAATTTGCATATTCCAGATTGTCTCATAATTTTAGGGAACAAGTCTGGTTTATGAGATCTGAATCATAAATTTCATGCGTTAAATTTACTGTCCGTATTATTGTCCATAATATATCCACAGCGGTTAACTTGCCTTTTATCGGTTCTATTTTTTAATCGTTCTAGTCCCACTTCTCTATCAGTATATGACATAAAACTGAGATTGCCCTCATTTCAGAGAGGTTCAAAGTAATATTGGAGATGAGGCACACTGGAGATATGAACGTGAAAGCTTTGGCCTTTTTTATTCAGGCAGCTGTAGGACAATTAATCTCCTCATGTATTACCAGATAGTAACTTTCAGATCAAATCTGGTTTCTTCCAGCTACTTTCAGATACACCAACACAGCACA